>NC_137084.1:29486013-30169346 GCF_951640355.1 Cnephaeus nilssonii | reverse complement strand
ACAACCTCCCCCACCTTCACCAGCAAGTCAACTGCAGAGAAAAAAAGATATTGAAATGAGAAACAAAATTTTAAAAGCAGTAACGTTAATCAAAATTCCTAAAACTATTTGAACAACGCCAATTTTGCCAAAGCATTACTTATTCCAAGAGCAGTAAGTTAGCCTCCTTTGCTTGGGATTTTAAGAAGAAGTTTTATGCCCTGACTGGGTAGTTCAGTTGGTCAGAGTGTGTAATCCAGATACCCTAAGGTGGTCGGTTTGATCTCTGGTCAGGACACATACAAGAATCAACCAATGAATGCATAAATAAGTAGAACAACAAGTCTATGTTTATCTCTCTCTCACACCCCACCCCTTTTCATTCTCTCTAAAATCAATGAATAAAAATTTTAAAAGAAGAAATTTTGTATCTTTTTTTAAATAATTTTTTTCAATTACAGTTGACATACAATCATTAGTTTCAGGTGTACAACATAGTGACTGATATTTATCTTACAAAGTGATTATCCTGATAAATCTAGTATCCATCTAACATTATATAAAAAATTTTATATCTTGAGTTGAAATACTTTCTCACCTAACACTTAGCCTTTAGATGACCTCCAGAAATAGTTACCTGGTTTCCTAACAAAAAATAATCAAAAATTTTTTCTAGCTCTGGCTGGTTTGGTTCGCTGATTAGAGAATCAGCTGATGGATTGAAGGGTCGCAGGATTGATTCCTAGTCAAGGGCACGTACCTCGTACCTTGGTTACAGGTTCCCCCGCCCCAGTATGGGTACATGTGAGAGGCAAACAATTGATGTGTCTCTCTCACTTCGATGTTTCTCTCTTTCTCTCTCTTCCCCTCCTCCCTCCCTTCCACTCTCTCTAGAAATCCATGGAAAAAAATCCTCAGATGAGGATTAAAACAAAAAGATTTGTTTTTTTTAAATATTTTTCTATATTACATGGTGACTTACCATTTGTTGAACTTGACATGATGAAGCAAATGCTATCATAAATAGCTGGATGTTCCTGGATTCTTTCAACCCAGACACTGGCCACTTCTGTCTGGGAAAGGCATGTAAGCAACAATCTACAGGACAAATAAATGTGAGCTTAATATCTACCTTTCAAAAACAGTAAAGGAAATTTAAGAATAAAGAGTTAACTCTACTAGACTCCCTTCTGGGTGAGTACATAAAATCCATACAAAGAGGAAAACATACCTGCTTGTTTCCAGCAAAGTAGGAGGGTCTGAATCATACAAACACTGCAATAATACCTGGCTACAAAAACAAAATAGTTAAACCAATATGCATTAATTCTCTCATTTTAAATATCAAAGTAGTTTTCATTTAACTTTTTAATAAAATGTTTTAATTGTGAAATATAGCATATGAATGTAACAGCCTGTGATAAAATCTGCACTTAATGAGTAAATACAAAGCAGAAAACAGAACAGTGCTGCCTCTCCACAGCCCATGTGCCCATTCCAAATCACAATTCTTTCCCATTAGAAATGACTACTATCCTGACTTTCCAGCAGTCATTTATTTGCTTTACTCTATATTTTATTATTTACTATATGTTGGTTTTAAACTTTATATGAAAGAAATTATATTGCATGCATTTTTGTTTTAGTTTAGATATACAAATAAGACACTTAATCATGTGTTTAAGATCTACCCATGTTGTTCCTGAAGCTACTGTTTTTTGATTCATTGCTGCAGAACATTCCATGGTATGAATATAACACAATGTATTTTTCTAGCCTATTACTAATGGACACTTGGGTTAATTCCAATTTGTGGTTATTTCAAGCAATGCTCCTACAATACTTTTTATATGAGCATCCTGATGTATGTGTACACGGTTCCTCTTACCATGTATCTGCTAGTGGCATTGCTGGGTCACAATATATGCCTACCTACCAACTTGACTAGATAATGCCCAACTGTTCCAAAGTAGTTGCACAAATTCATACCCTGTCATCAATGTAAACTGTTGCAGAATAATTTTAAGATAAGCATTTATTGAATTTATAAAACTTAACATTCCTCATTCTCAGATTTTTATAGGGACCACTAGAGACCAAGCACAGTCCTGAGTCATCTAGTCCATGAATGATTATCAATTACTGAGGAATAAAGGCTAGGATCTGAAGTCCCTCCACATCGAGAAGAGGTAATCAACCACCTCCGTTATAGCACTCGAATCCCATAATAAACCCTTACAGCCCTAACTGGCAATACCGCCCAAGCCAGATTTCTAAACTATTGTGGGCACAAATTTATTTGAGATTCTGATTAACAACCATGAAGCCTTTGCCTAGAATATGAATTCACTCACAAAATTTAGCATATATTTCCAGGGCTAGAAATGTATGTTCTCAAACCTCTTAAAGTAACCAGGGTTTCCACCATTAAAAAACCCTCTACCCCAAACATTCCTGCCTGGAAAAGACAACCACCTCCAAGCACAGTACAAAAGCCTTTGAATCACAGAGGCAATCCTGTGTGTTCTGGTCTGTTGAAGTCAGAGTTCTCAGGGTAACTCTATCAACAAGTCTAGTTTATCAGATTCTCTGAGCCTTTGGGGTCCCTGAGCCTAAACTGTTTTGGACTCTGATCAGGTACCCCATGTCTAAGCTCTGATTCACTGGTTCTTATCCTATCTGATTTACCACCTGCTGATGATACAGGTCCCTTTCCTATGGATAAAAATCTTGACTCAATGACCATAAATAGTGTGAAAGCTCCTAGCTACCATCAAAACACAATGAGCCCAACCGGCGTGGCTCAGGGATTGAGTGTCAACCTAGGAACCAGGAGTTTATGGTTCAATTCCTGGTCAGGATACATGCCCAGGTTGTGGGCTCGATTCCCAGTAGGGGGCGTGCAGGAGGCAACCAATCAATGATTCTCTCTTATCATTGATGTTTCTTTACTCTCTCTCCCTCTTCCTTCCTCTCTGAAATCAATAAAAATATATTTTAAAAAACATACACACAATGACGTTTCTGGAGAGTGTTCATCAAGAGAAAGGAAGTATTACATTTCATAATATTTTCCCATCTCTCCTAAGTATCAGGAGTTCCTTAGGGATGGGAAATACAAATCTATTTTTTTAAACATACTTATTATGTAGTAAAACTTACCCAAGATTTTTATCACTGCTGATGGACACACATATCTCCTGGAAACAGGCCATATTACCTAAAATTCCCACACAGATTTCCTGTCAAATCAAATTTCACATGTCACAATAGTTCTAAGTTGACAGACACATAAAAGAATAAACACTTGAAGAAAAACTTTCATTGAACCTTAGGAAATAGAACAGGAGGGAGCATATCGAAGTATATTGCCCGCACCCCAATCTTAACAAGCTCAGACTATCTGGGAAGGGATGGGAGACATGAGAAGAAGATGAAAGGCAGGCAGAAGTTATGGAAGAAAAAAATCTTATGGATAAACTGAATCTTAAATGATTGGTAGGATTTATTTTTCTTTAAATATATTTTTATTGATTTCAGAGAGAGAGGAAGGGAGAGGGGTAGAGAGATAGAAACATCAATAAAAGAGAAACATTGATCGGCTGCCTCCTACTGGGGATAAAGCCCACAATGTGGGAATGTGCCCTCACCAGGAATTGAACCAGTGACCTCTTGGTTCATGGGCCACACCGGCTGGGCGATTGGTAGGATTTAGATATGCAAATAAGAAAGACATTTAAACAAGGGGCAAAGTATCAGGAAAGGCAAAAAGGGAATAATGTACATGGCTAATACAGTGGACAGTAAGGAAAGCAGTCTGGCTGTTGCATAAAGTGAGAGAACAGCATGAGATAAATACAGCAGGTAAAAAGGATCAGGACTAAGGGTCCTGAATGCCAAGAAGAGTTTAGATTTAATTTAGGGGTTATGTGGAGCCATGAAATCTTCAAGGAGGGGACAACATACTGCAACGATATTTAAGGAAGATGACTCTGGCAGCAAAATGCATACTGACAGTGAGAAAAACTTTAAAAAACTCAGTAATAATAACTAATGTTATTTGGCACTTACTATGCCCAGGCACTACACTAAGCACTTTCTATGTATTGTCTATATATATAAAAGCCTAAGCGACCGGATGACCGGCCGGTAGCTATGATGCTCACTGACCACTAGGGGGCAGACACTCAATGCAGGAGCTGCCCTTGGTGGTCAGTATGCTCCCACAGTGGGAGGACCACTCAGCTGACCAACGGGCGCCAGAGCCAGGCTCATGGCTGGCGAGCGCAGCTGCAGCGGCGCAAGCCTCTCCTGTGAACCCTCCCCCTGCGCGCTTCTCCCCCATCCAGACTGGGACCCAGATCGGACTTGCATCCAGACTGACTGGGCCCAAGCCCACAGCCACTTCTCCAGCACTGCGTGAGGAGCAAGGCTACAATGACGAGCGGAGGCTGAGCAGTCATGGGCGTGCCAGTATCGCCCTAGGACTGGTGCGCAGAGACCACAGTGGAGTGGCAGCGAGCCTACTTAGTGGCAGCGGCAGGCGCAGTGGGGCCAGGATGAGCAGGAGCGGCAAGGTGCCCGTCCCTGGCTCGAGCTCCTCCTCAGCCACCTGCTGCTTCATGCACTACTTCATGCTGTGCGGGATCGATGCAGACAGCGGGCTGGAGCCCAACGAGCTGGTGGGTAAGGCCGAGCTGCAGTGGCCCAGAGGTCCACTGATCCCCGCAGGCCAGGCTGAGGGATCCCACCGGTGCACAAATCCGTGCACTGGGCCTCTAGTTTCATATAATAATTTATCAGGTAGGTATTATTATTCTCCCCATTTTTGGATGAGGAAACTAAAGCACAGAGTATTTAAACAACTTGCCCAAGGTCTCCAACTAGAAAATAGCAGAGACCCAGAGCCTGAGCATTTGAACACTATACCATCCTGTATCTCAGTAATCAAGGTGCAAGAAGATGAGGGTGGTAATGGCAGGCATGGAAAGGGATAAAGCTGAGAAAGATTCAAGGTGAAAGCAAAATAATTTGACAGGAGGCAAGGGGAGAAAGAAGTTGAACATGACTCCTAGGTTTCAAGTTGCTTCATTTCTCCAGTTGGAGAGATTGGTACCCATTGACAGGAAAATTGGAAAAGAGAGTGTAGGCAAAGACACAATGAATTCAGCTAGGGTAGAGTTTCCAAACTTGCTGGAACATAAAAATTACAGAGTGTGTTAAAAATACAGATTTCCGAGTCTCATTTCAGAACTGTTCAATCAAAATCTCTAGAGCAGGGTCTGGGAAGCAATTGTTTACCAAGTATACTATGTGATTTTTATGATCAGATATGTATGATAATCATTGTGTTAAGATATATGAAATTTTGGATTGGAGAATGCAGCATGCAAGTATAGAATGAATGCCTGAAAAAAGTTGGAGATATAGCACCAGAAATCAGAAGGGAGGTCATAGCTTTGGTCCCACAAGCACAGATTTGCAACTTAAAGGTGTAAAGAATGGATGAGTTCACTAAAGAAATCAGTATTTTAAAAATGAAGGATCTGGGTCTACATCTTAAATTATTATTTTTTAAATATATTTTATTGATTTTTTTACAGAGAGGAAGGGAGAGGGATAGAGAGTTAGAAACATCGATCAGCTGCCTCCTGTACACCCCCGACTGGGGATGTGCCCACAATCAAGGTACATGCCCTTGACCAGAATCAAACCTTGGACCCTTCAGTCCGCAGGCCGATGCTCTATCCACTGAGCCAAACCGGTTAGGGCTGGGTCTACATCTTAGAAGGAGTCCACACTTAGCATATAGGAAGAAAAAAAAAAGCCAATAAAAGAGACAGGGAAGTGACTGAAGAGGTCAGACATTAGGAGAGTAGGTAGCACCAAAACCATAGGAGTGAAGAATTTCAATAAAATGTGGGTGATCAAGTGTTGGTAAAGCTAAAGATTTGGAACAGAAAGGAAACATATACATTTCTTTACAAACTAAAGAGGGAATAACTGAACTTCCAGTCAAAGACCAAGTTTCTCAGTCTTGGCTGCTCATTGGAACGAATCACCTGGGATAGAACTTTAAAAGCTGCCTGAAGCTTCACACTTAGAGACTCTGTTTAACTGATCTGGGTATGGCCCAACTCAGGATTTTATTTTTTTAAATCCTCACTAGAGGATATTTTTTCCATTGATTTTTTTTAGAGAGAGTAAAAAGGAGAGAGGATGTGAGAGAAACACATCAGCTGGTTGTCTCCTGCATGGGGCTGGAGATTGAACCTGCTACCCAGGTATGTGCCCTTGAATGGGAATGAAACTCGTGACCCTTTGGTCTGCAGGCTGACACTCTAAACACTGAGCAAAACAGTTCAGGGGCAGGCTCAGGATTTTTAAAAGCTACTTAGGGCAAAGCGTCTTAAAATGTGGGCCTTGGTCCAGAGCAGTAGAATCACTTGGGTATTGGTTCAAAATCCTTGATCCTACCCCAACCTACTGGATCAGAAACTTGGGGGTGTGCCCAGTAATCAGTGATCCTGGGCTATGTTGAAGTTTGAGAGTCGCCATCCTCGGTGATTCTAACGTGTGGCCAAGTGGCTTACAGACATGTATAATGATATGACTAATTCCTGAAACGTGCCATTCCTGACATGTTTATTTTCTTTAAGTACTAATCATGAATCAATGTATTTAGTTAGAAAAATATAGGAGGAAATCATATAACTGTCAAGTCTTTATTTATACGTATAAAACCCTAAGTGACCAGTCGACCATTCGACCATTTAACGGGTCATGATAATGCGCACTGACCACCAGGGGTCAGACGCTCAACGCAGGAGCTCTCCCCTGGTGGTCAGTGCACTCCCACAGTGGGAGCATTGCTCAGCTCACTCAGCTGACCAATGGGCACCAGACTCCGGGCTCACAGCTGGCGAGCGCACTGCGGCGGTGTGGGCCTCTCCTGCCTCCGCAGCAGCACTACCAAGCAGCAGCAGTGGCAGGTGCTCTGGGGCCGGGATGAGCAGGAGTGGGAGCAGCGTGGCACCCGGCCCAGGCTCAGGCTCCTCCTCCTCCCCAGCCTCCTTCTGTTTCACATGCTACTACATCCCTCGGGGGATGTTGGACTGCCAGTTTCGGCCTGATCCCGGTTTCAGCCTGATCCCGGGGATCGGGCTAAAACTGGCAGTCCAACATCCCCTGAGGGTTCCCAGGTTGTGAGAGGGCACAGGCCAGGCTGAGGGACCCCACCAGTACAGCACTGTATTAAATAAAATTTTAATTCAACATTCAATTTGTAAAAACTTGCTATAAAATTCTCCACTTCATAATTTCAAAGGGAGAAAGAAAGAGATACAATAAGTACAGTGGTTATACTGAATGGCAGGCTAGGCTCAAACCCCAACTCTATTCTTTCCTAATTGTAAGACCTTAGACAAATTTCTTAAGCTGAGACCTAATTCTTTTATTTATAAAGCAGAGATAAATGCCTGCCGCACAGAGTAGTAAAACCAAATATTCAGTTAATAATAGCAGTTATTCATAATTATAATCACTTAATAGACATTAGCCACCTACAATATGCATAACACATAGCAACCTAAATGGCACTAAAGCAAAATACATTGCACAGAACATAAAGAGTAAATGAGCAGTACAGGTAATTATTTGGGAGTTTATTATCAGCGATGGCCACTGAGAGCTTACTTAGTTGGGAAATGTTGGAAGAAAAGTATCATCTTGGATAATAGATGTGAATATGAGAGGGGATGGAAGGCATACAAAGGGAGGCACCGAGATGGTGATGATCACAGTAAGCTGCTGAGATGAGCAGACAGGCCTTGCTAAATTAGGAGGAAATCTGAAGGGTAGATTTTATGCTAGAAAGATGAATTAGATTCAGGTTATGGAAAGTCTTGAATAACAGGCTGAGTTCAGAATGAAGGTTTTTAAGCAATGGAGGATTTTATGAATAAAAAAGAGCAATAAACAGAAATGGGAGGTCCAGGCACTGTTCCCTGTCCTGCCACATATTAGCAGCATAACTTCAGTTATGCTTACCTGAAAGTATTGATAAATAGCACATTACCTAGTACCTGGTAATGTTCAATAAGCATTTGCAACTGATTTGTAGCCAGTAAGAAAATTAAAGTGAGAAAAATTAAAGACTGTCCAGCATTATCTGTTATTGCTCCAAAGAGGAGGCCATAAAAGTGTACATACTTACTCTTAATCGAGGACATTTGGATTTGGCCAATACCCCCATAAATATGTCAGGAGCATTAAATTCTTGGAGAAATAAAGCCACATCCTGAAAATAAAAATGATTATTAACATGGATGCTGAATGTTCCTCTTTAAACCCATAGCTGAGGCAACCGTAAAAAATTTTAATTCCATATATACCTACTTTCAGGCACAAGAAAAAGTTAGGAACTGTGTCAACAGATAAAAGTAATGTTAGAAAGTCTTTGTGGTAGCTGGTCCCAAGGCAATGGAACAATTCCATAAACAAATCTAAAGTACTTGTGATATTCCAGAGGGTTGTCCTCTTTTTCTGCCTTGAATATATTAACATTAATGATCTTCCTACACACCAGGCATTCTCATTCATTCAAACACATTTCCTGATTGCCAGGTATCATGCTAGAAGCTGGGAATAAAGAAAAAGTAATGCTCTTAATTTCTGTCTTCTAAGAGCTAAAAAACACAATAGGGGAAACAGGTGAAAACTCCTACTGGGTTATGTCCAAAATCAGAACTTGTGCTTTCAAAATCTTCAACAGAAAAAAATTCTGATCACAGTATAACTGCAGCAGCTTCACACTTCCTTCCTAGAGAGTTTGCCCTGTCCACGGCACCTAATGGGACACACTACACAGGTAAAGAAACCTGGAGTGAACATGTGACCCCATTTTGTTAGAAATGTGGGCCCCAAAACTAAATCAGTTTGCTAAAATTAGAGAAGACCTAAATAAATGTAAAGATATAACTTGTTCATGGTTAAGAAACTCATTATCGGTAACTTACCAATTCTTCCCCTAAATGATCTATTAATTCAAGTCAATCTCAGATTCTAAAATTAATATGGAAATACAAAGGGCCAATGACAACCAAAACAACTTTGACAAAGAACAAAGATGGAGGATTAACACTACCTGATTTCAAGATTTATTATATTAGTCGTCAAAATTATGTGGGATTGGCGTAAAAATAGACAAATAGATCAATGGAAAAGAAAAGAATCCAAAAACAGATTCACATATATATGTACAAACAACTAATTTTTAACAACGATGTAAAGGCAATTCAGTGGGAAAAGGACAGTCTTTAAAACAAATGAGCTAGAACAAGTGGATACCCACATGCAAAAAAAAAAAAAAAAAAAAACTTCCATCCATACCTTGCATCATACTCAAAAATTAACTCAAAATGGATCATAGATTTATAAATAAAACCTAAAATTATAACACTTTTAAGAAAAAAATAAGAAAACAATGCAATTTTTAAATGGGCAAAAGATTCAAACAGGCATTGCACCAAAAAAGATAAGACTGCAAATAAGCACATGAAAATACATTCAACATTATTAGTAACTAGAGGCCCAATGTACGAAATTCGTGCAAGAGTAGGCCTTCCTTCCCCTGGCTGCCAACATGGGCTTCCCTCACAGCCCCTGCTTCGTCTGGAAGGTTGTCTGGAAGGAGGTCCGGTCTAATTAGCATATTACACTTTTATTATTATAGATTAAGGAAATCCAAGTTGCAATTATAATGGGAATCACCACACACTTATTAGAATGGCTAAAATTAAAAAGAGTGACCATACCAAGTTGGATGAGGAGAAAGTAGAACTGTAATAGTATCACATACTGTTTATCTACACTAATAAAAGAGTAAGATGCAAATTGACCATACCTTCACAATGCCCACCAGCCAATCAGGAATATGCAAATTAACCCAACAAAGATGGTGGGTTAATTTGCATACCCAGGAGCCAAACGGCTGGGCGGGATGCTTGCGTGGTCACCATGGTGGCAATGACACAGGCGCACTGCCCCAGCCACTCCGGGGCTCTGGGCAGCGTGGGAAGGTGGAAAGGCGGCTCCAGGCCAAGCAAAAAGGCGGCTCTGGCCAGAGCGAAGGCGGTGCTGGCAGCCAGGGGAAGGAAGTCCCATTCTTGCACGAATCTTCATGCATCGGGCCTCTAGTGTTAATTTAAAATGTAAAAAACATTTTGGGGAAAAAATATGACCATTTAAAAAATATATATATTTATATTGATTTCAGAAAGGGAGAGGGATAGATAGATAGAAACACCAATGAGGGATAAACATCGAGCACACAACCTAGACCCTGACTGGGAATCAAACAAGTGACCTCTTGGTTCATGGGCCGACACTCAACCACTGAGCCATAGCAGCTAGGGCTGTGCAGTTTTTGTTCATCAATTATGCCTCAAGTATATTTTGTGTTAATTATACCTCAATAAAGCTGTTTTAAAAAAATGGCTAAAGACAATGAATAGCCGTTAACAATTTTTAAGACAGAAAAATTTAATTAGATTGTGTTTTAGGAAAAAGATAACTTGGGTGGCAATGTGGAAGTGAAGGGAAGTGAAAGACAGAAGGGAAGGGAAAGAGACTAAAACAGGATTTTAATCAGAAATCTATTGCAAAGACCCAGTAATAAAATGAGAGCTTATGTGAGTCGATCTCTTTCATCTTTTCTCCTACCTGTAAAGTAAGAGTACTACCTGTATCACAAGGTTATTGTGAACAACAGATGGAATTATATACATGAAAGTGCTTGAGTTACAGAGTACAATACAAATGTTAAAGTATTATTGCAATTATATACATGTAATTCCTTCTTGTCCCTTTCTTCTAATTTAATCGTGGCACATCAATGGTTTCCTAACTCCTACCCTGCTCTCAAATACGAGGTCAGTGTTCTCTTTAGGTATATAAGTATCAGAACCTTCCTGGCTACAAGAGTTCTGGCCTTCATAAAAACTATATACAGGGTGTCCAAAAAAAAATGTATACACACTTTAACAGCTGATAGCTCAATTTTGAAAATAAACTGTATTTTAATAAACACTATCTTTATAATTACTCAAAGTGTATGTATACATTTTTTGGGGTATCCTATATTTGGCACAAACCTAAAAGACAAACCTGTAGCATTTATAGCTCCTGGAACCTCATTCCCTGTACCACATACAGGAGTGATTTCAGACACTAAAGTCTTTCCCCAGAGATTTAAAGACCAACCTTTAAGAAAAAAATCACCCAATGGTCTTTCACTTTCATTTCCTACCCCGTACCTCATCCATTGACATATCCCATACTCTGCAAATCTCATTCTCCATTTCTTCATCAAGCTCCATCTGCTGCTCTTCATCATCTGAGCTGGATTTGGTGTTTTCAGGGCTAACCATCTTCAGAAACACAAAAGAAAAAAAATGAATGAAGGCTGTTCACAGCACTCCTCAAATAATATTTTCCCATGATCATTTAGAAGTCACAAAGATACTACCCTCAAAGTGTTTTCTCTTGCAAAAACCTCTTAAAAAATCAGTATCTTACGTAGATCTATTCATTTAACATTCATAGAGTAAATACTGTTGCTAGGCACTGGGGTAGAAATATAAAGATGAGTACGATTTAATCCCTTGCTTTCAAGAAGTTTTGGGTATAGTGGGTAAAAGACGGGTAAACGGATCATCACAACAGAAAAGGCGAAGTGATTCAACTGAATTGTGGACAAAGAGTTGTGAGGGCAGCCTGGCTGGTGTGGCTCAGTGGTTGTGTCATCTACGAACCAGGAGGTCACAGTTCGATTCCCGTTCAGGGCACATGCCCAGGGTTGCGGGCTCCTGGGATGTGCAGGAGGCAGCCGATGGGTGATTCTCACTTATCATTGATGTTCCTATCTCTCTTTCTCGCTCCCCGCCTCTCTCTGAAATCAATAAAATATTTTTTTAATTAAAAAAACTTCTGAGGGCAGAAATGAGGGACCAATGACCCATGCCTGGGAGAAGTTAGGAAAAAGTTCTCTTAGGTGATATTTAAGCTAAATCTCTGAGGAAGATGAGGAGGAGGAAAGTAGGACAGTTCAGAGTTAAGGGCCTAGCATGTTTGGGGAATGGTGAGCAGTTTAGTGTCCTGAGCAGATGAGACTTGGAAAGGTTGCAAAGAGCCCTGGATTCCGAGCTAAAATATATGCATGCTTCTCCTGTGGGCAAAGGGAAGTATGAGGAGTTTTTATTTTCTTAAACATATTTTTATTGATTTCAGAGAGGAAGGGAGAGGGGGAGAGAGAGAGAGATAGAAACATCAATGATGAGAGAGAATCATTGATCGGGCTGCCTCCTGCACGCCCCACACTGGGAATCCAGCCAGAAACCCGGGCATGGGCCCTGACCTGGAACGCAACCCTGGCCGACATTCAACCACTGAGCAACACCGGCCGGGCTGTTTGTTTTTTAAAAGGAAGATTATTCTGGCAACTGTGTAGAGATGGACTGGAAAGGGCAGAGATTAGACGTAACACTCGGGGAAATGTAGGGAAGGAAAAGTTCACAACCTCCTATTAGCTAAACGCCAGGGTAAGCACCCGATGGCCATTATCGTCTTTAACCTACACAATGGCCCTATATTCAACAACACAGACACTACCATCCTACTGTGGAGAAACTGGGAAGGAAATCGAGGCTCTGAGCGCTCAGCAGCTTTGCCCAGAGTCACACGGCAAGTAGGTGATGAAGCCGCGCTTTTGACGTCAGAGCTCTGACTCCAAAACCAACACTGACTCTACTCCAACCAAAGCCCAGGAAATGGGTTATTAGCACCTAGACCTCGGAAACGACCGTGGAAAGGGGGAGCCAAACCCCGAGCGATGCATTTATTTGCATGACCACCTATTTTTGGAAAACTTGCGAGAGTAAAATATGTTCACCGCAAGCGCTCCGGCATTCCTGTCACTACGCCTCCTTCAGTGCCGAGGGGCCCGGGGGAGCCGCCAGGACGCGGGGCGCGGGGCCGCGCGCGCCAGGGGAGGGGTCGCCGTGGGGACCGCGGGCCCCGGTGGGAGGGGCGGCCGGACGCGGGGCCGGATGTGGGGGACGGAGGAGGGCCCACGCGAGGCGCGCGTTTCCACACCTGGATGAGCCCGCTGAGGACGCCGAAGAGCCAGTGCTTGCTGTACACCGTGCTCCCTATGCAGTCTCCCCCGGCGGCCACCTCCTCCTCGTCCTCGTCCCTGGGCGGCGGCGGCGGCGAGGGGTTACGGTCCATGATTTGGCCGCCACGGGTCTGCTGGGGCCGCGCCGGAAGCCGCCGGAGGAGGCGAGAGGCCGTCTGGCGCCAGAGGGCCCGGCGCTGCTCTCGCCACAGCGCCCCCTGCTGCCCAGAGCCCTGCTGGGCTGAGTGCCCGCCCAATATTCCCGTCTGGGATAGGAGCCCAGATGACTCCATCTCCCCCCCCCCCGCCCCCCCCCCCCCGCCCCGCACTCTATCAGGCATGGTTATAGTCATAATTGTTATTGGTCACCCTCACTGGACCGTGTATTTCAGCTCCCACACATGCTGTGCTGGACTGTACAGGGCATGTTCATTTTGCCATATGACCTCTGCACCACAGTAGGCGGTCTAGAAGCCATTCCTACGCCAGGGTGGCGATCAACAACTCAATGATACTAGGAAGTGACTGAAAACCACATAAATGTCCCACTACCAGTAAATGCAAACAAATTGTAATCCCAACTCAACTTCTTAGATCTCTAAAATGTCTGTGACCACCCCAATGGTCACTGAACACAAGGAGAAATGTAGTGGTGGGATGTTGGAATGGACAGTCTGTGACATTCACTGCTTAAAGTTATTTTACTTTTTTAGATTTTACAAAGGGGTTCGGCCACGTAAACACCTTTTCAGACTCCCTCCCAGGGTCTTGGAATGGTCCCATATAAGTGAAGAGCCCTTGAAGCTTAAGCTTTGTCAGCTTCAACAGAAAACCTGACACTGCCTATATGCATGTCTGTTAGGACACTGCAAAAGGCATGCAGAATGCAGGATGGTTCTATGTTTGCAGCACTGTCCCGTAAATTGTAAGATTTAATGGATGGCCCATCCACTAAATGCCCCCATAATTGGGCCAACCAAAGATTTCCCCAGAGATATCCAAAGGCTGGCTTGGGAACGGGGCTGGGTGCAATGCTGTTCTTGTTCAGAACTAAGGTCTCGGTCTCTCTCTGTCCCCGGAACTGACAAGTTTGGGGAGGAACTCTGCTCATGCCATTCTCTAAGGAAATGGCGATTGACCTCTTTGTACAGTCGCCTTGACACAATGATGTAATTTCTTCCAAATTTCTGCTTGCTTTTCTCTCAGCTCTTTATTACCTCCGCCCCTCCTCCCCATATAAATTTACCCCCATAGACTTGTTGTGAGGATCAACTGGGTGGTACATGGAATACATTCATTGAAAGAATGACTAAGTGAACTAATATATATAAAAGTGTTTTATAAGCTCTCAACTTCAATACAAATGTGAGTAATAGCAAATGGTTAAGATTGGTGGTTCCACATCAAACTAGCAATGTAACTTGGATATATACTTTAACAGTGTGTGCCTCAAGTTTCCTCAGCTACAAAATGCCAGGATCCCCTGGGATAACACAAGAACATACTTAGAGAAATATCTGGCCCACAGGTAATTTCTTGACTATTAACTGTTATATCATAAACATCCTACTACAACTAGCTGGTATTAGAAGAGCTTTAAAAACAACAAGCAAGAGGACTAACATACAAAGCACTAACTCACAAGGATGGGTACACATTTTCAAGAAGGCATGAGCAACGTGCTGTGGAGGCATTTCCTGTTACGGTTAAAGGTTTGGGGGCTGACAGATATGTACACCGAGGCCTGGACACTGAAAGGCCTGGTAATAGCAGTGTAACCAGAGGGGCCTGGAGGGGAGCAGGTCTGACACAGGGAATGGCTTCAGCTGGGTGTCTGCCCTGGATGACACTGAGATTGTGTCCCCTACACTCAAACACATAAGCACAGACTCTGCCTTCATGTGGGTGTTCATGCATCACCCCTTGGTACTAACAGGTAGTCCTTATAGCAAATAATTACATACAGTTTTTAACATTCAAACTCTTGAGCATTTATTAGACAGATATTGTGTGCCCTCTGTCAGCATCTGGGGATGTGGAACTCAATGACGCGGGGTCCCTGCCCTTAGGGGGCTCACAGCCCATCTCCTGAGAGCAGAGTGAAGGAGCTCAGTACTTGTCGGGCAGGCCGGGAGGTCTGAAGCGATTGGGGTCTTTGCCACTCCGGCCCCATCTGTTGGCTTCCTGGTCGGCCCTTGAGTCCGCCAATCCATGGCCGCTGTCTCCATGCTTAACAAGGTCAGTGAGTCTTGGATAAGCCTCTCTGACATCACTGGAATGGAGGAGGGCAGGTAGGAGGTGAGTCAGGGGCTGAGGAGAAACAGCCCCACCCGCCCCTTTCCAAGGGATTAAAGACTCTGAGAGGAGCCTGGAAAGAGGCTAAGCACTGACCCTGCCTGGGCACAGCCGCTCACCCAGGGGTGACCCCCCTCCCACTGGGAGAACAGCAGCCCTAGGGGAGGGTGGCAATCACCCATTCCATTAGCCTTTCTCTGGCTTTAGTTATGCCCACAGTGGGCATAAAATGGCAGGGTTGGCAAGAGGAGGAGGGACCACAGCCTCCACAGGAAATTTTTGTGCAAGCTCTGCTCACCCATCCTGCATCCCCAGGAGCCCGGTTACCTGATCACTTTAGCAGCCCAGGCGCCGCCTGGTCCCCTTTTGGCAGCGTCATAGTTCCCCCGGGCGTGGAAGTATTTGTCTGAGTTTTTGTAATTGGCTTCTCTCATGTCAGAGTAGGCTCTCCACATGTCTTTGGTTCCTGGAAAGGAAGGAAAATGTGAAATGAAGGTAATCACATCTTGGCATAATAGAGGAATAAAACATTTCCTTCCCACTGATTCCAAGACTTCAGTCATCGAAAAGCCCTTGGAGAATGACTATATTGTCATGAAATAAGTATTTCTTTATTTTTCCCTTCTTTACGTTAATGTTATGAAAATCACACATTATGCAAATTTTATTCTGTTTGGCTCCATTCTAAGTTCTGTTGCTACTTTGTTTTGGCTGAGTGAGGCTTGTAAAGGAGAGGCAGGATGGTCCTGGAGGGATGTTTGCTTTTACAAGGAACCTCCACCTGGACAGATGCAGGGAACACCCTGACAGGTGTGAGAACAAAGGTGATTCTCAGGGAGGTTCAGAAGCACAGTGCTCCCTACCTAGTCAATGGGAGACACTCATCCCTGTGGGCAAAGGGAGGACAACTTGTCCCGAGTACATCGGAAAGTCTGGGCACATTTGGCACTTGGGCAACTGTCAGAGTTCAATCATCAGGTGCTAGTGAGTTCCCTTTAAAAAAAAAAGACATTAAAGAAATGGGGTGCTTCATGCAATGCAAGGTCAACTGACCACCATCTCTAAAATTCAGTGTCCTCTCAATAAAATGGGTGAGTATTGCCTCCCTCAGAGTGGTTACACAGAAGAACTGAGAAAATACTGTATAATGTCAAGAACATTGTAGGTAGATCATATACTATCATTTTACTTCTCTGGTCCTTAGGAAGAGGGGGCTAAAGAAAGTAAAGGAATGAAGTACGATGAGCAGGGGTTCATTGGCAGAATGAATTTGATCAAACTAAAATTGAATGGTAAATGCCCTGGCTGGTGTGGCTCAGTTGGTTGGAGCATCACCAAAAGGTCGCCGGTTTGACTCCCAGGTTGCAGGGTCAACCCTCGGAGGACAGCTGATCGATTTTTCTCTCTCTCTCTTCCTCTCTTCTAAAATCCATAAAAACATTTTAAACAAATAAAATTAAATGACAAAAAATTAATAACGTGTTAGGAGAAGAGAAAATTCTAATGTAGAGCTATAGTACTGGTTTATGTAATTGCCCCATGAGATAACTGATCTTCATTTCATATATGTCATTTTTGGGCATTAGAAAACACAGTTTTGTTGAGAGGTATGACATTCTTACTGTTCTTATACACTCTGAGTTACTAATTTAAATAGATCCTTGTGGTCCAGACGTGCATAACGAAGATTTTGAAAATGCCTGGCATTTTTCATCACCGAGGAGCAGCGAAGTGAAGGTGGTGGCTCTCAGCCTTTAGTGTACACAAAATCAGCTGGGTGCTTGATAAAGGCTGGGTTATACACTCAGCCACAGACATTGCGGTTCAGTGGGCCCAGTAATCTGCATTTCACAAAGCACCCCAGACGCCATATGATTCTCATGCAAGTGGACCTAGAATAATGCTTTGAAAAACACTGATGTCGGCGATGAAAAGATATTTTTAGCTGGCTTTATGAGAATTTAGAATTAACAGCAAACTCTTAAGATAATTACTCAGAAACTATCACAAGGAAAAAAATGCAAACCATAATTCTGTGAAATAAACAAATGTTTGCCTCTTTACTATGGCTAGTGAGGTATGTATCTCTAGGTATCCGTTTCCTGGCCAGATCTCAGCCCCAACAGAAACATCACCAGGCATTGTAGGGAGAGAAAGCTCTATAGAGTTGCCTTTGAAAGGCACCACATCCCCGCTATTACCAGTTTGCTCAGATAAAGAACAGAATGTGTGTTCAGAAGTCCCCCACTCTTCCACGTGCACGAATGCCTGGGTGGCAGTCTAGTACCGTGGTTAGTAGCAAGGTCTGGAGATCTCAGTGATCCAGATTAAATCCTGCTCTACTTGGGTTTCTTGTTAGGTATCTTACTCTCTTTGTGCCTCAGTTTCTCTGTTAAGAGATAATGGTACCCACATCACAGGAGTAAAGGATTAAAACATGAGGATGAAAACGAGTTCGTAAGTACATGAAAAAAAACATTCAGAACAGTGTCTAGCACATATTAAATGCTCCATTTATTCTGGCTGCAATAATTAAGTGGTTGGGGAGTGTGAATACTCCCCACACATTTGATACACCCACTTCATGGCTGAGACAAAGAAATGGCCGTCCCTGATTGCCATTAGAGGGCAGTAGAGGGCCACTTATATTTAGGGAGGCACCTCTGAATTGGCGATCTCTTCATCACACTTGCGGAAAGTTGGGAGGCAAACCTTATGTGCCTTCCGGCCTGGGGATCCCAACAAAAGAGTGCAAAGTGTGTCCAGGAAACCCTAGGGAACACCTACCATGAAAACAGTGTTCTCCTTCTACCCAATCGTGTCCTTTGCTTGTGGGAATGTGGCCTCTGCTCAGGTGAAACCTGGGTGGGGTCTGATGCAGCCTCCTCCAAGCCCATACTTGGGTCCTTACCTTGACCAGCTTCCCTGAGGAATGTTCTCCATCCTTGGCTACTGACGCTCAGGATCAGGCAACAGAACATGATGATCGTGGAAAGCTTCATCCTAAGACAGAGAGTCAAGCAGACACAACCAAGCATGAAGCAGGTTTGCCTCTTTTTTTGGTCATGTTGACCTATCCTAGCCTTCCAAAAATAAATTCCACTCAATCTTATATCTCTATATCAATATCTATCTGCATATATAGATGAATATATATATTCAACTATAGATGGATAGGTTGTGTTTCAGTTCTACATTTTCTTTTTTTTTAATTTCTTTATTGATTAAGGTGTTACATATGTGTCCTTATTCCCCCATTACCCCCCCATCCCCCTCAGTTCTACATTTTCATCTGACTCGTTAAAATCACAGTGATTTCCTGTATCAGACAATACAATGAGCTTTTTGTACAAACCAGTTTCAATTGCAATCATTCCCTGCCAGCCCTGAATCCCAACTGGACAGGCACTATCCCAAAGGCTTTTGGAAGTTCTGTGACTGCTCTGCCTCTCTGTCACATGAGATGAGTTAAATAATTCATAATTATTGTAGGATACCTGCTCTGTCACCCCTACCTCACACAAAAGAAGCATATGACAAAATCTCTACCCCAAAAGTATTCCCATCTGGTGAAATCTAATCATCAGGACAGTAGATTCAGGAAAGATGCAGAGAGCTGTGGTGCAGCACAAGAAAGCTGGTGGAGAAAAGAACCCCCAAAGAAGAAAAGTGTTGGAAAGTTCTAGCACCTCACCTTGGCTGCTTGGTCCTGCTGACACCCCTGCTGAAGCTGAGCTGCCTGTGCCGCCGCCTGGGAGCTGTGCCTGGTGCTATATATACTGACGCTTTGCTAGTGGGACACATGGCAAAAGAGGTTTGAAGCAAAACACTGAAATGTGGGAAATTCCTCTTGGTCAGAACCCAGCATCCAGGACACGATGGTTATTTTTCACACATATTTAAGTTTCCCAGATTGTGCAACCTGGCAGCTTTCAGGGATGTAGCAAATTGGGTTTTCTGCCCATTTTCAGTCTCACACCTGGTGAGAAATGTATTTTTTTCCCCTAATGTACTGACATTTGCTGTGAAGGGTAAACAATATTAGAAAAGAGATTTCATTGCAGAAGGTGAGACTACAGGGCAAGTGAAACAGCAGAATGGGCTCCATTGCAAGAAGACAGCTCAGGATGAAGCTGGAACCCTAGGGTGCAGGATGAGGAAAGGAAGGACAGACAACCCCAGAAAATAAAACTTCCAGCACCCCCATAGGGTGGACTCTGCACTGGAAAAGGGAGTACTCCAGACTCAAGTGTGCTCACCATCAGTTGCTATGGAAGGTACTGTTGTACTATAGTGTAGAAATTTGCTACAATGTTGTGCAGAAATGACACACCATTAAAACGACCAGGAAATGGTCCATTGGCCACTAAGTTGTCAGAATAGAAGAATCAGCAAGGTTGAAGAGAAAGCTGGGGTGCAGCATAAGAATGCTGGGAGGGTGCAACAATAGAGAATGGCAGTTTCAACCAGAAAAGCCAGACAGGGTTTACTATGGGAGTTTAGTAAAATAATCTTGGGAAGAAATTTCATGCAGTTGCTAACCTCGAGATGGAGTCCATAGTCCACTCACCTGCCCCATCCCTACGCCTGCATTCAAAGGGAAAATGTTAAAGGCCTTTAAATTTCCCTAGAGAAGAAAGGCTGATGGATGTGTAACGGGGTAGAGATGAGAGTGGATAGATCTGGACCGTCCTACACTAAGCTAGAGTAGGCCCTGACTAGAGCCAGAGGACAGCAGTAGGGGAGTCAGAATCAGTCCAGGGACCACCAAGTCAGAATTTGCCTGGAGTGCTTGCTGAGAGAATAGGAATGTGAGCAGTAGTGTGCAGCCAATTTCCAGAGCTTTTCTTACCAAACTGAAACTCTCTACCCATTAAAGTACTCCTCATTTCCACCTCCACCCAGCCCCTGGAGCCACCATTCTACCTTCTGTCTCTGTGATATTTCATTACTACTCTAAGTATCTCATATACATGGAGTCATACGGTATTTGTCTTTTTTTGTGACGGGCTTATTTCACGTAGCTTAATGTCCTCAAGGTTCATCCATGTTGTAGCATGTGTCAGAATTTCCTTCCTTTTTAAAAACTGAATAATATTCTATAAAATGTGTATACCACATTTTGCTTACGCATTCATTTATCAATGGCTACTTGGATTGCTTCTACCTCTTGTCTATTGTGATTAATGCCGTTATGAACATGGTTGTGCAAATATCTCTGTGAGACCCTGCTTTCAATTCTTTGGAGTATACACCCAGAAGTAACATTTCTAGGTTATATGATAATTCTATTTTTAAAGCTTTTTAAATTTATTTTTATTTTTTTATTTTAGCGAGAGGAAGGGAGAGGAAGGGAGAGATAGAAACATCAATGATGAAAGAGAATCATTGATTGACTGACTGCCTTCTTCAGGTCCCCTACTGGGAACTGAGCCCAAAACATGTGTCCTGACTGGGAATCCAACCAATGACCTCCTGATTCATGAACTAATGCTCAACCTCTAAGCCACACCAGCTGGGCAATATTCTATTTTTAATTTTTTAGTAACTGCCATACTGTTTTCCATAGAGGCTATGCCATGTTATATTCCTGTCAACATTAGTTATTGTGTGTGTGTGTGTGTGTGTGTGTGTGTGTGTGTGTGTGTGTGTGTAAGAGAATGGAAGGAAGGGAGATAGACAGACAGAGAGAGAGAAACATCAATGTGAGAGAGACACATCTATTGATTGCCTCCTGCATGCACCCTGACCTGTGGCCTGGGATTGAACCAAGGTACATTGCCCTTGACTGAAATCGAACCTGGTACCCTTCGGTCCACGGAACCTCAGTTGTGCTCTGGCAATCTGTTCATCTCCTCTTATAAGGACACTAATCCTATCAGACCAGGGCTCTACTCTTACAACTTCATTTAATTTTAATTACAATACAGCCACCCTAGAAGTTAGGACAGCAACATAAATTGAAGGTGGGGGACATAATTCAGTCATAGCACTGCCCCTTCCACAGCCGGGTTCCAGGAAGTTCAGCAGCTTTCTTCCTCCTGCCCCCACCTGCACTGCATCCAAGTGCATTGGCAGGAACCCAGCGGCATTCCCAGGGAGTTCAACTACATCCTGGGTAGTTTCTGCCAAGTTTCATGGGCACCTCATGGGGAAGTTCTTGATTGTCATCTCTGGCTTCTGACACCCGGCAATCTTTATCCGCCTTCCGATGGGCTAGGCTTTCCAATGAGATCTACATCTCAACCCTACGGAGCACCCTTTCTCAAATTTATTCCTTCTTGCATTCTTTACTCCTTCGTAGTTAATACTATTAGTAATTAATGGTCCTGTATCAAAATTTCTCTTCACTATCAGGTCCACATTTTGAGGTAGTTAAGGTGAAGACGCTGTGAAGAAATATTCACACATGAGAGGGCATTCCATCTGCATTTAGGCTCGAAATTAGGCAAATAAAAAGAGAGTGGAGGAAACCACTCTGAGGCGTGTCTTAGGTGGCATGGACAGAAATTGGTTAATAATTGGATTTGCGGGTGCTGCTGAGAAATGGTGGCAGATGCTGGAGCAGGATCCCATGGCCCGGTCTTCCCAATGCTGTGTCCCCTACCCTCAGACAGACCACTGAGGGATAAAAGTCAGGCGACTAAGACAAGGCCCTGGGGACTGGGAAGGTGATAGACACCATTGACAGGAGTGAGCAGAAGCAACAATGTAACCAAGAAACACAGAGAGAGGAGCAGGTCTGACTCAGGGAAGGGTGTCGAGCTGGGTGTCTGCACTGTACAACTCTGAGACTGTCCCCAACACCCAAGCACACAGGCACGGGCTTGATCTTCCCGTGGGTGTCCATCCATCACCCTCAACACCAAAGGAGTAGTCCTTATACCAAAACATCACACAAAGTTTTCAACATTCAAACTCTTGAGCATTTATTAGACAGACATTGTGTGCCCTCTGTCAGCATCTGGGGATGTGGAACTCAATGACACGGGGTCCCTGCCCTTAGGGGGCTCGCAGCCCCGTCCCCTGAGAGCAGAGTGAAGGAGCTCAGTACTTGGCAGGCAGGCCGGGAGGTCTGAAGATATTGGGGTCTTTGCCACTCCGACCCAATTCATTGGCTTCCTGGTCGGCCAGTGAGTCTGCCAATCCATGGCCGCTGTCTCCATGCTTAAGCAAGTCGGTGAATCTTGGATAAGTCTCTCTGGCATCACTGGAATGGAGGAGGGCAGGTAGGAGGTGAGTCAGGGGCTGAGGAGAAACAGCCCCACCCGCCCCTTTCCAAGGGATTAAAGACTCTGAGAGGAGCCTGGAAAGAGGCTAAGCACTGACCCTGCCTGGGCACAGCCACTCAGCCCCAGGGTGACCCCCTCCCACTGGGAGAACAGCACCGGAGGGGAGAGTGGGAATCAGTCCTTGGCCCTCAGTTTCTCTTTTGGGGGACAGGCCCACAAGCCATTCTCTGGCTCTGCTGGCTCCCCAGGCTCTGCGCTGGGCAGGGATGGAGAAGGTGGAAGGAAGAACATGAGGAGGAGCCCACAGACCCAACAGGGTCCTTCTCGAGGGCCTACACCCTCCACATCCCCAGTCAGCCAAGCTCTGCTCACCCATCCTGCATCCCCAGGAGCCAGGTTACCTGATCACTTCAGCAGCCCAGGCACCGCCAGGTCCCCTTTTGGCAGCGTCATAGTTCCCCCGGGCATGGAAGTATTTGTCTGAGTCTTTGTAATTGGCTTCTCTCATGTCGGAGTAGGCTCTCCACATGTCTTTGGCTCCTGGTAAGGAAAGGACATGGCACAGAGACATCAGGTGAAATATCCATGAGCCGTGAAACCCCTTAGAGAAGAATCAAGGAGTGAAAACGGACCACTGACTCCGTTTCACCCTGTGGTCACGGCCCCCTGGAGACCACAGGTTGAGAAGAACATTCTCCAGGCCGAGTTGGCGTCCCCAGGTGACTCTAAGGAGAGACATTTAGGTGGGGGCACAGCTGTGTTGTACCTGGTGGTCTGATGCCTGTCATGCTATCTGTGGGCTCCAGGTCACTTAGGCCTCTGGGGCATGTGTTTAAAGGAGACAGGGAGGCCACATTACAGAGCAGGATTTCAATGTCAGCGCTGCTGAAATTTGGGGCCAGAGAATGCTTTGTGTTGAGGGCCTTCCTGAGTGAGGTGGGAGGTTCCCCAGCATCCCCGCATCTCTGCCCACTAGGTGCAGCAGCCTATCCCCCTGTGACAACCAGCAGTGTTTCCCACATTGCCACATGTCCCCGGGGCACCAAGGGGCTCAGGATCAAGAAGCCCTGGTATATGGAGCGAAGCTCATAGGATAGTGTTCAGGGGACTCGCTGAGCCTGGTGGTGACATGGAAAGCAGATTGTGAGAAAGGCGCAGGCGTACAGCACTTCTGCCTGACACTAAGAATCGGAGTCTCGCAGGCAGAATGCTGGGGATCCTGACGTGAGTCCGTCTGAGTGTGAGGGGCATACGTGGCATCCTGGAATCCGCCCACATTGACTGGACTGATGCTGTGAGCAGGCAAGCGCTAGAGCAGGGGCCTGTGCCTCAGCCTTGGCTGCACCTTCTCATCGCCTGGGGAGACTGAGGAAGGCCGATGCCACCTCTCAGGCCCATCACCTCAGACTCTGTGGGGGTGGGTCGCAGGCCTACGTCGTTTTTAATGTCTCCAGGTGATTCCATCAGGTAGCTGGGATTGGGGACCTCTGAGCTTTAGGAAGCGGTGCTCAGACACATCTGCCTGGCAAGAGCTGTGGCCTCCTGCACAGCTGGGTTCACACTCTGCCCTGCCACCTGCTGACTGGCAGGTGGTCTCTGGTCCCCTCAGTTAGCTGCTCGAAGCTTCAAAGTAGGGGAAGATGGCTGCTCACCAAGTTATTCTCCACTTAGACTGGTGACTAACTGTCCACGGTTGACCAGAACTGTCCCTGTTTGCCTAGAACTGTCCCAGTTAGCACTGAAAGTGTCATGGAAAACTCCCCAGACCCAGGCACACCAGGACGGTTGGTCGCCCTAAATTGCATGGAAGTGCTGAGTTCCTAGAGGAGGCTCGATGGATGTTACTAGTTCCCTTTTGTTCAGTTACAAGGCTGGAAAAGGCCCTAGCCAGTTTGGCTCAGTGGACAGAACGTCAGCCTGCGTACTGAAGGAGCCCAGGTTCAATTCCGGTGGAGGGCACATGCCTGGGTTGCAGGCTCAGTCACCAATAGGGGGATGCAGGAGACAGCTGATCAATGATTCTCATCATTGATGTTTCTATCTCTCTCTCCCTCTCCCTTCCTCTCTGAAATAAAAAAATATATATAAAATAAAAATGTTTTAAAAGTTTGGAAAAGGGTAGAAAACAGACTAAAGCAGGGACAGTGTACCTGACTATGGGAAGCCCCAGCAAGAGCTAAGCTGCAGGTCTCACTAAACTACCCAGTTCGGAAATGGAAGGGAGGGAGAAAGCAAGAGAAAGGGAGGGGGAGGAGGGGAAGAAGAGATGGGCAGCTTTAATCACACTTGGTGCGGTTGCTCTGAGGGAAATGGTATACCATTTCAATACCTATTGTGTCTTCTAGTCAAACTTACCCTTCAGCTGGGAATGATGATTGTTCTTTCTCTAGTAATTGATTGAATAAGTCCTGTGGTTTTTCCATGTGTTTGATAAAAAGCTCCCGAAACACCCAGCACATTCTACCACATGGGACAACACAAACTAACACAGTAGTCCCAACACTGAAGGGCTCTCAGGTGAAATCCTAATGACCTTGGGTTCCATCCCTCACACCCCGCAAGGGTCTTTACCATCATAAGCCTGGCCCATGAATTCAAACATGCCCACACTGCTGACTCCCAGGACCCAGGCGCAGAACACGAGGCTGGTGAAAAGCTTCATGGTGCTGAAATGAGAGAGGAGGGTCAGGGAGACACAGGCTAGACCGGCACCCTCCTTTTGGGATTCGTATGTCAAAGACAGCCCGGCTGTGCATTTCCATTTGTTCTCATGAGACGCTGGCTGCCCATCTAGGACACACTGCAGTAGGACCTCACTCAGAGCCACGGTCCTCAATTCTGAACCCATCAACCCTGAACCCAAGACCGTCTAGGAGGTCACCAACTGGCACTGAGGGAGCAGCACAGCAGTTAGGACCAAATCCTCCGGAGCAGCCTGCAATGAGACCAAAAGCATTACCCTGTGCCACTCGGCCGGCACACACCCCATACAGCACAAATGCAAAACAGAATAATTATTTTAAAATGAATGTACAGTCTTGCTGGAAAGAGAAAACAGAGTAAGGCTTGTAGAGCAAGCCCTCCTGGGAGTGGTCCCTCACCTGGTCTCTGATGGAGCCGAGCTGCTGGTCCCTGCCTGCTGGGGACAGCTGGCTGCTATTTATTGATGCTGAGCCCTCCCTGCTGGATCCTGGGGAGGGAAGAGAAGCCAGATTTGACACCTGGAGAAAGTCCCTCTGGATCATTTCTCCTAAAAAGGCACAAAGGACACTTACTGGACAGTAGTGGTTGTCTTCATGAATAGGTCATTTCCTCGTTGTGCAACCCTGAAGAAACATGGTAGACTCGCTCCGCCCTGCAGCCAGGGGTCAGGGGCGGCTCTGCTGTCAGAGTTGAAGGGGCCAAGGCAGGGCCACCTGGATGTGGAGAGGAGGGGTGAGGGGCTCCAGGATGTGGCACCCGTACTGTTGGAAGGTGTACAGTTAGGGGCCGTCTCCTCCAGCCAGGGCCTTGCTTTACTGGTCATTCCCTCAGGATGGTCCCTGCTGGGCCAGATGGCAGATGTGTCAGAAATGAAATCCCTTTGAGTTCATTCTAAAGCCCTTGAGCTTCAAAACTGACAGGCTAGCTCACCAAATCTCCCGGGGGCCCTGGCAGGTGCTTCCACCACAAAAAGGCCTGCTCAGCTGGCTCAGCCATGAGGAAGTGTATTATCTGAGCTGGCTCCCGTATTTTATTCCTGGAACTCTGCATGGTGACATGTGGTTACTAGATTTATCATGGTGATCACATTATAAGGTATATACATGTCTAATCACTATACTCTACACCTCAAACTAATATAATATATATAATATATGCCAACTATACTTTAATTTTAAAAATCTTTCATTAATAAATAAAAATAATCTGGCTTCTCAGTTGTGGGCAATCAAGTGATGCGGCCTCTGCTTCCGCTCACCTCACCTCCTAATGGGAGAGGAAGCGTTTAGATGCCAGGAACGATCAGGGCCTGGGGCAGGCTGCTCCCAAATATCCCACAATGGTGTATTGATTCCTTTGAATTAAAGTTACTTGACAAGCAGCCAGTGCAGAAAGGGACGTCAACTCTGCCTTATCTCCCTCGATGCAGAAATAAATCTCCCCTGTGCCAGGTACCCTCCCTGCTCCAGGGCATTGAGAGAGACACCCTTAACGCCAGAGTTCAGGAGAGCCTGTATATACAAACCTTGCAACTTTTTTACTAAATTACTACCCAAGCCCTAGCAGGTTTGACTCAGTGGAGGTTCCCCATGTCTGAACAGCCTGTGTGAAGCTGAACTTGACCTCAGGAGCACCATCATCACGCTTTGTAATTAATAATGGCTGAAAGCTGATTATTTCCTTTCAATAAGTATAATAAGAGAATCTGTATAGATTAAATATTACGTTCCATCACTTCTAAGACACACATGTTTTGATTATAAATTTCTGAAATTAGGGCGCGTCTTACATTCACTAATGACCAGGCAACACTAATGAAATAGCTGTCATTTGCTTTAGGAAAACATATAAAGTTATTTAGGCTTTCCTTTTTGTTTATATACACGAGAGTGATGTAAGATAAAAATCGATGTCAAAGTGGGTCCAAGAGAATTTTCTCAATAAATGTGGAATGAAAATTCTGAGTAATAAGAAACCATTATGTCCTAATTTAATTGACAGCAATTTTTTTTCTTGGTGGCATGTAAATAATAATGCATTTTTCAGTCCCTGGTGTCTTAGACTCAGAGAAATACAGTGTGTCTGTCCTTGTTCTCCCTCCTCTAGTTTCACAGTGTTTTGTGCTAACTTACCCCTCCGATAGTCAGCACAGTGGAAATTACAAATATTTATTGCTTTCTCCCGAGGCATTTCATCGCATACCATGATGACAACACAGTACTTTATTACACTTTAGGGTCCTAATTATTGTTTCTATGAGAGAACATGTAAAGCATTTCAAGAGAAAATAAACTTATATGATAAAATAAAATTGTTATTTTGGTGGTAGTAGATATTTTGATATGGATTTACATCGCTACTATAAAGTGACTCATTATTATCATGTCCTTCAAATCAAAAATTGTATCAAACGTGCATGCTTTCTCCAACTCCCAAATCATCCACCCTGATCTGTGAACTTTTGAGCTATACTTCTCCTACTTCATTCATTTCAACAAATATTTATTAAGTGTGTATACTACATGCGAGGTGCTATGAGAGGTACTGTGGATACAGGAATGACATACAAACAGACAGACATCCCTTTTCCCTTGGGTTGCCTGCCTACATGCCCTAAGGACAGACAAGCAAATGGACCAACGCAGTGGAGTGTGGCGAGTTCAGGGGCATCAAGTACAGCAACAGCAAGTACAGCTGGACTCCCACAGGTCTCCCGTCCTCCCTCTCAAATGGTCTCCTCCCCTGACCTCACTCTCCTTATCTTTTTCCCTTTCTCAGAGCAAGAGATGTTTCTGCTTGCTTTGGGGTTAACCATCCCCTGTGGGGTTAATCCTTCTGCCTCCTTGGTCCCCTTGAATCTGGTGTTATTCCTCCTTCTTTATCTTTAGTGTCTCCCTCTTTATTAGCTCCTTATAACTATATTGACCTATTATGAAAGAAAACCATTTTATTAGTAACTAATAAATTAATCCAATCACTCATTCACTCACCTAATAAGCATTTGTTGAGATCCCATTATATGCCAGGCACTGGCATGGTACTGGATATTTATGGGTGAACAAGACAGAAGTGGTCACTTCTCTCATTGATTTTGTACTCCAGGGAAGAAGGTGGACCAAAAGATAATCTAAACAAAAATCAGAAGAATAACCAAAAAATTAATAAAATAATCCCACTTATAGAAATCATTAAGAAGGAAAGACCACCCAGGATAAGCCTGCCAGGGTGATCAGGAAAGGTATCTCTTAAGAAAGAGTGATTTAGGACAGACCCACAAGATGAGAGAGGTCCAGCCATGTCAGGAGCAAGCAGAAGAGTGTCCTGGATAGAGGAAATGCCATGTGCAAGGCTCTGTGGCAAATAAGAGCTTGGTTTGCTGGTGGGATTTGAGGATTGGAAGCAAGCGTGGGTGTGCCATGAGGTGATGCTGAAGGGTTTCAAGAACAGATAACACGGTCCTGTGTAGGCCAAGATAAGGACTTGGATTTTATTGTAAGGGAAATTGGAATCCACTGAAGGATTTTAAGAGATGTGATCTGATTATTACTGTATGCTAGAGTGAGAGGTAGGTTAACTACATGATTTGTTTTGCTAGGACATTCTAGATTAACCCCTGTGGGCTTAATCTAGAACGGATTAGTTATTAATAATGCCTCCTTTTCACTCTGGAAAGGGAATTGGTTTGGATGATATATTATATAGTTAACTAGAGTAATTGGGGAACCAAGCAAATGGGATGAGTAGTTAGACGGCTACTGCATTAAGCCTAGTGAGAAATGATGTGGCCAGTAGCATGGATGTACGAGGGATAGTGCAGATGGTTAGAGATGAATTTTGGAAGTAGAATCACAGGACTTGCCAGTGGATTGGATATGAGGGTGAAGGGAAGGGATGCATCAAGCACATTCACATTCCCTAATTTCTGGAGTGAGCAACAGAGAGAATGGTCCTGTCATTTAGTGAAGTGGAGAAGCCTACTAGGTGAAAGTTCTGGAGAGAAATGAGAGTTCACTTTGGGGCATGTTAAGTTTGAGATCTCTGGAAGCTGTCCAACCAGACACGTCAAGAGGCCCATTGGATATACAAGCATGGAGCTCAGAAACGAGGTTCTGAAGTGGAGATATAATTTAAGAGCCATCAGTATATAGATACTGTTTACATTTGTTGGAGTGTATAGAGAAATAAAAAGTGAGAGCCCTGAGCAAAGTCTGAGGTCGCTTAGAGTTTGAAGGAGATGAGGTAGACCCAGCTAAGGAGATAAGAATGAAAGGAGCCCTGGCCTGTGTTTCTCAGTGGTTAGAGATTCAACCCAGGCACCTGGGTCTCAGGTTTGATTCCTGGTCAAGGGCATGTACCCACGTTGCAGGTTTGATCCTGGCCCTGGTCAGGGTCCATGCGGGAGGCAACCAATAGATGTGTCTCTCTCACATTGATGTCTCTCTCTCTCTCTCTCTCTCTCTCTCTCTCTCTTTCCCTCTCTCTCTCTCTCAACCCCCCCTCCTTCTATTCTCTCTAAAAATCAATATCTTTGGGCCTGGCCGGTGTGGCTCAGTGGTTGAGTGTTGACCCATGAACTAGGAAGTTAGGGTTCAATACCCAGTCAGGGCATATGTCTGGGTTTGGGGCTTGATACCAATAGGGAGCATGCAGGAGAGAGAGCCGATTAATGATTCTCTCTCATCATTGATGTTTCTATCTCTCTCCCTTTCTCTCTGAAATCAATAAAAAACATCCTAACTAATAAAGAGGGAATATGCTAATTGACTATCACTCTGTCACCAAGATGGCTGCACCCACAGCTGAGGCCAAGTTCCCATAAGGAGCCTTAACGAGCAATCAGCAGGGACCTGAGGCTACGCTCTCCCCCACCCGACAGGGCTTGACAGGGGACATCAAGGTGCGCTTCCCGTCCTGGTGCTGGGCTAGGGGACCTCAGCCTGCTCCCCCTGCCCCAGCGGCAGGCCGGGGGACCTCAGGCCGCACCCCCCACCAGGTGGGGCTTGACAGGGGACTTCAAGTTGTGGCCCCCACCCCGGCACCAGGCCAGGGGACCTCAGACCGCACCCTCCACCCAGCAGGGCTTGACGGGGGACCTCAAGGTGCACCCCCAGTGCTGGGTTGGGGGAACTCAGGCCACACCCCCACCCAGCGGGGCTTGATGGGGGACCTGAGGCTGCACCCCGCTCCCGGTGTTGGGCCGGGAGACCTGAGGCTGCGTCCCCCCCGCCTGGCGAGCCTTGACGAGGGACCTCAGGCCATGCCCCCCACCCAGTAGGGCTTGGCAGGGGATCTCAGGCCGTGTACCCCACCTGGCAGGGCTTGACGGAGGACCTCAAGGCACGCCCCCTGCCCTGTTCTAGGATGGGGGACCTCAGGCCATGCCCCCCATCCTGGTGCCAGACCAGGGGACCTGAGGCTATTCCCCCAGCCCAGCAGGGCTTGACAAGGATGGGACCGGCTGGGTCTGGATCTAGCCCAATGGGGGGGGGGGGGGCGCGGCTGGGTCTGGGTCTCATGTGATTTTGAGGTGCATGTGGGTGGGTGGGGACTTGACTCTGGGTCCCATGGTGAGCCCCAGACTCTGACAGGAGGAAGGTTTTCATATACATTTTACTAATTTTCTTTCATCTCTGACACTTCTATTATAGAGAAAGGATAAATAACAATATTAAATTATTTCCTCTAATTAATCCCTTTTTAATGTGCATGAATTTCGTGCACCAGGTCAATAGTATTTAAATATATACATATATCCTCAGGTGAGGATTAAGGAAGAAAGAAAGAAAGAAAGAAAGAAAGAAAGAAAGAAAGAAAGAAAGAAAGAAAGAAAGAAAGAAGGGAAGGAAGGAAGAAAGAAAGAGGGAAGGAAGGAAGGAAGGAAGGAAGGAAGGAAGGAAGGAAGGAAGGAAGGAAGGAAGGAAAGAAGGAAGAAAGGAAGGAAGAAAGGAAGGAGGGAAAGAAACTAGAAACACCAGGAGAGTGTGATATTATGAAGCCTAGAGAGAGAACCTTCCAGGAAGGAGGAAGAGAGCAACTGTTGAATGTTGGTCAGAGGCCTACTGATGAGAGGATAAAATACATCAATTGTTTTTGGCGACATGGAGGTCAATGGTGACATGAGCTATTTAGCTGGAGTGGTGGGGACAGAGGCCAGGCTAGAGTGGGTTCAAGCTTGAGTCAGAAGTGAGGAACCAGAAAAGGTAGCTCTTTCAAGACGTTTGACTCTTAAGAAGAGGAAACTGTACAAGAGTGAAGAGTGATGTGGATTAAAGTCTGGGTTTTCGGTGCGGTAATTTGAGAAAGCAGGTCTTGAGTGCCTGGATTTGGCATTGTGTACACAAGGATGAACGAGGTGTGCTGCCTGTCCTTTAAGAAGTCAGGCGTCTCCCGGTGTAAGTGCTCTCTTGACCACTTACACCGAGTGCTGGAGGTCCGGGAAGGAGGGAGTCTCTACAGCCCATCCTCTTGGCCCATTCAAGATCTGGAGTCAGACATGCCAGCCTGCAACCTAACTCTGCCCCTTTTGTGGCCTAAGCAGGTGTCTCTAAACCTCGGTTTCTCCAACTGAGAACTGCAAAGACTTTCTCTACAGCTTAAATAACATAAGGCATGTACAGAATAGCACTGAGATGTGGAATATGGTAAACAACAGCCAGGAAAGAGGTGGGACTTGTGCTCCACTAACAACCCAGAGAAGAACAAGGTGGGAGGACTAACAACGTTTTTACAAGACTAGAAGGATTATAACTAGGACGTTAGAAAGAGCGATGGTGACAGGATGAAGCAAATCAGGCCAAGATTACACTAGTGTTTGGGAATCCTTGGTTTTAGATTTGAGCCTCCAAAGTTAGAAAAGACGCCTCTTTCTGGGTATGGGTCATTTTCTTAAAAAAATATATATATATATATATATATTGTTGATGTCAGAGAAGAAGAGAGAGGAAGAGAGGGGTAGAAACATCAATGATGAGAGAAAATCATTGATCAGCTGCCTCCTGCATGCCCCCTTCTGGAGATTGAGCACACAACCTGGGAATGTGCCCTTAACCAGAATCAAACTTGGGACCTCTTCAGTCCACAGGCCAACTTTCTATCCACTGAGCCAAACCAGCTAGGGCTGGGGCATCTTTTACTTCTTGTAGATAAAATGAGATGAAAATTATAAGGCGGATAGCTGTTGAGGACTTCCCTGTGCCTTTGGTCCTTATCAAAAGCAAACTAAGCAACATTCAGATGTTCCCTGCACAACTTCCATTCCTGGGAAAGGTAGGTTCCTGAGGTCCGGGTAGTCCAGGTGCCTGAGCTGCCTTGGCTCACTTGGTCCTAGGAGTAGACGTGATGGAGAAAGGGGCAGTTGTCAACCCTGCACAGCCATTGGTCATGAGTGTGCTTGGGAGACTGCTTCCTAGAGGAGGGCATGTGGTGTCCACAGCCTCGTTCTCCTGCTTTCCTCAGGGCAGAAATGGTGGGACAGTGATTACATTCTGTTATAATTCTTTGACTGTCTTTGGGCCAGTCAATGCTAGATATGCACTCCCCTTTTTTTTTTAATGTATTCTACTCATTCTCTTCTTTGATAGAATCACTGGAGAGAAAGCAAGTACAATTTGTAGACACCAAGAGGAACCAACTCCTCATAGGGACTTTCACAAGTCCTTTTCCTTTGTCACTTATGTATTCTGTCTTCTGGGAAAGGCCACACTTAGAACATTAGACAGTAGTGGCAGCCAGCTATTTTCACTTCTTTCTGATGTAAAATAAAGCCATCCTGTCATGGTGATATAGAATTTCCAGCCCTTAAATGGATGTCCCAAGAGACTCCATGAGTCAGTGAGTCCTGGTTTCCTGGGACTGTCTCAGTGACTATTGTCCAAGCCTAAGTTAATAGTGACACCGCTTTTTCACTCTCAAATATGACCTTGTTTATATAGTGAACTAGAAGCCCGGTGCACGAAATTCGTGCACGGCGGGGGGTTGTCCCTCAGCCCAGCCTGTACCCTCTCCAATCTGGGACTCCTGGAGGGATGTCCGACTGCTCGTTTAGGCCCGATCCTGGTGGGATCGGGCCTAAATGGACAGTCGGACATCCCTCTCACAATCCAGGACTGCTGGCTCCCAACTGCTTGCCTGCCTGCCTTCCTGATTGCCCCTAACCGCTTCTGCCTGCCAGCCTGATCACCCCCTAACCACTCCGCTGCCAGCCTGGTTGATGCTTAACTGCTTCCCTGCCAGCCTGTTTGCCCCTAACTTCCCTCCTCTGCCAGCCTGGTCACCCCTAACTGCCCTCTCCTGCAGGGTTGATCACCTCCAACTGCCCTCCCTTGCAAGCCTGGTCCCTCTCAACTGCCCTCCCTTGCAGGCCGGGTGCCTCCCAACTGCCCTCCCTTGCAGGCCATCTTGTAGTGGCCATCTTGTGTCCACATGGGGGCAGCTATATTCTGTGTTGCAGTGATGATCAATCTGTATATTACTCTTTTATTAGGTAAGATAGAGGCCTGGTGCACGGGTGGGGGCCAGCTGGTTTGCCCTGAAGGGTGTCCCGGATCAGGGTGGGGTTCCCTTGGGGCATGGGGCGGCCTGAGCGAGGGGCCTGTGGTGGTTTGCAGGCCGGCCACGCCCCCTGGCAACCCAAGCAGAGGCCCTGGTATCTGGGATTTATTTTCTTTCTACAATTGAAACTTTGTAGCCTGGAGCGGAGCCATGCCTGCTGTTCCCTCCAGGGCAGCAGCCATTTCTGTGGCAGTTAATTCACCTTCTACAATTGAAACTTTGTAGCCTTAAGCGGGTGGGCCCGGCCAGGATGTGCTTTAAAGCTTTGCTTCCCCTGTTGCCGCCGGCAACCCTGGCCTGCTCTCTCAAGCTCCATTCTGCCGCCATTTGTTTGAATTTGTTTACCTTCTATAATTGAAACTTTGTAGCTTGAGTGGAGGCTTAGGCCTGCAACGGCTATGGGAAAGCTTGGCTTGCTCTGTTACCTGAGAAACCTTGCTTTCTGTGGCTGTAGCCATCTTGGTTTGGGTTAATTTGCATACTCGCCTTGATTGGCTGGTGGGCGTGGCTTGGCTGGTGGGCATGGCTTATGTAGCGGCGTGATGGTTAATTTGCATATTACCATTTTATTAGAGAAGATTAGATGGTACCCCTCCTCTAATAATCGTGTGTGACCAGGCTGTTGAGAGGCCCAAGAGACCTCCATTCACCTGATACAATTGATTTAAGTGAAAGAATAGATCACCAAGGCTATTAAGAGTCACAAAAACAAAATGAAAAATATTTAAAAGTCCCACAAGATACCATGATCAAGAATGGCACCTGAGGACTAAATTCCCAACTCGGGTACAGTAGGAAGAACGGTGAACAGTTCCATGAATATAAAATGAGGAAAGTAATGTCACTGGCTTCATAGGGTTGTGGTCAGGATGAAACACTTAATGCTGAAAGGAATTTGGATCTGTTCTGGGCACAAGTAATGTTACTACAAATTTTAGTTCTTGTGATATAACCAAGAAAATTCATAATTTATTCTTTGCAGAAGACAGAAAGAGTAATTATGTGTTATTACAGTAACACATTATTAATACATTAATAAGTAAGATTACCAATCAGAATGACAGATTTAAAGATTAAGGTTTCATTTTATAGGACATAAAGATGTTTTATTTTACATGACATACCCCCAACATTATGAGTACTATGTCCACCAAAGTACAAGTATACCAGTGTTACTGCAGACTTACCCATAACAGTCTAAATTTAAAAAGCCTAACTCACATAATACCATGCTTTATTAGCCCATTCAACCACATAGAATGGGCTAATAAATCATGGTATACTTATACAATGGAATACGATGCACCGATGAGCAAGAGCAAACTATTGATAGAAGCAAAAATGGATGAATGAATCTAATAGATATAATGTTGAGTGGAAGACAGCCAGATACAAAAGAGAACATTCTGTTTTATTTCTTTTATTTGAAGATCAAAAGCGGGCAAAACTAATCTATAATGATGGAGGTCAGAAGAGGTCTTGCTTTTGGTGGAGGACCTTAACTGGCAGAGGGCATGAGGCATCCTCTGGTGTGCTGGAAATATAATACATCTTAATCTTATGGTAGTAACATGGCTTTTAGACATACAAAAGTTCACTGAGCATGTAAGTTATATTTCAATGAAAACAAGTTCAAAAATAATATTAGTGGGCCCTAGCTGGTTAGACTCAATAGATGGAGCATCGGCCTTTGGACTGAAGGGTTCTGGGTTCACTTCTGGTCAAGAGGACATATCTCAGTTGCAGGCTCAATCCCCTGCCCTGGTAAGGGTGGGTGTGGGAGGCAGCCAATCAATGTGTCTCTCTCACACTTATGTTTCTCTCTCTTTGTCTCTCCCCCTCCCTTCTACTCTCTCTAAAAATCAATGGAGAAAATATCCTCTGGTAGGGATTAATAAAAATAAAAAAAAGATTAGTGGGAAATACATGCAGAAAACACGTGTAAGTCAGGAAGAGCTGCCAGTGCCTAAATTACTCAATCCTAATATATAAAAAGCCAGGGGCCATCATGACCAAAACAACTGGACGGACAACCGAATAGCTGGCTGCTTGGGGCAACAGGCCAGCGGGGTGGGGGGGCAGTTGGGGGTGGCCAGGCCAGTGAGGGAGGGCAGTTGGGGGTGACCAGGCTGACAGAGGGGCAGTAAGGGGCGACCAGGCCAGCAGAGGGACAGTTGGAGGCAACCAGGCCGGCAGAGAGGGTCAGTTGGGGGTGACCAGGCTGGCGGGGGGGGCAGTAAGGGGTGACCAGGCCAGCAGGGGGGGCAGTTTGGGGCGACCAGGCCGGCAGGGGGATGACAGTTGGGGCAATCAGGCTGGCAGGGGGGCAGGGAGGGGCAACCAGGCCAGCAGTGGGGGCAGTAAGGGGAAACCAGGCTGGCAAAGGGAAAGTTGGGGCAACCAGGCCAGCAGAGGGGGGCAGTTGGGAGCGATCAGGCCAACAGGGGAGAGCAGTTGGGGGTGACCAGGCCGGCAGGGGGGCAGTAAGGGGCGACCAGACCGGCAGAAGGGCGCAGTTGGGGGTGATCAGGCCAGCAGAGGGGGGCAGTTGGGGGCAACCAGGCTGGCAGGGGGGGGGCAGTAAGGCGTGACCAGGCAAGCAGATGGAGGCAGATGGGGGCGACCAGTCCAGCAGGGGGCCAGTTAGGGATGATCAGGCCAGCAAGCAGAGGCAGTTAGGGGTGATCAGGCTGGTGGGGGGGCAGTTAGGGGCGATCAGGCAGGCAGGCAGGTGAGCAGTTAGGCGCCAGCAGTCCCAAATTGTGAAAAGAATGTCCAATTGCCAGCAGTTGGACATTCCCCGAGGGGTCCCAGATTAGAGAAGGTGCAGGCAGGGCTGAGGGGACCCCCCCCCCGCCCCCGGGCATGAATTTCATGCACTGGGCCTCTAGTAAATAAATATTTACTGAGTCCTGCTATAACTTACATGTCAAGGATTTCTCTAAACTAACTCATTTGGAAAAAAGAAAGATGATGATAGGTAGTTTTAATTTTTCTTTATGTGCTTTGTTCTATAGAGAATTTCCTAATAATTTCATATACTTAGTATTTGATGATTCTATTGAATAGTGTCTTTCTGTCAGGGCATAATTACTGTTCTTTCTTTGATGCCTGCTTGACATTCATTCCATGTTTTCCTGATAGATGGGGCATTATCTCCAAGTACCTCACACTAGGTGGTAGCAAAACCTGAGACAGCTGTTTTCATTGGTATTATGCATAAAATAATCTGAGGCGATTGTTCAAAGTGCTGATTTCTAGCTCCACTCCTCCTCCAAGATTCTGGCTCAGTAGCTACGAGAGGAGGCTCAGGAATGCACCATTTCTATAAGCTCTCCCAGCAAATTGAAATGTGGGTGGGCCATACAACAAATTCTGACATACACTGATCCGAAGGAGGAGAAGATAGCCTTTACCGTGTGCAGAAATACTTAGCCACTGCCCCACAGCTCCTTGTCGAAACTAGTACACAGAGGATATCATAAAGAGCAACAACACATGAAGTTCAAAGTGCAGAAAAATTGAATTTGTCAAATTTCAATGGAAAATTGATAAAATATTCAATGGCCAAATTAATAAGATCAGCTTCAGTTCTGCATGTAAGGAGCTTGGAAGTCACCATTGCATCTAACAACAAGTGAAAAGCTGAACAGAATGAAAAATCAAATCTTCTTGGATTCATAGGAGAGGCGAGGACACAGGGCAAACCACTGTGCCTGTAATTGGAGACAGATGGATACAGGGATCCAGGCTCACTGGAATTTGGGAGCTGAAACCACTGGGGGAACCTGAACTAGAATTGGTGAATTGCTGGAGGCTCAGTAGAGGTAACTCTGAGAGTTAAAACCTCTAGGGGGACTCAGTTATAGGGGGTTCTCTACAATAATGTGAGATTAACCTTCAGGTGCTAAACCAGGTTCTCACAAAAAAATATCTTAGAAAAAAAACCTCTGTCTTCCAGCAGGGGGTGTACTCAGTCCTTAACCAGGCCTGCCCTCGGGGGAAACTGTATGATGTATCTAACTGACCTGGGGAAGGGAAATAACCAACTCCAGCCCACTCTAGTTATCCTGTTCCACTCCAGGGGGATAAAAAAAAACCCTGAGAAATACTGGTGAAGAGTTCCACACTGGTGACCTCATGTAACCTTCAATACTTCCTTAATCCAAATACAGCCACAGTGGAAGTTAGGACTTCAACATATACATTTGGGGCGGGGAGGGGGCGGGGGGGGGCACAGATATAATTCAATTCAGAGCACTGGCCCTTTCACAGCTAGCTTCCAGGGAGGTCAGAGGCTCTCTACCCCCTGCCCCCACGTGGTCTGTGAGTGCAACTGCAACCCTGGGCATTTTCCTGCCAGGTTTCATTGGAGTTCTTGCTTATCAGCTCTGACTTCTGACATCCAGCAATCATTATCAGCCTTCCCATGGGCTACAGACTTTCCAGCCTTGTGTATGCTTTAACCCTTTAGCAGTTGAATCCTATTATCAGTTAGTGATTCTTTTATGAAAATTTCCCTCTTCAAATGACCACCTGGTTTCTGTCTCCTAACTGGACCCTGACAGATAAGAGGTATCTTCTCTATCCTGCTCTCTCTTCACTACCAATTCCTCCATTTTGAGCTGGTTAATATGCAGAAGCTGGGAGGAAATAGTCACAAGTGAGGCGGCATTATATCTGCATTTAGGCTTGAAATGAGGCAATAAAAATACAGTGGAGGAAAACTGCTATGGAGGCATTGCTTCGATGGCAAGGACAAACAATTGATTAACAATTGGATTTGCTCAGAAATGAACAGAATATCAAGGTGGCAGTTGTAGAACAGGATCCCATGGTCTAATCCTCCCATGGCTGTGTCTCCCACCCCCAGACAGAGACCACTGAGTGACTTAATTTTAATGAGATTAAAAATTTGTCCAGTCACTGTCTCATCCTGGGGGCAGAGACAGTGACTGAACAAAATTGACAGGGAGTTCGGAGGCCTGGACATGAAAGGGCCTGAAATAGCACAAAGCAGAGGGGAGAGGATCTGATTCGGGGAGAGTTGGTGCAGGGTGTCAGCCCTGTATGACCTGAGATTGTGTTCCCTACACCCAGACACGCAGGCACAGACGTGATCTTCCCATGGCTGTCCATCCATCACCCCATGGTATCAATGACCAGTCCTTACAATGAAGAATAACACACCGATTTCAACATTCAAACTCTTGAGCATTTATTAGACAGATATTGTGTGCCCTCTGTCAGAATCTGGGGATGTAGAACTCAATGACGAGGGGTCCCTGCCCTTAGGGGGCTCACAGCCCTGTCCCCTGAGAGCAGAGTGAAGAAGCTCAGTACTTGGCAGGCAGGCCGAAAGGTCTGAAGCGATTGGGGTCTTTGCCACTCCGGCCCCATCTGCTGGCTTCCTGGTCGGCCATTGAGTCCGCCAATCCATGGCCGCTGTCTCCATGCTTAAAAAAGTCAGTGACTCTTGGATAAGCCTCTCTGAAACCACTGGAATGGAGGAGGGCAGGTAGGCGGTGAGTCAGGGGCTGAGGAGAAACAGCCCCACCCTCCCCTTTCCAAGGGATTAAAGACTCTGAGAGGAGCCTGGAAAGAGGCTAAGCACTGACCCTGCCTGGGCACAGCCACTCAGCCCCGGGGTGACACCCCCCCCCCCACTGGGAGAACAGCACCGGAGGGGAGAGTGGGAATCAGTCCTTGGCCCTCAATTTCTCTTTTGGGGGACAGGCCCATAAGCCATTCTCTGGCTCTGCTGCCAGCCCAGGCCCTGCGCTGGGCAGGGATGGAGAAGGTGGAAGGAAGAACATGAGGAGGAGCCCACAGACCCAACAGGGTCCTTCTCTAGGGCTTACACCCTCCACATCCCCAGTCAGCCAAGCTCTGCTCACCCATCCTGCATCCCCAGGAGCCAGGTTACCTGATCACTTCAGCAGCCCAGGCACCGCCAGGTCCCCTTCGTGCAGCGTCATAGTTCCCCCGGGCGTGGAAGTATTTGTCTGAGTTTTTGTAATTGGCTTCTCTCATGTCAGAGTAGGCTCTCCACATGTCTTTGGTTCCTGGAAAGGACATGGCACATAGACATCAGGTGAAATATCCATGAGCCGTGACACCCCTTAGAGAAGAATCAAGGAGTGAAAATGGACCACTGACTCAGTTTCACCCTGTGGTCACGGCCCCCTGGAGACCACAGGTTGAGAAGAACATTCTCCAGGCCGAGTTGGCGTCCCCAGGTGACTCTAAGGAGAGACATTTAGGTGGGGGCACAGCTGTGTTGTCCCTGGTGGTCTGATGCCTGTCATGCTATCTGTGGGCTCCAGGTCACTTAGGCCTCTGGGGCATGTGTTTAAAGGAGACAGGGAGGCCACATTACAGAGCAGGATTTCAATGTCAGCGCTGCTGAAATTTGGGGCCAGAGAATGCTTTGTGTTGAGGGCCTTCCTGAGTGAGGTGGGAGGTTCCCCAGCATCCCCGCATCTCTGCCCACTAGGTGCAGCAGCCTATCCCCCTGTGACAACCAGCAGTGTTTCCCACATTGCCACATGTCCCTGGGGCAGCAAGGGGCTCAGGATCAAGAAGCCCTGGTATATGGAGCGAAGCTACATAGGATAGTGTTCAGGGGACTCGCTGAGCCTGGTGGTGACATGGAAAGCAGATTGTGAGAAAGGCGCAGGCGTACAGCAATTCTGCGTGACCCTAAGAATCGGAGTCTTACAGGCAGAATGCTGGGGATCCTGACGTGAGTCCGTCTGAGTGTGAGGGGCATACGTGGCATCCTGGAATCCGCCCACATAGACTGGACTGATGCTGTGAGCAGGCAAGCGCTAGAGCAGGGGCCTGTGTCTCAGCCTTGGCTGCACCTTCTCATCGCCTGGGGAGACTGAGGAAGGCCGATGCCACATCTCAGGCCCATCACCTCAGACTCTGTGGGGGTGGGTCGCAGGCCTCCGTCATTTTTAATGTCCCCAGGTGATTCCATCAGGTAGCTGGGATTGGGGACCTCTGAGCTTTAGGAAGCGGTGCTCAGACACATCTCCCTGGGAAGAGCTGTGGCCTCCTGCCCAGCTGAGTTCACACTCTGCCCTGCCACCTGCTGACTGGCAAGTGGTCCCTGGTCCCTGAGTCAGCTGCTCGAAGCTTCAAAGTAGGGGAAGATGCCTGCCCACCAAGTTATTCTCCACTTAGACTGGTGACTAACTGTCCTGTTAGAGAGGGCAATTTTTGAGCACTCCGGAGAGGCCGTGGACTATACCCAAGATAGAGTTGCCAGTGTTGACACCAGGCCAGGCCTTGAGATATGGCTTCATGGCCCCTTCCCCTTGCACCTCACAAAATAGCCTTGCTAGATAGAACACTGTCAGCTTTCTGAAGAACAGGATGACCCTGTGAGTAACATGGTCGTCATTGGCATAATCTTGATGTTACTTGGGCAAAAACTGTTTTGTCTTAGGATTACTTGTTCTGCAAAAAAACAGGATGTGGTTAATATACTTAAAAGAGGTCCTACACAAAGGGTCGCTGCTGCTCTCTGACCTACCTATCTGGAAGGCAGATCAGCCGCCGGCCGGCAATAAAGCCTCCCTAAATTTTAAATTGGTTTGGACTCCAGTGGTCTTTACAACAGTCCCAGGTTGACCAGAACTGTCCCTGTTTGCCTAGAACTGTCCCAGTTAGCACTGAAAGTGTCATGGAAAACTCCCCAGACCCAGGCACACCAGGAGAGTTGGTCGCCCTAAATTGCATGGAAGTGCTGAGTTCCTAGAGGAGACTCAATGGGTGTTCCCCTTTGTCAGTAAAAAAGCTGAAAAAGCTGGGGAAACAGACTAAAACAGGGACATTGTCACCAACTACTGGAAGCCCAGCAAGACCTAAGCTGCAGGTCTCACTAAACTACCCAGTTAGGAGATGGAAGGGAGGGAGAGAGCAAGAGAAAGGGAGGGGGAGGAGGGGAAGAAGAGATGGGTAGCTTTAATCACACTTGGTGCAGTTTGGTCTGAGGGAATAGTATACCGTTTCAAGTCTTATTCTGTGCATTCTAGTCAAACTTACTTTCAGCTGATTGTTTTTCTCTATTAACTGATTGAAGTTAGAAAGTAAGACCTATGGTTTTTCCATCTGTTTGATGAAAAGCTCCCAAAACAGCCGGCACATTCCACCACATAGGGCAACACAAGCTAATACAGTAGCTCCAACACTGAAGGGCACTCAGGGTGAATCCTAGTGGTCATGTGTTCCGCGTCTCCCCCCTCCCCACAATGGACTTTACCGTCATAAGCCTGGCCCATGAATTCAAACCAGCCCACGCTGCTGACGCCCACGACCAAGGAGCAGAACACGAGGCTGGTGAAAAGCTTCATGGTGCTGAAATGAGAGAGGAGGGTCAGACAGACACAGGCAGGACCGGCACCCTCCTTGTGGCTGTGCATTTCCATTTGTTCTCATGAGATGCTGGCTGCCCATCTAGGACACACTGCAGTAGGACCTCACTCAGAGCCACGGTCCTCAATTCTGAACCCATCAACCCTGAACCCAAGACTGTCTAGGAGGTCACCAACGTGGCACTGAGGGAGCAGCAAAGCAGTTAGGACCAAACTCTCCGGAGCAGCCTGTCATGAGACCAAAAGCATTACCCTGTGCCACGCGGCCGGCACAGACCCCATACAGCACAATTGCAAAACAGAATAACTATTTTAAAATGAATGTACAGTCTTGCTGGAAAGAGAAAACAGAGTGAGGTTTGAAGAGCAAGCCCTCCTGGGAGTGGTCCCTCACCTGGTCTCTGGTGGAGCCGGGCTGCTGGTCCCTGCCTGCTGGGGACAGCTGGCTGCTATTTATTGATGCTGAGCCCTCCCTGCTGGATTCTGGGGGGAGGGGGCGGCGGGAGAGAAGCCAGATTTGGTACCTGGGGAAAGTCCCTCTGGGTCATTTCTCCTAAAAAGGTACAAAGGACACTTACTGGACAGTAGTGGTTGTCTTCCTGCACAGGTCATTTCCCTGTTGTGCAACCTTGGAGAAACGTGGTAGACTCGCTCTGCCCCGCAGCCACGGGTCAGGGGGTGGCTCTGCTGTCAGAGTTGAAGGGGCCAAGGCAGGGCCACCTGGATGTGGAGAGGAGGGGTGAGGGGCTCCAGGATGTGGCACCCAGGCTGTTGGAAGGTGTACAGTTAGGGGCCGTCTCCTCCAGCCAGGACCGTGCTGTACTGGTCATTCCCTCAGGATGGTCCCTGCTGGGCCAGATGGCAGATGTGTCAGAAATGAAATCCCTTTGAGTTCATTCTAAAGCCCTTGAGCTTCAAAACTGACAGGCTAGCTCACCAAATCTCCCTGGTGCCCTGGAAGGTGCCTCCATCACTCTGACTGTATATGCTCAGCTCTCAGCACCGGGGCACAGAAAGGCCTGCTCAGCTGGCTCAGCCACAAGGGAGTATTATCCGAGCTGGCTCCTGACTGGGGGCAGTGGATGGCGGTCCTCTGCTTTCCCTCACCCAATCCTGGAGACCCCTCACAGTGGGAGTGGAATGCTGTATGACAAATTTGCAGCCCACCTGGGAAGTGCCAGGCTCCCAGTCAGGGGAAAGGAGGGGGCGAGCTCTTTGTGCCCAGCATTGCCCTATGGGCACCCTGTCTGCCCCTGGTCATTATGAGTCTGAAATGTCAGCAGGTCAGCACAGCTCCTCAGGGGCTTCTGGAGGAGTCAGGGGGTGGAGAGGGGTCAGTGCTGGAGCCCAGCAGGGGTGAGGCCAGGATAGGAACTGAGGCTGGTGAACATGTCAGCGCCTGCTGGTTCCTTTTTTCCCAATCCATCTTCACAGCCGAGGGTCAGGCGTTTACAACACCAAGAAGACATCTTGCAAAAGGGAAGGGCTAGGGAGGTGGTAAAGGAGACCAAATGGCCTAGAAACAGCCTATGAGTGTCTTCATCCTGGATACTGGTGGTATCTGCTCTCTGCCATGGTGGCCACTCACCACGGTCCCCCTCACCAGATACTACATTCCAACACCGTACCACTGAGTTGGTCCATGCAAGAACCTGCTCTGCTCACACACTCACACGTATTCCAGGCTAGAGAGCTGGCTTCCCCAGGAGGCATGAGCTCACAGGTTAAAGCTACTATGCCTCCAAGTAGCAAAGTGGTTCTGAAAGAAAGTCAACTTAAAAAATAATACTAAATCCTCAGAATTAATGGGTTGGAGAGAAGCAAAGAAAATTTATAAAAGATAACAAATATCATCAGAACGGGTAAAACACAATATGAAGTAGGAACTGTCAGTTTTGAAGAAGAATAAAATGAAAATAAAATTATAAATATAATACTTAAAAAACACCTTAGTAAAGAAATAAATAACAGATCAATGCAACTGAATAATAAATTATCTGGCAGGACAGCCCCAGGAACTTTCCCAAGAGGCAACAGAAAGAAATAGATACGGAAATTATTTGAAATTTTCCAAAGATGTAGGAGAGCTGAAGAATTACCAATATTAATCTCCAAGGAGAAAAATATAGAAAGGTAGAATTCATTACTCAAAAAGAAAAGAACATATGTTAATAAATTTGATAACCTAAATAAAGTAAATGTATTTCTGGGAAAATATAAATTCTAAATGGGTAAATGAAGAAATAGAAAAATTAAATAGAATAATATCCATAAGTAAATTGAAATGATAGAGACTGTCCCCTCAAATACCTCCAAAATCTAGACTCAGCTTCACAGTTTGCTATTAAAAGTATTAAGAGAATTCAGTGAGATTGCCATATACAAGATAATTTTTAAAAATCAAGTGTTTCTCTGCAATAATTCTTAACAGTTAAAAAATACAATATATAGGCCTGGCCAGTTTGGCTCAGTGGATAGAGTGTCAGCCTGTGGACTGAAGGGTCCCAGGTTCATTTCTGATCAACGGCATGTACCTTGGTTGTTGGCACATCGCCAGTAGGGGATGTACAGGAGGCAGCTGATCGATGTTTCTCTCTCATCAATGTTTCTGGCTCTCTATCCCTCTCCCTTCCTCTCTGTAAAAAAAATCAATAAAAAATATTTTTTAAAAAATAATTTTAAAAATACAATCCTACCTAATAAAAGAGTAATATGCAAATTGACCCTAACTCCGCTACACCCACAAGCCACGCCCACCAGCCATGCCCCCCAGCCAATCAGAGTGAGTATGCAAATTAACTCAACCAAGATGGCTACAGCCATGGAGAAATTAGGAGGGTGGCTTGGGTTTCCAAGGTGATAGAAGAAGCCAAGCTTTCCCCTGCCCTGGCTGGCCTAAGCCTCCACTTAAGGCTACAAAGTTTCCATTATAGAAGGTAAACAAATCCAAACAGAAATGGCTGCCGGCCATGGAGTGAGCAGGAGGCTTGGCTCCGCTCCAAGATACAAAGTTTCAATTGTAGAAGGTAAATAAATTCCAGATACCAGGGCTTCTGCTTGGGTCGCCAGGGGGTGTGGCCGGCCTGCAAACCACTACAGCCCCTCGCCCAGGTTGCCCCATGCCCCAAGGGAATCCCCACTCTGATCTGGGCAAACCAGATGTCCCCCACCTGTGCACCAGGCCTCTATCCTATCTAATAAAAGAGTAATATGCAGATTGACCATCACTCCAACACACAATATAGCTGCCCCCATGTGATCAAAGATCCTGCCCCCATGTGGACACAAGATGGCCAGCAGGGGAGGGCAGTTGGGAGGCACCAGGCCTGCAAGGGAGGGCAGTTGAGAGGGACCAGGCCTGAAAGGGAGGGCAGTTAGAGGCAATCAACCCTGCAGGGGAGGGTAGTTAGGGGTGACCAGGCTGGCAGAGGAGGGAAGTTGGGGGCAAACAGGCTGGCAGGGGAGCAGTTAGACATCAATCAGGCTGGCATGGGAGTGGTTAGGGGGTGATCAGGCTGGCAGGCAGAAACGGTTAGGGGCAATCAGGAAGGCAGGCAGGTGAGCAGTTGGGAGCCAGCAGTCCTGGATTGTGAGAGGGATATCTGACAGCCCATTTAGGCCCGATCCCAGTGGGATCGGGCCTAAACGGGCAGTCGGACATCCCTCGAGGGGTCCCAGATTGGAGAGGGTGTAGGCTGGGCTGAGGGACACCCCCCCCCCCGCGCCCATGCATGAATTTTGTGCACCAGGCCTCTAGTATATAAAGGTACCAAAAACATTAACTATGTAGGAAACAACCTAAAAAATACACAAATATTTACAGAGAAAATTTGAAAGTTTGCTAAGGAATAAAAAAATTGGGCTGTATGTCCTGTCAATGGAGAGGATGTTTCACTGTACTAAAGATTAATTATCTGCCCTGGATGATGTGGCTCAATAGTTTCAGCATCATCCCTTGCAACTAAGGGTCTAGGGTTCAATTCAGGTCAAGGAAACATACCTGGGTTGTCAGTTTGATCCCTGGCCTGGTGTGTGTACAGGAATCAACCAATCGATGTGTCTTACATCAATGTTTCTCTCTCTCTCTCTCTCTCTCTCTCTCTCTCTCTCTCTTTCTCTCTCTCTCTCTCTATTTCTTCTACCCTTGCTCCCTTATCCTCTCTCCAAAAGTCAATGGAAAAACATATCCTCAATTGAGGATTAACAACAATAACAAAAAAGATATTAATTCCCCGCAAATCAATTTATAAATTCAATGCAATGCTAATAAAAAATTCCCAGTGGAATTTGTAAAGAAATGCAAAAAATTCATTCTTTTTTTAAAAAGATATACATTTTATGATTTCAGAGAGGAAGTGAGAGGGAGAGAGATAGAAATATCAATGATGATCACTACCTCCTGCACATCCCACACTCGGGATCAAACCTGCAACCCAGGCATGTGCCCTAAACAGGAATCACACTGTGACCTCCTGGTTTATTGGTCAATGCTCAACCACTGAGCCACACCGGCCAGGCAACAAATTCATTCTTAGTGGATGAATAAAGGTCCATGAATGGTTAATCAATTAAAAAAATAAGCGCAAAGAGGGGTCATGTACTGGACTCTGAGATTCATGAGCTTGGGTTTGACGATGTCTTTGGGGCAGAGGGTGTCAGCGGGATAGAACTGAGATGTTTGCAGCACCAGTTATGTCCAAAATAGGCACCAGAAAAGGAGAGCCACATAGCTTTGAAGGTCCTCCTTACCCCAGGCCTGAATGAAACAATTTCATGTAGAGCAATTGGAGCCCAGAGAAGTGTGTACACCCCCCTTTTTTTAATCCTCACTTGAGGACATTTTTCCATTAATTTTTAGGAAGAGTGGAAAAGAGAGGGAAAGACAGAGAGAAATATCAATATGAGAGAAAAACATTGATTGATTGTCTCCTACATGAGCCCAGACCAGAGCCCGGGACTGGGGAGGAGCCTGCAGTCAAGGTGCGTGCCCTTACCAGAATCAAACCGGGGACCCTTTGGTCCACAGGCCGACGGTAGGGAACAAACTATCTTTTCATGTCAGTCATCTCTTGACCTGTTGGCCTCACCACGTCTGAATAATAATAAAACCTATATTTTAAAACAGAAACCTATTGTTACAAGTATTTCAAGCAGAAAAGAGAGCCCAAAATGTTGAAAATAGAAAAGAAAAGAAAACAACAACAGAAAACCCGTACACGTCATTAGTGGAAGGGAAGCATGTGTAGTCAGCCAGGCAGGAATACTAGTTGAGAGGCAGGATGAGGTGTTGGCCCTGAGGCATTAAAGAAAGTCAGAAAAAAAAGAGTCAGGATTTGGAGGTTACAAGTCTCATTGGAGATGGGATGGTGTTGGGGTGAAGGTCTGAGGAAACACAAAGAATTTCCTTCTCTGATGATTTTTCCACCTGTCTGAGAGGGCCCGCAGGATTAGAGTTGGAAAGGGGGCAGGCCTGGAAGATGAGAAACAGATTTGGGACATGCTGTAGCCAGAGCACAGGAAGCCACAGACTCAATTCTTCCTTGACCCTGAAACCTTCTCACTGGTCCAAATGCCAGGTTTCCACACTTTCCCAAGTGTGCAGGGCCTGCAGGTAAGCACATCTATATGCCAAGAAGGGCAGCTATACTAAATAGGGACTCCTGTCATCATTATCCCAGTCTTTATGAGTGGTACCTGCCCCAGCTTCCCTTCTAAGATCGGCTGGGGTCAGGTCTCCTTGCTGGGAGTTCCCCATCCCTGGGAGTAGATGTGGTGAACTGGGAGCTCTTGAATCATGTTGGGGGCTTCAGAGAAGGGAGGGCCCTGATTCTGGGTAGTATGCCCAGTCAGGCGGTCTGACCAGAGGGTACAGTTTTGGGATTATGGGAAGAGAGGTGCGAGTCTCCATTGAAGCAGAGAATCCGTTTTAATTCAAGGAAAATTGGAAGGCAAATCACTTTGACCTGAAAGAACTTTTTGTTTACTATGTTGTAAGCCATGTCTCTCCGAAGGTAAGAGAAACCAGGGAGTTCCAAAACAGGACCCAGAAAGCCAAACAAGCACTCCTCATTTTGCTAACTCAGCAGATTGAGACAGGCTCTCCGGTAAATCTCAAAATTTGACTTTGCTCAATCACAAGCTGTAAATTCCCCGTGTTAGATGATCCTGCCAAGGGATGTAAAGCCTCATTTTGACACAACATTTTATTGTCCTCCTAGGTTGAAAACCTTTTCTATTTTATAAAATTGGAAAACAATCTAGATATCTGAATAGCTTAACCAGTAGAGAAGGTTTAATGATGATTCATAAGATGTACTTATTGTTGATGATTTGAAATTTTAATTAAAAACTTACGAGGAATTGTGCTCGCTTCGGCAGCACATATACTAAAATTGGAACAATACAGAGAAGATTAGCATGGCCCCTGCGCAAGGATGACACGCAAATTCGTGAAGCGTTCCATATTTAAAAAAAAAAAAAAACTTAAGAGGAATTATTGGCACTTAAAAAGTATTTTCCTCTGCAAATGAGTTCTTAGTTTTACCAATACTATACAATTCCATAAGAGATTTGGGGTTTTGAGTTGTCTATAATTCACTACTCCTTTTTGCAAATATTTAAAAGGAAGAAAAATAAAATATTTTGAAACACAATGCAGAGCCTTTTTGTACACTGATAACACTAGTTCCGGACTCTAAGGGTGGCCCCGCTGTCGCTGATGGTGGGCTGGTGACTGGACCCCGCCATGTCCCCCAGCATGTCCTTTTCCTTGCTTCTTCCCATCAGGTAGAGCCCAGGAGGCTTCAGAGGAGGAATGAGGCTCAGGGAGAAGAGACAAAGAGTTGAGTACAGACAGGTTTGAATCCAGGTTTCCTGATGCCTAGAGAATGCGAACTGGATGTGCCAACCTAGGAGGAAAGTGTCCTCTCTTCACGAGGGGGGTATGGGCTTTATAAGAAGGGACACAGCAAACAGAATTAGGAGTCCCTATACTTACTTAAATAGTTGGTCCTTTTACATTCCTGCTGATTAGCTCATCTAGTAGGAAACGCAAGAGGGAAGTCATACCTTCTGTCCTCCCAATTCCAAGAATCATTGGAGGGAGGACAGGAAGTAAAGGTGCAGGGGACCTTCTGACAGCTCAGCCATATCTGATATTGTTAATTTCAAGGAGGACAGGCTGGGATGAGTAATGATATTAGTCCCTGGGGATAGATGTTCTTTGGGGAGTCAACAATCTTAGGAGGATTAGTAACACCTCGCCTTCTCTTTCATTATACTTTTTGTACACATAATCTTTCCCGTTTATTTATTGGAATCTTACTGATTTTATCAGTAAGATGGGGGTGGAGGGAATCATTTTATCAATGATTCTCTCCTCATTGATGTTTCTATCTCTCTCTCCCTTCCTCTCTGAAATTAATTTTAAAAAAAAAAAGAACCTATCCATCTGCAAAGCTCTTTTTGGAAGGCAGCTATGCTCACCACTATACCACCAACGCAACTTGCAAAGCTCTTTTTGATAGAGAAGTTATAGAGAATATAAATGGTTCACTCAAGGACCAGACCAATGACACACACAATACCTTGGTCAGAGCTCTTTCTACTCCCATTCTTTGCCTCCATACCTTGACAGATGTTCTTTTCTAGAAACTTGTACACACTTGAAAACATGAGGGGCAATTTATGGCAATTCCAGGTGGGGTGATTTGGTTTGGGAGAAGACCATCAGACACAATTCTCTCTGCCTCTGGCAATAAAAACCCAGACGTTTCCCCATTTCATTTTTCTATGCTTATCTATAATAGAAAGACCCCTTAGCCCTAACTGGTTTGGCTCAGCGGATAGAGCGCCGGCCTGTGTACTGAAGGGTCCCAGGTTCATTTCTGATCAACGGCATGTACCTTGGTTGCAGGCACATCCCCAGTAGGGGGTGTGCAGGAGGCAGCTGATCAATGTTTCTCTCTCATTGATGTTTCTAACACTATCCCTCTCCCATCCTCTCTGTAAAAAATTAATTAAAAAATATATTTTTTAAAAAGAAAGTCCCCTTATAAAATACCAGATTTCCAGTAGAGATTGTGACATTGAGTTCCCATCACAGATCCTAAAACCCAGCCATCTAGACTTGGAGGCAGCATGGCATAGAAGAGCCAAGTCCTGGATTAAGACAGATCTAGTGTGACTTCCGCTCTGCCATGGATGCCTGTGGTGGAAGAGCATTTAATGACCTAAAGTGTAGGTGATGCCTTACGGGAAAATGAGTACAATAGAATTTGATCCTTTTTTGTTCAAAGACATTTTCCCATAGTGAAACACAACCTAGGAAGTTGCTTATCAAACAATATCCATGTTTCCAGTTAGTGAGAAGTGTTCATGTTATTCTGGGCTGTCAGAATTCCCTATAATGACATTTTATTCATTTATCAACTCTTCATTGAGTGCCTTCTATGCAGCAGTCACTACACTAGATGTTGGGCATACATGGAGATGGGGGTAGGGGAATAAGCAGATCCAGGCTATGCTTTCATGAAAATGAGACCTGTACTTGGAGAGAAAAATTATTATACATGCATAGAAGAATATCATACTTATTTGATGATAAAATCAGTAAAATTCCAATAAATAAATGGGAAAGATTATGTGTACAAAAAGTATAATGAAAGAGAAGGCGAGGTGTTACTAATCCTCCTAAGATTGTTGACTCCCCAAAGAACATCTATCCCCAGGGACTAATATCATTACTCATCCCAGCCTGTCCTCCTTGAAATTAACAATATCAGATATGGCTGAGCTGTCAGAAGGTCCCCTGCACCTTTACTTCCTGTCCTCCCTCCAATGATTCTTGGAATTGGGAGGACAGAAGGTATGACTTCCCTCTTGCTTTTCCTACTAGATGAGCTAATCAGCAGGAATGTAAAAGGACCAACTATTTAAGTAAGTATAGGGACTCCTAATTCTGTTTGCTGTGTCCCTTCTTATAAAGCCCATACCCCCCTCGTGAAGAGAGGACACTTTCCTCCTAGGTTGGCACATCCAGTTCGCATTCTCTAGGCATCAGGAAACCTGGATTCAAACCTGTCTGTACTCAACTCTTTGTCTCTTCTCCCTGAGCCTCATTCCTCCTCTGAAGCCTCCTGGGCTCTACCTGATGGGAAGAAGCAAGGAAAAGGACATGCTGGGGGACATGGCGGGGTCCAGTCACCAGCCCACCATCAGCAACAGCGAGGCCACCCTTAGAGTCTGGAACTGGTGTTATCAGTGTACAAAAAGGCTCTGCATTGTGTTTCAAAATATTTTATTTTTCTTCCTTTTAAATATTTGCAAAAAGGAGTAGTGAATTATAGACAACTCAAAACCCCAAATCTCTTATGGAATTGTATAGTATTGGTAAAACTAAGAACTCATTTGCAGAGGAAAATACTTTTTAAGTGCCAATAATTCCTCTTAAGTTTTTAATTAAAATTTCAAATCATCAACAATAAGTACATCTTATGAATCATCATTAAACCTTCTGTACCAGTTAAGCTATTCAGATATCTAGATTGTTTTCCAATTTTATAAAATAGGAAAGGTTTTCAACCTAGGAGGACAATAAAATGTTGTGTCAAAATGAGGCTTTACATCCCTTGGCAGGATCATCTAACACGGGGAATTTACAGCTCGTGATTGAGCAAAGTCAAATTTTGAGATTTACCGGAGAGCCTGTCTCAATCTGCTGAGTTAGCAAAATGAGGAGTGCTTGTTTGGCTTTCTGGGTCCTGTTTTGGAACTCCCTGGTTTCTCTTACCTTCGGAGAGACATGGCTTACAACATAGTAAAAAAAAAGTCCTTTCATGTCAAAGTGATTTGCCTTCCAATTTTCCTTGAATTAAAACGGATTCTCTGCTTCAATGGAGACTCGCACCTCTCTTTCCATAATCCCAAAACTGTACCCTCTGGTCAGACCGCCTGACTGGGCATACTACCCAGAATCAGGGCCCTCCCTTCTCTGAAGCCCCCAACATGATTCAAGAGCTCCCAGTTCACCACATCTACTCCCAGGGATGGGGAACTCCCAGCAAGGAGACCTGACCCCAGCCGATCTTAGAAGGGAAGCTGGGGCAGGTACCACTCATAAAGACTGGGATAATGATGACAGGAGTCCCTATTTAGTATAGCTGCCCTTCTTGGCATATAGATGTGCTTACCTGCAGGCCCTGCACACTTGGGAAAGTGTGGAAACCTGGCATTTGGACCAGTGAGAAGGTTTCAGGGTCAAGGAAGAATTGAGTCTGTGGCTTCCTGTGCTCTGGCTACAGCATGTCCCAAATCTGTTTCTCATCTTCCAGGCCTGCCACTTTTCCAACTCTAATCCTGCGGGCCCTCTCAGACAGGTGGAGAATCATCAGAGAAGGAAATTCTTTGTGTTTCCTCAGACCTTCACCCCAACACCATCCCATCTCCAATGAGACTTGTAACCTCCAAATCCTGACTCTTTTTTTTTTTTCCTGATTTTCTTTAATGCCTCAGGGCCAACACCTCATCCTGCCTCTCAACTAGTATTCCTGCCTGGCTGACTACACATGCTTCCCTTCCACTAATGACGTGTACGGGTTTTCTGTTGTTTTCTTTTCTTTTCTATTTTCAACCTTTTGGGCTCTCTTTTCTGCTTGAAATACTTGTAACAATAGGTTTCTGTTTTAAAATATAGGTTTTATTATTATTCAGACGTGGTGAGGCCAACAGTTCAAGAGATGACTGACATGAAAAGATAGTTTGTTCCCTACCGTTGGCCTGTGGACCAAAGGGTCCCCGGTTTGATTCTGGTAAGGGCACGCACCTTGACTGCAGGCTCCTCCCCAATCCCGGACTCTGGTCTGGGCTCATGCAGGAGACAATCAATGAATGTTTTTCTCTCACATTGATATTTCTCTCTGTCTTTCCCTCTCTTTTCCACTCTTCCTAAAAATTAATGGAAAAATGTCCTTGGGTGAGGATTAAAAAGAGGGGGGGGGGTGTACACACTTCTCTGGGCCCCAATTGCTCTACATGAAATTATTTCATTCAGGCCTGGGGTAAGGAGGACCTTCAAAGCTATGTGGCTCTCCTTTTCTGGTGCCTATTTTGGACATAACTGGTGCTGCAAACATCTCAGTTCTATCCCGCTGACACCCTCTGCCCCAAAGACATCGTCAAACCCAAGCTCATGAATCTCAGAGTCCAGTACATGACCCCTCTTTGCGCTTATTTTTTTAATTGATTAACCATTCATGGACCTTTATTCATCCACTAAGAATGAATTTGTTGCCTGGCTGGTGTGGCTCAGTGGTTGAGCACTGACCAATAAACCAGGAGGTCACAGTTTGATTCCTGGTCAGGGCACATGCCTGGGTTGCAGGTTTGATCCCCAGTGTGAGGCGTGCAGAAGCAGTGATCAATGATTTTCTCTCATCATTGATATTTCTATCTTTCTCTCCCTCTTGCTTTCTCTCTGAAATTACAAAATATATATCTTTTTTTAAAAAGAATGAATTTGTTGCATTCCTTTACAAATTCCACTGGGAATTTTTTATTAACATTGCATTGAATTTATAAATTAAATTGTGGAGAATTAATATGTTTTTTGTTGTTGTTAATCTTCACCCAGGGATATGTGTTTCCATTGACTTTTAGAAAGAGGAGAAGGGAGCTAGGAGAGAAGAGAGATAGAGAGAGAAAGAGAGAGAGAGAGAGAGAGAGAGAGAGAGAGAGAGAGAGAGAGAGAGAGAGAAACATTGATGTAAGATACATCGATTGGTTGACTACTGTACACACACCAGGCCAGGGATCAAACTGACAACCCAGGTATGTTTCCTTGACCTGAATTGAACCCTAGACCCTTAGTTGCAAGGGATGATGCTGAAACTACTGAGCCACACCAGCCAGGGCAGATAATTAATCGTTACTATAGTAAAACATCCTCTCCATGAACAGGACATACATCCCCATTTTTTATTCCTTAGCAAACTTTCAAATTTTCTCTGTAAATATTTGTGTATTTTTTAGGTTGTTTCCTAGATAGTTAATGTTTTTGGTACTATTATATATTGTATTTTTTAACTGTTAAGAATTAATGCAGAGAAACACTTGATTTTTTAAATTACCTTGAGTATGGCAATCTCACTGAATTCTCTCAATAGGTTTAATAGTAAACTGTGAAGCTGAGTCTACATTTTGGAGAAATTTGAGGGGACAGTCTCTATCATTTCAATTTACTTATGAATATTATTCTATTTAATTTTTTTTATTTCTTCATTTACCAATTTAGAATTTATATTTTCCCAGAAATACATTTACTTTATTTAGGTTATCAAATATATTAACATATGTTCTTTTCTTTTTGAGTCATGAACTCTACTACTTCTACCTTTCTATTTTTTCTCCTTGGAGATTAATATTGATAATTCTGCAGCTCTCCTACATCTTTGGGAAATTTCAAATAATTTCCATCTCTATTTCTTTCTGTTGCCTCTTGGGAAAGTTCCTGGAGCTGTCCTGCCGGATAATTTATTATTCAGTTGCATTGATCTGTTATTTCTTTCTTTATTAAGGTGTTTTATTAAGTATTATATTTATAATTTTATTTTCATTTTATACTTCTTCAAAACTGACAGTTCCTACTTTATATTGTGTTTTACCCCTTTTGATGATACTTATTATCTTTTATAAATTTTCTTTGCTCATCTCCAACCCTGGGGAAATTAGTATTATTTTTTTAAATATATTTTTATTAATTTCATAGAGGAAAGGAGAGGGAGAGAGAGATAGAAACATCAATGATGAGAGAGAATCATTGATCGGCTGCCTCCTGCACGCCCCACATCGGGGATCGAGCCCGCAACCCAGGCACGTGCTCTTGATCAGAATCAAACCTGGTACCCTTCAGTCCACAGGCCAACGCTCTATCCACTGAGCCAAACCAGCTAGGGCTAGTATTATTTTTTAAGTTGACATTCTTTCAGAGCCACTGTGCTACTTGGATGCATGGTAGCTGTGCCCTGTGAGCTCATGCCTACTGGGTAAGTCAGCTCTCTAGCCTGGAATGTTCATGAGTGTGTGAGCAGAGCAGGTTCTAGCATGGACCAACTCAGTGGTACGGTGTTGGAATGTAGTATCTGGTGAGGGGGACCGTGGTGAGTGGCCACCATGGCAGAGAGCAGATACCACCAGTATCCAGGATGAAGACCCTCATAGGCTGTTTCTAGGCCATTTGGTCTCCTTTACCACCTCCCTAGCCCTTCCCTTTTGCAAGATGTCTTCTTGGTGTTGTAAACGCCTGACCCTCGGCTGTGAAGATGGATTGGGAAAAAAGGAACCAGCAGGCGCTGACATGTTCACCAGCCTCAGTTCCTATCCTGGCCTCACCCCTGCTGGGCTCCAGCACTGACCCCTCTCCACCCCTGACTCCTCCAGAAGCCCCTGAGGAGCTGTGCTGACCTGCTGACATTTCAGACTCATAATGACCAGGGGCAGACAGGGTGCCCATAGGGCAATGCTGGGCACAAAGAGCTCGCCCACTCCTTTCCCCTGACTGGGAGCCTGGCACTTCCCAGGTGGGCTGCAAATTTGTCATACAGCACTCCACTCCCACTGTGAGGGGTCTCCAGGATTGGGTGAGGGAAAGCAGAGGACCGCCATCCACTGCCCCCAGTCAGGAGCCAGCTCGGATAATACTCCCTTGTGGCTGAGCCAGCTGAGCAGGCCTTTCTGTGCCCCGGTGCTGAGAGCTGAGCATATACAGTCAGAGTGATGGAGGCACCTTCCAGGGCACCAGGGATATTTGGTGAGCTAGCCTGTCAGTTTTGAAGCTCAAGGGCTTTAGAATGAACTCAAAGGGATTTCATTTCTGACACATCTGCCATCTGGCCCAGCAGGGACCATCCTGAGGGAATGACCAGTACAGCACGGTCCTGGCTGGAGGAGACGGCCCCTAACTGTACACCTTCCAACAGCCTGGGTGCCACATCCTGGAGCCCCTCACCCCTCCTCTCCACATCCAGGTGGCCCTGCCTTGGCCCCTTCAACTCTGACAGCAGAGCCGCCTCCTGACCCGTGGCTGCGGGGCAGAGCGAGTCTACCATGTTTCTCCAAGGTTGCATAACAGGGAAATGACCTGTGCATGAAGACAACCACTGCTGTCCAGTAAGTGTCCTTTGTACCTTTTTAGGAGAAATGATCCAGAGGGACTTTCCCCAGGTGTCAAATCTGGCTTCTCTTCCCTCCCCAGGATCCAGCAGGGAGGGCTCAGCATCAATAAATAGCAGCCAGCTGTCCCCAGCAGGCAGGGACCAGCAGCCCGGCTCCACCAGAGACCAGGTGAGGGACCACTCCCAGGAGGGCTTGCTCTTCAAACCTCACTCTGTTTTCTCTTTCCAGCAAGACTGTACATTCATTTTAAAATAATTATTCTGTTTTGCATTTGTGCTGTATGGGGTGTGTGCCGGCCGAGTGGCATAGAGTAATGCTTTTGGTCTCCTTACAGACTGCTCCAGAGGGTTTGGTCCTAACTGCTTTGCTGCTCCCTCAGTGCCACCTTGGTGACCTCCTAGACAGTCTTGGGTTCAGTTTTGATGGGTTCAGAATTGAGGACCGTGGCTCTGAGTGAGGTCCTACTGCAGTGTGTCCTAGATGGGCAGCCAGCGTCTCATGAGAACAAATGGAAATGCACAGCCACAAGGAGGGTGCCGGTCCTGCCTGTGTCTGTCTGACCTTCCTCTCTCATTTCAGCACCATGAAGCTTTTCACCAGCCTCGTGTTCTGCTCCTTGGTCCTGGGAGTCAGCAGCGTGGGCTGGTTTGAATTCATGGGCCAGGCTTATGACGGTAAAGTCCATTGTGGGGAGGGGGGAGACGCGGAACACATGACCACTAGGATTCACCCTGAGTGCCCTTCAGCCTTGGAGCTACTGTATTAGCTTGTGTTGCCCTATGTGGTGGAATGTGCCGGCTGTTTTGGGAGCTTTTCATCAAACATATGGAAAAACCATAGGTCTTACTTTCTAACTTCAATCAGTTAATAGAGAAAAACAATCAGCTGAAAGTAAGTTTGACTAGAATGCACAGAATAAGACTTGAAACGGTATACTATTCCCTCAGACCAAACCGCACCAAGTGTGATTAAAGCTACCCATCTCTTCTTCCCCTCCTCCCCCTCCCTTTCTCTTGCTTTCTCCCTCCCTTCCATTTCCTAACTGGGTAGTTTAGTGAGACCTGCAGCTTAGGTCTTGCTGGGGCTTCCAGTAATTGGCGACAATTTCCCTGTTTTAGTCTGTTTCCCACCCTTTTTCAGCTTTTTTACTGACAAAGGGGAACACCCATTGAGCCTCCTCTAGGAACTCAGCACTTCCATGCAATTTAGGGCGACCAACTCTCCGGGTGTGCCTGGGTCTGGGGAGTTTTCCATGACACTTTCAGTGCTAACTGGGACAGTGCTAGGCAAACAGGGACAGTTCTGGTCAACCGGGGACAGTTAGTCACCAGTCTAAGTGGAGAATAACTTGGTGGGCAGGCATCTTCCCCTACTTTGAAGCTTCGAGCAGCTAACTGAGGGGACCAGAGACCACCTGCCAGTCAGCAGGTGGCAGGGCAGAGTGTGAACCCAGCTGTGCAGGAGGCCACAGCTCTTGCCAGGCAGATGTGTCTGAGCACCGCTTCCTAAAGCTCAGAGGTCCCCAATCCCAGCTACCTGATGGAATCACCTGGAGACATTAAAAACGACGGAGGCCCGTGACCCACCCCCACAGAGTCTGAGGTGATGGGCCTGAGAGGTGGCATCGGCCTTCCTCAGTCTCCCCAGGCGATGAGAAGGTGCAGCCAAGGCTGAGACACAGGCCCCTGCTCTAGCGCTTGCCTGCTCACAGCATCAGTCCAGTCTATGTGGGCGGATTCCAGGATGCCACGTATGCCCCTCACACTCAGAGGGACTCACGTCAGGATCCCCAGCATTCTGTCTGCAAGACTCTGATTCTTAGTGTCAGGCAGAAGTGCTGTACGCCTGCGCCTTTCTCACAATCTGCTTTCCATGTCACCACCAGGCTCAGCGAGTCCCCTGAACACTATCCTATGAGCTTCGCTCCATATACCAGAGCTTCTTGATCCTGAGCCCCTTGGTGCCACGGGGACATGTGGCAATGTGGGAAACACTGCTGGTTGTCACAGGGGGATAGGCTGCTGCACCTAGTGGGCAGAGATGCGGGGATGCTGGGAACCTCCCACCTCACTCAGGAAGGCCCTCAACACAAAGCATTCTCTGGCCCCAAATTTCAGCAGCGCTGACATTGAAATCCTGTTCTGTAATGTGGCCTCCCTGTCTCCTTTAAACACATGCCCCAGAGGCCTAAGTGACCTGGAGCCCACAGATAGCATGACAGGCATCAGACCACCAGGGACAACACAGCTGTGCCCCACCTAAATGTCTCTCCTTAGAGTCACCTGGGGACGCCAACTTGGCCTGGAGAATGTTCTTCTCAACCTGTGGTCTCCAGGGTGCTATGACCACAGGGTGAAACGGAGTCGGTGGTCCGTTTTCACTCCTTGAATCTACTCTAAGGGGTGTCACGGCTCATGGATATTTCACCCAATGTCTCTGTGCCATGTCCTTTCCTTACCAGGAGCCAAAGACATGTGGAGAGCCTACTCTGACATGAGAGAAGCCAATTACAAAAACTCAGACAAATACTTCCACGCCCGGGGGAACTATGACGCTGCCAAAAGGGGACCTGGCGGTGTCTGGGCTGCTGAAGTGATCAGGTAACCTGGCTCCTGGGGATGCAGGATGGGTGAGCAGAGCTTGGCTGACTGGGGATGTGGAGGGTGTAGGCCCTAGAGAAGGACCCTGTTGGGTCTGTGGGCTCCTCCTCATGTTCTTCCTTCTACCTTCTCCATCCCTGCCCAGCGCAGGGCCTGGGCTGGCAGCAGAGCCAGAGAATGGCTTATGGGCCTGTCCCCCAAAAGAGAAACTGAGGGCCAAGGACTGATTCCCACTCTCCCCTCCGGTGCTGTTCTCCCAGTGGGGGGGGGGGGGGTCACCCCGGGGCTGAGTGGCTGTGCCCAGGCAGGGTCAGTGCTTAGCCTCTTTCCAGGCTCCTCTCAGAGTCTTTAATCCCTTGGAAAGGGGAGGGTGGGGCTGTTTCTCCTCAGCCCCTGACTCACCTCCTACCTGCCCTGCTCCATTCCAGTGATTTCAGAGAGGCTTATCCAAGAGTCACCGACTTGCTTAAGCATGGAGACAGCGGCCATGGATTGGCGGACTCAATGGCCGACCAGGAAGCCAACAGATGGGGCCGGAGTGGCAAAGACCCCAAACACTTCAGACCTCCCGGCCTGCCCGACAAGTATTGACCTTCACTCTGCTCTCAGGGGACAGGGCTGTGAGCCCCCTAAGGGCAAGGACCCCGCGTCATTGAGTTCCACATCCCCAGATGCTGACAGAGGGCACACAGTATCTGTCTAATAAATGCTCAAGAGTTTGAATGTTGAAATCGGTGTGTTATTCTTCATTGTAAGGACTGGTCATTGATACCATGGGGTGATGGATGGACAGCCATGGGAAGATCACGTCTGTGCCTGCGTGTCTGGGTGTAGGGGAACACAATCTCAAGTCATACAGGGCTGACACCCTGCACCAACTCTCCCCGAATCAGATCCTCTCCCCTCTGCTTTGTGCTATTTCAGGCCCTTTCTTGTCCAGGCCTCCGAACTCCCTGTCAATTTTGTCCAGTCACTGTCTCTGCCCCGAAGGTGTTAATCTCATTAAAATTAAGTTGCTCAGTGGTCTTGGGGCGGGAGACACAGCCATGGGAGGATTAGACCATGGGATCCTGTTCTACAACTGCCTCCTTGATATTCTGTTCGTTTCTGAGCAAATCCAATTGTTAATCAATTTCTGTTCTTGCCATCAAAGAAATGCTTCCATAGCAGTTTTCCTCCACTGTATTTTTATTGCCTCATTTCAAGCCTAAATGCAGATATAATGCCGCCTCCCTTGTGACTATTTCCTCCCAGCTTCTGCATATTAACCAGCTCAAAATGGCGGAATTGGTAGTGAAGAGAGAGCAGGATAGAAAAGACACCTCTTATCTGTCAGGGTCCAGTTAGGAGACAGAAACCAGGTGGTCATTTGAAGAGGGAAATTTTCATAAGAGGATTATTAACTGATAATGTGATTCAGCTGCTAAAGGGTTAAAGAATACACAAGGCTGGAAAGTCTGTAGCCCATGGGAAGGCTGATAATGATTGCTGGATGTCAGAAGTCAGAGCTGATAAGCAAGAACTCCAATGAAACGTGGCAGGAAAATGCCCAGGGTTGCAGTTGCACTCACAGACCACCTGGGGGCAGGGGGTAGAGAGCCTCTGACCTCCCTGGAAGCTAGCTGTGAAAGGGCCAGTGCTCTGAATTGAATTAAGTCTGTGCCTCCTCCCCACCCCACCCCTCTCCAAAATGTATATGTTTGAAGTCCTAATTTCCACTGTGGCTGTATTTGAATTAAGTAAGTAATTAAGGTTATATGAGGTCACCAGTGTGGAACTCTTCACTAGTATTTCTCAGGGTGTTTTTTTTGTGTGTGTGTGTTTTTAATATATTTCTTTATTGATTTCAGAGAGGAAGGGAGAAGGAGAGAGAGAGAGAAACATCAATGATGAGAGAGAATCATTGATTGGCTGCCTCCTGCACACCCCCTACTGGGGATCAAGTCTGCAACCCAGGCATGTGCCATTGGCCGGAATCGAACCTGGGACCCTTCAGTCCGCAGGATGATGCTCTATCCACTGAGCCAAGCCGGCTAAGGCTCTCGGGGTTGTTTTTTTTTTTATCCCCCTGGAGTGGAACAGGATAACTAGAGTGGGCTGGATTTGGTTATTTCCCTTCCCCAGGTCAGTTAGACACATCATACAGTTTCCCCTGAGGGCAGGCCTGGTTAAGAACAGAGTGCACCCCCTGCTGGAAGACAGAGGGTTTTTTTCTAAGATTTTTTTTTGTGAGAACCTGGTTGAGCTCCTGAAGGTGGTAAATCTCACAATATTGTAGAGAACCCCCTATAACTGAGTCCCCCTAGAGGTTTTAACTCTCAGAGTTACCCCTACTGAGCCTCCAGCAATTCACCAATTCTAGTTCAGGTTCCCCCAGTGGTTTCAGCTCCCAAATTCCAGTGAGCCTGGATCCCTGTATCCATCTGTCTCCAATTACAGGCACAGTGGTTTGCCCTGTGTCCTCGCCTCTCCTCTGACTCTAAGAAGATTTGATTTTTCATTCTGTTCAGCTTTTCACTTGTTGTTAGATGCAATGGTGACTTCCAAGCTCCTTACATGCAGAACTGAAGCTGATCTTATTAATTTGGCCATTGAATATTTTATCAATTTTCCATTGAAATTTAACAAATTCAATTTTTCTGCACTTTGAACTTCATGTGTTGTTGCTCTTTATGATATCCTCTGTGTACTAGTTTCGACAAGGAGCTGTGGGGCAGTGGCTAAGTATTTCTGCACACGGTAAAGGCTATCTTCTCCTCCCTCGGATCAGTGTATGTCAGATTTGTCGTATGGTTCGCCCACATTTCAATTTACTGGGAGAGCTTATAGAAATGGTGCATTCCTGAGCCTCCTCACGTAGCTACTGAGCCAGAATCTTGGAGGAGGAGTGGAGCTAGAAATCAGCACTTTGAACAATCGCCTCAGATTATTTTATGCATAGTACCATTGAGAATAGCTGTCTCAGGTTTTGCTACCACCTAGTGTGAGGCACTTGAAGAAAACGCCCCATCCATCAGGAAAACATGGAATGAATGTCAAGCAGGCATCAAAGAAAGAACAGTCATTGTGCCCTGACAGAGAGAGACTATTCGATCGAATCATCAAACACTAAGTATATGAAATTATTAGGAAATTCTCCATAGAACAAAGCACATAAAGAAAAATTAAAACTATCCATCATCATCTTTCTTTTTTTCAAATGAGTTAGTTTAAAGAAATCCTTGACAGGTAAGTCATAGCAGGACTCAGTAAATATTTATTGATTGAGCAATTTAGGCACTGGCAGCTCTTCCTGACTTACACCTGTTTTCAGCATCTATTTTCCCACTAATCTTATCCTCACCCGAGGATATTTTCTCCATTGATTTTTAGAGAGAGTAGAAGGGAGGGGGAGAGACAAAGAGAGAGAAACATCAGTGTGAGAAGGACACATCGATCGGCTGCCTCTCGCACCCACCCTTACCAGGGCAGGGGATTGAGCCTGCAACCGAGGTATGCTCTCTTGACCAGAATTGAAACCAGAGCCCTTCAGTCCAAAGGCCGATGCTCCATCCACTGAGTCAATAAGGCTAGGGCCCACTAATCTTATTTTTAAACTTGTTTTCATTGAAATATAACTTACATGCTCAGTGAACTTTTGTATGTCTAAAAGCCCATGTTACCACCATAAGATTAAGATGTATTATATTTCCAGCACACCAGAGGATGCCTCATGCCCTCTGCCAGTTAAGGTCCTCCACCAAAAGCAAGCCCTCTTCTGACCTCCGTCACTATAGATTAGTTTTGCCTCCTTTTGATCTTCAAATAAGAGAAATAAAACAGAATGTTCTCTTTTGTATTTGGCTGTCTTCCACTCAACATTATATCTATTAGATTCATTCATCCATTTTTGCTTATATAAATAGTTTGCTCTTGCTCATCGGTGCATCGTATTCCATTATATAAGTATACCATGCTTTATTAGCCCACTAGAGGCTCAGTGCATGAAATTCATGCACAGGTAGAGACCCTAGGCCAGGCCTGCAATCAGGGCTGATCAGGTTCCCCTCCTCCTCCTTCCCTCGCTCCCTCAGCACCCCGCCGCCGCTGCTGGTCGCCCACCATGTTCTGTACCACCCCTGGTGGTCAGCACACATCATAGCGAGTGACTGAACTCCCGGTCTCCCGGTTGAACTCCTGAGGGGACACTTTGCATGTTAGCCTTTTATATATATATAGATTCTATGTGGTTGGATAGTTAGGCTTTTTAAATTTAGACTGTTATGGGTAAGTCTTCAGTAACGTTGGTGTACTTGTACTTTGGTGGACATAGTACTCATTAATGTTGGGGGTATGTCATGTAAAATAAACCATTTTTATGTCCTGTAAAATGAAACCTTAATCTTTAAATGTGTCATTCTGATTGGTAATCTTACTTATTAATGTATTAATAATGTGTTACTGTAATAACACATAATTACTCTTTCTGTCTTCTGCAAAGAATAAATTATGAATTTTCTTGGTTACATCACAAGAACTAAAATTTGTAGTAACATTACTTGTGCCCAGAACAGATCCAAATTCCTTTCAGCATTAATTATTTCATCCTGACCACAACCCTATGAAGCCAGTGACATTACTTTCCTCATTTTATATTCATGGAACTGTTCACCGTTCTTCCTACTGTACCCGAGTCTGGGACTTAGTCCTCAGGTGCCATTCTTGGTCATGGTATCTTGTAGGACTTTTAAATTGTTTTCATTTTGTTTTTGTGACTCTTAATAGCTTTGGTGATCTATTCTTTCACTTGAATCAATTGTATCAGGTGAATGGAGGTCTCTTGGGCCTCTCAACAGCCTGGTCACACACGATTATTAGAGGAGGGGTACCATCTAATTCACTATATAAACAAGGTCATATTTGAGAGTGAAAAAGGGGTGTCACTATTAACAATTAGGCTGGGACAATAGTCACTGAGACAGTCCCAGGAAACCAGGACTCACTGACTCATGGAGTCTCTTGGGACATCTATTTAAGGGCTGGAGATTCTATATCACCATGACAGGATGGCTTTATTTTACATCAGAAACAAGTGAAAATAGCTGGCTGCCACTACGGTCTAATATTCTAAGCATGGCCCTTCCCAGAAGACAGAATACATAAGTGACAAAGGAAAAGGACTTGTGAAAGTCCCTATGAGGAGTTGGTTCCTCTTGGTGTCTACAAATTGTACTTGCTTTCTCTCCAGTGATTCTATCAAAGAGGAGAATGAGTAGAATACATTAAAAATAATGGGGAGTGCATATCTAGCATTGATTGGCCCAAAGACAGTCAAAGAATTGTAACAGGATGTAATCACTGGCCCACCATTTCTGCCCTGAGGAACGTAGGAAAACGAGGCTGTGGACACCACATGCCCTCCTCTAGGAAACAGTCTCCCAAGCACACTCATGACCAATGGCTGTGCAGGGTTGACAACTGCCCCTTTCTCCATCACGTCTACTCCTAGGACCAAGTGAGCCAAGGCAGCTCAGGCACCTGGACTACCCGGACCTCAGGAACCTACCTTTCCCAGGAATGGAAGTTGTGCAGGGAACATCTGAATGTTGCTTAGATTGCTTTTGATAAGGACCAAAGGCACAGGGAAGTCCTCGACAGCTATCCGCCTTATAATTTTCATCTCATTTTACCTACAAGAATTAAAAGATGCCCCAGCCCTAGTGGTTTGGCTCAGTGGATAGAGCATTGGCCTGTGGACTGAAGGGCCCCAAGTTTGATTCTGGTTAAGGGCACATGCCTAGATTGTGGACACGATCTCCAGGAGGGGGCATGCAGGAGGCAGCTGATCAATGATTTTTCTCTCAGCATTGATGTTTCTACCCCTCTCTTCCTCTCCCTTCCTCTCTCACATCAATAAAAATACTTTTTTTTAAATGACCCAGACCCAGAAAGAGGTATCTTTTCTAATTTTGGAGGTTCAAAGTTAAAAAAGAGGACTCCCAAACATTAGTGTAATCTTGGCCTGATTTACTTCATCCTGGGTCACCACTGCTCTTTCTAACGTCCTAGTTATAATCCTTCTAGTCTTGTAAAAACGTTGGAAGTCCTCCCACCTTGTTCTTCTCTGGGTTGTTAGTGGAGCACAAGTCCCACCTCTTTCCTGGCTGTTGTTTACCATATTCCACATCTCAGTGCTATACTGTACATACCTTATGTTATTTAAGCTGTAGAGAAAGTCTTTGCAGTTCTCAGTTGGAGAAACCGAGGTTTAGAGACACCTGCTTAGGCCATAAAAGGGGCAGAGTTAGGTTGCAGGCTGGCATGTCTGACTCCAGATCTTGAATGGGCCAAGAGGATGGGCTGTAGAGACTCCCTCCTTCCCGGATCTCCAGCACTCGGTGTAAGTGGTCAAGAGAGCACTTACACCGGGAGACGCCTGACTTGTTAAAGGACAGGCAGCACACCTCGTTCATCCTTGTGTACACAATGCCAAATCCAGGCACTCAAGACCTGCTTTCTCAAATTACCGCACCGAAAACCCAGACTTTAATCCACATCACTCTTCACTCTTGTACAGTTTCCTCTTCTTAAGAGTCAAACGTCTTGAAAGAGCTACCTTTTCTGGTTCCTCACTTCTGACTCAAGCTTGAACCCACTCTAGCCTGGCCTCTGCCCCCACCACTCCAGCTAAATAGCTCATGTCACCATTGACCTCCATGTCGCCAAAAACAATTGATGGATTTTCTCCTCTCATCAGTAGGCCTCTGACCAACATTCAACAGTTGCCCTCTCCCTCCTTCTTGAAAGGTTCTCTCTCTTGGCTTCATAATATCATACTTTCCTGGTGTTTCTAGTTTCTTTCTTTCTTTCTTTCTTTCTTTCTTTCTTTCTTTCTTTCTTTTTTTATTTTGTCTTGTTAATCCTCACCTGAGGATATATATATTTTTTAATGTTTTTATTGATTTCAGAGAGGAAGGGAGAGGGAGAGAGAGATAGAAACATCAATGATGAGAATTATTAATCGGCTGCCTCCTGCATGCCCCCTACTGGTATCGAGCCCCAAACCCAGGCATCTGCCCTGACCGGGAATTGAACCCTGACCTCCTAGTTCATGGGTCGACACTCAACCACTGAGCCACACCGGCCAGGCCTGAAGATATTGATTTTTAGAGAGAATAGAAGAGGGGGGGTTTAGAGAGAGATATATATCAATGTGAGAGAGACACATCTATTGGTTGCCTCCCGCACGGACCCTGACCAGGGCCAGGATCGAACCTGCAACGCAGATACATGCCCTTGACCAGGAATCAAACCTGAAACCCTAAGGTGCCTGGGCTGAATCTCTAACCACTGAGAAACACAGGCCAGGGCTCCTTTCATTCTTATCTCCTTAGCTGGGTCTACCTCATCTCCTCCAAACTCTAAGTGTCCTCAGACTTTGTTCTGGGCTCTCACTTTTTATTTCTCTACTAGAGGCCCGGTGCACAAAATTTGTGCATGGGGGAGGGGGCTGTGTCCATCAGACCAGCCTGCACCCTCTCCAATCTGGGATCCCTCGAGGGATGTCCGACTGCCCATTTAGGCCCGATCCCGGTAGGATCGGGCCTAAACAGGCAGTCGGACATCCCTCTCACAATCCAGGACTGCTGGCTCCCAACTGCTCGCCTGCCTGACTTCCTGATTGCCCCTAACCGCTTCTGCCTGCCAGCCTGATCACCACCTAACCACTCCCTGCCAGCCTGATTGATGCCTAACTGCTCCCCTGCCAGCCTGTTTGCCTCTAACTGCCCTCCCCTGCAAGCCTGGTCCCTCCCAACTGGCCTCCCCTTGTGTCCACATGGAGACAGCCATCTTGTGTGTTGGAGTGATGGTCAATTTGCATATTACTCTTTTATTAGATAGGATAACTCAAACAAATGTAAATAGTATCTATATACTGGTGGCTCTTAAATTATATCTCCACCTCAGAACCTCGTTTCTGAGCTCCATGCTTGTATATCCAATGGGCCTCTTGACATGTCTGGCTGGACAGCTTCCAGAGATCTCAAACTTAACATGTCCCAAAGTGAACTCTCATTTCTCTCCAGAACTTTCACCTAGTAGGCTTCTCCACTTCAGTAAATGACAGGACCATTCTCTCTGTTGCTCACTCCAGAAATTAGGGAATGTGCTTGATGCATCCCTTCCTTTCACCCTCATATCCAATCCACTGGCAAGTCCTGTGATTCTACTTCCAAAATTCATCTTAACCGTCTGCACTATCCCACGTACACCCATGCTACTGGTCACATCATTTCTCACTAGGCTAAATGCAGTAGCCGTCTAACTACTCATCCCATTTGCTTGGTTTCCCAATTACTCTAGTTAACTATATAATATATCATCCAAACCAATTCCCTTACTAGAATGAAAAGGAGGCATTATTAATAACTAATCCATTCTAGATTAAGCCCACAGGGGTTAACCTAGAATGTCCTAGCAAAATAAAACAGTAGTTAACCTACCTCTCACTCTAGCACAATGGTTCTCAACCTTTCTAATGCCGCGACCCTTTAATACAGTTTCTCATGTTGTGGTCACCCCCAACCATAAAATTATTTTCATTGCTACTTCATAACTGTAATTTTGCTACTGTTAATGAATTGTAATGTAAATATCTGTGTTTTCCGATGGTCTTAGGCTCTACAGCAGCGGTTTTCAACCTGTGGGTTAAGACCCACAGGTTGAGAACTGCTAGCAGGGTCGCCTAAGACCATCGGAAAAGTAATAATCAGATCATAGTAATAATAGTAATAATCAGATCATAGCATAAGTAATAATCAGATCACATCTCTTAAAATTCTTGCTTAAAATCCTTCAGTGGATTCTACTTTCCCTTACAATAAAATCCAAGTCCTTATCTTGGCCTACACAGCATAGTGTTATCTGTTCTTGAAACCCTTCAGCATCACCTCATGGCACACCCACTCATGCTCCCAATCCTCAAATCCCACCAGCAAACCAAGCTCTTATTTGCCACAGAGCCTTGCACATGGCATTTCCTCTATCCAGGACACTCTTCTGCTTGCTCCTGACATGGCTGGACCTCTCTCATCTTGTGGGTCTGTCCTAAATCACTCTTTCTTAAGAGATACCTTCCCTGGTCACCCTGGGAGGCTTATCCTATGTGGTCTTTCCTTCTTAATTATTTCTATAAGTGGGATTATTTTATTAATTTTTTGATTATTCTTCTGATTTTTGTTTAGATTATCTTTTGGTCCACCTTCTTCCCTGGAGTACAAAATCAATGAGAGAAGTGACCACTTCTGTCTTGTTCACCCATAAATATCCAGTTCAATGCCAGTGCCTGGCATATAATGGGATCTCAACAAATGCTTATTAGGTGAGTGAATGAGTGATTGGATTAATTTATTAGTTACTAATAAAATGGTTTTCTTTCATAATAGGTCAATATAGTTATAAGGAGCTAATAAAGAGGGAGACACTAAATATAAAGAAGGGTGAATAACACCAGATTCAAGGGGACGAAGGAGGCAGAAGGATTAACCCCACAGGGGATGGTTAACCCCAAAGCAAGCAGAAACATCTCTTGCTCTGAGAAAGGGCCAAAGATAACGAGAGTGAGGTCAGGGGAGGAGACCATTTGAGAGGGAGGACGGGAGACCTGTGGGAGTCCAGCTGTACTTGCTGTTGCTGTACTTGATGCCCCTGAACTCGCCACACTCCACTGCGTTGGCCCATTTGCTGGTCCGTCTTTAGAGCATGTAGGCAGGCAACCCAAGGGAAAAGGGATGTCTGTCTGTTTGTATGTCATCTTGTATCCACAGTACCTGTCATAGCACCTCACATGTAGTATATACACTTAATAAATATTTGTTGAAATGAATGAAGTAGGAGAAGTATAGCTCAGAAGTTGACAGATCAGGGTGGATGATTTGGGAGTTGGAGAAAGCATGCATGTTTGATACAATTTTTGATTTGGAGGACATGATAATGAGTCACTTTATAGTAGCGACATAAATCCATATCAAAATATCTACTAAAATACAAACCAAAATAACATAATTTTATTTTATCATATAAGTTTATTTTCTCTTGAAATGCTTTACATGTTCTCTCATAGAAAAAACAATTAGGACCCTAAGTGTAATAAAGTACTGTATTAGTCATCATGGTATGCGATGAAAAGCCTTGGGAGAAAGCAATAAATACTTGGAATTTCCACTGTGCTGACTATCGGAGGGGTAAATTAGCACAAAACACTGTGTAACTAGAGGAGGGAGAACAAGGACAGACACACTGTATTTCTCTGAGTCTCAGACACCAGGGACTGAAAAACGCATCATTATTTACATGCCATCAAGAAAAAGATTGCTGTCAATTAAAGTAAGACATAATGGTTTCTTATTACTCAGAATTTTCATTCTACATTTATTGAGAAAATTCTCTTGGACCCACTTAGACATACATTTTTATCTTACATCACTCTTGTGTATATAAACAAAAAGGAAAGCCTAAATAACTTTATAAGTTTTCCTGAAGCAAATGACAACTATTTCATTAGTGTTGCCTGGTCATTGGTGAATGTAAGACACATCCTAATTTCAGAAATTTATAATCAAAACATGTGTGTATTAGAAGTGATGAAACGTAATATTTAATCTATACAGATTCTCCCATTATACTTATTGAAAGGAAATAATCAGCTTTGAGCCTAATCACAAAGCGTGATGATGGTGCACCTGAGGTCAAGTTCAGCTTCACACAGGCCGCTCAGACATGGGGAGCCTCCACATAGAGAAACAGGTATACCCGTGACAGGTCCTGGTAGTGGTCCAGGTCCAAGTCCCTTCTGTAGGGTCAGCTGTCACCTCACCTGGCCCACCCGCTGCCTTTACTCTAAACTCGGTGGTCTTTCCAATAGCCCCCCTGGAATGACTGAGGGCCTCCTGTCTTCCTGCCTGGGCTGCAGAGATGACGGATGGGAAACAGCTCACCCCACCTTCTCCTAGCCACACTCCACCACGGCCTCTTCAAACTCTGCTGGCATGGGCAGCTCCATCCTCTAAAAACCCTTAGATGAGAAGCAACCGGAAAGTTCACTGGGCTCCACCCATGTCAGCTCTCTCCAGAACTCCCTCAGCACACTCCCCTCTGCTTCGACAGGGGCACCACAAGAAGTTGGCAGTGTTTGCAGCTCAGTATGCACGCAGCTCAGGGCTAAAAGGCTGTTTCCTCTTCTTCCTGGCATCCTGAACCTATCTGAGGAATTCACATATTTCCACAAATACTGTCCTCCCCAAAAGACTGGCATCCCGCCCTCTCCCCATCCTTCTCCTCAGGCCCCTCCTATCTGAACCCTAAAGTGTAGGGTCCTAATGGAGTGGGAGGAGGAGATGGTTGGTATGAAGGCCTGCATGGCCACCTCTTTGTCAGCATTGGCTCAAGAGATCTGGCCCTGTTTCTTGGATGTTCTCTCTAGGATGTGGTACTTGAAGTCTCTTTGTCCTCAGCCGTAGGCCACAGGAAAGACACATCACAAACAGCCTGCCTCTTGAACGTGGGTGCAAAAAGGAGCCCTTTCACAATACTCTCATTTCCCAGATTTCCCTTGTAATTATGGGGTGAAATCCAGGTCCTCTCTGTGAAGGGTATGCTTGGTGTACACACAAACTCATTTTTTATGGACTCCTGTCAAACCACGCCGTTTAAAACATGTTTGCAAACCTTCCCGTCAATGGCCCACTTGTTCCTTTGCTGAAAGAATTGGGCACATTCACAAGACCTGCAGGCTGGGCCAGCGAGCCTTTTTCCTGAACGATCTGTTGGCCTGGGAGCGAGCCACATCCCATTGGCGTCCTCCTTTACTGTCCAAAGAGTCTAACACAGAACCTTTTCAAACCTCAGCCTCTTTTCCTCTCTGATAAAGATGCTTGCAAAACGTGTTCATGCATCCATTCACTTATTCGACACCTACTTACTGAACTCCCAGTATGTGGGAGGAACGGTGCGAGGTCCTGAAAATACAGCAGGGAGTCAGATAGGATCAGTACTCTCAGGCAGGTAACACTCCACTGGGAGAGTTCTTATGAAGCTTAAGTGTTGAACATAATCGAAGTAAATCAGAATGGACACGTACTAGTATTTGCTTACGTACTCTCCTGCTGCCGAGTTCAGGTGGCCGTTGTGCAGCAGATGGCTCAGGAGTCACACGCTCAATCCTAACAGGCCGGGTTTGACTCTCAGTTCTGCCGCTGACTTTGTGGCAGTGTGGGTGGTAATCTGGACAAATGATCACAAGAAGTGAAGTGGAATAGCAGAATATAAAATGGCAGGTGTTATATCCTCTGTCTTCACGTATTCATACATGTACACACACTTAGAAAATAGATCAGAGGCCAGACAGGAAGGTCTCCCCACCGCCTGCCCCCTCTAGACTGGTGGAATTAGTACTGCATTTTGTTTATACTTATTTTACATTTTTCAGGAAACCTGAGCCTTGAGCTAAGAACTTGATCATTCAGTGAGCCTGACTATGTTCTAGGCATCTTCCTAGGCACTAATAATAAATGGTGGAAAAAAAAACAACAACCCAGGTACTATCCTGACTGTTATTCCAATGTTGAGATATAGAAAAACAGCACATGCCTATTCATAATACAGTTACATGTGTGTGCCTCTGTCCCTCTCCTCACGCACACAAAAACCAGAACAACACTAAAGGTGCAAACACATACATATACATAAACAATGCACCAACATTAGTACAGATTACAATGAAATAAAATTTGATAAATGGGTCAGGGTCACATGTAAAAATGTATAATGGAAGATCAAAGAAAAAGGATGTCACTAATTTCCATGGCCCATGTCCCTTCTGTTCATAATCTTATCCAACCCTTCCTTTTCCGTAGATTCTGTTTCCTCTCAGGCCTGCATATCTTTGAGGGTTAACTGTGTGATTCCAGTACTGGGCTTTGAAAACTATAATCCCGACTAATGTCTGGTAAAATCAGTTTCCTCACAATAAAAAGGAGAAAATGTTCACTCTGCTCTTGCTGCTGCAAGAATAGCACAAAGGGTAATAAAAACTGTATTTGCTAAAGTTATTCCCAACAAGGCAGTTCTTTATAACATAAATCAGACTTCAGAGAATGTCACTATGTCCTGTGTGTCACTTCTATGCTACATTATAGCAAGTTTCTTATATATCTACTAGAGGCCTGGTGCACAAAATTCGTGCACTGGAGGGGGGGTTGTCCATCAGCCCAGCCTGAACCCTCTCCAATCTGGGACCCCTCGGGGGATGTCCAACTGCCGGTTTAGGGATCAGGCCTAAACCAGCAGTCAGACATCCTTCTCACAATCCAGGACTACTGGTTCCTAACCACTCGCCTACCTGCCTGCCTGATTGCCCCTAACAACTTCTGCCTGCCAGCCTGATCGCCCCCTAACTGCCCCCTATACTTTAATTTCAGAGAGGAAGAGAGAGGTAGGGTGAGATAGAAATATTAATGATGAGAGAGAATCATTGATCGGCTGCCTCCTGCATGTCCCACATCAGGGATTGAGCCCACAACTCAGGCATGTGCCCTGACCAGGAATCAAACCGTGACCTCCTGGTTCATAGGTCAATGCTCAACCACTGAGCCACACTGGCTGGGCTTTTTAAAATATATATATTTTTACTAGAGGCCCAGTGCATGAAAATTCATGCACTGGAGGGGGGGTCCCTCAGCCCGGCCTGTCCCTCTCACAGTCTGGGAGCCCTCAGGGGTGGGAGGTGACCCAGCGATCAGGGAAAGGTGACGCCCCCATCACACCTCTGCTGCTGCCACTGCCGGCAGCGCAAGCCTTGGCCGGCCCTGGTTACCTGAGCCTCAGCCGGCCCTGGTTACCTGAGCCTCGGGCGGCCCTGGGCAGCTGGGAAGCCGCCATCCAAGGCTTGCCTGTGCCTCGGGCCAGCCCTGGGCAGTTGGGCAGCCAACATCCGAGGCTTGCCTGCACCTCGGGCTGGCCCTGGGCGGCTGGGGGGCTGAGGGGACTGGGGGACTCCAGAGGCAGACGCGCAGAGCGGCCGGACCTGCCTGGGGGAGGGCCCAGCTGTGCCGCGTGCCTGCCACCCCAGCAGGGCTGAGGGGACTGGGTGCTGCCATCTTGTGGCTGTGGGCGCTGCCATCTTTGAGGGTGTGGCAGTCAATTAGCATATTCCCTCCTTATTGGCTATGGGAGCCGCCATCTTTGTGAGGGCATGGCAGTCAATTAGCATATTCCCTCTTTATTAGATAGAATTGATTTCAGAGAGGAAGGATGAGAAAAAGAGACATCAATGATGAGAGAGAATCATTGATCAGCTGCCCCCTGCACACCCCACACCAGGGACCAAGCCCGCAACCCAGGCATGTGCCCTGACCAGGAATCAAACCATGACCTCCTCGTTCATAGTGTCAATGCTCAACCACTGAGCCCTGCTGGCTGGGCAAGTTTTTACACTACAGTTCAACCTTCCTGGGTTATAGTAACCTCCATATATAACCTGCCATTATGACCTTCCATAGCAACCGATGGTGAGCACACTTGAGTCTGGAGGACTCCCTTTTCCAATGCAGAGTCCATGCCATGGGGGTGCTGGAAGTTTTATTTTCTGGGGTTGTCTGTCCTTCCTTCCCTCCTCCTGCACCCTAGGGTTCCAGCTTCATCCTAGCTGTCTCTTTGCAATGGAGCCCATTTTGCTGTTCCACTTGCCCTGTAGTCTCACATTGTTCCATCAAATCTCTTTTTAATATTGATTACCCTTCACAGCAAATGTCAGTACATTAGGGAAAATAAACCTTCCCCACGAGGTGTGAGACTGGAAATGGGCAGAAAATCCCAGTTTGCTACATCCCTGAAAGCTGCCAGGTTGCACAATCTGGGAAACTTAGATGTGTGTGAAAAATAACCGTCGTGTCCTGGATGCTGGGTTCTGACCAAGAGGAATTTCTCACATTACAATGTTTTGCTTCAAACCTCTCTCGCCACGTGTCCCACTAGCAAAGCCTCAGTATATATAGCACCAGGCACAGCTCCCAGGCGGCGGCACAGGCAGCTCAGCTTCAGCAGGGGTGTCAGCAGGACCAAGCAGCCAAGGTGAGGTGCTAGAACTTTCCAACACATTTCCTCTTTGGGGGTTCTTTTCTCCACCAGCTTTCTTGTGCTGCACCACAGCTCTCTGCATCTTTCCTGAATCTACTGTTCTGACGATTAGATTTCACCAGATGGGAATACTTTTGGGGTAGAGATTTTGTCATATGCTTCTTCTGTGTGAGGTAGTGATGGGTAGAACACACATCCTACCGTTATTTATAGATTAACTCATCTCACGTGACAGAAAGGTATAGCGGACACAAATTTGCAAATTTCTTTTGGGGAAGGTCTGTACAGTTGGATTTTAGGGCTGACAGGGGATGACTGAAATGGAAATTGGTTTATACAAAAGCCCATTGCAGTTTCTCATACAAGAAATTACTGGGATTCCAGTGAGACACATACAAATAAATGGAGAACTAGGTCCTCTGGAATCCTATCTGTCTGTCTAGCTACATATATCAGCTATCTACATATACATATATACACACACACACACACACACACACACACACACACACATATATATTCTCGACATATCTTTATATATATAATTGTGTTGGATTTACCTTTGGAATACAAGAAAGGGTCAACATTATCCCCTGGGGGGGAAAATTAAACGTATAATTCCTGGTATGTCTCCTTCACTGTGCAGCAGGATGAAGCTTTCCAAGATCATCATTTTCTGCTCCCTCGTCCTGGGGGTCAGCAGCCAGAGATGGTTAAGTTTCCTCAAGGAAGCTGGTCAAGGTAAGAGCCAGAGGCTATAGGGGCTGCATCTGGCTTCCCCCAAGACTTATGTGAGCAGAGGCCACATCCCCACTGGGCAAAGGCCACAGTGGGTAGAAAAGAATCACTATTTTTATGATAGGACTTCCCCAGACTTCTGTTTAAATTGAAATATATTTTATATATATATATCATTATATAGATTTAAGGTGTATAACATGTTCTTGATGCATGTATAGATTGTAATATGCTTGCTTTTGTAGAGATAAACAGCACTTCAATCACATTACATAATTATCCTTCCATTTTAGTAGTTGGAATCATTAAGATCTAGTCTCTTAGCAAGTTTTATGATTATAATGCAATATCGTTGTCTATATTCATTTTACTGTGCATTAGATCTCTAGGGCTTATTCTAGCTGTACATAAGTTTGTATCCTTAAAGAACATCTCTCCTTTGCCCCCAACTCCAGGCTTTTCTGGATAGTTTTGCATCCTTCTAAGCGGACCCCAGGTCTGAGTCCACATAAAGTTTAAGCCCCAACTTTCATCACAAGTGTGGAGGAGATCTAGACTCAGGGGACATGTTCCCTAAATACAGATGGGGCTCTACGGCCCCCTAGTGGGAATTCAGGAACAGCTCATTTCTATAGCTCAGGTAGCCATGAAGCTGGTGAATCAAACTTATAGAGTGTGTTCCCACCCCCCACCCACTTCGTAATTACAACCGAGGTTAGCTGAGCTTTTAACACCTGCTAGGCACTGTTATAGGAGATTTCCATGTATGAATGGACACGTTTTCATCCTCAGGAATTAATCCTTATCCTGCAATGTAGGTGCCATCATCACTCGATAGAGAAACTGAAGCACCAAGAGAATAAGGTACCTAACAGCGTCCCAAGGCAGAGCAGGACTTAGCCCAGGTCGTCGAGCTCCGCAGACCTTGCTATTAACACAGTGGACTGCCCCCGGACAAGACTGCACGTGGAAGAGTGAGGGATTTGTGAACACATATTCTGTTCTTTATCTGAGCAAATGGCAAATAGTGGGGATGGGGTGTGTTTGGAAGGCAACTCTGTAGAGCTGCTCTCCCCACCATTAATTGCCTGATGGTGGTTCTGCTGGGGCTGAGACCTGGCCAGAAACCGATAGCAAGAGCTGTACACCCATGGTAAAGTGGCAAGAAGGTGTTTATTTCACAGAATTATTCTGCTGTTATTTCTCTGTGATTGTCTCTGTTTACAATGTTAGGACAGCCTACATGAGAATCATTGGGTTCAGGGGTGCTTTGTGAAATGCAGACACCTGGGTGCGCACACCCCTCGGTAAATTACAATTTCTGGGCAGAGCCTGAAACCCAGCCTTTTCTGAGCACCCCAGCTGACGCTGTGCACACTAAAGGCTGAGCACAAACCCCTCCAGGTTTGCTGCCCCTGAGTGACAAAATGTGTTGGGCACTTGTGACATACTTATTATGCAAGTCTGGGCTCCAAGAATGTGTTTAAATGAGTAAAAATGTTGTACCTCTCAACAAAGTTATCTTTCTGAACACCCAAAAAAAAAAAAAAAGAAATGCATAAGATGAAGATAACTTATCTCATGGAGGTGTTATATAAGTTATAAATTCAACTGTACATTACATTTCACGATTTTCTAGTCAGCTAATTTTTAAAAATCGTTGCCTTTTTATTCTAGCTTGATCAGATTCCTTCCATCCATAACTCTCTGACCTTCATCTCAGTTTAGTTCCTTTATTTTTTTGTCCCACCCCACCTCACCCCCCGCCCGCCTTCCTACGGACCAGAGAAGTGATGGTATATTAAACACCTACAATGTTCTCAACATTATACAGGATTTTCTCAGTTCTTCTGGAAGAGGCAGTACTTGCCCATTTTATTGGTGGGTCAGTTGCCCTTGTTCTACACCTATTATCCCTTTTTTTTTTTTAAGCTCTCATTAGGAACACAGCACTTTTATTGCCTGGATTGAACTCTCACAGTTGTTGAGGTGCCAAATGTGCCCAGATGTTCAGATGTACTCGGGACGAGTTGTCCTCCCTTTGCCCACAGGGATGAGTGTCTCCCATTGACTAGGTGGGGAGCACTGTGCTTCTGAACCTCCCTGAGAATCACCTTTGTTCTCACACCTGTCAGGGGGTTCCCTGCATCTGTCCATGTGGAAGTACCTTGTAAAAGCAAACATCCCTCCAGGACCATCCCACCTCTCCTTTGGACGTATCACACAGCCAAAACAAAGTGGCAGCAGGTATTAGAATGGGGTCAAACAGAATAAAACTTGTACCAAGTGTGATTCTAATAACATTATCCCAGAAACTAAAAAGAAAAAAAAATATTTATCTCAAAACAGTATAATCTCCAAGGGTTTAGTCAAACGCTGAAATCATACTATCAGTAGAAGGAAATGTTTTATTCTTCTATTATGCCAAGATGTGATTATCTTCATCTCACATTTTCCTTCCTTCCCAGGAACCAAAGACATGTGGAGAGCCTACTCTGACATGAGAGAAGCCAATTACAAAGACTCAGACAAATACTTCCACGCCCGGGGGAACTATGACGCTGCACGAAGGGGACCTGGCGGTGCCTGGGCTGCTGAAGTGATCAGGTAACCTGGCTCTTGGGGATGCAGGATGGGTGAGCAGAGCTTGGCTGACTGGGGATGTGGAGGATGTAGGCCCTAGAGAAGGACCCTGTTGGGTCTGTGGGCTCCTCCTCATGCTCTTCCTTCCACCTTCTCCATCCCTGCCCAGCGCAGGGCCTGGGAGCCAGCAGAGCCAGAGAATGGCTTGTGGGCCTGTCCCCCACAAGAGAAACTGAGGGCCAAGGACTGATTCCCACTCTCCCCTCCGGTGCTGTTCTCCCAGTGGGAGGGGGTCACCCCAGGGCTGAGTGGCTGTGCCCAGGCAGGGTCAGTGCTTAGCCTCCTTCCAGGCTCCTCTCAGAGTCTTTAATCCCTTGGAAAGGGGAGGGTGGGGCTGTTTCTCCTCAGCCCCTGGTTCACCTCCTACCTGCCCTCCTCCATTCCAGTGATGCCAGAGAGACTTATCCAAGATTCACCGACTTGCTTAAGCATGGAGACAGCGGCCATGGATTGGCGGACTCAATGGCCGACCAAGAAGCCAACAGATGGGGCCGGAGTGGCAAAGACCCCAATCGCTTCAGACCTCCCGGCCTGCCTGCCAAGTACTAAGCTCCTTCACTCTGCTCTCAGGAGATGGGGCTGTGAGCCCCCGAGTCACTGAGTTCCACATCCCCAGATGCTGACAGAGGGCACACAATATCTGTCTAATAAATGCTCAAGAGTTTGAATGTTGAAAACTTTGTGTTGTTCTTTAGTAGAAGGACTGCCCATTTGGTACCAAGGGGTGATGGATGGACACCCACATGAAGGCAGAGCCTGTGCCTGTGTGTTTGTCTAGGGGACACAATCTCAGTGTCATACAGGGCAGATGCCCTGCATCAAACCTTTCCCTAATCAGAGTAGCTCAGTCCAGAACCCTCTAGTTTGTCAACTTTGGCTGGTGGCACCCAGCAAACTTTTTCTACCATCTAGTGTGCACACACTGTGTTTGTTATCCCTTAGAAGTCAATCTCCAGTTACTAGTTAGTGTATCTTTACAGTAACTCTCCTTCCTCAGTTCCTGGCTGCTTTCTCTCTCCTGGCTGAAAAAGAGGTCTCCAAACGCCAGGCCTTCCACTAGGGCTCCCCCAGCAACACAGACTCAGTGTTGATGCGTCCCACCATTTCTCTCCGGGTCACGCTGAGGCCTCTCTGGTTATTTTGTTGCTCCTCCCAGGCATCCCTGTGTCCTGACCCTTGCTCGGCCTCCAAGCCTGGTCCCTCAGTGGCCCCTCTCCAGTCATCTCTGGGAGCCTAATCCCAGGAGTCCGGCAAGTGACACCTTGGCCTCTGCAGTGCCAGCTCCTACCCTGATGACATCTGCAGAAGTCCGTTTCATTCTCCCTTAGGAACGGCTCCCATATTAATGTATCGCATCGTCACTCCCACTGTCTTTGAATTCAGACTCACATAGCAATTCTGCTCCTGGAAGAGCCTTCCGGGTAGCCCATGCACCACCTCCTGGGGCAGTTTCTGGTTCCAGCAGCCCTTCACTCACACCTGTTAAATCATCCTCACCCTGTCCCCTCAGAGGTAGCTGTTCGTGGCCAGACCAGTGAATTTCTTAAGTGTGGGCCACTGCCTTGCTTCATTTGCTGTAGGGACAGACTGGGGAGCAACACAGGGCAAGAGCAAGGCCAACATGAGGACGTATTATAGAGTCAGCTACGCGTAATGCTTCAGAGCTAGAGCTCATCCCCCCGGGGACCTTCTGAGGGACAGAGTAGAAAGTGACCCAGCACTATCCCCAGGAGTGAAATACGAGCACCTATCAACTGGCTTCCATCGCCATGGTCAGGGGTGGGCCCTCGGGTGTTCACTTGCTCACATTCCATTGCTGTGCACGTGTGAGTGCCCAGGGAGTTTCCCTGGGGCGTGATGGACAGAGTCACGGAGCAGACTCAAAGCCAGGTGCTGCCAGGCTGCACCTGCGTGAGAAGGATCAAAGCCGCGTGGAACTCCCCACTGCAGCAGTGGCTGGAAACGCCAAGGGGCCAGAGGGCCTGAAGGGGTGCGTAGCCTTGTCTGATACACACACCCTGTGCCTTTCTAAAGCCTGCGGAATAGCACACGCCTCCCCAAGGTGTGGACACGGTACATCCTCTCAGGAGTGAAGGGACTGATGGAATCTCAGGCTGAGAATAAAAGAAGAGGGAATTGCACTGGTCAGCCAAGAGGGGAGAGAGGCGGGTGCAACTGGGAAGGACAGAGAAATGTAAATACCATGGACTTGTGAAATGAACCAGCCATGAACCCTGTGACCCCACACAGACAGAGCCACCTCAGAGGACCCTGACCTGGAGCCCAGAGCCATGTGAGGCATAGGAAATGCTATGGGCCTATGGCACTATGGCAGGGTTAAGGACATTGTGGCATTCCTGGCAGCAAAGTTACACCTGCTACACACCACGTAATATTTGGCTTAAAATAACTTGTTTTTGTTTTCTTACCAAAAAAAAAAAAAAAGTAGTTTCCTAGAAGCTGGGGTAAAATGATGGCCATATGATGAGGGGATTCAAGGACAATATGAGCCACAAGGTCACCAATGGAGGTAAGTTCTGATAATAATGACCAGCAAGGTTTTGTTGGCTAGGGGTTGGCCCCAAACTTCAAAGCTGAACTCTGGTAGGCCGGGCCTGGGCTGGGCTGAAAGTCTGATTAGTGTCGTCTCCTCTAATCCCAAACTCCATCTCCAATCCCCAGAGCGTGAAGGCCATGCCAATGAGCACCCACGAGCCTGGGAGGAGGGAACCAGAGAACCGGTGCTGTGTCTGGCCCAGTGAAGCCCAGTTCCCAGGCACACCTCACAGAAAGCCATTTCTCCAAAATTATTCAAGTCTAAATAAACCGAGAACAGAAGAAGCTGTGTAACTGCCCTATGTCACTGCCTTTAGTTAATTAAGGCTAAATCGCTGGAAAAAATACAGAAGCTTAAGAAATACAGAAATGTATGTTTCAGGTAACAGTTTGTGGTGAGTGATCCCCCTGCCAGGGGCCTGGGCTCTGCACTCTCTCAGATTCCTGCCAGGTTCCTGCCCCACCAGACTTCAGACTGAACCCTGCTGCTCAGAGGGGGTCAGGGACCAGAAGCTTCAGCACCACCCGGGTCCTGTCAGAAATGCAATGTCTCAGGCTCCACCTCCCTCGGGTCCCCTATGGCAGCCAGGACCACTTGCAGAGCGTCTGGGCAACCGGGCAAAGCAAAAACGTGGGGCCTTTGTTCACATAATAAAATTCCAAAATGGTGATAGCAGGGCATTAAGCCAAACACAGGGCTCAGCTAAGCTGGGGCTCTGCATGCCGCACAGGCCTCAGGCCGTGAAACAGGCAGTTCACTGGGTAAAGCTCCACAGCCAGGGGCTGAGAGCACTGAGACTGTGTCACCAGAGCCAGGCTTTGCGTCCAAATAGCAGGTGTAAATATGCCTAGATTACCAGGGGAATAAAGTAACTGAATACTCATCCATCTGGAATGATGTATTTCCCGGGCAAGGCAGGAACCACAATCTGGGAAAACCTCCGTCTTCAGGACAGAGCTGTGCCGTTAGTATTTGTCTTAGCCTCTGGAAGAACTACCAAGTGGGAATTTTCTGGGCCTCACTTGTGTTCTGTATTTGATCCACAGACCAGGGTTGTCTGGAAACCCCAGGCTCATCATCTCAGCACGGCAGCTCTGTGTTGTAAGTCTGTGTTGTTATACAGGAAGTTCCTGAATCCAGATTTCTTGTACATGAACGGGTGGGAAAAGCTGCTTGTGGCTCTGACCTCACTCTGAAAGCAGAGGGGAGCCACCGAGAGCTTCTGATCAAGGCTGTGCCTCTAGAGGACAAGGATTTTGCCAGTGGATCTCCTGTTCACTTCCTGACACCAAGACAAGCACTCTTGCTGAGGGAGCGGGGGCGGGGGGGGGGGGGGCGGTCCTGGTTTATCTATCAAGAAGGATAACTCTACACCTAAATCCAAGAGCAATGTGAGGTGGGAGGCAGTTGAGGCAGATTAAGTTAGTCCCTAGACCTACAGGTTCCAGGTCTGGGCACTATCCCTTTTTAGCAAGCTGCTGTGGTGATTCTGATGTAGCAGGTTTGTCCATCAGCTGACTGGATGGTCCTTAAGGTTGCTTACATTTCCATGTGCTGAGACGGAGAGGTGGTGGTGGGAAGGCAGTGTTCAGAAGTGTAGAAAGGTCTTAGGAGACTGCTGCAAGAAGTAATGGGAATGTGGGTGAGGGCAAGAGAATGGAAAAATATCACCACATAGAATTGAGAGGATTTACCTAGTAATTGCCAATGTTAGAAGAAAAAAATCAACTGAGATGTGCGCCAGGACATCTTTTTTAGGGGAAGAGACCAGGAAGGGTTTTTATCATGCAGATTGCCTCTTCTTTCTATGGGGGGTGGAGAGGGCCCACAGTGCAGATTATCTCCTTGGTGTTAACCAGAAAATTCCAGACTAGTTGATTAAGATTATGTTTCCAAGAGAGGCTGAAAGTACAATTGGATCAAGTATTAAAATCTAGATTTGGCAGCTTGTGTTTTTAGCAGGAGTGTCGTCATTTTGAGCCTGCCACTTTCTCTTTAACAATTCCCCCTTTTGATCAGACTCTCAGCTTAATTAAGAGATGTGATTTAAAAAAAATTCAGGCATTAGTGTCTCTCTCAGCTACCACTCTGCAGCTCTGCTGGGCCTTGGGGTGGCATGATGTTTGCTCAGTCTCTGTGACCTGGGCTTTGATTTTCTCTGTAACAGCAGGGAGGGTTGAGAAGGGGGAAGTAGCAAGGATGACTAAAGGTTTTGAGCCGTGGCCAGAACAGTGACAAATTTAATATGTGCAAGATAGTTATGAACTTCAATTTTGGTCTTCCCACTTTCTCTGAATTGTGTAAAATAATTTACATGGGTCTGATCACTACGGAGTGAAATGATGACATTATAAACCTTTCAAACAACAGCTAACATTTTTCACCCATACAGCATGTCACAGGCACTATGCAGTCCAGTTTACACTCATTTAGTGGTCACTACTAGGTATGTCTGACCTTAACTTTCTAAGTGCCTGGTACTGTGCTATGTGCTTCATATTCATTACTTCATGTATTCCTCAAAGTACCCTTAGTGGGTGCTAATATTATCCCCATTTTATAGATGAGGAAACTGAAATTTAGAGGAACATAAATAACTTCCCAAAGGTTTGATAGAAACAGAGCAGACAGTCAAAGCCAGAGAGTCTCAGAACCCAGACTCTCACCACTATGCTATCCTGCAGCCCTGCTAAACTGCAATCCAGTGTATAAACAAAAGTAAAAGTGAGGCAACCATGAATCACAGCCTGCGTAGCATTTTTAGCAAGTCAGAGATACAAGTTGCATTTGAAAACATTGCCTAATATCCAGAATGACTGTTCAAAATTTAAATATTCAACTAAAGGGATTTTTTAGTTTGCCTTGGAAAATGAATTGTGTCTTTTTTGTTGTTGTTGTTGTTTTTTAATGCTAGAAACTTCCCTCTGTCCCCTTCTGGTAAATAAGGATTGCTGTAATATGCTTTAGAAATATATGTTGGGAAATTACTGCACAATTGTGCCAGGTCAGGCTGTCTCCTTCTTCCGAGATTTCCTCTGGGTTGTCTTTTGGACAGTCATGTTATAGTGACAAAAGCTGACAGTGAAGGGCGATCTCTGACTCTTTACCTTAGTAGACTCTCATTCTAGTGGGGTGTGATATTGTGATTTATAAGGAGAAATGTGCATATATTTAGTCTTGGTTCCAGTTTCTAAAACTGAGGTCCTAAAACCCTAGAAATTTCCTAAGTGATGAGTGAGGGAGAGGTCGTTTTTGTGTTAATGAGGTGACTCAAGACTGCACCTAATGTTGTAACTTTCAGCCTCACCCCCCACACACACACCCCACCTTCAGGAGGGGGGAGGGGCTAGAGACAGAATACAATCGCCAATGACCAATGATCAGCCTATGCAATTCAGTCTCATAAAAACCCAGACTGGGTTCCAAAGCTTCTGGTTTGGTGAACATGTGGGGATTCAGGGAGAGGAGCTCAGAGAGGGCACGGAAGCTCCTTGCCCTTTTCTTACACCTTGTCCTATGCAACAACTCCATCTGTTACTCAGGTACATCCTTTCATAATAAACTGGTGATCTAGTACTGGTAAGTAAAATGTTTCTCTGAGCTCTGTGAGCCACTGTAGCAAATTAATCAAACACAAGGAGGGAATTGTGGGAACCTCTGACTTGTAGCCAGTCAGTCAGAAGCACAGTAAACAACCTGGACTTGTGACTGGTGTCCAAAGTGAAGGGCAGTCTTGGGAAACTGAGCTCTGACAAGAGAAAAATTCTAAAATACCTAAATTAAATTACAGCTGGCCAGAGAGGAGGAGAAAGAGACAACTGGAGTTATTCAGTTAACAGCTATAAATTGGAGACTAACCAAAGACTATTATTCACATTCCTGAATGTATATTGAAACTTTGAATCAACTTCCGAGCAGCTATCTATTATATAAAAAGCCTGTGGTCATCACGCCATCACACCATAACGACCAATCAGCAGGAGGCTGCGTGCACGGCAGGCACACGGGTGGGCGGGGACTTGACTCTGGAGGACTTAGCTGGAGGTGCAGGTGGGTTTCTGGGTCCTGCCAGGGCAGCGGGCGGGTTTCTGGGTCCCACCTCCCGCAGGGGCAGCAGGACTCTTTCTGAGTCCCACCCCCATGCCGGTGTGGTGGACGCTGGGGTCCTGCCCCCGCACTGGCGCTACAGACGCTGAGGTCTCATGCGATTTCGTGCACTGGGCCCCTAGTCTAAAAATAATAGATTTCCAGACACCACTGCATCCTGCTTATCCACGGACAAACTTTCTGGACTTTTGTCCACAACCAACCCAGAAATAGTAAACAATTCTTCCTTAAGGACTATGCACCTATCCTAGAACTTCCCCCACTTCACTTTTCCCCAACTCTATTTTCTATAGTCAATATAAATTCTTTCAAAACAACTTTCATCTTCCTTCCCCAAACCATTTTTAGAAAGCTCCATTAGGCCCGGTTTGCTAAGTGGTTAAGAGCACTGGCCCTCAGACCAAAGGGTCTCAGGTTCCATTCCCAGTCAAAGGCACATACCTCGAATGCAGGTTCAATCCTTGCCCTGGTCAGGGTGAGAGCAGGAGGCAACCAATTGATGTGTCTCTCTCAGGTCGATGTTACTCTCTCCCCCAGTCCCCTCCCTTCCACCCTTCCACTCTCTTTAAAAATATATATATCCTCACTCTCCTGGTGAGGATTGAAAAGAAAAAAAAAAAAAAAAAAAAAGCCGTATCAGCTCCAAGACTGCGGACAAATATTCATCTTCTATATCCTGCCCTGATGCTGGTAGTTTTGACTATATATCCCAGGACTCGGTCCTTTTTCTGACTGGCACAGGACTCAACAAGCCCTTTCTTTCACAAAAGCTCTTGGCTACGAAAGTTTTTATTTAACATCCCTTAGCCAACAGAATCTGATACTATCTCCATGTAGATAGTATAAGAATTGATTTGAATTGTCGGACACCCAAGCTGGTGGAGAACTTAGTATGGGGAAATACCACACAGACACACACCCCACCACCATTACTGCCCCATACCCTTACTGCCACCACACACTGTTGACCAGAATCATGAGGTTTCTCAAAATTCTAAGAAGCTTTGTGAACTTTTTCTCTGACAATCTCTTTAACCCATCAGGTTACATCATACCTAAATGTCATGTAAAAGTATGACAGTAATTTTGTCTATAGATCTCTGGCTGTGTTATAAATGAAAAAAAAATAAAAAGTGAATCATTCGAGTACCCAACACTTTGCTTACCCCACACTGAATCTAACCCATACCTTCCTGCAAATTGCTCACAATAAACTTCATGTCTATATTCTATTCAAATGAAAACTTTAATCAGATTTTACATTTATTATTAATATAACATGCTATATCTATAGAAGCCCGACAAATCGCAATCTAGTACTTGGCTTAAATAATACAAGCACTTGCTTCAGTATTCATTAGTTCTTAGCCTTTCTTTATTGTGACTTTAAAAAAATAATTTCTAAAAGTGCATGATTTCTTTGAACTACTCTGTTTAGGAAAAATTCAAGTTAAAACATCAGTAATGAATTAGTCAGTTGTATAAAATGTCAAATTCAGATTATAAAATGTCAAATACTAGAAAAAATGTATTTTAAATTAGTTCAAATTAAATATGGGGCCATTTCACTTAAATATCTAATTTGAGTCTCCAGTGTTTCACTTCTTTTTTGTATTAATTCCATTACACCAGGTCATATTTCAGTAATTTCTCAACTGCCCTAGACAAGAATAAAAAAGAATTCAACTCCTGTCAATTATATGATCTGTCTTCGTGTGATCAGAATGAGAAACTTTTGCTCCCCCAATCCACAAGCAAGAAATAAATAACACTGTTGTTCAGAATACTAATAAGGACTGCATAGCTGTGAGCATTCACATTCTGATTACAGAACTCTTCATATCAGCAAACAAGGACCGATTCCTTTCAAGATTCTTTAGTTGAGAATCACTGAGGTCACAGATAAGCCATAAATACAGAGGTTACAGACACTGGCCAAAGTACTCCCAATAAGGCAGCAGGGTTTTCAAGTGGTGCCTTTCCTTCAATAACAAATGCATTCGGAAGATTCAGGAGCATGATTCCATTTTCCTTAAAATGTTATGACATCCTGTTGAATCTTCTTCCACTAGGCCTGCTGAGACCAGAGAAACCGATCACATTTTTCAAGCATGCTTTGTATCAAGGCTCTGAAATCACAAAGGAAAGAAACAAGTAAATTTAGTTCTCATTGTTCATTCTTTACAAAGAAACTTTAAAAACCACAGATAAGTAGAGGATTCAAAAGCTGTCTGACTCTATGCATCGGAAGACACAATCAACATAGTTAAAAGGCATCCTGTCCTACAGAACAGGAGAATACATTTGTAAATCATGTATCTACAGAGATTAATATAGAAAATGTATACAAACTCATACAACAAAAAAATAAATAGTGCAACTGAAAATGGGCAAAAACACTTGAATAGGTACTTCTCCAAGATGACATACAAATGGCAACAAGCATATTAAAAAGATGCTGAACATCACTAATTATTAGAGAAATGCAAATAAGAACCACAATAAGATACCACCATAAGACAACTATTATTAAACACACACACACACACACACACACACACACACACACACACACACACACAGAAAATAACTAATATTGAAAAGAATGTAGAGAAATTGGAACCTTTGTGCATTGTGGACAAGAATGTAAAATGGTGAGCCTCTATGGAAAAAAGTTATAACAGTTCCTCAAAAAATTAAAAATAAAATTACCATATGATACAGCAATTCCACTTCTAGCATACTCCAAAAAATTGAAAGGAAAGTCTCAAAGAGACATTTTATACAAGCATGTTTATAGCAGAATTACTCACAACAGACAAGAGGTAGAAGCAACCCAAGTGTACATTAACAAATGAATGGATAAACAAAACGTGGTATACACATATTATAGAATATTATTTAGCCTTAAAAAATGAAGGGAATTCTGACACTTGCTACAATATGGATGAACCTCGAGGACATTACACTAAGTGAAATAAGCTGGTTACAAAAAGACAAATACTGTATAATTCCAATTAAATGAGGTATTTAGAATAGTCACAATCATAGAGACAGAAAGTAGAATGGCAGTTGCCAGGGGCTGGGTGGAGGGGAAAATGAGAAGTTATTGTTTAATGGGTAGAGAGTTTTGCAAGATGAAAAAGCTCTGGAATTGAGCTGCACAGTGCTATGGATACACATAACACTACTGAACCAAACACTAAAAAATGGTTAAGATGGTTAATTTTATGTTATCTGTACTTGACCACAACTAAAAAAAAACAAACAAAAACAAAAAACCTAAGACAATTAGGCATTTGATACCAATAATATTCTTAAAGAACTGAGTACACATCAGATTTTTATATTCATTCACATTAATCCAAACTGTCTTGGTCATGATTGTGAACAAAATATTACTTTAGCCTCTTCCCTTAATCACCTTAATCAACAGGTGAGTCTCAGTCCCCTCATCTGCTGTTAGGGGTTGGGACTAGATGCTCTCTCTAGTCACATCCCCCTCTGAAAATCTGGGGTTTCCACATTCCCCAAGCACCTATGGAGAGGGCATGACAGACAGGTAGTACCTCTGTCTTTTCTCGGCAATCCTTAGGATATCGCAGGTTCTGGTAAACCTCTCTGACAGCTCAAGTGTCAAACCACATTCCTGTAGCAGTGACCAGGCCCGATCTGGACCCATGGCCTTAGCTAACAACAGTGCTACATTCTCCAGGTTAACAGGGGAAGGCCCATCACTGAAGCTCCCATTTGGTGAATTCTGGGGGGCTGGCGTTGTGTTTTTGTTCTGAACAAGATGTAGGAGAAGTTTCCACTCCTCCATGGTTTCTGGGATCCAACCTACACAAACACACAAAAACATAGAAATAGTGGCTCTGACTGCTCTTTGTACTCTGCCTGCACATAGGAGACAGTCAAAACAGTTTATGAAAACATTTAGTTGCAAAACATACAAATATTAGAGAACAAATCTCATCACCCTAACACAAAGGTGTTTTCTGAACATCTGCTGAATAAATAGTTCATAACAGGGAAAAGCCACAAATTAACTTCCATATTCTTTCATTGACTCATTAATTACCCAGGGCATATTCTATGCTGGTAACTGAATGTGCAATGAAGAACTCTTCTGGGATTTACAGCAAACGAGACAGATCTTAGACAAACACATAAATGCACTATCCTTATATACTTACTAGAGGCCCAGTACATGAAATTCATGCACGGGTGTGGGGGGATGTCTCTCAGCCTGGCCTGCACCCTCTCTCAATCCGGGACCACTGGTCCTAACCGCTTGCCTGCCTGCCTGCCTGCCTGCCTGATTGCCCCTAACCACTTGCCTGCCTGCCTGATTGCCCCTAACCACTCTGCCTGCCTGCCTGCCTGATCGCCCCTAACTGCCTCTGCCCCCGCTGCAGCGGCTTTATCCAAAAGGACATCTGGAATGATGTCCAGAAGGTCATTTGGCAGTCAGGTCTAATTAGTATATTATGCTTTTATTATTATAGATAAGTGCTATAAGAGAAAAGATCAAGGAACCATTAGAGAAAATGGTAGGTTTTTCTGGAGAATCTAAGAGGGGCTTTATGGGGAAGTGACATTTAAGCAGAGAGCTGAAAAGTGAGACAAGTTTAGGTATATAGCATGTGCATGTTACCCAAATATGCACAGACTTGAGGTGGAAAGTGTCAGGAATGGAGAGTAAAGAAGCCTGTATTTCTGACAAAGGAAATATTGAGGATGTCCTGACACAGAAAAGAACTTGAACTCAATGAACTTCATAAAAGGCCTATAGCGCACAAAGGCAATAGTGAGTAGTGAGAACGAGATGATAGAGCCTGGCCTTAAGAGTCTAGCTTAGCCCTATCCAGTTTGACTCAGTGGATAGGGCATCAGCCTGTGGACTTAAGGGTCCCAGGTTCGATTCCTGGTCAAGGGCACATGCCCAGGTTGCAAGCTCGATCCTCAGTAGGGGACATGCAGGAGGCAGCCGATCAATGATTCTCCCTCATCATTGATGTTTCTATCTCTCTCTCCCTCTCCTTTCCTCTCTGAAATCAATATATATATATATATATATATATATATATATATATATATATATATATATATATATATATTAAAAAGAGTCTAGCTTAAGAATGTGGATTTTGCCCTGCTGGTGTGGCTCAGTGGTTGAACATCGACCCATGAACCAAGAGGTAACCGGTTAGATTCCTGGTCAGGGCACATGCCCAGGCTGCTGGCTCAATCCCCGGTGTGGAGTGTGCAGAGACAGCCGATCAATGTTTCTCTCTCATCGAAGTTTCTGTCTCTCTAGCCTTCTCCCTTCCTCTATCTCTAACAAAAATAAATAAAAGCATTTTTTTTAATAATTTTTTTAAAAAGAATGTGAATTTTATTCTTAGGTTCAATGGAAGAGGTTTCAAGGAGGGTGCCACATAATCCAATTTTGGTTTAAAGGAATCATTCTGGCTGCCTAAGTAAAATGGATTAAGAATGAACAAGAATGGAAACCAGATAACCAATAATGAGGTTACTGCAGTAGTCTAAGCAAGTAGCTACCAGTAGGACCAGAGTGATGCTAGTGGACCAAAAGAAAGTAGAAACAGAATTTGGCAGTAGAATCAACACAACTTGGAGTGATTAACATGACTTAGGAGGAGAGAAAAGTATCACGAAAAGACCCCATTTAATACACCAGGGGCAAAAATAGCTACTATTATTATATTAACAAAATATTAAGAGTACTTTTATCTGAATGGGAAAGACAATTTCTTTATGCTTCCTAAATTTGTTTTTTTTTAATATAATAAACATCATGTAACTTTTAAAATATAAGCCATTTATATTTTAACTCTCCTGGTTATTGTTCAGAAATGTATGCATGTCTATGGTTCTAGTCCTTCAGAACCACCTGGCCCCCGTTCTCACTTCTGAAACAAAGATGATCTCAGTACTTTTTGCTATAGCTGTGACATATGAAGCTAACCCTTGCCAGTCAACTGGCTACTTTGTTCTGGTCTCACATTCCCTTTCCTACACTAGCAGGGCTGCAAAAGACTGCAGATCACACTGAAGGACCCTGATGTCTTGATGTTGGCATGTCTGCACTTAGATGAATAAGGCAACACCATAAAACAGACCAAGTCGGAGTGCAACATGGACCCTCAGACTTCAGATATCGTGTGTCAAAGTCCTGGCCTTCTGATTGCCATTTTATCTGTTTTGGATAAAAATTAAATTTCTTTAAAGAGTATCTAAATACTTGTGAAAGCTTAGGGAAATCTGACTGCTACTCCACTTTAAGTTCATCTTAATGATCTCTAACATTTGGCTATGTAAAAAGTCAACACAATGCAGAGAAATGAGAGATTGTCAAACAGGTGTCTGAACACCAGCTCCATCAGTTGTATGATTCTGGGAAACTTAATTGTCCTTTCTCTGTGCTTTAGTCATAATTTCTGTAGAATAAAAATAATAGTAACCACCAAGGGTTTGTTATTTCATTTAAACAGTAATTGGAAAAGCACCTAATATAGTGCCTAACACACAGCAGGCACTCTTTAAATAGAAAAGTTGTCTGTAGTTTATTCCTAATTATGATTTTATAATTACCAAGTAATACAGAATTTTAAAAAACAAACCACAAATTTGACAGCTAGCTAGAATTATATACATGATCACTGAAATGTCCACCAAATTTCTTTATTGAAGGTCTGAAGTGACTTCTACAATACTACAACCAAGAGTAACCAAATGGGATTTACATACCACTGTCCCCATCCATCAGGCTCACATCATTCAAATATACTATGTTGGTGAAGGCCTCTCTTCTTCTCTCCAGCTCCAAACAGAGAGTAAGATATCCAGGCCAGAAACTTTAAAGAAACCAAAGTTGAAGAAAGGAATAAAAGGTAGTGAATTTATCTGGAGCTGCACAGTCCATTACAAAAGATACTAGGTGCATGTGGCTATTTAAATTTAAATTAAGTAGCCCTAACCAGATTGGCTCAGTGGATGGAGTGTCGGCCTGTGGACTGAAAGGTCTCAGGTTCGATTCCGGTCAAGGGCATGTACCTTGGTTTCGGGCACATCCCCAGTAGAGGGTGTGCAGGAGGCAGCTGATTGATGTTTCTCTCTCATCGATGTTTCTAACTCTAACTCTCTCCCTTCCTCTCTGTAAAAAAATCAATAAAAAATAAATGTTTAAATTTAAATTAAGTAAAAGTAAATAAAATTTAAAAGTCAGTTCTTCAGCTGACCAATCCATATTTCAATTACTCAATGGTCACATGTGGCTAATGGCTATCATATTGGGCAGTGCAGAATATTTCCATTATCACAAAGTTCTGTCAGACAACCCTGATCTGGAGTTTATAAGAAAAAAGAATAAAAGCTAGTGGTAAATACTGACATTTGAGGCCAAGCACCAATTATTATATATATACACACACACATACATATATACTTATGTACTTTATAAATGTAAAGATTCAAAACAAATTAGCATATTTTCTCCAAATGTGAAAGTTCTCCTTGACTCTTCTCCCCCTTCATTTGCTATATCCAGTATTATAAATCCCACTGCATTTTCCTTCTAAATGTCCCTTGGATGTGGTCCTTTTGCCGCCTTACTAATCACCAATTCAGTTAAGAATGAATTACTGCAATAGCTTCTAAGCTGGCCTTCCTGTCTCCAATCTTTCTCATGTATGACACCAAAAATCATTTCCAGAAAGCTCCATTTTTATGTCATATGCAAAAGTCTAAAAGGTCTCAACTGATGACTAAATTCTTCTGACCAATTTCAAGGTCCTGCATGTTCTCATCACCCACCACCTGACAAGTCTCATCCTTCATTACTAATAAACAAACATGTATCAAGTACCTGCCATTATAAGGGAAAAGGAATAAACAGGTCCCTATCTTCAAAAGATTATAATCCAGGTGGAGCCATATGATAACATGGCTAGGCAATAAGTAACTGACTAGCTTGTGGTATGGATAAAAAGTAATGTCAGTTTTTCCTGCCCTTATTCTTGTTTCTTCAACCTCACCAGCCCTCCTCCTGGCTCCTTTTAAATACAAATCCTATCCAGCCTTCAGGGCTTACCTCCAAAGTTTCACCTCCTCCCTGAGTCCTTCACCAGCAATTCTCCTGAGAACATTCTAATTCCTCCCAATTTGGACAGCCCTATAGCAATTATAATTCAAATCACAGTCTAGAGCTTAATTAAATACCATGCCTGGGGTTAGCAACTAAGCAGAAGGGAAGAGAGAGGAATTAGCAAGGGCCAGTCTCTTCCACACAAAGAAAAAATATGCACAAAAATTAAAAGGAAAAGTTTGTGTACTTTAAGATACTTTCCTGTAGCAAAGAGTATTTGCAAGCGATAAAGTATATCAATTCAGGCCCTTAACTACTACAAAGTTATTAACTTAAAAGATTCTAATCTTAACTTCATCTTCTAAGAAAATTCTCTTACCCACGAGACCTGCAGATGTCAGTCATTTTCTCTTTGGTTGTAAAATCTGCAGGTAGTTTAATTAGATGAAGGATCAGCTGACTGTAACCCCAGGAAAACAAGTGTGAATGAGGCCTGTGAAATGAAAAACTCCCTAAATTAGACAGGAAATAAATTCTACAAAATGCTTATTAGTCATCTAATAGGTAAGAGCAAAATTTAATTATATTAGTTCCATTATTATATTTTTCAAACATTTTTACTTGGATTTTGAAAAATTTAAAACATTTTTCCTATCACAAATACCTATTTATTATTTAAAATTAGACATTTTTAGGTAATCAAAAACAAAAGCAAGAAGCCTATACTTCCATCCACTCAGATAGCCACTGTATATCCTTCCATAACTTTTGTTTAGGCATATAGGATAGATATTTGGGGGCTTTTAAAGCTTCTCTGCAGGAAAATACAAGAATCATTTCTGATACATTATAAGTATCAGTATGTATTTTTTATGAATTCTATTTTTTTTAATCCTAAATCAGGTATGTCTAGAAATTTCTAGGGAGAAAGAACACACAGACAAACATATATACACAATTTTTTCCCTTCTGTTACACGATAGCAAAAAACTACAAAAATTCCAGGGCAGGAGGAATAGGGAAACTGAGACAAGAAAATTAAAATAAGGCCAAGCAGTTTGGGCAGCTTGCAGCTAGCTTGTAAATAACAAGCCCTTATCTTCCCCAGCTAAGGACATTTGAGAGCAAATGGTTAATGGCTCTCCAAAGACAGCATAGAGGAATGAGGAAGGGGAAAGAAGGAAGAATGCAGTCTTTTCTCATCCCATTTCCTAAACAGAGAAGCCAGCAGTCTCGGGGCTTGGCAAGATAAAATTGCCAGGTGCTTCTCACAAATTCTGGGCAAGCCAAAACAAAGTAAAAAGGGGACCTTGAAAATTAGCCAAGATATTTGGCAAAGGAGTTTTAAAATCTATAGACAAAAAAGCATATAAGGCAACCCCCCCCCCCCCCCCCGGCCTCAATCCCTATCCCACTAACTCCTGGGATTAGCCAAGAGAGCCCATCCATGCGTTATGCAGAATGATAAATTTGCTTGCCTTGTTCCTTTAATAAATTTGCATGTCTTACTTTCTTAATAAATTCACTTTAACACAACGCAATTATCTGGCAGTCACTCGTTAAAATTCATTCTTATGAGCATGACAAGAATCAAGGTGGGGACAGCCCTCTTCCTTCAACTCAGGGGGCTTTCCGGTAACACCTCTCTGGTGTCTGTGAGAGGTGCATGTAACACTTCTAACACAGGTTTGGTTATCAAGAGTTCTTAATGTGGGTCCATGAAAGAGCTTAAAAGGGTCAGTTTTGTTTTCTGTGCAAAATTTTGCATGGATATGCATTTTTCTAAGAGAAATCAGGTTCTTAATAGGAACTATAACTAAAAAATGTTCAGAACCACTAGGAAGTGCACTCAGTCTCTTCCAGAGCTGTTCCTGAAATAAGCCCAAATGCTATATGTGAATAAACCAGCTCCATTCCAAAGGAACATCAGAGCTTAAAAAGAGGACTTCTATACCTGGGATTTCCTTCATCATCCATAGTGCTTGTGCTTGGGGGAGCATCATGGGACACTGCCAACAGCAGCCAGTCCAATCTTAAAGACTCTGGTTGTAGAAGGGACTCAAGGAAGGATTGCCTAAGAGAAAGAAAGTAGGGGAAAAAGTCACCACTTTTCATGCTGAGAAAGGACATATAAATTGTAGGGATGTGAAAATATTACTGAGGGATCAATATAGTGAATAAAATAACTTCTGCTACAAAATGTCTAGAAAAGCTGGTGAAAGCCTAATAGCCTTTTAAATGAACAGTTGAGCCCCAAGATAATAAGGAAAACACCAAACAGCCAAAAATAAAAAGAGAAATAAAAGTCAGTATGGCAAATATGAATCAATCAAAGGAAGAAGAAGGGTGGTGGTGCAGGGTGGGAAGAATAGCCAGTCTCAATAACAGGGGCTGTGTGCAGATAGAAAATGAAACCTCAGTCTAATTTCAACTGCCCAGATCCTCCTCTTCCATTGTAGAGGCCTCAATTCTGTGGCAGCTGACAGTAAAAATGCTACAACTGCTTATACAAGAGAGATAATACCCTATCCGAAGAAAGAAGAGTCTGCAAATAATTCTCGCCTTCTTACCGGTGATCTTCAGGCCTCGATTTCACCAGACTGTCTAAATAGGCCAAAAACTGAGCAGGATGATGATGACAAAGTTGCATGACATCCGACGGCAAAATTGATGGGTAAAACTTGATCAAGGATCGAAGGGCAGATTCCCCAAACTTCTCATACAATCTGCATTTAAAAACAAAACCTATTAGTCTCCAACTCCAGTGATATGATATAGCTTGGTTACATTATCTAAGTACTTATTAAAAATAAAAATAAATATATTAACAAGAAGCTGACCAACATGCAACTGAGTAAAACTTTACAGGCCAAAACCAAAAAAAAGCATGTGATTTAAGTTCATATAAACAACATATACAACAACTTACTGGGTAGCATAAGCAATCAACAAAGGACTGTCAAAAGGGACTGAATCATCCACTAATTTTAATTTTGTTGGTAGATCTCCTTCTTCCATCTCCATAAATGTAGGATTGGAACTTGCCATTTCTGAAAGATAAAACATATCCTTTCCCTTCATCTCATAACTGTAAATATTTAATTCATGAACACATTGGTTCAACAACCATTACTCATGCACCTTACCCTGTGCAAGGCCCTATGCTCATTAAGCACTACAGGAGAGACAAACAAGAACAAAATACAACCTCTGCTTTTAAGAACCTTAAAACCAAATTGGGAGGCCAAGCATATTACAAGTTTTAAAGACAAAGTAACAGATCACCAATATATGGCTCTATTACCCTTGAAAAAGAGATATACAGTATATATGTATACTATCAATGCCAAATTCCTGTTTTTCTAGAACCAGCGCGCCTATGCCATCTTTTGGAACAAAATAAGTTATTGCAATTTAATTTAATTAATTTAAAATTTTTGAACTATTTTTAAAAATATGTTTTATTGATTTTTAGAGAAAAGAAGGGAGAGGGACAGAGAGAAACATCAAATGAGAGAGAAACATCATCATTGGCTGCCTCCTGTATGCCCCCTATTGGGAAACTCAGGCATGTGCCCCGCCTGGGAATCAATGACCTCTTGGTTCCTGGGTTGATGCTCGACTGCTGAACCACACCAGCTGGACTAACCTATTTTTTTCTTAAACATGTATAGCAAATCTTCTTTCTCTGAACAAAGACTTGACTTTTGGGAATAGCCAATTCATTTAAAGCCAAGTGTGGTAAATAAAGTGAATGATGATCTAATTAAAAGCCACTTATAGTTAAAAGACTGTTTTCAATAATTACAACATTACTGAAGGGTGGAGCCTGCTCAACAACCCATTTCTAAAACACCAATATTCAATTTCTGATTTTTTTAAAATCATTTCTTCTCAGTTTTATTATTTCCTATTTGATTGTATCAAGCAATGAGTACTTAAGGTAATTCAGGGAGGAGGCCATCATTTAAAACTTACAAAGTAAGGATAAGTTTTATGATTGGGTGGAAGCTAAGCCAAATGTAACCCTAAATTCAAGCAAGCAGTGTATAATCTCAAACTAACCACCAGGCTTGCTCTAGGCAGCTCTGGTAATAAGTTAACAACCAATCAGGCTGAAGAGACTCTTTTCTGTTATTTTCCTGTGATCAGGGTTGGGTATGATCGCATAATAGAAACATACATAGCCGAAACCGGTTTGGCTCAGTGGATGGAGCGTTGGCCTGCGGACTCAAGGGTCCTAGGTTCGATTCCGGTCGGGGGCATGTACCTTGGTTGCGGGCACATCCCCAGTAGGGGGTGTGCAGGAGGCAGCTGATCGATGTTTCTCTCTCATCGATGTTTCTAGCTCTCTATCACTCTCTCTTCCTCTCTGTAAAAAATCAATAAAATATATTTAAAAAAAAAAAAAGAAAAGAAACATACATAGCAAATTTCCAGTAAGTAATAATGTCAAACATCTGAACCTATTTGAAGAGAAATAATTTTTCTTATTTCACATAAAAGTCTACCTCAACTCAGAAAAAGAAATTGAAATCATTTCTTATACTTTTAACAGTTTAATATCAACTGAAGCAGAACCATAATTATAGATCCATTGTCTAAAAAACAAAAAGATCTTTAAGTCAATAATATAAAAATGTATTTTGACTTGTGACTATTCACTTTTCTAATAAATGAAAAGTGTGTTTAAAGTCTAAACCAAGTATAAGACACACGGCATCTTTGATTCAAGCAGAATGTTGAATTTAAAAAATTCACCTCTTCAAAAACATGGGCCTATGCAGTAGAAAGAGCATGCATGGTCTCTGGAGTATGAGAGCTGGTTTCTATGTGAGGATGACAGGTAGTGTGACCTTCAATCAAGTGTAAAAGAAAGACTGCTGGCTGTCAACCAAATCTCCAAGGCAGACATACAAGCTTTTCACCCACATCTATTCTCTTCCTTCTGGACACCTGGATACATTACATTTCCCAGTCTCCTTTGCAGTCAAACGGGGTCATGTGATAGAATTCTTACCAATGGAAAGTGAACAGAAGAGATGTAAGCGACCACCAGGCCAAGCCTATAAGTAAGAGCATGTTTGGCCCTTCCATGTGCTTTCTCTAGCACGTAACAAACCAATCTCAATCACAAACCCAAAGGAGGATGGAACTCAAAAAAAATGGAAGGAACTCAGAACTCTGGATTACCATACCTACTGACCTGAAACATCTGCCTTAAACTAGCATATAAGCAAGAAATAAACTTCTGCAATATCTGAGTTAATATTTCATGAGATATTATAGCAGTGTAACCTACTACCTACTTAACGATTATAATCTCCCTGTGCCTGTTTCCTCACCTATTAAATGGAATGACACCCATCTCCTCTGAAGACTGTTGTAAGGATAAAATGAAACAATGCCTGGAAAGTATTTAGCATAAATAGTGGTACACAATAGTACTCAATAATGGTAAACATTATTTCAATATTACTAAGTTACTCAGAGGGATTTTTTTCATTTTTCTATATCTATACTTATAAAAATCTTACTTTAACCCCAACTTCTCTAACACTGCTGTCATTTTCTAAATATGGTTGAAAGAAAGAAAACTAGTTTCTTATGATACAGATGCAAATTAAAGCAACATATGAAGAACTATTAAAAATTAAATTGAGTGCAAATGCCAAGGTGCTCTATATCAATTGCTACCTTTGGTAAGGCAATCTGACTATTACCTTTCAATCCTTCGATAAAAGTATCCCAAACACAATGATGGTTAGCGTAAGTAAGCTTGATACTCTCCTTTGCTCTCTTCAAGTCCAGGAGAAAAAAGTACTTCTTTAGGAATTGACAAGCCAGAATTTCAGAAGAGCACTGTTGCAAAGAGTGGTCCGCATGTCCACTTGTGCTTTTGATCTCAGAATTCAGTACATTCAATTCCAAACACAATGTTGTCAATTCAGCCAGGTCTTTCCGGAGACCATTTGCTATGCTGCATGGAGAACATACTTGAAAGAGGTCATCCAAGGGCTCCCTCAGACTATTTTCAGATTCACATGCCGTGTGATCAACAGTTTCTTCATTGCCTGAAGAGTCCCTTTCTTCTTTTTCATTATCTTCAACCAATATTCTATTTTTTGACTCATCAAACAATAGCACATCCTCGTTCGATGTCGTGGATGAGTTGCAGGTGCCTGAAATGCCTGAAAAGTCCTTCATGGCAAATGTTTTTTCTAACTGTGAAAGCCACTCCTGTAAAACCATTCTCAGAGATTTAGGTTCAAATAAAACCAGTGGGTCCTGTAGCTTGGCCCTATATAAGACAAACACATATGAAATTTGTTTTATGTGTGTTTTTTAAAACAAGTTATTTCATGCTAAATAAACCTAATGAATAGAGCATACTAATCTGGAATAACTATTACTTTTCTACTCTTTAACAACTACCTCGGCAAAATGATAATACAGAGAACATTAACTGTATACTAATTCTCGAATTTCAATTCCAAATGAGACTATCTCTGCCCCATATTGTCTCGGGACCATTAGTGATGATCCCAAAAAGTCATTCCCATTCACTATAAAACTTCCTCATTCATAAATACTCACATTGCCTCTGCCGTTGCTATTTTGAGCTCTTGGAATTTATCTTCTTCTGGAGGTTGACTAGTTACTTCTTCTATTCCCCTAGAAGAGTGTGAAAAGAGTTAGATGGGATTATAGCTTCCTTAGACAAATATTTCTAAGTGCTTACTAAGTGGCAGGTACTGTACTTAATGTTAAATGAAATAAACAGATGAGTATACAAAATGGTCAATGGCCTCAAGATAAGTACGCTCAAGTAAAAAAGATAGGCATGAAAATAATTAACTATAATCTAAAAGAGAATAAAATGAATGCTAAAGAGCAGCACATACATTGTGCTATGAAAGCACACAAAAAAAGGAGTAATTCTTCTGACTAGGCAAATAATGGCAACTTTCCTGAGGAAGTGGTATTTGTGTCAGAAAACATGGGGAGAAATACTGCAACTAGAAGAAAACAACACAAAGAAAGATAGTGAAGTATACATACCTAATTCTCCCACAGGACTGAAATTCAGAGTGCTTAGAAGGATGTGGTTAAAAATGAGGCTGGAAAAATGAGCTAAGATCAGATTGAAGGCTGCCTTAAATGCCTAGGCATATCTGTACATTTTTTCTATAAATATATATAGATTTACTAAGTTATTCTGAGAATAACACACCTGATATTTCATCTCACTGTCCAGACACACTGGGCCTGTGGGTCTCTCTCTCAATTCCTGAATGAGTGCTGAGCTTGCTTGCCTCTAATAGTCAGATTCCCTGAACCATGAGATAAGGCAGAGACCAGATAGACAAGGCACTTCACAATGTGCCAGAACAAGGACTATGCCACCAGCATATCATAAGAAAGTATAAGGCAAGACATCAATATCAATGCTCTCACCTTATAGGCCAGAGAACATTACTTACCTACCCAAAGTTACAAATTGGTCAGAAGCAGAGCCAGGACAAGGCCTAGATCTTTGGTCATCTTACTCTTAATACTCCTTCTCTAACATTCCAAAACTTTGAAGAGATTTGGAGAGGAGGAGGTTGTGCAGGAGACAGATGCAAGTGTGCTAAATTAAAACTGTCTTAACAGATTTGCTATGGGTAGATGTAATTTTCCAACATTTAACTTGTGGTATTCACAATTTTTAAAAAATATATTTTTGTTGCTTTCAGAGAGGAAGGGAGAGGGGAGAGATATAGATAGAAACATCAATGATAAGAGAGAATCACTGACTGGCTGCCTCCGGCATGCCCACTATTGGGAATCGAGCCCACAACCCAGGCATATGCCTTTGACTGGAATCAAACCTGGGACCCTTCAGTCTGCAGGTCAATGCTCCATCCACTGAGCCAAACCAGCTGTGGTATTCACAATTTTTATGAGCTACAATAGCAATCAACAATGAGCAGGGTCATACATATACCTTCTCAAACAGGGCATAGCCTATGGTTTTCTTCAAACTGATAAGTGACCCCTCCAGAATTTACACAGATTTATATGCAAGAGCTTACTCAGTGTCTTCCTCCTTTGAGCAAGTGACAGGACTCACATCTTCTTCACATAACTGTTCATCACCCCTGGGCTCTGGTCTCACTTTCAGATCAGGGCTTGTATGAAGGGTACCAATCTTCTCAGTCGTTTTACGTACAAAGCTAGAAACACTGGAAGTCAAATACCAAAAAAACCAACATGAAAAGAAATCTAATTATACAACAAAAATGAAAAATGCAGTACCTAGTTCTCTATGTTTCAATTAGTCCCAGAAAGGCAACTTGGACTTTAATAAAAGAAAGACTGCTTACAGCAACTTCCCTAATCAACTATGTATTTCACATAAGGTCCACATAAAATTTACAATATAAGAATTTACTTCTTTACTAAACTGCTTTAAGTGCTAAAGAAAAGGTCTTTAAAAAAAAATGTCTTCAACTCCAGTCTGTGATATTTCTATCAATTTAAGCAAAGAAGGCCATATGACCACCTGCTCCACCCTAGCCAGAGAATTAATAACATTTCTTCATTAAACTCAGCTGCCAACTAGTCACAACATATTCTTCTTGATAAGCAAAATTTGTATCCAGTAAGACAGATAAGCAGTTAAGTAGTAGTACAAAGTCTTCTCTCTCAAAGTCAAATGCCAATCTTGGTCCCATAGACTAATTAGAAAGACTTCTGAGGTCTCCAATTCTGGGCCCAAACTGAGAAAGGATCAAAAATTGACTAAAGATAGCTCTGGCCAGGTAGCTCAGTTAGTAAAAGCACCACCCCCAATACACCAAGGTTAAGGTTTCAAACCCCAGTCATGGCACATATAAGATTCAATGAATGAATGCATAAATAAGTGCAACAATAAATCAATGTGGGATTTTATAACCAATAAGTGAATTAAAAAAAAATACAAAGGAAAAGGCAATGACTAATGATATATGTAAACTGTTTCTATGAGGGATGAGAAAAATATCAGACTTTTAAACTTTTGCTGTCTGTGGGTTAAAAAACCACATATATAACAACTAAAATATCCAGCTACTCAAAGAGGGAAGCTAAATTCCCCAAGATGGAAATGAGAAATTAACAGCTCCATATAACAGGTGATATGAGAAATAACCTAGAGACTTTATTTTTTTTCTCACTTAAAATGTCTTTCCAGTCCTGGCTGGTGTGGCTCAGTTGGTTGAGCACTGTCCCACGCACTGAAAGGTCACCAGTTCAATTCCCAGTTAGGGCACATGCCCAGGTTGCGGGTTCAGTCCAGGGAAGCAATCGATCCATGTTTTTCTCTCTCTCTCCCTCTCACCTTCCTCTCTCTCTAAAATCATTAAAAGCATTTTTAAAAATCCTCTACACTAATAAAAGAGAAACATGCAAATTGACCATACCTCTGCTATGCCCACAAGCCACACCCACCAGTCAATCAGGAACAAGTATGCAAATTAACCCAACCAAGATGGCAGCAGCCATGGAGCTGGAGTGAGCAGGAGGCTTGGGTTGACCCCGGCAATGGAGGAAGCCAAGCTTCCTGCGCACCCTGGCCGGCCCTGGCCTCTGCTCAAGGCTATAAAGTTTCAATTATAGAAGATAAATAAATCCCAGATACTTGCTTCCAGCTGACCCTGGCCTCCTCTCAAGGAGGCGCTGAAAAAAAAGAAAGAAAGAAAGAAAAAAAGGAGGGGCTGGGAGCTTGGGTCACCGGGGGTGATCAGGCGGATGAGACGGCAGTTGTGGGTGATCAAGCTGGTGGGGGACGGGGCCATTGGGGGTAAGCAGACCAGCAGGGGGGCCAGTTGGGGGTGAGCAGGCTGTCAGTGGGGGTCAGTTGGAGGTGATCAGGACAGTGGCAGGGAGCAGTTTGGAGTGAGCAGGCCAGCAGGGGGGCAGTTGAGGGAGAGCAGGCCAGTGGGGAAGGAAGGGGGGGCGAGCAGGCCAGCAGGGGGGGCAGTTGGGGGCGAGCAGGCCAGCAGACAGAGTGGTTAGGGGCAATCAGGCAGGCAGGCAGGTAGGTGAGCGGCTGGAGCCAGCAGTCCCAGATTGTGAGAGGGATGTCCAACTGCTGGTTTAGGCCCAATCCCTGTAAACTGGCAGTAGGACATCCTTCAAAGGGTCCCAGATTGGAGAGGGTGCAGGCTGGGCTAAGGAACACCCCCGCTCCGTGCACAAATTTTGTGCACCGGGCCACTAGTATATAATAAAAGCCTAATATGCAAATTGACCGAACAGTGGAACAACCAGTGGAACGACCAGTTACTATGATGTGCACTGACCACCAGCAGGCAGACGCTCAATGCAGGAGCTGCCCCCAGCCCACAGGCCACAGGCCAGCCAAGGTGGGTGCCAGCAGGGACCCCCTGATCACCCGGCCAGTCGCTCCACAGATCAGCCCTGATCGCTGGCCAGGCCTTGGGACTCTACCCGTGCACAAATTTGGTGCAACAGGCCTCTAGTAAATAAAATAAAATGTCTCTCCATTCTTAGCACAAAAGTACCTAAGGGGACAAAGAAAGTAAAGCCAGAATGGGATTAAATGACAAGACTAATTAGTTTACCTTTCCTTGACAGCCTGAAGAGACACAAGAGGAGATGGAGAGCGAAATGATAATGGAATGCCGAAGGGAAGAAAAGTTTCATTCTTATCTGTCTCAAACGTCACTGGAACATGAGAAACATTATCTGATGAATTAAATCAAGGGAAAGAAACAAAATCTAATCATATGGGAGTTTTTTAACCTTTAAAGAAATTCTGAAATAAATAAACCAAAGGAAATGAAAGATTCAATACCAAAATCACAACTGACCCAGATACAAATGAGCAGAACACAGGTTTACAAGATGCATGGGATGGTCCACATATAAAACACTCAAGCAGGTACCTTCATTTTCCTACTAACCCTGAATCCCCACAAGTCAAAAAGGAAGTTTAAAGTTTCTATAAATCTCTTCTCAACAGTTCGGTCACAGGAATGCTCAAACATCAAAAAGTGTAGGCAATGGCCCCAAAATTGTAGTAATTTTTCAGTCCTAATGGAAAATAATTTGGTTAGTCAGATTAAAATTGCCTCGCTCTTCTGGTCAATGACTTCCTTTCTTAACCTTTCCAGCATTTTGATGCATGATTAAAATTAGGTACTTTACCAATGTTAGCCTAAACATGGGGGGGAGGGAACAACTATACACAAATCCACTCTTCTACTGGTTAGCAGATCTACAGGTCTGGATGGAAAGTCTATCAACATAATAAAAATTAACACCTTATAGGAAACTCTATGCACGAGATAATCCGGGCAAATAAAAGTGACAGAAATTTAATGCTTCACATCTGCAACCAATAAAAGACAAACTCAGGCACTGGCCAGTGTGGCTCAGTTGGTTGAGTGTTGTCCAGTGCACAAAAGGTTGTTGGTTCAATTTCCGGTCAGGGTACTTACGCAGGTTGTGGGCTCATTCCTTGGTAGGGGGCATGCAGGAGGCAGCCGATCGGTGTTCCCCTCTCACATCAATGTTTCTCTCTCTCCCTCTCCCTTCCTCTCTCTCTAAAAAGTCAGTAAAAATATCTTAAAATATACATATACTAGTATATAAAAAGACACACTCATCACCCTCATTTCCGTGTGAGCTGCAACACTGCTCTGGCTGGTCCTCTTCTTGATGTGAGATGAATTCTTTAAGTCTCTCATCTTCTGAGAGGGTTTGGCTGTGAAGGGAACTAGTGTCTTCATCTGATTGACTGCCTCTTCTACTACTAATAATACGATAAATACCAGAGTCCAAGATGCTGAAACTTTCCTAAAAATGAAAAAGAATTCCAAAAAATCAAAGTAAAACTTTCCTTTATAACATAATGTAGCTTTTTAAGAGAAAAGTCAATGGTAAAAGCAGCAAATCAATAATAACAATTATGGCTTATTAGTACAAATTGGTGAACAAGGTCTAGACTCCTGACAGCTGGTCACAGGTAAGTGGGATCATGCTACCATATTTCTCTAGCTTGTCTCCATAAAGCCTGGCAGTGAGAATGGGGACTGAAGGAGACAATCCTGAGCTGCACTAAAACTCAAATTAGCATGAAGAATCTAAAATAATCACATATTAGGAACAGAACAACTTAACTGTGCTGGAGGCTCTATGAGGTGCATTTGCAAAAAGAATATAATTAAAAATGACAAAACCAAATGTGGCTCCAAGACAAACTTAAACGAATGCTTCATAGGGCTGTCTAGCAGCTAAAATAAAGCTCCCTTTGACACCCCACCTCCCCGCCCCGCCGCAAAAAAAAATCTACTATATGGAAAGAAAAATAAGTTTTAGGATTCTAGAGATGAGTACAACCTAAAGTAGAAAATCTTACTGTATAGAAAAACCCTTTAAAAGTGAGAATACCTACATGTGATGAAATGGAGCTTCTTCTACTGCTGCAAGCTGAATCCAAAGGTTCAAATTTTAAGATCAATTCTTCTAGTTGAGAAATCAAATCACTATAGGTTGTGAGGTCCAGCTGAGATTTCAAGTGCTCCAATTTATCTACAGTCAATGATTTTCTTCCCTAATAAAAGGATAAGTAGAAACCCAATAGAATAGCCTACTATATGTAACTAACTCTATATTCAAATGGCCCATATATTTAAAGAAGTCTAACATAGAACATAAAACCTCAGAAGTGCTTTAAAAAAGGCTTAACAAGCGAGTGAAAGACTTAATGAGAATTACCTTAGGAATTAAGACTTTAATTAGGATTTACTTATGCACAATCATCCCCCTTAAAACAAAGTCTGAGCCCTAACTGGTTTGGCTCAGTGGATAGAGCGTTGGCCTGTGGACTCAAGGGTCCCAGGTTCGATTCTGGTCAGGGGCATGTACCTTGGTTGCGGGCACATACCCAGTAGGGAGTGTGCAGGAGGCAATTGATCGATGTTTCTCTCTCATCGATGTTTCTAACTCTCTACCCCTCTCCCTTTCTCTCTGTAAAAAATTAATAAAATATATTAAAAAATAAAATAAAACAAAGCCTGAAATTCAAATAAATTTGTGAATAAACTTGATTTTTTTTTTCTTACTCTCCACCCACCCCTAGATTTATTTGTCATGCTTCCTTTGGGAATTCACTGCTGCTTTATCTGTAGGTCATATAGAAAGGGCTAGTTAAGCCAAGAAACTTTGTAGCACAATCTTGCAAGCTAGGATGGTTGTAACAACCCAGATGAATATGTAAGCTCTCTGACTCACTCTTCCAGCAATGAGAGAATTTTGGAAAAGACAGCAAGTGTGAGCAGCCAGGTTCCAAAGGCCTCTCCTTAGCAGGCGTTCCACACAGCGTTCCACAGATAAGAGGGAAAGATGTGAGATTTTCCCATTTAGATGCAAACAGAACAGCTCATTCTTAAAGACAGCCACATCCTGAATATCTACAAAAACCAAAGGGTGGGGTGAGCACACAGGATGTTAAACAAATATTCCTTTTCCATTTTTGCAAGGGTTGAAATTATTCTAATAAATTCACTTTTTCAGGTTTGGCTTGACTGAATTTCACCTTTTGATATTTTCATTTCAATGAAGAAATAATATTTTAGACACTATTCTAAAAAGAACAAGTATAAAAGAAACAAAGAAAGAAACACATCTCTCTGATCCAAAGTCCTATTTTAAAATGCTATTTTCTGTGAAAGGAATTGGGAATTTAAAAGAGGACACTCTACATTAGAGACCAGACTATGACATTTATGAGAGTTATCATCTAATGTCAAGTAATGGATTTTAACATACTATGTAAATCAACAAACAGTTTATGGAAAAATGAAAACAGAACATTATGAAAGTACTTAATGCAGACTATCACGAAAGGACTCTTAAAACTAGTTTTAATATCACTAACGTGGAATATAATAAGATGGTCTCATAGAAACAGTAAAATGGTGGTTTCCAGGGACTGGGGTTGTGGGGGAATTGGGATATGTTGGTCAAAGGATGCACACATGCAAGAGGAAGATGAATAAATTCTAGAGATCCAATGTACAGCATTGTGATTATAGTAAAAAAATACTGTATTATGTATTTCAAAGTTGCTAAGAGATAGACCTTAAATGATCTTACCACAAAAGGTGGTAATCATATTGCAATATATAAATGAACCAAACCAACACACTGTACAACCTTTAATGTATACAATGTATATGTCGATTTTTCAAAGTCTAAAAAGGAGAAACAAATTAGTTTTCATGGGATACCCTTAGGGTACTTAATCCATAAGAAGTCAATGCTGATCAGAATCAATAAGTAATGGTTTCTTTCAAAGCAGAAAATGACCTAAAAGTAAAATATACTCCCTGAGAAGCAATGCTAAAAAAGCTAAATTTCCTCCATTTCTGGTTTTAACCAAAAGAATACGGAGATTGATTTTCTCTGTTTCAGTCATTTACAATGACTATTGTTCCCATAAGGACTTTTTGAACCCCAAACTATTGAGACACAAAACAGGAGTTAAAGCAAGACTTCCAATATGAGTAAATATTCAGGATAAGTAGAGGAGAGAAAATTAACCCATTCAACCCTAAACAGTAGTTACTAATATTTAAGAATAAATAAAAACTATATTTAAAAGTTTAAAAGGCATGAAGAAATAAATAACTGAGTACAAATTCACAAATGTATGCTTGTGAACTACCTTACAAAGGGAAACATCTATGATATTAATGTTTAAAAGAAATGTCACTTTGTTCTGTTTTTTTAAATCTTACACTACAAGAGAATCCTCCTATAATAATTCAATCTTTCACAAGCATGAGATTGTAAGTTACATAAGAAAGGAAAATATAATTACCTTTGACTTCACTCCAAAGAAGAACCTGAACGCTCTGAGGAACGAAAATATAAATTCCTCTTTCTGTCCAAGTCAACACACAATGCTCACTGCAAAAGAAAATGGAAGGAACCAAGAGAATTCTAGTTTGCTCAGATACAGTTTATGATATAATTCCTTGCAATCAGACCTTCATATTAGCTATCAAAGTAAAATTAGCCTGTACAAAGAAAATATAAAAGTGTATCAGCCAATCAAGTCCTGAAACCTCTTTTCTGTCTCTAACAACGTACTGCTAAAAAAAAGTTATATAATGCCAACTGGGAAAAATTCAATATATATGTTAAATATCTTCTAGAAAAAGAAAACAAAAGATTGATATCTTTCCTGATGTTTGTTAAAGCTGCTAAACTTCCCATGTGTTATGACGGGGGTACATTTAAAACGAAGACTAAACATAGCACCTCCCCACCAGTCACTGCTCCAGTGAGCCACTTTAAGGGATGGTAATATTTTGATATCCTTAGTTGTGTGTAAGTAAGAAAAGTTGGAAACTCCCAGTCAACTATGTGCCAGGAGCTTTACTGAAGACTCTACTTACATTATCTAACCCTGTAGCAACTCATCAAGATAAGTGTGTTGTCTGTATTTTTTTTTTTAATTTGAAGTGCAGAAACATGAAAATATATGCCCAAGGCCATTCAGCATAAATGCATAAGATTCAGAATTTATATCAAGAACCCTCTGGGCTCCAAAACCTAGACTTTTCTCTCTATGCCTCCCAAAATCTACTTCTTCCCTTATTTATTATCCTCTCAACTGTTACCTGGAATCCAAATCATTCCTCTTTACTGCATTCTCAAAAAGTTATAGATTTCCTACCTGCCAAACCCAATAACCCTTCCTCATTTCCCTTCTTGATCCCTAAGCAAGGGCCAATATTGCTGGCTGTCCTTCTTTCCAGAATCTCGCCTCCCTGGACTCTGGGACACTGCACTTTCTTGGTCCACTTTCCTTTGCAGTCCCTGCCCTGGTACCCTTCATCTCTGATTATCTCTTTCTATAATCCTTTGCTCATATATCTCACTCTCTCACAGCTACTACTATTTTTTACATACCACTGGTAATCTCTGCTTCTTGGCTTCACTAGGGCATTCCCCAACTTATAATGCTCTCATTCTAGCCACCTCTCAAGGATCAGAAGTTGTACTCACCTCTGAAGTCCTTATCTGATGGCTCACAGCAATTGCTTTTCTTCCTGCACCCAACCTATCTCTTGCCAACCCTGCTCATATGGCATTAATCATGTACTGCACTGTCACAACTCTTATTTTTTTATTGTTAAACTTTTTGTAGACATAAACCACATCTTTCCAACAAAATATGATCTTGAGATCAGGGACATTTTTTTTTAATGCACCCAAGGGTACTAAAAATTGTACCATGTAACAATGAAACTAAGAGTGATATTTAACACAAATATTAAACATTTTGCCAATATAAGACCCAGATCTTTGTCACAAAGATGGAAAATATGGTCAGAATCCTAGTCCAAAGTAAGTAAAATTAGAAGGCTGCCTTCAGGAGCCAAAGGAGAAAAAAATGAGAGGCAAGAGGATCCCTGAGTAAAGAGATACAGGATCATGATTTTGATACTAAACTTGATATTCCTCTTGGAAAGATCCCTAGGAGTAGCAAACTAGATTAGATTGGGGGTAGTGATTAGGGAATAGATAAGAGCTGATACTTTGTAACTTATATATCCCTCATCCCCTTATCCCTTCACTGATAACAGACTGGGACACAAGCCTAACAGCATTGTTTAAGAAGGGAACGTGATACCAATGTACTAAAAAAGAAAGCATAAAATATGCTTTCTTGTAGGATTTGTGGGTGTAACAGTAATGGTTACCACAAGATACAAGTATACAGGTAGGAAATAATAGAAAACAAAGGCTCTCCTACTCATGGTTTCTCAAAAAAATCTTGGTTGAATTCTTTAATTTAGCTATTATTTGAGAGCCTTATATGTGTTTTGCACTGCACCCACAGTAATAGAGTTGACAACCTGGTGCTGGGATGGATGTCTATAATACAGTGAAATAGGGGTGATGATGAAGGAATGAACAAGATGTGACAACAGTGCACAGGAATACGTGCCTAGTCTAAGCAGCATTAGGAGTCAGCAAAAGCTTCAAAGTGGCATTAATTACTGCTTACACTGAGGCAGAGGCAGAGGCAGATCATGAAGGGCTTTGTTTGGTATGGCAGAAGCTGTAATGGGAACTTTAAATAGCTTTTACTCAAAGGAATAATAGCTCTACCAGGAGAACCAGCAAACTGTAGCCTCGCTATTAGAAAACATACTTTTAGGTAAGGGACTTCCCCATACCCCACACACTATAGTCCACAAATATTTATTAACTGTCTATATATGCCAGGCACTATACCAAGCACTGAGAACAAATAGTGAATAAAACAGACATGGCGCCCTCATGAAGTTTACTAAGAGTAAGACGGGCATAAATACTGCATGCATATGTAATTTTAAACTGTGATAAGAGCCATAAAGAAAGAGTTTTTAGTATGCTTTATCTAATTGTGAACAAAAAAATAACTGTCTCCAGAAACTTTCAGGATACTTTACAATTTACTTTTAAATACTTCAGTGTAGGTAGTGAGACACATACATACATTAGTTAGGGGCAATTAGTTAACATTTCTAGTGTTTAAAAAAAAAATCACATTCTAAGAACAGTTAGTTAGCCTTTGAAAAACCCCAATCAGGAGTCTACACTGCAGGGTACCTATAGTCAGCTCTAAATAATATTATCTGAATCTGCATTAGAGACCTTATGCATTGGCCAAATATTTTCCATTGTTGAAATAAGTAGAGTTCCAGACACATAGATTTGGCTGGAAATCACACTGGCATCCCCATGCTTGCAGAACAAGGTGTAATTGGCAATCCCAGCAGCTGACAGCCTTTAGTAGCACTCTGGGTTGCCACTTAATGATGGACTTTTGCATTGAATCCAGTAGATATTCAAATATGGCCAGCTGAATCTACCTCAGGTAGATCTTCCACGCAAGGCACTTGTCAGAATACCTAAAGGACCGAGAGCCGAAGTTTCACCAAGCTTACAAGAACAAGTTCTACAACTATTTTTGTCCTTGCCTACTAAGAATTAAAATTTAATTTAAAAAATAATCTTTAAAAGATAACTGCCCTTGAGCAAGAAACAAAGGGGAAAAGTTGTGTGTGTGTGTTTTAAGGATCAAATGGAGAAACTTACCTAAGATGCAAGAGTTTGGGGAAAGACAAAGACTGGGAGGACCCAACTGTATGATCATACTGAGGTTCTGATCTAGGAAATAAACACACCCATTAATGATTTCATCACAACATAAAAGCATGTTTTCCCTACATAGGAAAATTTTTGCCTCCGAACACACCCAAATGCCTAATTACATGTGCCCTTATTCAATTTGCTTTAAATTATATGAAAGATAATTGGTGAAAAGACTTTTTGGTTTCTCTGAATCTTTTAAGGCATAATCTTTAACACTTATAGAATATCAGAGACTTCAACCCAACATCTCCATGAAAGTTCCTCAAATACTCCCTACCAGTCATACAAATCATTACCTTACCTGAGAGTAATCACAGGGAGAGGTGGCGATGAGAGGAGTTTCTTAAACTGATGTGTACTTATAACTTCCCCATCAAAGTTCACTTCCCACATTCTGGAGCCAGGACGAGCACAATATATTAGAGGTTGCTGGCCCGCAGCACACCTTCCAGGGAAGAAACAAGCTCCATATTCTCCATCTCTTTCCTTGTTTCCAATTTTCCAAAATTTTTCTCTAATACCCAAAAAGGAAGAGAAAGCATATTTACCTACAAAAAAGTCAAAAACAATGGCACTACAAATCAGCATGGCCATAGTAACTCTACCCACAATGTCCTCTCATTATTCACATGAGCAGTATACTTCTGGACAGAACACAGAATGGAAAGGTCAGAACAAGGTTCTAGCTCTGAGTTGCCATTAACTCTTTCTGTGATAGGAAGCAAACCATTTCACATTAGTTTATTATTCACAGAAGAAGGGCTCAGAATTAATGTGACAACCCTTTTCAAATCTAAAAAATGAGTGTTACCAAACCATTTCATACATCTGTAAATCCTACTGATTGCTTCCCAAATCACCTTGCTCTTTGGCCATTCCATGGAAAAGCTAATCTACCTCTCCAGCACTGTCTCCAAGCCACTCCCCTGCCACAAACACCCAGTAATCTCCCTACTCTTTCCTCAAAATGCTAAATCCTTCTGGGAACTCTGTTCCCTTATTATATAAGCTAGATATATATGAGTTTAACACACTGTCTAGAACATGGAAGGTGATGATGATGAAGAAGATGTCTTTTTCTACAAACTCCTTTTCTTACTCTTCATGACTTAGCTCCATCATTCTTCCTCTGAGATTTCCCTGACTCCCATAAGCTGAATTACATGCTTCCCATGCTATGTTTTCATAGCACTTACCACATTATATATGGCAATTGTGTCTATTTGAACAGATTATGACTTACTCCAAGACAAAGGCCATTTCTTGTTCCTCTTTGGTTGAATCCCCAATATATAGCACAGCATCTTGGCCCATAGAAAGCACTCAATACAATGTAGTGCTCTGTATACTCAAACCCTTTTTCTTTTAGCTGTAAAGTTGTTGATTTTGTCATTGGATTAACCCACTCAAACCCTTTTATTAGAGAACGATCTAATATGCTCTTTAGTGTGAATTTACTAGTGACTTAGATAATTCAATAAATAACTCTGTCCTTATTTCCTTCATGAATAAAATACAACATTAGCTTTACTCTGAGAACATGAATGTGAAAGTCCTTAGAAATGTGCAATATAGGAAGTTATGATTTTTATTACTTATGTTCCTTATTTGGGAAATAAAATATATTTCTTGCTTATTTTATATCCTTTGTGATGCTTAATACAGTACTAAGGATCCAGAGACATAGAATAGATGTTTGCCAAGTGAAGAAATACAGTCAACTCATTTGCTTGCTCATTAATCTTGTTTTCTACAATTTCAAACAATATATGACAGGCACTTCATATACATTATCTTAATTAATCCTGAAAACTATCTCTACATTTTGGAGGGGGAAACTGTTATTTTGCAAAGTTTAAAAAGTGGCAGAACCATGCCCTACCCTAGCCGGTTTGGCTCAATGGATAGAGCATCCGCCTGCGGACTGAAGGATCCGGGTTCGATTCCAGTTAAGGGCACATGCCTGGGTTGTGGGCTCGATCCCCAATAGGGGGTGTGCAGGAGGCAGCTGATCAATGATTCTCTCTCATCATTGATGTTTCTATCTCTCCCTCTCCCTTCCTCTCTGAAATCAATAAAAATACATTTAAATATATATAAAAAATAAATAAAAAGTGGCAGAACCAACCCTGGCCAGTGTGGCTCAGTTGGCTGGAGCATCGTCCTGTGCACCAGAAAGTCAAGGGTTCAATTCCCAGTCAGGCACATAACCCAGTTTTTGGGTTCAATCCCCAGTCAGGGTGCATACAATTGATAAATTAGCCTGGCCTGTGTGGCTCAGTATTGAGCGTCAACCTAGGAACCAGGAAGTCCGGGTTCAATTCTCAGTCAGGGCACATGCCCAGGTTTTGGACTTGATCTCCAGTAGTGAGCCTGCAGGAAGGAGCTGATCAATGATTCTCTCTCATCATTGATGTTTCCATCTCTCCCTCTCTGAAATCAATAAAAATCTATATATATAAAAGGGTAATATACAAATCGACCAGACGGCGGAATGACCAGTTGGCTATGACGCACATTGACAACCAGGGGGCAGACACTCAACACAGGAGCTGCCCCCTCCCGCAGGTCCCGATCACCCAATGGGGAACCAGGAACCAGAGGTGGGTGGCAGCAGACATGGGCAGTGCCATGACCCCGACTGCGGTCGCCCCACACATGGAGGACGACCAGTGGTAGCAGGGGGGCAGGGCCAGCAAGCGGGCAGGAACGGTCAACCTCTTGGTCCCTCCCCTGGCCAGCAGGCTCCAATCACCCAATGGGGAACTGGGAACCAGGGGTTGGTGGCAGCAATCGCGGGCGGCCCCAATCGCCTGGGCAGACAGCGGCAGTACGGCAGGGCATGGGGCCAGCTGCCAGAAGCCAGGGAATATCGGCCCTGATCACAGGCCAGACCTAGGGACCCTACCCGGACATGAATTTTGTGCGCTGGGCCTCTAGTATATTTAAAAAGAAAAAAAATTATGGTACTATCCATGTCCCCAAAACTGAATTCTAATTTAATGAAATTAAGCATTTCTAAAATATGTTATTTTAGCAGTAAGTTCTATGTTATTCTCAAAACCAACTCTAGCCACACCCCTGAGAAATGGCAAAATAATGATTAACAACTCTAGGTTTATTGCAGAGGGAAAAATAAACCTCCACTTATTTAGCTCTTAATTTTAAAGTGTTTCATATATATAATTTCATCAGATCCTCCAAACAATCCTAATAAAAGTGTTTTCACAGTGTTCTGACCACTTATTAGAATTTCAGCCAAATTTCTTTCTTTTTTTTTTTTAATTGATTTCGGAGAGGGAGAGGGAGATAGAAACATCAATGATGAGAGAGAATCAACTATCAGCTGCCTCCTGAACACCCCCTGCTGGGGATCGATTCCTCAACCCAGGCATGACCTGGACAGGAATCCAACCCGGGACTCTTCAGTGTGCAGGCCGATGCTCTATCCACTGAGACAAACCGGCTAGGGCTCAGCCAAATTTTGTGAATTGGGCCATTTGATAAACTTGAAAACCTACAGATGAAAAATAATTAAGAACTTTGTGAAACTAACAAGTATTTTATAAAATCTCTAAGGGTGGAGTTAATGGCCAAAGGTCCAATGTCAAAGGCTGTATTAGAGGTAACTGAGGTAACAGGAAGGGCACAGAATCAGGACAGAAAGGTTCTAGCCTCTTCCCAGCTAGGCCTCAGCTTTCTGATCTACAAAAATTAAAGGGTGACACGAGATGAGCTCCAGTTCTATAAGTCTAACCTCACCACGGAACTATAGTCTGAAATAAGTACAAAGCAAGTGCATCATCCTTCCTACTCGTTGCATGTAAACTGACCACTTGTATCTCAAAGCCTTGCCTCTCTGCTATCCAGCTAGGTTCTCTGATACCAGACACCTGCCACCTGCTATAACTGGCCTCCTTCCCATGTGCCTTTCTTATCCCAAGAAATAAAAGCAAAGTACATCTTTCTTCATCCTTTCCTCTACCATCCTTGATAGTCAGCACACATTTCTTCAAACCTTTTGGAATAAATATCCTCCTGCTTTCTCAAATAGCAGTCTCCTGAGATACATGAACCCCCCGGAAATACAGACTTTCCAAGCCTGGACAGTTCTAAAGAAATCAATTTCCAAACCCTGATTTTCTATATGTACACTTTCTTAAAATGACCTGAGAACCCACCTACTCAGTGTGGCATTTAAAGCTGTCATTCTCAGTGTGGTACCAATTAAACAACATTTTTCCCACAACTCCTCTACTTAACCCAGATTGGCAAGTTCTAGAATATGCTGATGTCTTTCTCATTTTTCCTCTAAGGGCTGTTCCTTCCTGCTAGAATATCACCCCTGCACCTCATCCTTCAGATTTCATTTACCGAAAATCCTCATCAAAATTACTGGAGCTGGCTAGTAGATTCACTATACAATTCTCTCTTCTTTTGTGTATGCTCAAAATTCTCCCAAAAATATTTTTAAATGGGAAGGTCCTGAGGAATTTTTGCGGGGGGAAGTGGCTAAGGGGAAAGAAAGGGAGCCAGTGAAAATTTCCCTGCAGTGAGAATGGCTGAAGAACGTCAGCACAGTGATATATAATACTCATTTCAAGCTGTTTCCTATTCTGTTCTGGTATTTCACAGATACCTCTTATATATCCCTTTGCCATTCATTGGACCTTTGGCTCTACCCTTGAGATTTTGGTTGAATATTTGTCAGCTTCACAATTTCTTAATTATTCTTCATCTAATTTTACACTTCAGTAAAATTCCATTAAATATACAACAAATTCAATTAAGGAACCTTCCGATTCCCCATATTAAAACAAGCCTTATTTCGCTTTTCTTCATGGCACTTAGATCATGCTTCAGATAGAGTTAACAGTTCTCTTAGTCACCTACTTGACTGAATCAGTATTCTCTATCTCTTCTCTACTCTCTAACATCAGCTTGCACAGAGCTGGTTCCTTATGAATATCTGTATATTAAATTGAGGGGATTGGGTTAGACTATTTCTAAGTCCCTTCCAGTTCTTAAATTCTATATATCCTATGACACATGGTTAGTCAATATACCTTTCAGTGTCACACAAGAAGGATCGAGTGAGTGAAGATACAAGCAGTCTTCCATCCAAATAATCTAACTGGACAACACAGGAGTCAACTGTTGTTATTGTCTGAACAGGAAACATCACAAAGGTAGCAGCTGCCTAAAAGGAACATAACAAAGAAATACAGTTTATTTGTCATTACATATACACATAATCTCCTTCTCTACCTTTTAAATGCAAATACCTTGGATAGCAAAATAAAAACTCTTAAGGGACCAAAATTTGATTTGCCTGTTGGAGTATCAAAGTTATGTGAAATAATTTGGTACACAACTGCAGAAGAGAAATCTTAAGGCTCTCTTAGTGATGATCCAAACTGAGAGGTTGGAATAAAAAGATTAAGCAAGTTTTCAAATATGTAAGGAAATTTTTCATTTGTAGACAGCATTTTTCCCTTTGGAAGAAAGACAAATTAGGGCTGTACTATGTGTCAGGTTCCAATTATATTTTGGATCAAAACTATAAAGAATCAAGTGATAACACTGTTGGGTCATTACAAGCAAACCAGAAGAATATTATGATATGGTAATTAAAATAATTTAGCCAATGGTAGTTAGATCTCTTTTCTGCCAGGATCCTATATGGAAATAAGGAATGAAAAGACAAGTTCCCCACTTCCAATATAATAAATAACCTTTGAAGGAGATAGATAGTGCAAAGCTGGCTTAATGACAGACTGGAGCATTCTGGTAGGATAACCTGAGACTCAACCCTTCCATACCTACAGTAACTGTGACGCAAAGTCAGGGATCCTCCACAGCTGAGCACAATCCAGGAGGTGCCTTTAAGATTCCATTCACACCATCCTCAGAAAAAATATACCTAGACCCATGAATTTCTTCTACCCTTACAAAGGAACCTGGGCAATTGATGCCATTTTATTCACAACTAATAAATTGGCATCTTTCTTAATAGCCTAGTATTAAATAATGTTTTATTTAAGTTAGCCATATGGATACATTATGAAGTACTATAACAAGCAAAGCGTAAATTACTGAAGTTAGCTCACAGAAGCCATCTGCAACAGTATCAAGCTAAACCAGACTCCCATATGTACCACATACTAACAAGTCTCTCAAAATTAATATTCTTGGTTCTAGATCAGTCCCCCAAAAAATTCAGTAGATAAAATTGTGTCCTTTATTTGAAATACTGTGACATAACACCTTTTATCTCACCCACATATGCAAATAACTGGACTGATTCTTACCCTTGCTTGTTTAGAAGTGTTGAGTTTGATGGCTGAAACTTTCCCCATATGATCACCTACAAAAACTCTAAGAATCGCTGTATCCCAACAGAGAGCTGTAACTTTTCGGCCCTTGTGTTCTGAAGACACAGAAATTCGTTCTGGTTTCCCACGACGCTCTTGATTTAATTCCCAAACAACCACAAGACCTTGACTGCAAAAATTGAGACAAAGAAGCAAATTTTTGGCAATGGTGAAAAAGGTACAATTTAATTGCATCACAGTATCAACTATACTAAATATATATGTAAACTTGTTCTTTAGAAAAGAGGAAATAGAAAGTCAAGGTATTTATTTCCTTGCATTAGTCCACCAATCCAGCATAACAGAACTCAGATGTTCTAAATTATCTGTTACCTTTCTCTTTTAAGACCACTGAAATGTTGTTGCCTCATTTTAGTATTTTCCACAAACACTAGGGCAACTGACTGTCCATCCTGGTTTGCTGGGGAATGAGAGGTTTCCCAGGACACTGGACTTTCAGTGATAAAAAGTGAGACAGTCCTAGGACGGTTGGGCACCCTACACACAGCTACATTTGTTCATTTAAAATGCATCTGGATAAGGTCAGATAGTTTTAAAACAGTTTCTCACCTGGTAGCTACAGCAACATAATCATCATCATGTGAACAACAGGCAACTTGAGAAATTGCTCCTTCCTAGAGCACAAAAAGGAAAATTAGGCAGTTTCACAAAAATGGTATTTTTTTCACTTTTAAATCTCAAGTTTTATACTTTTTTTTTATTCCAAATGATTATTCATAATGGGGAAATTGGCATTTATGAAAGATACTCCGACTGGTATATGACAGAGCTATCCTTAATCTTACCCTATGTGAAAGAAAGAGCCTGTGCTTCCAGCCTTCCTTTTGAATGAGGTTGAGACCTCCTCCTGAACTGCCCAAAGCCAACCATTTCCGAGATACAGCTATGCTCGTGCACTAAAAACATGTAAACAGACAAGAGTGAGATCACCACAGTCATTTAATCAAATAAACTATGCACTAGAAATAAATACTGAGGATCTGTGTACCAGGTTCCTCTCCCAGCCACCCCCTGCCCAGTTGGATACCACATAATGGCACTCATGCTCTCATTCTAATATACTGAAAAATACACAAGAAGGAACATTTTGGCTTTTTTTTTATTTAATATATGTTATTGATTTTTACAGAGAGGAAGGGAGAGGGATAGAGTTAGAAATATCGATGAGAGAGAAACATCAATCAGCTGCCTCCTGCACACTCCATACTGGGTATGTGCCTGCAACCAAGGTACATGTCCTTAACTGGAATCGAACCTGGGACCCTTGAGTCCGCAGGCCAACGCTCTAGCCACTGAGCCAAACCGGTCAGGGCCATTTTGGCTTTAAATTGTTAATTTTTTAATCTCAAAATGGCTGAATAGGCTCAATTATATAAATGAGTAATTCATCTTTTGTGTAATTTAGCTTGGTTATTCCAACGCTGACCACAATGATGGAGGATCAATTACGTCTCCAGGGGATACAGCACCACTTTAATCATGTGTTCACTTCAATAATTTCGCATTCGTATAATCAACATAAACATCCAAAACTTTCAGAGCAAGTGAGACTGCAGAGGACACAGAAAAAGGTCATTACGTACTATTTTTCCCTACACCCTCACCCTGATGATTCCTCTCCTTATCCACCAGAGAAAGCAGTGGCCATGCTGTAACCGTGGTAAAATTGTTGCTTGGCTGACACACAGACATTCCCAACCCTCTTCAACCTTGCTGCTTTCCACCACAGAAGCTAGAAAACCTAAATATTCACTTGCCCAGTTTCTCTTGCAGTTATGGGAAGTCATGTGGCTCAAATCCAGCTAATAAAGATAAGACAATGGGGCTTCTTGGAAAGCCCTACCTTCCCAGATAAAAGGCAAAGTCCAAAAACTAGCAAAGCCTTTATCTTTGACCCCCTTTTTCTTGCTTGAGATACTAATGGACACATCAAGATTAGAGCCAGCATACTTACCTTGCAACTGTGACTAAAAACCAACATATGGATGATGGTAGAACAGAAAAATGGAGAGCCTGGGTCCTCAGGGAAATCACTGGGCCACAACACTAAACCCAGAAATACTAACCTCCAATAAGGTTAATAACATCATTAATGCTTAAGCCACTATTGGTAAGGTATTCTGTAACTTGCAGCTAAAAACATGTCTATTATCGGCCCTTATAATTATTGCTCATATTACTTTGCCCATTACTTCCTATTCTCCCTTTGCTCAGAGGCTAAAATGGTACTTAGGGTGAGAGCAAAAGTGTAAAAATAAAATTATTTTAAAATTGGTTATGAGACTTGTTCTGCACCATGTTATTCCTGAGTTTATCAAAAGAACTCAGGATTTGAGGGAAGCACATAGAGATAATGACTTTTGCTACAGAGCTAATAACTTTTGCTCTGTTCCCTAAATGGAGTGTACATCAAATTCCTTGTTTTGGAATGAGTTTAGTTTAACAGCAGAGGTTCATGTTGCTCAAAACTCATTTATACTATTTTATTTTCAATCAAATACATTACTTTCTGAGAGAAGATGGAAAAATTACTGAGGGGGTGAAAAATCAGCAATAAATATCATGGTTTCCAAGGACAGGAAAGAATTCAAATGATAGCTCAAAAAAATAAAACAAGAAAGAGCTATGAACATGCTATATAGACAGTAATGCTTAATACTAGTATTACCTATACTAGTATTACCTAATACTCAAGTTTCCATAAAACATAAAGAACTAAAGGGCAGGAGGCACATGTAACAGAGAGCACACAAACATCCTATCTAATAAAAGAGTAATATGCAGATTGACCATCACTCCAACACACAAGATGGCTGCCCCCATGTGGTCAAAGATGGCTGCCCCCATGTGGACACAAGATGGCTGCCACAAGATGGCCAGCAGGGGAGGGCAGTTGGGAGGGACCAGGCCTGCAGGGAAGGGCAGTTAGGGGTTACCAGGCCTGCAGGGGAGGGCAGTTAGGGACAAACAGGCTGGCAGGGTTGCAGTTAGGCATCAATCAGGCTGGCAGGGGAGTGGTTAGGGGGTGATCAGGCTGGCAGGCAGAAGCGGTTAGGGGCAATCAGGAAGGCAGGCAGGCGAGCAGTTGGGAGCCAGCAGTCCTGGATTGTGAGCAGGATGTCCGACTGCCCGTTTAGGCCCAATCCCACCAGGATCCAGCCTAAACAGGCAGTCGGACATCCCTCGAGGGGTCCCAGATTGGAGAGGGTGCAGGCTGGGCTGAGGGACAACCCTCCCACCCCCGTGCACGAATTTCGTGCACCGGGCCTCTAGTATGAATATAAATGTGAGTCATTCATATCAAGAAATTCACCTTTAGACGACTTGAGTCCAGCCTTAGGGCTGAAAGTAATGGATCCAGAGACTCAAACTCTGCAAGAACATGGGTGTAGGACTCCGGTATGACTGGCACAAAAGTCATTTAGCTGGAAAGTTGAAACTATGTTGAGTGATAGGCACAGGATTCCTGAATTAAACCTGTAAAAATATAATTTAAGAAGCTCAGCACTCATTTGACATGCATTTAATGAGTATGTAAACACAGGAAAGAAAGGGACAAGAATCCCTACTCTGGAGGTGTTCAGCCTTTAGGTTGAAAGAAAACATGCATAGGTAACATGCAAACATCAGCTTGTACTGCATCATTTCCTGATTCTAAACCTTCCAGAGTATGTTCAGATTCTCAAGGCCCTCCATAATCCTACCCGACTCATCTAACAGTGTGAGAAGGTAGAATGGACACTGCAGGATTTTTTTTAAAAATATGTTTTTATTAATTTTAGAGAAGGAAGGCAGAGGAAGAGAAGGATAGACACATCAATCAGCTCCTCCTGCATGCCCCCTACTGGGGATCGAGCCTGCAACCCCGGCATGAGCCCTGACCTCGAATCGAACCCCGACCTCCTGGTTCATGGGTCGACACTCAACCACTGAGACACACTGTCTGGCAACATTGCAGGATTTAAGAGGAAAATTGGTCAAGCTCCTCTATGGTAAAATAGCAACCCTAGCTGCATTTAAGTTGTAAATCATCTTCTGTCTTTAAATGTCTCTCATTAAAGGGCAATTTTCCTTATTAAAGGGTAATTTTCAAAAAAGGCCTCTAACTATTAATCCTTATCAGCAAATTTAATGGTTATCAGTCAACAATTCAATAGTGCTTAAAGGAATAGACCTCTGGATCTCTTTCTCCTGCCTATCAGGAGCTCATTAAGTATCTGCTGAATGAATAAATGAATGCACCTACTAAGTAAGTGAGAAGTCAAGTGCAGGTAATTACAGCTTGAGGAGGAATAAGGACTTGAGTAAGAGACCTGATTGGAAGGTAGCAAATGCCAAATACCCAATGAGGACTTTGTAAACTAAAATAAGAGTTCTTAACTGTTCAACAACTCTCAAGTATACAGTTTTGTCAAATTGCATCAATTTCCAAAAAAGGAAATAAATAAAAGTTAAGAAAAGTCTACCCCTTAATTTTAAATTTTCCCAATCCTTTGTTACCTGCCAAATTAAGAATATAAAGCAAATACTTACCCTGGCCCGGTAGCTCAGTTAGTTAGAGCGTCGTCCTGATACGTCAAGGTTGTGGGTTCAATCCCTAGTTAGGGCATATACACGAATCAGTCAATGAATGCATAAATAAGTGGATCAACAAATCAATGTTGCTCGCTCGCTCTCCTTTCCTGTCTCTAAAATCAATGAAAAAAATTTTTAGAGAAATAATTGCTTATACTTGTTTTTTCATTATTTATACTTTCTGTTTTTTCAGAGAAACATAAATTCACTCATTCATTTACTCAACAAATATGTACCTAGCACAAACTACACTAAGTGGCCAGATTATTATGATCTCTGAATGCATAATAATCTGGCCACTCAGTGTATATCCTATATAATAAAAGGCTAATATGCAAATTGTCCCCTTGACCAGGAGTTCGACCAGCAGGCAGGCTGGCCAACTGCCCATGTCCCCTCCCCCTGGCCAGACCCCACCCATGCACGAATTCATGCACCGGGCCTTATATATACACACACACACTGAGTGGCCAGATTATTATGCGTTCAGAGATCATAATAATCTGGCCACTCAGTGTATGTGCCAGGCATTGTTCTAGGTCCCAGGGACAACAAAAGAAGACAAAACAAAGTCTTAACACTCATGGAGTATACCTTCTAGTGACAAAGCACATACAAGCTTAAGATATTTTTATTGCATACACATAATATAGTCTTATTTTCTAGCAATAAGTATCTAGCATATGCTAGTAACACTATTCTTAATACATCTTGACCTCTGCCGGGAGAACAATATTCAAAAAAAATAAAAATCTTTAGGAGTCCTATATGGGCATACTTCAAGATATTTTGGGTTTGGTTCCAGATCACCATAATAAAGTGAGCACAGCAATAAAATGAGTCATAATCTTTTTACTGGTGGAAGGGCTTGTCTTCAATTTGTAAAAAAACGCAACATCTGTGGAGCACAATAAAGCAAAGTGCCATAAAATGAGGTATGTCCATACTTAAAATATTTGAGAATTCCTGACAGAATAAAAATCTTTTTTTTTCCCACTCATTCATTTTATTGAGTACTTAGTAAAATATGAGGCATAGCAGTGGGAACAGGACAAATAAAATACCAGAAATCAATCACTTTAAATTCAAATAGTGGGGGGGAAAAAAGAACAAATCTCTCTCACATACACACGCACATCTCTCACAAGGACAACATAAGCAAAGTGCTATGTTGGAACTTAAAAAAAACAGAGATAATCACGAGTTCAAAGGAACCATGGAAAACTTCCTAAGGGAAGTAGCCCTGGTAGCTGAGTAGGCTTTTATCAGAAGAAAATGGATGAGGGTAGCAGGTTGGGCAGCAATAAGCAAAGATATATAGAATATGTTTGGAGAATATAAGTTTAATCTTTGGTTGAAACACAGGATCCAAGCAATGGAATAATGAAAGATAAAGCTGGAATAGCAATTCAAGCACAAGTTACAAAACACTTTGAATCTCAAACCAAGGAACCTGAACAAATTTTAATTTGGAAGGCAACAAAGGTATTGAAAAATTTGTGTTGGATGATCACATAATTTCTGTGAAGATATGTGAGGATGGATGGTGACGAAGTAAAGATAAGGCTTTTTCAATTACTAAAGAAATCTGCTGGAAAGAAAACAAACTCTTGGCTTTCTGACCAGGCAAAACTCAAAACAGTTTAGGTACTAGCTAAAAGAAAAAAGTCTCTAAAATGAAAGGATCTGGAGATACAAGAAAAAGATAAAACCAAGTACAAGATCCCGAAGAAGGACTGACCATCAAGACCACAGTATCGATCCCTTCTACTTGTAATCTTCAAACTGCGGTTGATAGGCCATTTGGCCTTGATCTCAGTGAAGAGAAAATGTCCTGGAAGTTATGATTTAATGGAGTAAAAAACTATTTTGTTCTTAAGATTTAGTGGAGATAAGGATGGAAAAGAAACAGCATAAGCAGTATCAGTTCTCAAGAGCAGTTGCTGGGTGAGTGTTAAGCCAAATCCAAATTTATACTTTTCTCTCTCCCTAAAATGACTCCTTTCCCTCCACACCTACTTATCCAAATACACCCCGCCTTTCAGGCCCAATATAAGTCCCACTTCCCAAAATTCTCAAGGTGGAAGAAGATTCAAAGAGCATACATATTAGTTGTAACCTGGACCTCTGGACATTTTCAGCACTGGAAAAGGAATGCTTCCTCTCTTGAAGCTGCCCATTCTACTTCTCTAGCTCTCAGTATTATAAGGTCTTTTTTTTAAATATTGGGTTGAAACTTGATCACTTATAGCATTTACTAAGTATTCCTAACTGTGGATTCTATAGTTTATGGGAATAAGTTTATTCCTTCCAAAACAACCCTTCAGTATTTGAAAAGTGTTAACAGGTCTTCTAAATATTTAACATTCGCAGCTTTCCAATCATTTCTTATATGACAATTTCCCAGTTCTTCTCTGTTCTGGTCAACCTTCTACACAGGCACTTTAGTTTACCTGAAAATGTGTTGCCTAGAACTGAACATAATACTCCTTTAGTTAAGATAACAGAATAGAGTAGAAACACTAACCTATTTGATCTCGACACTAAGTTTATATCTTACTACCTAAAATAGCATCAGATGTGTTTTTAAAATTGCCATACCACACTTTGATTCAACAGAGCAAGTAGTCAACTACAACTCAAAGAAATTTTCACATAAAATGGTCAGTACCTACCTAGACAGAGAATTGAGCTCAAATTGAAAGCTGCTATTAATCAAATGTGACAATGGATATAAAAAGTACCTAGAGCCCTGATTGGTTTGGCTCGGTGGATAGAGCGTCCGCCTGTGGACTCAAGGGTTCCGGTTCCGGTTTCCGGCACATCCCCATTGGGGGGTGTGCAGGAGGCAGCTGATTGATGTTTCTAACTCTCTATCCCTCTCCCTTACTCTCTGTAAAAACTCAATAAAGTATATATATATATATATATTAAAGTACCTAGAAATTTAAAAGCTCTGTACAAACAAGAACAGTAGAATGTTCATAATTGTTAAAGCTGGATTATGTGAACATGAGGGTTCATTAAATTATCCTATTTTTATCTGTGTGTGAAATTTTCCATAAGTTTTTTTTTAAAGCTCTATATAAACCTTCAACAGCTACCCTTCTTACAGAAACTATGATCTTATCCCTATTTCTCCAGCTTCATCTTCCATCTTATCCTCTCTCCTCTTCTCCAACTACACAAAGCTATCTTTTGTTCCTCTTTCACTCTGCAAACTTCCTGTGCCTCCAGAATTTTAATATAGGCTGTTTCTTGAACCTCCCTCCATCTAACAAAATCCTATCTTCCTGGAAACTTAAGTTTAAATATTTCTTCTGTTAAGTCTGTCGCACCTCCAGCCTAGCAAAAAAAAACTAAGCAAACAGAAGGGGGTCATAAATGCTTACCAAAGTTAACGAAACAGATTCTTGAGGGGTTTGCTAGCCCAAGGTCACAGAGGTCTTAAAAGGTAGAGCTGAGACTAGCATCCACTTCTCCTGAGTCCAAAATCTAATCACCTTTCCATTTTGCTACAATCGAGTAGTAGGATCAAGAAAAAGTTTTCTCATCACCCTAGTACTGTATTCACTTTGCTAATGAACCAGCGTTTGCAGCTCACACCAAATCCAAATCACAGCATTCTCTTTTTCGCATGGCAGAGGAGGCAAAAGAGAAGAAAGAAAGCAAACGTTCAAGTTATGATGTGAAGGGAAAGTAGGAGATTGGGTCTTCCCACCAAAGAAGTAATAACCAGAGAACTCTTCACCGCAGACAGCAATGGCGACTCACTCAATTATGCCTCGTACCCACGGGGGAGACAGTCCCTACAAGAAAACCTCCCCGCCTAGCGGAACTACTAACTAGAACAGCTAAACTCTAACACTGTCTTCATATCTTAAGGGGCGGAGCCTCGGTAACCAATTCCCAAATCCAAGTCTCAGCCCTGCACCACTATCTCCAGGACAGCAGCCCCCGATTTGCAGCGGTTCACACCGTCCCTCCGGGCTGGGCGCCGGACACTCACCAAACACTTAAGAGGCACACTGCAGCGGGTCTCTCCTGTCGCCCCGCCCCTCACTCCTCCCCGCCCAGGCTTACGTCATCGCGGAGCGTCGCGGACTCGGGGACAGCGCAGTTAACGGTACTTCCTCGTCACGTGACGGGCTACGCCCCTGCTTCCGCGTGGTCCCTCCCCCTCAGGCCGCCATCGCAATTACGCTCTCTGCGGCCTGCAGTTAGTGGGCCGCTGCTGGCCGAAGAGAAAGCGCCGACCGGGACCGGAGCAACTCTAGGCCAAAGGGGTGAGCCAGCCAGGATCCCGGGACCCTTCACCGCTGGAAGCCGGCGAGAGAAAATGAAACAGGCGGGTTTCGGCGGGGGAGGGAGGGAACCAGCGGAAGGTGTCATGGCGGCCGTGCTCTGGGGTCACGTGCTCCGCAGGCCCGCCTTTGGCACTTCCGGTCACGTGCCCTCAGAGTTCTCGCAGCCAGCGATGGAGGCGAGACCCCCCAGTAACAGAGGCGGTGGCGGAGGCTGCGGCGGCTACTGGGTTTCGGACTCTTCCGGGCAGCGTCGCTAAGAAACGCAGCGGAACTCGGCCGGACCCATCCCACTTTCTCACTCCCTGCCCAGGGCCGCAGCTCCCACCTGGTAAGTTTAGACCAAAGAATGGGAATGGGTGGGTAGGTGAGTTGCTGACAGGCCTGGGGGCCGCTGGACGGCGCGGATTCTGCCCCTTTTTCCTGTGTCCCTGTCGCAGTCCCCACAACTCCCACGCCTGCATTCCGGGCAGCCCGTTATTATCCTGAAGCGGGGAAGAAGCGACCCTTAACATACTTGCCTACAGGAAGCCCACCCCTCTACTGAGAGCAGGGACCAGAAGATTCACCCAAAGCCGGGACCGGACGGCTCCTGAGAATGAAGGACGTGGAGGCCTCCCTCGCCAGGGAGCCCTTCCCGTTAGGAAATGAGCTGTTAAGTCTTTCGGTTTCTGTAAGAGAAAAAGCTTTCACCTCAGTGCCTGCCACACTGTGCTTCGCCTGTCAATCCTACCGCTTTTAAAACTTGAACTCGTGTGCCAGTCCACACACCCCTCCCAGTTTTGGACTGTGCCCGATTTGATCATCTTAAAAATAGACCACCAACACATGGGAATATAAAATTATTGACTAAAGAACGTTTATCCGATTGACTCTCAAACATCCGTTTTAGGGCCTGTGAAATGGGGAAGGGGAGAGAGATTTTTAAAGATTAACCCTTTCCCCATTAGAAGATCCAATTTTAAAACATACAAAAGCATAGTGCTTTGACTCCAAAAAGAAGTGGAATAATTCCTCCCCATGAAATCTTACCAGGAATCCTAATATATAAAGCAAAGTTAAAACTAGAACAAATAAAATGTCACAGCTGGAGGGAAGATACCCTGTAGTATCAGGCCTATGGCTTACAGAAAGACTGGGCTCTAGAGAGAACTTGTACCTTTTAGCAGACCTAAATCCCTCATTTGGAAAGGAGGAGGAGGTAATTTGGGGCCAGTAAACCTGTTCTGCTACCCTCAGTAAGCCAACATTTAGCATTGCAACAGATCGAAGGGTAATACTGAGTCTCTCCTAGGTAGTATTAAGTACATATGGTAGTACAAATGTAAAAAAAGAATCCATGCAAATGTAAAGACAGCTTTTTAAAAATACTAGGGAGATTGTTGCAAAGAGACAAGACTCGGTTAAAAGCAGTGAACCAAATGATCAGCTCCAGTCAGTTATGACTGCTTCCTGTGTGCACTGCCCTGGAGACATGTCTTCACCTACTGGTCTGTCTGTCCACCTTTTAGCCCTGTTTTTCTGTGCTGCTGGTTTTTTCCCCTACCATTGGAACGTTGCCTAGTGTGCCTTCTGCTTTCCTAGCATTCTGACCACTTTTTATCTCAGAGATACTGCTGCAAGAGGCATCTTGTGTACCCTTCCTCCTTCCTCTTTCCTCCCACCACTGGCAGCGTCAAGCATCCAATAGACCCTCATTTCCCCACTTTGATTGCCAACTGATTGTTCTCTCGACGTTGGTATTGTACTCTTGCATGCAGTATTTATGAGTTAATATGAGCATGTCTTTCTGTCTTGCATTTCTCTAGCATTTTCTCTTCCTCTCCTTGTACAAGTGCTCAGTCTTAAAATTGCTACATTAGTTATTCCCTCTTAATATTTGCTTTATGTGTGTAACTATCCTTAAAACAATACATTTAGGTTATTCTTTACATGCTTCTAAGGTCTTATTCCCTGTAATACTGAGTTGTTTAAAAAAACTTGGATTGCCTAATGGCAAACAGCATTCCAAATCTCCATTTTGTATGCAGCAGGTATAGCAGCTCTTTTTTTTTTTTTTTTAATATATTTTATTGATTTCTTACAGAGAGGAAGGGAGAGGGATAGAGAGCTAGAAACATCGATGAGAGAGAAACATCGACCAGCTGCCTCTTGCACACCCCCCACCGGGGATGTGCCCGCAACCAAGGTACATGCCCTTGACCGGAATCGAACCTGGGACCTTTCAGTCCGCAGGCCGACGCTCTAGCCGAGCCAAACCGGCTTTGGCTATAGCAGCTCTTTTAGAGGGTGATAAGGAGTTTATATTTCACTTGTTACCTTTTTTTTTTTTTTTGCCCCATTTACCTCTGCTATTGGAAAAGGGGATGTAGGTAATGGAAATGTAGAGATGCAGTAATTTAAAGATGTCTGCTGAATATTTTCAATTTCTTCCTATTCCTGTTTCCTTATAAGCCAGTTATTGGAATCTATGAAGAATGGTCCTCTGATTTGTGAGAAGAAAGTAATAGTGCTTCCTGGAATTTAGCCGCAGATGTATCTGCAAAGGTTTCTTGTGTCTTACCAAGATTGTATCCTTTTAATTACAAAGATCTTAAATAGGTATCATAAATATTTATTAAACTCTTCCTATAGGCTGCTGGGTGCTTGTATTGCACTGAACACAATACAGTAGTCTCTGCCCTTCTTTATGAAGCTTGAATTGTGTCAAGGGGAGATCAACATTAAAAGAATTACTTCAAAAATTAATTATAGTTGTGATAAGTGATATAAAGAAAAGAATAGGAGACCTTGCCTAATAACTTAGAGTAGGAAAAAAATGAGTAAAAGTTAGTTAATGGGAAGGAAGGAGAATGCAAAGGCTCAGTGCAAGGCATATACATTTAGCTTGAGGCAAGTAAATATTTCACTGAAAATGAATTAATGCCTTTACTGAAGGATATTGCTATTTAAAGAAATCTCATGGCAGATTATTTCATAAAGTAAATCTTTTAAGTAAAATCAGATCTTCATCAAGCCAATTTGTTTAAATGTAACTACAATATTTCTCATAAATGAAATATTCTTTGGCTCTTATAGAACTCTACTGGAAAGTTTTTGCTACTCAAGGAACTACCTTCAAGAAAAGTATAGAAGTCAGAAGTTACTGTAGGATACCCCTACTGGTTCTATTAAACTTCCTAAAATTGGTCATAGTACAATTAAAGTTGCTACAGATAACCAGGAAAATTTGACAAGCAAACTTTATTCTCAAAGTTCCCCCTAAGTGGATTTTCATATAAATGGTTTTACATGCTTTATACCGGGTGGAGCAAAAGTTTGTTTACAGTTGTGAGTATGAAAAAGTTCATTATTATATTATTTATTATTATATTAATTTACATACGAACAACTGCAAAACTACTTTTGTCCCACGCTGTACATAGAAGCTATGTTTTTCCCAATTGATTTAAATAGCTAATAAAGTAAATTCTATTCATCTAATTTTTCCTCCACTTCAGTTTCTCTATCTTAACTCATCTTTTTACCTTCCATCTCAGAAAAATTTTTTTACGCCAAAGCTAACACTTATGTGTGCCTGTAACCCAGTTAACTGGAGACTTGCTCTATCAACTGTTCTTGCTCACTGCTTTTCCTCCATATATGAACATACTTAAAATTATCTTATAGTTATCTGCTTATCCTCCCTTCCCATCTTTCTCAGATTTTAATTCATACTTCCTAAAATTCGATTAGTGTGGTATACAGTCTAATTTTACATAGTTTATTAAAATGTTGATACTTACGTGTTTATTAAAATGAATATTAGAAAATGAATATTATTTAATGGTTCCATAGATGTTATAAATTTTCCTTTATGGATTAAATTTTTAAAGCTAAATAAAATAATTGATACACATATGTTACAGAAATTGAAAATTGTTTTAATTCTTACCTATTCTAAGACACCTAACACTTTTCCATGTTTTCTTAATAAACATACATTTGATAGGGATACACTCACAAAGACATTTTTTTTCTGCAAAGATATTTTTAAAAACTACTTTTCTCATTACAAAATATATATTTATTGTAAAAATCCAGAAAACAAAAGGTATGTTCAGATCTTCTGTAATCCTGTCACTGTAGGTAACCACTATTAAATTGGGTATATATCCATTCCTCCAATTCTAAATGTTCACAAAATAGCATAGTGGAACTCCAAGGTCAGTCTGACCCAGATTGAAACCCAGTTCTGCTACTCCTTGATGTATTGGGAAAGTACCTTGATATCTCAGACCCAGTTTCCTTTATCCACAGAATGGAACTAATAATAGAACCTGTCTCAGGATTGTTAACTGGGAACTGAATGAGATAAAACCTATAAAGAATTTAGTCTAATACCTGGACATATTATTAAGAATTCAATAAAGCTTCTCTTGTTTGCTCAGGGCAAATTATGACACCTAGACATGTTCGCTTCTCAAAAATTATACTTTAAACTTTCCCTCCAGAGCTGGAAGAAGTAAATGCTTTAAAATTATATTTTAAATTGTTCCTTTGGGAATGAAAACTATTCGTAACTTTAGAAATGGCATATATGTGGCATTTTTCATCACTATCAATCATGGGATCTTTCCTTAGAGTCCTTTTTGGCCTCATATCCAGACATTCACACTCAAGCCTCTAGCATTTGGGTTGGGCATTTAAGATTCCCAGGATTTAGAAGAAAGGTCGGAGGGCACCAGGCTGTTTCCTAGGTAACAAATTAGCCATATATACAAATGACTCTCCAAGATATGGAGAGCATTTGAAGACATTTGATTGATAAAAGATGGGGAAAGTAGCATCTGAAGTATTAAGTATTAAATTTTCAGTTTTGGGTTGTGGCACATTGCTCTCATGGTGGCTGAGGAGAAGGACTCAGCTCTTTTGAGGATTACAGAGCAGCAGCTCAAGCTTCTCTAACAAGGAGGAAAACAACCAGCTGGAGGAGACCAGTCCCAGGGCCCTGGATCCTGCAAAGGCAGTGGGTGGTTGTGGGAACAAGACAGAGAAGTGGCTACCAGGACCCGTAAGCTATTTTGGAGCATGACTGGCCCAGCCTTTCTCTACAGTCTGATCAACAGACTAGGAGAGGCAGTGTCAAGACACCTGAGAAGCCTCCAAAGCAATTCAAAATGTGGAAATCAAACTGCACCACCTTTGGAGACACACTACTGAGAGGAAACCTCCCCACCCAGAGCTGGATATGGCAATAAAATGGTCTAACATATATGACAGTGGTTCTCAACCTTTCTGATGCCACGACCCTTCAATACAGTTCCTCATGTTGTGGTGACCCCCAACCATAAAATTATTTTCATTGCTACTTCATAACTGTAATTTTGCTACTGTTAATGAATTGTGATGTAAATATCTGTGTTTTCCGATGGTCTTAGGCTCTACAGCAGCGGTTCTCAACTTGTGGGTCGCGACCCACAGGTTGAGAACCGCCAGCAGGGTCGCCTAAGACCATCAGAAAACAGATATTTACATTACGATTTAGTTATGAAGTAGCAACGAAAATAATTTTTTTTAAACTTATTTTATTGATTTTTTTTACAGAGAGGAAAAGAGAAGGATAGAGAGTTAGAAACATCAATGAGAGAGAATCATCGATTCAGCTGCCTCCTACACACTCCCTACCGGGGATGTGCCTGCAACCAAGGTTCATGCCCCTGACTGGATTCGAACCTGGGACCCTTCAGTCCGCAGGCCAACGCTCTATCCACTGAGCCAAACCGGTTAGGACTGTTGTTCCACTTATTTATGCATTCATTGACTGCTTCTTATATGTGCCTTGACTAGGGCTCAAACCCAAAACCTTGGCATACGTGGACAATGCTCTAACCAACTGAGCTACCCAGCCAGGGCCACCATGTGATGTTTTAATAGTAGGTAATACCATTTAGGGAGTGATTCCTGTGTTCCAGGTGCATACATTATCTCTGTTCCTCAAACAGCCTAGTAAAGCAAGTGTTAGTAGCTTCATTTCATAAGGAGAGATTAACTTACCCAAGGTATCATAGCTAGTGAGTAGTGAACTTGGAATTTAACTCAGGACAATTGAACTACAAAACCACCTATCCAACAATCAAAATTTGGGAACTACAATGGCATCTCTTCCAGGTACTCTACTGTGGTACTCAGTGGAGATTCCTCTCCTCGCCTGATTACTTGTCTTACTGTACTAATTATGTATTCCTTTATTGTGAAAACCCACTGTTTGCTCAAGATAAGGATCTTCTACAAAGAGATACCAAATGTAGCAAATAAAAATACACAAAATCCAGTTAAGTTTGAATTTTAGATAGACAACAAATAATGATTTAATAAATGCAATATTTGGGAAATAGTTGCGCTAAAAATTGGTTTATCTGAAAATAAAATTTACCTGAGCATCTTATATTGTATCTGATAACACTATTTCTCTATGCTTTCTCTTCACAGCTGCTATTTTAATACTTTTTATATAGTAATAATCAAGAAAACAGGATTGTAGTCAGGAAGATAATCTTTGATTTGACTATTACAGTCCAAAATACAGTGCCATTATCTGTAACATTTTGAATATTAAAAAGTAGAAAAAATTTTTGACTCAGTTTTACTTTTTTCAAGCATACTGGAAGAAACCTAGACCAAGAATTAGGAAATGTGCATGTGGTTTCAGCTCTGGAAGTGGTTCTGGAATAGTCACAGAAAGCCTGTGGCCCTTAGTTGTTTCAGTTGAAACAATTTGAACTAAATATTTATTAGACCCCTGTGTAATTCTGAAGTTCTACAATTCTAAATATAGATTACATAAAAGACTTCATATTTGTAGTCAAATCATACATTTTAAGAGTTTAAGAATATAACTGGGAAAAATAAAAATAATTTGAAAATACTCTGATTAGCATTTGTGGGAATGGTTTAAAAACTGCCAAATATTTTAAACTTACGTAAATTCACACCTATGGTATGAAAAAAATGGAATTTGATTTTAAGGAATAATGCCATATAATTGTATTTTCAACTTTGAATGAGAGAAGAGATTTTTCCCCCTTCATTATTAGTTTAGGTTTTAGATTTGGAAGGGACTTCAGAAGTCAATAAATCAGATCATAACTGAAATGTGAACTCTTTTTGTCTCCATTAGCACCTTCTAGCCATCATGGCAACTTCATCTGAAGAAGTCTTGCTCATTGTAAAGAAGGTGCGTCAAAAGAAGCAGGATGGAGCTCTATACCTCATGGCAGAAAGAATTGCTTGGGCACCTGAAGGCAAAGATAGATTTACCATCAGCCATATGTATGGAGATATTAAATGTAAGTCATATTTGTTAGTAATTTTAGAAGATTGCTTATAAAAATCTTTGTGGGTTTTTTATTTTAATGTCCAAAAAAATCAGCCACATAAAAATAATTACAAGTGGGATTACTGAATATATATTAGTCTATAAACTGCCTTTTGCACTTAATAGAGTGTGTATATATGTAAAACGTTACCTATGTAAATCTACCGCGTGTAAAGATATCTATGTATATCTTTTTTTTAAAATATATTTTTATTGATTTCAGAGAGGAAGGGAATCAAGCCCATAATCCGGGCATGTGCTCTGACCGGGAATCGAACCGTAACCACCTGGTTCATAGGTCAATGCTCAAACTCTGAGCTACGCTGATTGGGCTATCTATACCTTCTCTTAAGCATTGCATAATAATCCACCAAATGGTTGTACAATTATGTATTTAACCAGTCCTTTGTTGAAGGACATTTAGGAGGTTTCCAGAATTTGTTGTTGCAAATAGTTTGTATAGATCTGTGTACTAAACACCTTTGTGGGGTTGTATGTATGATGTATGGGATACATCTCTGCACTGGCTTTACTGATTCAAATGGTTCATGCACTTAAAATGTTGATAGATGATACCAGATTGCCCATTAATAAAATTGTATCATTTAAGCAAGTTGTCTAATTAATTTTTAGTTATGTGGCTATTGTCTGTTGAGAAGATATTCAATTTTATACTGACTATAGATGAAATACAGAGCACATTATTTCTATATTCTTTTTCTCTTTCCAAATTAGCAAGAATAACTTTGAAATATTACCCAAAAGTTTTGGTACTCTATGGCTCAATAGTAATTAGGTTTAAAAACACCAAGCGACGCCCTGGCTGGCTTGGCTCAGTGGATGGAGCGTCGGCCTGCGGACTGCGGGGTCCCGGGTTCAATTCCAGCCAGGGGCACATGCCTGGGTTGTGGGCTCGATCCCCAGTGGGGGTCATGCGGGAGGCAGCCAGTCAATGATTCTCTCTCATCATTGATGTCTCTATCTCTCTCTCCTTCTCCCTTCCTCTCTGAAATCAATAAAGAAATAAATTTAAAAAAAACAAACAAGCGAATCCTGAGATTGAGGACCTTTACTCTGAAAGGGAGTTCTGCAATTTACCTAGCTAAAGATCTTGAATAAGAGTGACTGAGCCAAACAGGTTAGGGCAGCACCACTCTTTGAGAATACAAGTTCTCCATTATGTAGGTATATTTTGACATTCCCAGTCCCAATTTATTATGAAAATCTTCAAAGTTATAGAAAATTTTAAAGAATGGTACAACATATACTATATAACATATCCCACCTAAATAGGACAGTTATTGCCCTAGCCAGATTGGCTCAGTGGATAGAGCCTGCAGACTGAAGGGTAGGGAGTTGCAGGCTTGATCCTGTATCTGCGTATGAGAGGCAACCAATCGATGTGTCTCTTTCACATCGCTCTTTCTCTGTCTCTCCCCCTCCCTTCCACTCTCTCTCAAAATCAATGGGGGGAAAAATAAAAATCAATGGAAAAATATCCTCGGATGAGGATTAACAAAAAAAGTACTGTTATTAGTTTGCCATATTTGCATTATTGTTTATGTATACTTTGACTGCTTATAATATTATCACACCACCAAAATTTTAATATTCAGACCACTTTATATTTCACCTATTGTCCCAGTAATGTTTTTAGAATTGTGATTTTTTTAAACCAATATTCAAACTAGATTCATGTATATAGTTATAGCTTTTATATTTATATATATACATAGATATAAACACACACATACATATTTTCCTATATTATTGATTTCAGGGAAGAGGGATGAGAAATAGAAACATCAAAAATGAGAGAATGAATCATTGATTGGCTCTCTCCTGCACACTCCCCACTGGGGATCGAGCCCACAATCCAAGCATGTGCCCTGACCAGGAATTGAACCATGACCTCCTGGTTCCTAGGTCCACACTCAACCACACTGGCTGGGTGGTAATTGTAGTTCTTTAGTCTCTTCTCTGAGTATAGGGTTGTAGAATATCACATATTATGATTATGCCTAATTGTCTTAACTTGTAAGTGGTTGTGGTTACTTCCTATTCTGTCATCTCAGAAAGCCTGTTGTGTCAGGTTGTCCTGCTTTGATCACTTGGTTAAAGTGGTGACACCAAATCTCTCAAATGTAAAATTTCATATCTTCCTTTGCAACTAGTAAGTAAACCATGGGTTGTGTTTTGGAATTTTTTGAATCATGACAAATTATCCTATCTAATAAAGAGGGGATATGCTAATTAATAGTCACGCCCTCAAAGATGGCGGCACCCAGTCCCCTCAGCCCTGCTGGGGTGGCAGGCACGCAGCACGGCTGGGCCCTCCCCGAGGCAGGTCCGGCCGCTCTGCGCGTCTGCCTCTGGAGTCCCCCAGTCCCCTCAGCCCCCCAGCCACCCAGGGCCAGCCCGAGGCTCAGGCAAGCCTCGGATGTTGGCTGCCCAGCCGCCCAGGGCCAGCCCAAGGCGCAGGCAAGCCTCAGATAGTGGCTGCCCAGCCGCCCAGGGCCGCCCAAGGCTCAGGTAACCAGGGCCAACAGAGGCAGCAGCAGAGGTGTGATGGGGCATTGCCTTCCCCTGATTGCCAGGTTGCCTCCCACCCCTGAGGGCTCCCAGACTGTGAGAGCGGGCAGGCCAGGCTGAGGGACCCCCTGCTCCAGTGCCTGAATTTTCATGCACTGGGCCTCTAGTTTTTATTAATGATAATATTGATTGGAGGTAGCTGTTCAGGGTGGATTTGGGACTCCTATTGACTGTTTAGGAAGTTTTAAAGATATCTGCCCCAGTTGAATGGAACTAAAAGCTCTTTAGTATCTAGAGGTGGAAGTGCCACACAAAAGGAATACTAAAGGAGGAAGCAGAGTGTTAGCAGTGAATTTGTTGAACTGTACTCTGGATTATTTGAGTAGAGTGCATTTCTGCTAAGTAAGTAACCTGTTGTATGGCAGTTTCCACAATGTGTGTGTCATCTAATTAACCTCATATTTCCTTTTAGGCCAGAAAATCAGTCCAGAAGGAAAAGCTAAAATTCAGCTTCAGCTGGTTCTGCACGCAGGGGACACAACTAACTTCCATTTTTCCAATGAAAGCACAGCAGTCAAAGAGCGAGATGCAGTGAAAGACCTTCTTCAGCAGCTGCTGCCCAAATTCAAGAGGAAAGCTAATAAAGAACTTGAAGAGAAAAACAGGTGAAGGAGGGAAAGAATAGCCTTTTGAAAAACTAGGTTCTCTCCAGTCTCATAGAGTAATAGCTTGCTATTTATCATCCCTTGTACTTTGATAGTATAATATAGGAAAATATAGCTGTGGTATTTTTTTTATATATTTTATTGATTTTTTACAGAGAGGAAGGGAGAGGTATAGAGAGTTAGAAACATACATGATAGAGAAACATCGATCAGCTGCCTCCTGCACACCCCCAACTGGGGATGTGCCCACAACCAAGGTACATGCCCTTGACCGGAATTGAACCTGGGACCCTTCAGTCCACAGGCTGACGCTCTATCCTCTGAGCCAAACTGTTTAGGGCAAGCTGTGGTATCTTTACCTCTGTGTGTGTGTGGGGGGGGTTTGTTTGTTGTTGTTGTTTTCAACTTTAGCTTCTTACTAGCTGTTTAGCTATGGGCAAATGAGAATGTATAAACTCAGATGTTAATTAACTGCCTAAAGCCTAACATCTGATTAGGAACAGAACTGAGATTCAAAGGTGCTAAGATTCCTTAATTTCTTTTCTCAGATCTCTTCACAGAAAAGATACTAAATCATTAGAAGTGTGTTTGTAAATAAGAAACCTGAAGGAAATCATACTGTTAAAAAGTTGATTTTGTGATATCATTACTATGTCAGTACAGTTTTGATAATATTATTATACTTAAAATCCTTTTATTCTTGGGGGAAAAAAAGTTGAGAAAGCATGTAAAATGATGAGAATTTCTGATAAGATGAATTCCATCACCAGTATCTTTCAGCCATCTGTGCTATGACTCCAAGTGCTTATCACCATGGAAAATCTTAAGCATGCCTCCTCTTCTTCATTCGCCTTTATTTGTAAAAAAGAATACAGTGCAATACAAATACGGATACAATGACCTTTGTATTGCTGGGATATAGAAATGAATAAGACCATATCCATGCCCTCAAAGAGTTTTAGTCTTTGCTTCAAACTTCCATTTATCTACACTTTATTTGTCCCTCCAAAAATGTGGGGTAGTTTTGGTTTTCTGTTTGATTTTGTTTTGTTTTTGCTTTTAATTACTAACAAATGAACTAAATGGCCTGCTGCTGCTCAATCATCACAAAATGAAAGTTGTGTGTTTCAGTATTTTGTGTTAAAGTCATTAAAATGTTACCTAAATGGTGTTTTGTTCTAGAAAGTTCAGTATATTCAATATGTTCTATCCCCAGAATGCTGCAAGAAGATCCTGTTTTGTTTCAGCTTTATAAAGACCTTGTTGTGAGTCAAGTGATCAGTGCTGAGGAATTCTGGGCCAATCGTTTAAATGTGAACTCAACAGAAAGTTCTTCCACATCCAATCATAAGCAGGATGTTGGCATTTCTGCAGCATTTCTGGTATGTGACCTTCTAGATTTCTGAAAAGGAGGGGGCGGAGGTTAAGGAAAACCCTGATTGTGTGTTAACAATGCCATTTCTTTGATAAATTTTAATATTTTCTTGTAAATTCATGGGCATTTCCATATTCATGGTATTCTAAAATATTTTTAAATACATACAGTATTTTTTAAATTTGTATTTTTGCTATTTTTCTTGGTTTCTGGACTTGACCCTAACATGCTGGGAATCAAATGGACTTTTAAAAAAGAATCTTTTAGCAATTGGACTAATATTTATTTCCCCTAGTAATTTTAAATTTAGGGCTTTCTGATAACTTTTTTATGGTTGCTATATTTTACTTACAATAAAAGTTAAATGTGTAATGATTATCATAGTATAGAAAAAGTAAGGGTTGCAAAATGCATCTTAGAGAAAAATTGGGAGTACCTTACCTGTAGAATTAGAAAATGTCTCTCCTCTGGTGGAACCAAAGCAGTATTTACACATTTAACAAAAATTTGAGTATACATTAGGCATCTTTCTGTGTGCTTAGTATTTAATTAATAAGGCCTTTTTTTAAATAAACCAGTCAGATAATATTTGCTTATTTAGTAAGTAAAATATGTTATAGTTTTGGTAACTGTAGAAGTTTATGATAAAGCTCCCATACCTATCTGTTTTTGGCCACACATAAACATGCCTGTTTGACCATGTAGGATTTTCAAGGAAGCAGATTTTATAGGTCACTAAGATTATATGAAACCAGGCCAGGCTTCTTTGTCTCTCTGCAAAAGTAAAGGTGAGGGATTCCCTTTGCCTCTGTAATTCATTCAGAAACTCTGTTTTTCCACCTTTGTCCAGTGACTGCTGTGTGTTTAACATCTTTCCCCACTATTTTAATGAATATATATTCATTATTTTAGGCTGATGTCCGGCCCCAAACAGATGGATGTAATGGTCTGAGATATAATTTAACCTCTGATATTATTGAGTCCATATTTAGGACCTATCCCGCAGGTAAGACGAATCACTTCTTTCAGATAGCTAAAATATTTATTTGTATGAATACAGTAATATTTCAATGAAAAACAAAAAGTTTACTTTTTATTCCTGATCAAGTACAACAAAATATGTGAAGTACTGTACCTAGTTCCTGACAGTGGTAGATATTAAAGTTTTTAGTATATAGTGTATTGTCATCAATTCATTGGTATGACGACTTTCCCATTCTTTCCATCAGTAGCTCTTAAACTTGATTTATCTTTAACCATACCTGAGCAGATGACATCCTCCAGGGGCATCAATAAATGAGTCTTTAGAGCACTAACTCAAATCATCCTTTATGCTTCCTCCAGAGTGACCTTTCTAACTTAGAAATCCTTTCCCTTGCAGAAACCATCCTAATAGGATCACCCCAGCCCTGATGACTTATGATGTGCAGCCAAAGTTGAGATCCGCTGCTTTAGTCATTTTTAACCAACCAGTGCTCTCTTAAGCCATATACTGTTCTTCTCACTTTCTCATTCCTGCACCTTTAGTCTTTAGGAAACATACCTCTCCCACAAGACTCAGCTCAAGCCCTAACCGGTTTGGCTCAGTGGATAGAGCGTCAGCCTGCGGACTCAAGGGTCCCAGGTTCAATTCTGGTCAAGGGCATGTACCTTGGTTGCGGGCACATCCCCAGTAGGAGGTGTGCAGGAGGCAGCTGATCGATGTTTCTCTCTCATCAATGTTTCTGACTCTCTATCCCTCTCTCTTCCTCTCTGTAAAAAAAATCAATAAAATATATATTAAAAAAAAAAAAAAGACTCAGCTCAAGCATTTCCTCATTACCACCTCTGACTTCTTCGGGCAGATATGAGCCCCCTCCCCTTCTGTAGGGCCAGTGTCTGCCTCAGAGTTATCACATTGTAATGTCATTATTTGCATATCTTTCTGATAACATAATGGTGTGCCAGACAACATTCTAAAGCCTCTATGTATATTGACACATTTATTTATCGCAAATACCTTATGAAATAGGTACTATTATTAAAACTTGTCAAATCTCCTGGTACAAAATAAGGTTTTGTTTATAATTATTAAAATTCATAAAGGTAGTACCTCATCTTATCTCTCAAGTTATATTTCATGTTTATAATTAGATTATTATATACAGAATATATAGTTGAAGTTTTATAATCTAGTTTTTGCTATTTATATTTCAACTAATTTGAGGTTTTAAGAAATGGATATGCAGCATGTAACTGTTATGGTTTTTCTTCCACAGTAAAAATGAAATATGTAGAAAATGTTCCCCACAGCATGACAGAAAAGGAATTCTGGACACGTTTTTTTCAGTCCCATTATTTTCACAGGGACCGGCTGAATACAGGGTCAAAGGACCTGTTTGCAGAATGTGCCAAAATAGATGAAAAAGGTAATTGTTTACCCCTGACCCACTCTCTCGTTTATTTTGCTGTTCTCTACTTATTAGTGATGTTAATAATGAATTTTTTAATTTCTGAAAAAGGTAAGATTTGATCGACTTTTTATTTCATTTATTTTCTAGGGTTAAAAACAATGGTTTCCTTAGGAGTGAAAAACCCACTACTTGATTTGACAGCTTTGGAAGATAAACCATTAGATGAGGTAAGTTATAGCAAAAGGATTTATGAGAGAACACAGTCTTTTCCTTGTCTTCAGTATTTTTATAATTCTAAAATTGCCTTAAGAGAGGATGTTTTACTTGTGAGACTGTAAATCAAACAAAATACTGTTATCTTGATACTTATCAGAAGTGCTTTTTGGTAGTACTGTTGACTATTAAAATTGCTTGTAAAACAAATTCCTGTATGAGTTGCTAAAACTTTTTAAAAGAATTTTCTAGCTCTCCCATCAACAATTCTCTAGGTAATAATGAAAGCTTAACATATTGATGAGTCTGGCTTTATGCTCTAGCTAACAGTCTCTATTAATGTGGATAAATCTTAATAGACAAGGGAAAGGTAAGCTTTTGCTGATTGCCCATTATTTACCCACCATGAACTCACTCATGATCCTTACCCACACTATCCCCAATATGTTTCAACAGGCACACTTTCAAATATGAGCTACCTACCTTAGCATCATAACTCTAGATTTGCTTACTTATCCAGTCATAGAAAATGAGGTTATATCTTCTAGTCAAACCTATCTATCTATATCTTATGGAGTAAGAGGAAACTCCTTCTCACACTCTTATATTTTAATTTTCTTGCCCATTTTTTTGCTCCTTTTCTGCTGGCCATATACACATGCTCCCACCTACCTATCTTTTTTTTTTTTTCCTAACTTTTCCTCTAATTTTAAGTTAGTGTATTTACTCACCAAGTGAGAAGACCAATGTTAAAAGTTTGTCCTATAGTCTAAATTACATATTAATAGAATATAATTTTTGGTACGCATGTGAGTCTTTTCCATAATGAAATTAAGCTTTCTCTTGGTGATTCTTAGCACTCAGACACTTCCTTGGTGATTCTCAACATTTAGGGCTTTTTTTTTTTTTTTTTTTAATAAAAAGATGGTATATTTTTACATGCATATGTGTAACCTTCTTCTTCACTTTGCCTATTACCAATATCAGTCTAAACTAAATATACCATCATTGTTAAGTTCATATACTTTAAAACCAAATTAGCACCTGGCTGTGGTGACTCAATGGATTGAACGTTGTCCCATGGACCAGGTTTCGGGCTCAATCCCCAGTCTGGTGTGTGCAAGAGCCAGCCTATCAGTGATTTTTCTGTCATCATTGATGTTTCTCTCTCTCTCCCTCTCCCTTCCCTTCCACTCTGAAATAAATAAAAATATTTTTTAAAAAATAAAGAAAGAAATGTTGGTTGATTCCTTTTTTCTTTGGTGCCTCTTCTTCCCCTGTCATCCTCTAGTTGTTACTGTCCCAGGATATTGTCTTTGGGCCTCCTCCTGAATACATTCTCTACATGCCTTTGCTTGAAATACGAAATATGTAATGATGAGCCCTAACCGGTTTGGCTCAGTGGATAGAGCGTCGGCCTGTGGACTGAAAGGTCCCAAGTTCGATTCCGGTCAAGGGCATGTACCTTGGTTGCGGGCACATCCCCAGTAGGAGTTGTGCAGGAGGCAGCTGATCGATGTTTCTCTCTCATCGATGTTTCTAACTCTCTATCCGTCTCCCTTCCTCTCTGTAAAAAATAAATAAAATATAAAAATAAATAAATATGTAATGATGAATCCCAAATAGCACACTGGTCTGTCAATCCCCGAACTCCAAAATCATATATCCTACTGACTACTTGATATCTTCACTTAGATAGTTCACAGACATCTCAATGTAACATGTCCAAAATGGTACTTTGGATTCTTATCATCATAAAGGATTTCTTCCTGGGTCTTTCCTATCTCAGTTAAAGAACATACCATGGACTCACTTGCTCAAGCCAAAACCTAAGGGTCTCCTTGATCCCCCTCCCTCCCATCCTTTATCTTCAACATTCATTTTGTGTTAACAAGTCCTCCACAATACATCTCTAATCTGTCTACATCTCTTGACCTCCACAGATACTTACGCCCTCTTGCTGTAGACTACCACCATCTCTGGCTTTCATTGCTTGCATTGGCCTTTTAATTGATCTTCCTAATTCCACTTTTGTTGTCATAGATCATTCTCTCCTAGGAGTAAAAGTTATAAATCAATTCATTATGTTCCACTATGTAAAACTCTTCAATTTCTTTTTATTGAACATAGAATAAAATCAAAACTCCTACAAGACCCTTCTTGATTTGGCCTCTACCTCCTACTTCTCAATTTGGACTAGTTCCTCATTCATGCTCCAGACATAATGACCTTCAGATCTGTCCCAAGCTTTTTCTACCCCAGAGTCTTTACACCTGCTGTCTTTCTTCCTGTTCTTCTACCTAACTAGCTTCCACCCATCTTTCAGATATCTATTCTAATGTCACTTTTCCAGAGAGACTTTTTCTAACCTCCCTATGTAAAATAGCTCCTCTTCCCAATCCAGTTGCTACATTATCGCACCCTCTTTTTTTGTTTATAACATTTGTCTCCAAATACCCATTTTACAGAGCTAGCCGAGGCTTAACATTGGAAAAGTGATGAAGTCAGAATTTCATTTCATTGCTATGCTTTTTTCACTGTATTTTGTTACTTAATATTTTGCTAACTCCAAAATTTCTCTTTAAAAGTGAAAGCTCAAGTTAAGATTTTTTTGTTGATGGTAAATGAGTTAGTGGTATTTCTTAATTTTTATGTGTATATTGTCACTTACTTTTAAATGTTGACCTATAAATATTTAGTAGTGTTCAGAATTAATAAACTCCCATCATACAGAAATTTTTTTTCAGCTAAACATGTCTTGTAACAGATAAGAAAATTAGAACTATATTTTGATTTTTAATCTACTAAATTGTTTCTTGTAGGGCTATGGCATATCTTCTGTGCCATCTACTTCTAATTCTAAATCCATAAAGGAAAATAGTAATGCTGCCATCATCAAGAGATTTAACCATCACAGTGCCATGGTCCTAGCAGCAGGTCTCAGGAAACAGTTAAGTATACATGCAAGGTGCAGTGGCTGAGCTTTCCAAGATAGTCAAAATGAGTTGTGTTTTTGTTCTGTGATTTTTAACATCAATTTCTTTTTCTTGTTTTTAGAGAAGCACAAAATGAACAAAATGGTGAGCCCAGCAGCATTGATGGAAATTCCAGAGATGCAGACTGCTTTCAGCCAGCAGTCAAAAGGGTATGGGTAAAAAGTTGGGAACGTGTAGGGCTCAGGTTTCTCCAGATACCTTATGTATAACTGCTAGTACTTTATGTTGACACTTGATTATATCAAATGACTTAGTTCTTCTAACCAACACGTTAAGCATTTGGCTTAAATTGAAGAACTTTTTAAATTTGGCTTGCCAGCCAGCTTTCCATGGACTCAAGTCTGTTAACTATTTTTATTGTTTGTGTTTTCTCATGCACATACTGACATATAGTTCTATTTTCTGGGAAAGAGTATTCAACAAAGGCAGTGTAAGAGAAAGAAAAACTGAAGGTTTATGTATAATGTTTTTAAAAGATAGGATTTGGCCCTCACATTAAACCTGGCATTTCAAGACTAAATATGTCTTCTTATTAAGTATTGACAGTTACTACTTGCATATTCCTTCTTTCCTTGCAACTTTACCAGGTGACTCTATTCCTCTGTTTTTGTTTGCTTGCTTGTCTTTTTTTTTTTTATCCTCATCAAAGAATATGTTTTGATTTTAGAGAGAAAGAGAGAGAGAAATATCAATGTGGGAGATAAACATCAATTGGTTTCCTCCTGTATGCTCCCAACCAGGGATCAAACCTGCAACCTTTTGGTGTGTGGAACACTCTAACCAACTGATCCACCCTGCTAGGGATATTACTCTGTGTGTGTTCTTAAGTTTCTCCCTCCCCAGTTACAAAAATAAATTACAATAAAGCTTTCTTATAGGGCAATAGGTATTGAAATTTTAAAAGTTTATGTCCTTAATTCTACTTCTGGACATTTATTTTTTAAAAATAAAGGTGTGCAAAGATTTAGTTACAAATGCTCATTATAACATTACTAGAGGCCCAATGTACTAAATTCGTGCAAGAGTAGGCCTTCCTTCCCCCCGGCTGCTGGCACCTGCTTCCCTCTGGCACCCAGAACCCGGGCTTCCCTCACAGCCCCAGCTTCGTCTGGAAAAACGTCCGGTCTAATTAGCATATTACACTTTTATTATAGATAACAGAGAAAATGGCAAACATCCTAATATCTGTGGTACATCCATATAATGAAGATCACTGCAGTCGTTACAGACTTTAAATGGTTTAATGATATATTGAATTAAAAATAGTTAATATATGCCATAACAGTAGTTCACTTTATAAAACATTAAATTCAAAAAGCTTTTGAGTTGCCTAAAATATTAGATGGTGGGAAACAAAATGAATAAGACAGTTCTTGTATTCAGAGAGTTTAGTGTCTGTAGGTAAGCCAAACGTCAAAAAAATAATTACAAAACAAAATTTAAAGTATACTAGTTGTGTTATTTACAATAGGAACCAAAGAGAATATAAAATGAATGAATGAATAGAGTAGAATAGTTCACAAAGTAGATTGTATACGATAATTTCACGTGGGAAAAAGAAGTTTATGGACTTGAAAAAGTCCTTTAAAAGAGCATGCTAAATGGTAATCTTTCTGTAAAGGGGTTGTGGTTGAGTCTTATACTATATTTAATATATTTTGATAATATGTTTGTACAGGTATTTGAACCTTTAAAATTAAAGCCATTAGGAAATTTTTTCTAAACTAAGAAAAGTGAAACTAAAATGTAAGTTATAGGTATTAAAGAAGAAATCTAGGAAGTGATGCTTTACTTTGCAAACTCTTGCACTAAGTAGAGTTGATTCTTGATAGGCAAAGAGTTGTCACAAATCACTGTGTGGATTTTCATAATGTTGAATAATAAATGCTAATTCTAGATATTCTTTGAAGTCAAGAGTTGCCTCTGTTCTACAGAGGGTTTTGTAGGATGAGAGATTCAGAAGTATTGATAGAGTTCCTACATTTATGGAGCTTTCAGTTAAGTATGAAAGTGTGACTTAACTATGCTCTGGCAGAAGTTTAGGATTTGGATTATTATGGGAGGTTTGATAGGGTCACAACTTAGGTAAGGCAACAGCAGGAATCAAAATGAGGTTGTCATATGTGAAAAGTAATGACATTAATATGCCTTGAAGTTGGCTAAAAGGTATGGAGTTGAGAAAGTATAAAATAGGCTGACTCTGGGGACTAATGGATGTATTACTCTGAATATGCTGAAGTCAAATTTATTCCTGTACTACAAGAGAACTATTCAGACTCTTAAAATAGGGGCAATTTAAAATACTAAATGTTCAAATTGACCTTTTTGTGATATATTTAATAACCTAGAATTTTTTAATTAATCCTCACCCAAGGATATGTTTCTCTCTCCTCCTCCCCAAAAATCAATCAATAAATTTAAAAAAGGAAATTGTTCTTTAAAAAGAGTTCATAGTCCTATCTGGTTTGGCTCAGTGGATAGAGTGTTGGCCTGCGGACTAAAGAGTCCCAGGTTTGATTCCGGTCAGGGGCATGTGCCTTAGTTGCAGGCACATCCCCAGTGAGGGGGGTGCGGGGGGCAGCTGATCAATGTTTCTCTCTCATCGATGTTTCTAACTCTCTACCCCTCTCTCTTCCTCTCTGTAAAAAAATCAATAAAAAAAATAATAAAAAGTTCATAAGTAAATCCAAATATTTGGAAGAATTAAATATAAGATAAACATGGCATTTCAGAATCAGCGGAGGGAAAAAACAGATTATTCTACAAATGGAGTTCAGAGGACTCATTAATAATTTAGTAAAAGAAACTCAAATTACCTACTTTACTCCTTATTCCAAAATAAATTCCAAGTGGATCAAAGATTTAAGCAAAAATTAATCCACAGAAAAATAAGCAAAAAGGGAATAATTAAAAAACAAACACTAAATTGGAGAAAAAGTATAAATTAGTAATCTATTGGGGGGGTAGTAAAATACACATTTTTACCTACCAAATTGTCAAAAATTAAAAGTTTAGTAGTAATTAGAATGGTTGGAGTGTAGGAAAACAAGTGTTCTCTCTAATTGGTTGGTGAGAAAATTGTTTCAACCACCTGTACAGCATCATCTCTAGAAGTGAAGTTCATGGTATGAAGACTTCATACAGTTTTACTTTTTCAGTCATGTTCATTACTTTTACAAGGGAAAGTTATGATTAAAAGTGCTGTGTTAATAATTATAGGCGAAGTTACAGGAGTCCATTGAATATGAAGACTTGGGAAAAAATAATTCCATAAAAACGATTGCACTAAACCTCAAGAAGTCAGATAGGTAAGTTTGGTCAATATTAAATTAAGTTGAGGCAGGATAGTTATATAACACAAGTTATTACAGAATATATTCTATAAGTATAGTATTCAAATTTAATTAGTTACAATAAAAGTACAGTATTCTTTTTTCTTAAAAATGTACTTTGTGCATCTCAGGAAAGGATCCTAAATTATCAAAACCAAGAAAGTAAATTTTGGCTCTCTGTGCTGTTTTCATCTTAATTGTCCTTTTATGAAGTAAATCATCTTATTGACATCTCATTAACTGTATTATCATTTTTTTGCTTTGAGGGAAATGTACTGAGACTGCTAAAATATTTAAAAGACAAATGTTGAGCACCTTTATTCTGTGTAATTTCTTTCTTCTTTGCTAATGTTTAGGTATTATCATGGTCCAACTCCAATCCAATCACTACAGTATGCAACAAGTCAGGATATTATTAATTCTTTTCAAAGTATTAGACAAGAAATGGAAGCTTATACACCCAAATTAACTCAGGTGGGTTATTTATATTGTTTGAAACCAGAATTCACACATGATTACTTCCTTATTTTATGTGCACAACCGAATTCAACTATATAACTAATATTTTAATTGTGTTTAAAAACATATTTCTGCTAAATAAATTGAAAAAATCAAGAGGTAGAGAGAAAAGGTATTTGGCTTATTCAAGAAGCATCTGAAGACAAGATGATAATGAAAAATAATGACTTTTGTGATTGCTAATTTTTCCTTCCATATACACAGTTTTGTTGGTAAAATCTTTCAAAAAAAATCTTTTGGTCATCACTCTTTAACTATTCTGCATGACCTCAATATATAAAATAAATATGTAAAACATTATCTATTCTTCATTTTTCCCCACCCTTATTTATACTTTAGTTGATAATCAATTTCTGTCAAGCCTTCAGTATTTTTTTATTTCATCACCTTGTTTTATACAAACCTGATCAGTTTTCCACACTGCCATTACAGTTATATTTCTAAAAACACAAATCTGATCTTATCACTCTGCAGCTTAAAAACCTTCGGTGTCCCCCTTTGTTGCCACAATAATTATCTGAATGCCTTTGTCTGGCATGCCAGACCCTTTACAATCTGGCCCTAACCCACATCTCCAGTTCCACCTTGCAGCTATATATCCACCATTCCCTTCCACACATAACAAAGAGTCCTGTTCTCCAGCCTAACACACGAGACTACCCAGAGTTCTTTAATCATACTATCTTCATGCTTCCTGTGCTTTGGCTTATGCTTTCTCTTTTCTTAGAATGCCCTTAGCCTGTTCTGCCATGGGAAAACTAATAATTATTCAAGACTCACCTTGGATTTAATTGCCTCTGTAAAGCAATCTTTAACATACCCCGTAATGAGTTTTTTCCATTTCTCTTTTTATAAATACTGACTTTATTGTAGTTCTTATCGCATATTGGGACTTATATTTACTTTTTATTTTGAAGTAATCAAAATAGATTGACAGGAAGTTACAAAAAAATGTTTTCTGGCCAATTTTGAGAGTTGATCCTTTTATTCCTAAATATTTCAGTGTGTATTTCCTAGAACAAGATATTATCATAAGTAATAACAGTAAAGTTATAGAAACAATAAGTTAACATTAATAAAGTACTCTATAACCTAAAGTTCTTACAAAAATTTCACCAGTTGTACCACTAATGTCCTTTTTTGCAAAAGAAGACTTGTTTGTTCAGCATCCAAGTCAGGTTCATGAGTTGCATTTAGCTCCCATGTCTCTTTAGTCTCCTTTAAAATGGACTCATTTTTCAATCTTTCTTTGCCTTCCTGACCTTCATATTTGAAGAGTACAAGCCATTTTTTGTGGAATGCCCTCAATAGAGTTTCCCTAATGTTTCCTTAACATTGGATTCACATTATGTATTTTTAGCAGAAACACCACAGAACTAACCTGTAAATGATGTGTCATCCTCACATCAGCAGGCACATATTTATTTGTCCTAACTTGTGATATTAACTTTGATCACTTGATTAGAGTAGTATTGGCCTGTTTTCTCCACCAAAAAGTTACTATTTTTCCCGTTGTAATTAATAATTATCTTGTGGATTATTTTAAGACTGTAAATATTCTATTTCCCATCAAACTTTTACCCACTAGTTTTTTAGAATCCATTGATGATGCTTGCCGAAAACAGTTGTTATGGTGGTGGTTTAATGATGATTTTCTAAATCCATCATTTAGTCTACATTTATCAGTTGACATTCCACTAAAAGGAAGATTTTCCTTTCCTTCACCTGTATTTATTTATATCAGCATGGATTTTTATGTTATTCTGTGGGTTATACATTGTTTCTATTTTTTTTCTTTTTTTAAACTAAGGTAAAATTTACCCTTTTTAGTCTATTATTCTATGGGTTTTAATAAACATACACAGTTATGTAACCACCAACACAACCAAGATAAAGTTTTGTTGCCCCCCAAAATGTACCAATGCCCCTTGGTAGTCAGACCTTTCCCAAGCCCTTCACACTGGCTTCTGTATCTTTCTGATAATGTTCATCAGTTTTTGAGCACCTCCTTATTTTATGTTTATAGCACAATGAGATAGGTTTTTCAGGTTCATCTTATACTTTCCCTGCCCCAATCACAGAATCTTCCTTTTAGTACTGAGTAGATTTAGAAACCAAGATCCCAGTATTGGGTGTACTCATTGCTATTAGAGTGTCATTTGCTGCTTGTGTTATTGTCTCCTCAGCAGACAGAGCTAGCAAATACATATATGCACATATATAAATATACACATAAATTTGGGCATATTTGACCACTTCTTTCCTTCTAGACTGTAATTGTCCAATATCTGGCCATTGGGCCCAAGAGACCCACCTAATTTTTAAAGCTGTGGTTAGTCTTAAGTATTTCCAGTCTTCCCTGTATCTACCCTCTCTGCCCCCCAAATTTGATTTTATTATCTGAGGAACATTAAGTCATGAAGGCCCAAGAGTTTATGTGTCCTCAGGTGTCTATACCTGAGTGCAGCCAGGAGTTAGTCAGCAAGCTCAGCTATCACAAGTTTTTGGTTACAATGCATTGTAAATACTCTGACAAAAGAAAATAGGAGCAAAGTAAACTTCCATGTCCCCTTGACTTGTGGTTATGTGCTGTACTCAATACCAAGCTTAATTTTTTTTCTCCAGCCCATACATACATGGATTTATACTTGTAAAAACTCCATTGAAAAACTTTGGACACACTAATCCTGTACTTGAAGCTATTCAGCAAATGATTTGTTCCTTTCTGTAGCCACAGTGCCTGGTACTTGTGGGTGCTCATTGAGTAGATATGTCAGTTATGTCCCTGAATGTTGATACTGACACAGTGCAGAATATATTCTTTCCTATTTTAGCTAAGTATATTCACTTCTTTGATGACAAATGATGTATTTCTGCTGTGTTGGTTCCCCGCCCTCACCCCTAACCCCAGCTGCCAGCAAGGATACATGTTGTTTTACTTGTTTCTTTTCCTTAAATTCAATTTTACCTTCAATGGTAAGAGTTCACAGGTTAAGTTGAATTGGTGCTTAAGAAAAGGTTTGACAAGGCAAAAGTGTGTGAGTTCTGGGGTACCTGTGGACTTGCCTAGTATTCCTGGAAGATTGGTATGTATTCACTTTCTACACAGACCGTGTTTCTGTGTAAAAAGTAGTAGTTCACTCTGGTTGCTATAAATTATATATTTATACAGTAGTAAGACTTACTGGACACTTTGCTATAAAACTGAAATGTTAAGTAAGAAAGATGGCAAAAAAGAGAGAAACTACTTTCTGTGTTTGTTTTTTTTCAGGTTCTCTCAAGTAGTGCCGCCACTAGCACCATCACAGCACTGTCACCTGGAGGAGCACTTATGCAGGGAGGGACACAGCAAGCCATAAACCGTATGTGCTGGACCACCTTCTATTGCTGTCTAAAGAGCAATTTGAAAGGAGGGGGCTAAAATTTTATTGGTGTTTCTTTGGAAATTTTCTGGATGTTTTTTGTTGTAATTTTTATGCATCCAGATCCTGAAACATATCTAGACAATAACTTTGATTTCAGAATTGTCTTAATTTTATAAAACGTGGCACATTCGTAGTCTCCCTATATCATCCTAAAAGCTTTCCTTTTTCCTCACCTACCTCATAGACTAAAGGGAAACCTTAAAGTTTTTCCAGAATCCCAAAGGATTTTAAATTATGTGATCTGTCAGCCACAAAATCAGTAACATATCTCAGAATAGCACATCCTGGTTTGGCATTGGCAAAGAATGCATGTCCTTCTTTCCGAAACTATACATACGGGAAAATAGCTTTTATCCCATGGGCCTTTCTTTTGCAGAGATGGTGCCAAATGATATTCAGTCTGAATTGAAACACCTGTATGTGGCTGTTGGGGAACTTCTTCGGCACTTCTGGTCCTGCTTTCCTGTTAATACGCCATTCCTAGAAGAAAAGGTCAGAACCAGTTTCAAACACAGCCAGCTATTATACTAGTGTGACTTAGTGAGGTATTATTTTGAAATTGGAAAGTTGTATTAAGTGTTTATCATGTGACAGACAGTGGGATAACTGCTTTGCATATCTTATTTAAGCCTCGCAGCATCCTGATGAAGTAGGTATTGGTACCAGTTTTAAAGATTAAGAAACTTAGGTCCAGACCAGTTCCATAGCATATGATCATACATCTTAAAACTTGTATTTACCTCTAAGCCACTGGGCATGATTAAAGAACATAGACCTAAAACAAGTCACATCAGTATAATTAATTACTTGGTACCCTTTTTAGGAGTAATAAATCTAAGCAGAGATTGATGACTAGTATAGTATTAGCTATTTAACATTAAAACCTTGTTAACCAATTAAAGGAAAGTTGGCATATAGAAAAGTATAGTATTAATGGTAGTAGTTTTACTATATAGATTATTCTTTAAATTTTTTAAGAGAAAGACAAATGCCCTATTAAAAATAAGAGGCAAAAGAATTTTAACAGACAACTAACTCACTAAAGAATGCAAGTGGCCCAATAAACATAAGAGGAAATTTTTATACTCACTAGTATTCAAATAAATTATCTTTAAAGATAACAGTGAGCTCTAACCGGTTTGGCTCAGTGGATAGAGTGTCAGCCTGTAAACTGAAGAGTCCCAGGTTCGATTCCGGTCAAGGGCATGTACCTTGGTTGCGGGCACATCCCCAGTAGAGGGTGTGCAGGAGGCAGCTGATCGATGTTTCTCATCGATGTTTCTAATTCTCTATCCCTCTCCCTTCCTCTCTGTAAAAAAAATCAATAAAATATATTTTTTTAAAAAAAGATAACAGTGGAGGAGCATTTTCATCTAAAATCTGCAAAAGAACAAAAAACTTAAAATGATCTTTTTTTTTTTTAATGACTTGACCCAGCCCTAGCCAGTTTGGCTTAGTGGATAGAGCATCGGCCTGCGGACCAAAGGGTCCCAGGTTCAGTTCCAGTCAAGGGCATGAACCTCAGTTACAGGCTCCTCCCCAGCCTGGGCCCTGGTTGTGGCTCGTGCAGGAGGCAGCCAGTCGATGATTTTCTCTCATCGTTGATGTTTCTATACATCTATTTTAAATGATGACTTGGGAGAGTATGTAATGACTGAAAGATGTTCATATTAAACCTAATGAAATTTTAAAATAGTATGCACTGTGTATTTTCTGCATATATACTTTTATACACATGCACAAAAAATGTCGAGAAGGAATAGCTAAGATTTAGAAACAACCTAAGTGCCCATCAGCAGATGAGTGGATTAAAAAACTGTGGTACATCTACACAATGGAATACTACGCCGCTATAAAAAAGAAGGAACTTTTACCATTTGCAACAGCATGGATGGAACTGGAGAGCATTATGCTAAGCAAAATAAGCCAGTCGGAGAAAGATAAATATTACATGATCTCACTCATATGTGGGATAAAATGTTCAACATAATTTGATGAACAAAAATAGATCCAGAGACAAATGGCAGGGGAGGTGCAACCAAAGGACTTGCATGCACGCACATTAGTGTAACCAATGGACAGACACTGGGGCTTGCCCGGGGTGGGAATGGCTGGGGGTGGGGGGGGTGTCAATCGGGGAAAAAGGAGACATATGTAAAACTTTAGACAATTAAAAGAAAAAATAATGAAATAAAATTTTTAAAAATGTCGAGAAGGATGTGTTATGGACCAGTGTTAGTGATCTATGAATGGTGCTATGTAATAAGTATGTTTTTATTTTCTACCTTTTGCATTTTTAAAATTTTTTCTACAGCAACCATTATTTTGGGGATAGATTTCTTTTACTTTTAAATTTTTAATTATCTTGCTTCTCTGCCTGGTGGAGCCAATTAATCTTTTAAAAAATAATAATAAAGTAACCTTCCTTTGTGTATTTTTATCTTGATCTCTATAAATGCTTTGAGATTGTTCTGTAATTCATTATTTCTTTCACCTTTTGTAGGTAGTGAAAATGAAAAGTAATTTGGAACGATTCCAGGTTACAAAGCTCTGCCCATTCCAAGAAAAAATTCGAAGACAGTATTTAAGCACAAACGTAAGGCAACAATCTGATTTTGGCCTGATTTTCTTTTTCTATGTAGTAAAATGAGACTAACTTTGTTTTCATGTAAATGAGTAGAATACATTGTTTTTCTCTTACTCAGAATACTGTTTTTTAACTGTAAAATAATAAATATCTGTATGCCCACCGATCACAGTAAAAACTAGAACATTTCCATAGGTATTCCCTGAGGGTCCCTGCCAGTTACCTACCCCTCACTCACACTCTCCCAAGGCCGTGACTAATGAGGCATTTCTAATAATCATCTCCATGCTTTTCTTTATAGACTTACAACTTATGTTTGTGTTCCTAAAAATTTATTTTTGCTCTGGCCAGTTTGTCTCAATGGATAGAGTGTAGGCCCATGGACTGAAGGGTCCTGGGTTTGATTCCAGTCAAAGGCATGTACCTTGGTTGCAGGCTCCATCCCAGGCCCTGGTCCGGGCGCGTGTGGGAGGCAGCCAATGGATGTGTCTCTCTCACATCGATGTTTGTCTCTCACTGTCTTCTTCCACTCTTTCTGAAAATCACTGGAAAAATATTCTCGGTATAGGATTAATAACAACAACAAGAAAGAAATATTTTGAAAGCCAGAGTAGTAAGCACAAACCTAGCAACGCAATGAAAGGCAGAATTGCCACTCTGTGATAGTAAATTCAACAGCCCCTGATTGTTTACATCAGGGTAGAGTACTGGATGAGGTACTGAATGAAAAGTGTCACTTTGTGCCCAGGATTTTTAGTTTTGTTTTTAATGCAAGACTAGAGCAACCACAAAAGATTGTTTTTGTGTATGTTATGCAAATCCTTTCAGAAATGATAGGAAAAAATAGTTTATACAAACTTAGAACTCATATTTCCATAAATAGGATAATCAAAAAGAGTTTTATAATTGAAAGCTGAAAAATCTGCATCAGTAAGATTTTTAGTAAGTCTTTTTTTTTTAATTTTTTTATTAAGGTATTATATGTGTACATACCTTACCATTGTCCCCCCACCCCCACCCCACTCCCATTCATGCCCTCACCCTCCCCAAAGTTTTGCGTCCATTGGTTATGCTTATATGCATGCATACAAGTCCTTCGGTTCATCTCTTATCTCCCCCACCTCTCCCTAACCTGCCCCTGTAATTTGACAGTCTGTTTGATGCTTTACTGTCTCTGTATCTATCTTTTTGTTCATCAGTTTATACTGTTCTTTATTATCCATAAATGAGTTTAGTAGGTCTTTATACCCTAAACATTCTAAGCTGTTTTTCTCAAAATATAACAGTATTTGTTGCCAGAAAAGCAGCTTGGAGTATCTTTGAGCAGCAGGGCAAGGATGATTTTTGTATCATTTTAGTTCCAGACAGAACTAAATAACAACACACACACACACACACACACACACACACACACACACACGATGATAACTGACGTAAATAGGAGTTTTTTGTTTTTTAACTCTACCTCAGACTGGATCTAAGTCATTGACATGCTAATTGGGGCTTCCTGGTTTTTATCCCGATACTGCCAGAATTGACTTGGAGACTTTAAAAGACTTTTGCTTCCAACCACATAAAAAATGTCTATATATTCCAAAGACATTCTATCTCCGGAGTCTTCATTAGCTTAGACCAGTGGTCGGCAAACTCATTAGTCAACAGAGCCAAATAGCAACAGTACAACGATTGAAATTTCTTTTGAGAGCCAAATTTTTTAAACTTAAACTTCTTCTAACGCCACTTCTTCAAAATAGACTCGCCCAGGCCGTGGTATTTTGTGGAAGAGTCACACTCAAGGGGCCAAAGAGCCGCATGTGGCTTGTGAGCCGCAGTTTGCCGACCACGGGCTTAGACCAATGTGGTCCTATTGACTTCTGGTTATGTCCATGATGAGGGCAAATTTTTTTTCTACTCAAGATACATAGTGCTGGCCTAAGGTATGACCTAGTACTTGTGTGAAGCATTGAAACCATTTAGATTTTCTGTAATCTGAGTTATATTGGAATCCTGAAATGTTGGAGCTGGAAAGGCCCTAAAAAACATAGAAAAGTACTTCACAAGATTAGCTATGCAGCAAAATTAACTGCAGGAGCTTTTGAAAATCAAAGATTCCTGGGTCTCATCTCAGACCTGCTACATCAGAATCTTCAGGGGAATGAGGCATTTTTCAAATGTTCTGTAAGGTAATGCGAATGCCACTGTCCTGGCCTCATTTGACAGAAGAAACTAAGGCCTACTACACAGTTAAGACTTTCAAGTTGTCCTGTAACTAGTTAGTGACAGGGCAGACATTACAACCCAGACAGAACAGATGAATTTCCAGCCTCTTCTCTACCCCATCATCTCAATTTTCTGTACAAAATGTGTCTGATAACACCTTCACAGAGGGCTTGCACGTTGCCTTATTGGGAAAATGCAAGTGAGCTTTGAAACTGTACTCTGAAGTACATGCCAGATCTGAATCAGAGGCATTGACTTCCCAGCCGTTGATTAAATGTCCTGCTATGTTTTTCAGTTGGTAAGTCACATAGAAGAGATGCTCCAGACAGCCTACAACAAGCTCCACACGTGGCAGTCACGACGTCTGCTGAAGAAAACGTGAGGTGTCTGTGGCTCTTACAGGTTTTGTGAGATTGAAAGAACTGTGACCTGCAGTGACTCTGGAAACCTGGCCTGACAGACATGCAGATGATCAACAGAAGTGCAAGAAACGTCTGCACCACACCAACTCTCAGAGCTGGTGCTATTGTACTTGCACATTGTGAACTGAAAGGAAAGGAACTGATTAAACTAAAAGCTGGAGAGGTAAATTAAGGCAGAACCAAAATGAGCTAAGTTGCAAATATATATATATATATAAATATATTTTTTAAAAAGACACTGTTTACTGCAGTTACTCAGGAACTGCTTTTGATTCATATTAAGCTGCTTTCAGAAATTAAAAAAAAAAAAAAAACACTTTTTAAAAGGGTGCGTTGATAAAATCTGAGGTTTTTGTTGTTTTCTGTGTAAATTTTTTTTCTAAGTTTATGGCACAGGGTACACCTTAAGTATTTCTCCTCCATCCTCCACTTGGATCCTCAAGTTTGTACCTTACATCAGTAAGTTAAAGAGAGTCCTTTTAAGAGGGAGACTGTTGCTCAACCATCAGGAAACAGTTGTGCTCAGAAGACATCATTGGTCCTGTGTTTCCTACGGAAATGAGAAACAATAAATATTGCACTGAATGTTTGTGGTTTAAGTCCCTAAATGATAAAGAGGGAACAGAATTTGCAGAGAGTTGTGTGGGGTTTTATGCAGAATTTTGTCAGAAGACAATGGTGCTGCATGTTCTTTGAGTGCAAATGTACATTGCTAAGATTTTTTTTAAGATGGCATGTGCTTTGAAAAAAGGAAATTGCATTTTTAAAGTTTAAAAATCTTATGAGTGAGAAATATAAAAGATCTTACTTATTTTCAGTTCTTTAGAAAAATAAAAGATGTTTCTCATATCTCCTTTTCTCCAGTATCTGACTGTTACTATCTTTGGCAAATTGATAATCATTGCTGAAAAGCCTAAATGCAAAAAAAAAGATAGGTTCTTGTTTCTGAAATCCATGCTGTGCCCTATTTTGTCCCTAATAGGATCAACTGTTTAAGACTTCAGATATCTTATATTAAAAGTTACAGGAAAAAAGTAAAACTTTTATAGATGCTCTTTTAACTGTAACACATCTTGTGGTTTCTCATTATGTTTTATATTTACTTGGGTGCACTGCGCAGGGCATTCATTCTTTTTTAAAGCCATTATACAAGCTAGTTACCTTTCATATAATGGCTACAGTAGGCCAAACCCTGTTCAGACTTTGAACTAGTAAAAGGAAAGAGGCAACATCACTTTCTGCTTCATTCCTCCCAGTTCTTTCATATCAGGATAGTAATGGTGCAATCCCTCACACCTTACAGTTTTACAAATTATTTTTTAAATGTGTTATCACCACAAGCATTCTAAATAATAGCAATGGAGCAGATAGAAAAATGTTTGAAATAGCCGAAACTGGTTTGGCTCAGTGGATAGAGCGTCGGCCTGCGACTCAAGGGTCCCAGGTTCGATTCCGGTCAAGGGCATGTACCTTGGTTGCGGGCACATCCTCAGCGGGGAGTGTGCAAGAGGCAGCTGATCGATGTTTCTCTCTCATCGATGTTTCTAACTCTCTTATCCCTCTCTCTTCCTCTCTGTAAAAAATCAATAAAATATATTAAAAAAAAAAAAAGAAAGAAAGAAAAATGTTTGAAATAGAAGAGTATGGGCCCTGGCCAAGTAGCTCAGTTGGGTAGAGCATCATCCCAATTCACCAAGGTTGAAGGTTTAATCCCCGGTTAGGGCACATACAAGAATCAACCAATGAATGAATACATAAGTGGAACAACAAATCTATGTTTCTGTCTCTCCCAACTTCATCCCTCTCCAAAAATCAATAAATGAAAAGAAATAGAAGAGTATGTCTGTGGGAAAGGCAGATGTAAAGAAGTAAAATGCTCTGTTAAAGATTAAGTGATAAATACAGTGAAGCCATAAAAAAGAAACGGGGGGAGCTGAGTAGGCTTCACTGAAGAGGTAACATTGTAGTCGAGCCTTGAAGATTGAATAGGGAAAAGAATGGTGAAGGGATGAAGGCTTGGAAAGACCCCAGTGTGTTAAGGGAATGGTGTGTTTATTAGATTGAAGGGTCAGTGGTGCCAAGAGGCTGGAAAAATCAGTTTACATTAATGGCTCTATATGTGAAGGTCAGAAATTGGGACCTTATCCGTTAGGTATAAGGGGTCCCCTGGGAGAAAATTTGGGCAAATATGTTTTTTTCTGAAGGTCTTTTGTGGCTTTTTGTTAGGGTTTTTTCCGATAAAAAGTCTGGCAGTTAGGAAGGCCAAAACCTGGAAGGCTTTTGCAACAATCCAGACTAGAAACTGGTCTGAATTAGAGTAGAGTTCTGGTAAATAGAAAGAAGGGGACTGACTAAAGGACATTCCTAAGGTATGTGACCAAGTCACTCATAGAGAAGGAAGGACTTAAGAGATTTCACCAGAGATAGCTCTCAATTTTATGTCTACTTTGCTTTTTAAATATTTGATCCTTCAAGTCCTTTAAAAGTGAACTTTGGCCCTAACCGGTTTGGCTCAGTGGATAGAGTGTCAGCCTGTGGACTGAAGGGTCCCAGGTTCGATTCCGGTTAAGGGCATGTACCTTGGTTGTGGGCACATCCCCAGTAGGGGGTGTGCAGGAGGCAGCTAATCAATGTTTCTCTCTCATTGATATTTCTAGCTCTCTATCCTTCTCCCTTCCTCTCTGTAAAAAATCAATAAAATATATATTTTTAAAAATAAAATAAAATAAAAGTGAACTTTGGCCGCCATTTAGGCCTGCTATGTCCTTAACCTTCCCACTGTGGAAAATTATAGCCTTTGGTGACTGAGGGCTGCTCTAAACCAGCATGTACCAAGCACCTTTCCTGCTGTCTCTCACTTCGTTCTCACAACAGCCAGTGCATCAGATGGTGCTATAGACTGTAAATGGTGTGGGCATTAATTTATCCACATTCACACAGTAAATGGCAGAGCTGGAATTGATCCTAAACTGCTAAGCTTCTGTAGCCACATAGGGATAAGATGCTTGTGAAGTTGGAAGCTTTGATTCCCCAGCCTGTGCTCCTGTTGCCTGGTTTTATTTTAGACTGCCCTGTCAGTCACTCCTGCCTCCAGTTCTCTTCTGTGCTACTTTATGGCAAAGCATATTTTGGAGTTAGTCTGCTTAGTAGGTCCCATTAGCCCAGAAGGCTGCAAATTATAATGAAACCATGTCCTGCCTTAGGAAAATGTGTGTCTCCTGGAAAGAAGCATAGTCAGTAGTGCTAGTCTGCTTTAGACTTACACTGCAAAATGAGTAGGATACCTTGTGATAACCACAACAGTCTGGAACACCCACCCCCCCCCCCCCCAAAAAAAAAAAAAGCTTCAACATCTATCTAGAAAGATAACCTGAAAGTGATTTCCTATTGGTGTATGTACCGTCTGGAGCCAATAGTGGCCCTGGGGTGGAAGGCTGCCCATTTTAAACTTAGAGTTGCTGTCTCCAATGTCAAGACTTGCATGGGATTCCTCTGCATTACCTCTGCCCTTTCCCAGTTTAGCTTCTTCAAGACTCAGCTGTTCTCCCAGTTCCTAAGACCAGGATAATCTTAGTTATTTTCAGCTCAAATTGTCCAGAGCTGGAGCATTGCCTAGACAGAGCCTGGTCCAGGAGTGATCAGCCTTACTTTGTAATCTATATCCTTGCTTGGCTGTGTATTAAAGTTACAGAAACAACTTTGGAATTCAAACTTTGTAACCACAGAACCCTGCTTTCATAGTCTTTCACAGAATCAATCACTAATACATAGGACCAACATGGAATTGCACCTGTGGAGGCGGAGCCAAAGACCCAGCTCCTCCCACCCCTCTAACAATACAGGATAAAAAATAACGCTCTCTGGCCACCTGGCAAACTGCTATTTTGTTGGAGTGGCTGATAATGAGCAGGCTGAAGCTGAAGTAGGTAAATTCTGACAAATTTGTTCTTATTTTTTCTTAATTTTAGAGAGAGAAAGAGAGAGACATCAGTTGTCTTTGTCTCACTGTTGTCGCACGTGTCCTGACTGAGGATTGAACCCACAACCTGCGTATGTGCCCTGACCAGGAATCGAACCCACCACCTTTTGATGTACAGGATGATGCTCCAACTGAGCCACACAGGCCAGGGCAATTCAGGCTTAAATTTAAAAGTTTACTTATCGGAAGTCATAGAAATAAATAGTAAGATGGTATATTTAAAGCCAACTTATTAGCAATTACATTAAATGTAAACAAACTGAACACTAAAAGATTGTCAGATTTGATCAAAAAACAAGATTCAACTAAATGCTAGTTATAATCACATAAATGTCTACACTTACCTCACTGGACTTGCTCTCCCATCATGTGTCAAATTCAGCTCACTAGGTGTTCCCATTCCAAGGCCTTTATTGCCCAAATTTAGTTCTGGTTCTAGTAGCTAAATGTCTGGTGGACAGAGCAGTGAAAAGGAAATGACAAGTACAAGATCATTGACCATTAATGCCCATTTTAAAAAATTATAAAAGTAGCCCCAGCCAGGTGGCTAGGTTGGTGGCTTGGTTGGTTGGAGCATTGTCCTATACACCAAAAGGTTGCGGGTTCAATCCTCGGTCAGGGCATGTACAGGAGGCAACCGATTGATGTTTCTCTCGCATTGATGTTTTTCTCTCGCTCTTTTCCTCTCTCTAAAAAGCAATGAACATATCCTCAGGTGAAGATTTTTAAAAATTATAAAAGTATATTTTTTAAAGTTTAAGTAGTTCTGAAGTATATAAAATACAAAATGTTTCTGTACCCTTACCCCCAATCTCACTTTATCAAGGTTTTCTGGACATTTTCTATGCACTTTAAATTATTTTCCTAAACTACAACCTGAGAATTTTCTGGCAAGGAGACACCTGTGCACATATTCATGCCTTTGACAATGGGGCTTATCTCCATTTGTGGCCCTATCCAATTTTTTGTGAATTGTGGTCCTAGCCATTAGTATACTGTTCCTGGCATTTGATGATCCATAAGAAGAGGCTAGGCCTGGCCTCAATACAACAAGTTCCTGGAATTTTACATGTACAGTCAGGTCTCTATCACCCAAGAACAGTTAGACCCACAGATACAAGGAGTAGAGAAAAAGTAGTGTTCCAATATGCCTTTCTAGGGTGGATTGCAACCTCAACAGTAGTGGAGACGTGGTATAGCAGAGCTGTTAGAGCACAGACTAGGACCTAAGCTGTTTGGGTTCAAATCCCAGCCTTGAGCAACTTACTGAATCTGTGTCTCCGTTTCTTCATCAATAACATGGTTCTTACTTGAAGTCATACTTGACTGATGGAGTTATTGTGAGGAGTACAGATAAAGAATACAAGGCACTTGGTCACCTGTCTCAGAACTGCCCGTGGCACAGCTCCAGCCCAGACAAGGGGGAGTAGGTTGCGAAGTAGGTGGTATCAGGGTCTCTCCTGGCTCGTGGGGGCCAACACTCTTCTTAGATTGGACTCTTGAGAGCTTCCCAGATTTTCAGTTCAACGTTCCAGATTGTCCCAAAGGGATGGGAAAAGGGACTAACGTTTATTGAGCACCTACCTGGTGTGGAGCTTTACATTTAAGCCTTGATTCAACCATGGAAAAGGAGGAAACTGGTAGCCCCTCCCTGACCAGACCAGCCATGTGTATAACTGACTGCAGTGCTAAATAACAAGGCAGAAAAGTAGGCATTATGTGCAGGTTCTGGAACAGCCCTCACCTAAGGAAGGGGTCAGGCTAGGCCTGATGCAAGGCTGAGAATTCCACGAATCAGTTAGAGTCTGAAATAGATGAAACAAACTGTCAGAACAGTGACCACAATTTGCCTCTTTCCTCAGCACATTTCCTGAGATAGGAATATTGAGCAATTCCCCCATACCAAGTCATGTTGGTATTGAACCTATTAGGTGGGCACTATTATTTTTCCTATTTCACAGACGCATAAGGGCTTAGAAAGTGACTTGCACACAAACATACAGACAGTAGGAGCAGAGTCAGGTTTGGAAGCCAAGTCTGTCAGGCTCCCAAACCTGAGGTTCCCACTGAGACCCTCTTTCTGGGTGACTGTTTGGTGCAACATAGAGGAATGCAGTGCAGATGGAGCCCTGCTGTCTACTCCTCCTCCCTTAGATGTGAAGAGCGTCTCTCCAAGTGGTGGGGGTGGAAAGGGGATGTCTATACCCTGAAAGGCCTGGACAGAAAGATAGGAAGATGGGGGTCTCCTTAGAGGGGGTCCCTCTGGGCTTTTTGTTCCCCACCCTCTCTGCCCCCAAGACTTAACAATACATCACATCACAGAAACAGGCTGGCAGGAGCTGCCCAGATGGTCACTTGGCCCCAGGCACATTCCTGCTGCTCAGATCAGTGAGGGAGCAGCCTCCATGCAGATGCCTGTGTAAACCTCATTGATTTTCTGCTTCATTAGGTCAGTGAGAGTGTGCAGCTCCTGCAGAGAGCCCTCTCCAGCAAGGTCTAGCAATCTCCTGGAGGAACTAACTCCCCCTTGTCCCTGCTATTAGGGGCAGTAGCTGCTCCTGGATTCCAAGCCGGGAGCCTGCCCAGACGCCACCTGGATTTCATGAAGCCTGACTACAGCACATCTGGGTGTGTGACTCTGGGCAAATGCCTTTACCTCCCTAAGACTCAGTTCCTGTTCCTGTAAAATGGGGACAATGATGGTCACTACTCCACAGAGTCGTTGTGAGGATTAAATTAGATAATGCAGGAGTGCTGGTACATATTAACTATTCAGACATGGGAGTGATGATTATTGCAATTCGCACAAAGTCTAGACCCACGAAGCTTGGTGTCCCAGCACTGACTGAGAAGCACCCTTCAGCAATCACTAATAATTTCAAAGTAGCTCAAATCTCTGGTTGCCCTCTGACAAAGTGAGAGTGGTGATCACAGTGACGTCCACAGCAGTGGTCACCAAAACTCCTCTCTAATCCACTTCCATCAGTCCACAGAAGTTAGGGCATCTCTTTCCAAATCTCCCACAGCCTGTGGACCAAAATCCTTCTCCCACCTAACATCTCACTACCAGATACCTTTTTTTTTTTTTTTTTTTTTTGAGAGAGAGAGAGAACCATCAATTTGTTGTTCCACTTATTTATACATTCAGGAATGGAACCTGCAACCTTGGCATATCAGGATGATGCTCTAACCAAATGAGCTTCTCATCCAGGGCCCCACCAGGTATTCTTATTTCTGCATCACAAAAGCTCAAATAACAAACTTGAGCAAAGACCGAACTCCCCATAGAGATTGGGAAAGAAGTCAAACAGGAAAAAATAAATACCCTAGGGATCAGGGAAGGCTGTGACCCCTCACCTAGTACAATATCTTTACAATTGATGACAGGCTCACTCCTGTCCTCTTCCGCCAAGCCCAAATGCTGTTGTTGGGAGCAGAGCTGTGCACAGAGGGCTGAGAAGGGGTGGGAGGAGCCAGGAGCGGTTTGCTTTGCATTCTGCTTTGCATTTATACTGGAAACAGAATCTCTCTGAGGAGACCTTCCCAGTTCTTGAGATTGTGGCAGTGAGGTCAGCTCTATCCCTGTTCCTGGGGTGCCCTGCCACCCCCCTGCGTCCCTGAGGAGAACCCACAAGGAGCAGGTCTGTCCACCCTGTCACTCCGGAGTCTCTGACTCCACATTGATAAACACCCCCACCCTGGATGAGAGCCTTCCAGCTCCCCAGCTGCCCCAGGGGTTATTTCATGGGGTCAGGGTGGCAAGGAACTGGGATTATTGCATAATCCACTGCAATCTATCTCCCGAACCACCACCACCCACCCCCTCCACCAGGGAGAGCAAAGTCTAAAGCCAACTAACACCCTGGCGCTGTCAACTTTCACCGATTGCCCTGAGGAGGGTTTAAAACGAATCCCGCAAGCCTGTCCCCACAATCAATTCCATGTGGGAGGGAGGGGACAGCCGCCAAAGGAAGGCCTTCCCAGCCTGCCCCATTTCAGGACCTGCCCCAAAGAACTCCTGCTGGGTCTGTAGTCTTCCGGGCAACCCATCTGGGCCACCTCCCTAGGCTCTCCACAAATTTCAGGGATGACAGTGGAGTGTGATGGGCCTGCAGCCCTCCAGGAGTCTGCAAGGGAGCCCTGCCAAGGGTACTGGCTCTGGATCATTGCCCAAGGCAGGAAATTGTGGCCCTGGTTACCATGGAGAGGCTGGCAGAGCCTGTGCCCATCTGTGGTTGACAGCCTCCCTTAGGAAAGGAGGAGAACTTCGGTTGCTGGAGAACTAGCTGAGCCTGGGGGGTAGTCTGTGACATCATGAGCCAGCCCCTGAAGGGGCAGGAGAGGAGAGTGAGGCTGGGAGCTCTGGGAGAACGAATTCCACTGAAGTGGCCTCCTGCCAATCCTGCAGCTTTAATGGCCGGGGCTAGCCTCTGGCAGAGTAAGGCCTCGCTGCCAGGCTGCCAACCCCAGCAAGGGCTGTTAGAAGCGGTTCTGACACAGTGGAAAAACCCAGGAGTCAGAGCCGGAAGTGAGAGCCACGCCCACAGGAAAGAGCCCCGGCTAGTGGAGAAGGTGTCTGGTGCAGAGGAGAAAGCACTAGACTAGTTGGGAGGTTCCAGTCCCTGAGTCACCAGCTCTGAATCACTGAGGTAGTCAAGAGCACTCTCCTTCCCGGAGCCCGAGATCCCGGCTGTGAGACTAATGTTCGCCCTGTGGACTGAGGAGCTGAGAGCCCCATCCCTCCTGGCAGTGTTAGCAGGTGTCAGGGGCAGGTGGTCTCCCTCTGATTCAGCGGGTAAAGGAGGGCTAAGGCTGTGAGGGCCTCTCCTGGGCTTTCATGCCTTCTGTGGCTAAAACTGGAGGATGAGCTAAGTTAAAATGTCCTTTGAGAGGGCCTGACGCTGCAAGTGTGCTTGTGCAAAGGGCAGAGCTTGGCCCTAATACACATGGCTGTGCAAGGCTAGCGGAGTGCCAGGGAGAGGGAGGCTGACCAGATAGGGCCCTGGAGCAGCCCCGGGGGCAGGTGAGCTGCCTGGACCTTCCTGCAGCCCTGGGCGAGGGGCTCAGGAATATCCAACACATTTGCCCTTTGATATGCAGGGAACAAAGGCCTAGCTGTTTCGAAGCTGTGAAGCACCTTCGGAAAGACTGAGAGGCAGAGTAGTGTAGGGGAAGGAAACTGATCTGGGGACTCGAAATCCACCAGGCTGCTTTCCAGCTGTGTGGCCTGAAGCAATTACATTTTTCGAGGTTTGGTAGTCTAACCAGTAAAATGAGATAAAAACTCCTGCTCTGCTTTCCTCTCCTAGGTGAGGTGGAAATGCCATGAATGAATAGAAATGGTGCTCATTTTGGCAGCACATATGCTAAAATTGGAATGATGCAGAGATTAGCATGGCCCCTGTGCAAGGATGACACACAAATTTCTGAAGTGTTCCATATTTTTTATTTTATTTATTTATTTATTTTTCTTAATTGGTACATTTATTAAAAATATAGACTAATGGTCCTGTGCTTAAATGTTGTTGTGGATGTGTGCTGGCTTCCATAAAACATAACCAATCATAAGGAGCTCTTCAATATACTCCTGACAGAAGTAAAAAGGTCACTAGAAATGACTGACAAGACAGGGCAGACATAATTCCCTTATATAATTCATAATTGCTAGAAAATGGAGTTTGACATTATTTACAATTATACCAACATCCATGGAGGCTGAGTATCACCGGCATAAGAAACGTGTTTTCATGTTTCCCAAGTAGTTTTCTGTTTTAGCTATGAAGGTCAGTTACCACAACCAAACTTTTCTTAACAAGTAGAAATTTTATGTCCATTCAACCAGAGTCTCTTACATCTTTCTGGGCCTATTCATTTGCAGAGTAGAAACTATAACCAGGTTCTTCATATCATGCAGTCACATGTAACGTCCAATCTTTATATGCTGTCCAATTTCTTTAAGATAAAAGGAGTGACTCGCAGCAGGGGTACATAGATGAAGAAGTTCCGTATGGAGATCACATCCTCGCGCATCTTCCGTTTCATCTCCTCGGGGTCCAGCTTCCGCGCGAGGCCCTCAATACGGAACATCGCGGCTCTGCCTCACCGGCTTCCACCAGCCGCGCTGTGCTCCTCTCAGCCGTAGCCTCGCGCCCGGAAATAAGCTCCGTGTTCCCTATTTTTTAAAGGGGTCAAATATATAATGATGAAAGATTTGACTTTGGCCCTGGCCAGTGTGGCTCAGTTGGTTGGGCACTGTCCAGTGCACTGAAAAGGTTATGGTTTGATTCCTGGTCAGGGCACATGCCAGGTTTGCAGGCTCAATCAATCCCTGGTGGTGGTGGTGGTAGGGCCTGGGGGGGGGGGGGGGGTTAGGGGGGCATGCAAGAAGTAGCCAATCAATGCTTCACTCCCACATCGACGTTTCTCTCTCTCCCACTGTCTTCCTCTCTCTCTAAAAATCAATACAAAAAATATTTTTTAAAAAAAGATTAAAAAAAAAAAAAAAAAAAGGATTTGACTGCCCTAGCTGGTTTGGCTCAGTGGATAGAGTGTCCGCCTGCGGACTGAAGGGTCCCTGGTTCTATTCCAGTCAAGGGCACATGCCCAAGTTTCAGGCTCAATCCCCAGTAGGGGGCATGCAGGAGGCAGCCGAACAATGATTCTCTCATCATTGATGTTCTATCTCTCCCTCTCTCTCTGAAATCAATAAAAAAAATACGTTAAAAAATAAAATAAGATTTGACTTTGGGTAGTGGGCAAATAATGCAATATACAGGTGATATATCATAGAATTGTATACTTGAAACCTATATAATTTTATTAACCAATAAAACTTTTTAAAGTTTCTGAGGTAGATTCTGTTATTAACCAATGTTACCCCAATTTTTTTTAAAAAAGGATTATAAAAGCCACCCTAAGCTACGCACAAATGAAGGACCCAGGGAGCTTTACCTAGCTGAGAGCGGAGCCTTCTCCTTGTCTGAACCCGCCCCACCACAGCCTGAGATCCCGCCTCTTAACGGAATCCCAGGCTCCCCTTCTGGTACCCTAGAAAAATGAGGTGGAGGTACCTTTTCACTCCTGCTTTGTGAGGAGCGAGTCTGTACAGCAGTTTAAACAAACACCCAGGGCCCCTCTGCCAGGTTTCTGTGAGGGTGCTCTGCAGCCAGCAGCTGCACAGCTCAGACTCCCGTCCTCTCCCCACCCGCCCCAGGACATGGCCGTCTCCTCTGCTGTATTCCCACTTGTAATTGCTTTGATCTTCTTAGAATTTTATAGGTAATTACTTTTCTCTTTCTTTCTTTCTTTCTTTTTTTTTTTTAAGCTAGGACTTGGAATGTAATTCCCCATTTGGTAAGGTTTAAAGGTTTAAAACTACCTACACAGGAGCCAGAGAGATGGCTTCTGTTATCAGTAACCTGCTTTCAAAGCCCAGTGAGACTGTTTTTATACACAAATTCAACACCCAGCAGTGCCTTGGGAATTTTGGATCCAGTTTGGAACTAATATAGGGGACAAGAGAATGGTAGGCATGGATTTCCAGGGATGGGGCTGGTTCCCTCCTTGACTGCCTCTACCCCTGGAGCAGCCCTAATCATTTCCCAAAAGTGGGAGGGGGGAGGAGAGAGAGAGAGAGAGAGAGAGAGAGAGAGAGAGAGAGAGAGAGAGAGAGAGAGAAACCCATGTGATTGGTTGCCTCCTGCACGACCGGGGCCAGGTATCGACCCTGCAACCCAGGTGTGTGCCCTGCCCTTGACTGGGAATTGAACCCAAGACCAATTTTTCTGAGGGATGGTGCTCTAACCATTTAGCAACCCGGCCAGGATGAATATAGAGTTTCTGAGATGGATTTTGCTAGGGGGTCATGTGAGGAATGAATTCTGGGGGTAATGACAGTCCAAGACAAAAAGGGAAATAGAGGCAGCATCTAGTACCTGAAAAGAAGCCCAGCCTAGAGGAGGGGAGGAGATGGAGGGGCGTGGGGTGGGGGGACAGGTGGGGAAGGCACCCAGGAGAACTTGAGGAGTGGGGCGGAGTCTTTGGCTTCCACTCCCATCATGTGAGAGATGGATGAAGTTGGGGGGGGGGGGGGAGATGACAGCACCTCCTCTAGTACCCAGGGGAGGCGCCTGCTGTCTTACCAGAGAGAGAAACCTCTGCTTTGGCACGTACACATCAGGCCCTGCTGGTCAGGGAAGGAAACAGATGAGGCCATCTGCATCCTGGGCCCTGCAACTCAGGAAAGCCATCAGCTTTGCAACCATGAGAAAGGTGAAAAAGTCAGGCTGTCAGTGAGTGTTCGGAGGGGCTGCGGGGCTGCGGGGCTGGTGGGATGTGTCAGAGAAATGTGTGTTCTATGCCCAGGTGGTTGGAGCTGTATATGTTCTGAGCTTCTTATCAATTTCTTACCCTGGTATTTAAAGCTAAATATGCACCTGACACATCTTAAATTTCCTGCCTCCCTGCATTTACTCATGCTGTGTTCTCTGCTTTCTCAACACCGGATCTTCATTAACCTTCATCTAGGCTGAGCTCAGATGCTACCTTTTCCAAGAAGCCTTCTCTGGTACCTCCAGCCAAGGACTCCTCTCTCCTCTGAATGCTAGAGCCATTTTTCTGCTTCTGTTGTGACAGTGTTACATTCTATCTTGCATTTTAACTATTGAGGGGATGCTGTTGGTCTCCCCCCACTAAATGGTAAGTCTTTGAAGGCTTATTAATTTGTCTCATTCATGTTTGTATTCCCATCACGTAACACAGTACCATTTACATAACGGGCACGTAATTCAAAATACATGTATTAAACAAATAAGTGTATATGCTGAGGATATGGAGACAAATGAGAGCGTTTCTGTCCATTAGGAGCTGACAGTGAGGAAGAGATGCACAGCTATAAGAATCAATATCAAGCCCGAGGAACAGTATTTGGCCTATGTGGGGTTTGGGTGGGCAGAGATGGTGGTAAGGGGGAGAACATTCGGGTTGAAGGAACGGCCTAGGTGGATGTACCTGGCACATTTGGGCAATGTGGTAAGTAGCCTTGGGACTGGCATATAGGAAGCACGAAGGCAAATAGGAGATAAGGCAAGAGAGGGCATGTGGGCACTGGATCATGGAGGGTTTTGCGTGCCTTTCCAAGGAATTTGGATTTTATTCTGGAATAAAATGGAATGAGGAACCATTGAATGCTCTTGAGGAGGAGTGTGACAAATACTTAGTGAGTGGAGGACTGAATCAGCACTGTGTGTTGGGTGGACAGCATTGTTTGTCCAGGTCCATTTTAGAAAAAATCTTGTATTGGGTGCTGAGCAGCACCCATCCTCTGAGGCCAAGGATACCCTGATCAAACCACTTTTGTGAGATTTTCTCTTTTAAAGAGGACACCCCCAAAGAGCACTTAGGTTGAGAAGTCTGTTTTGCCCTTTGAAACAGTGTTTCCTGACCCATCCTATGGGTCCCCCCCTCTGCTTTGGCTTTACTACAGAAATTCTTTCCTTTGGATTACATTAGTCAGGGTCTTCAGAGAAACAGTGTGTGTGTGTGTGTGTGCGCGCGTGTGCACATGTGTGTGTGTGTGTGTGTGTGTAATGAGATTTAATGTAAAGAATTGGCTCATGGGACGATTATGGCGGATCTGTCGTTATCTGTAAGCTGGAGACTCAGGAAAGCAGGTGGTATAAATTCCCACCTGGTGATGGGAAAAGATCAGTCTCTCAGTTCAAGCAGACAGGCAGAGATGCCCACTGATACCCACTGTCTCTCACTGAAAACAACTTTCTGAACATGGGACTGGCTTGAACCTCCCTACATAATTTCTTCACCTTTGTGGAGTGGGGAGTCAAGGAGTGGGGGAGGGACATCATATAAAGAAAAAAATCATACACTTTGGAGTGAAGTCAGTCCCGGGTTAAGTACCTGCTGAAATCCTTATTAGTTCTATGACCTTGGCAAAGTCATTAATCTCTCTTAGCCTCAGTTTCCTTATCTGAAAAAAATGGAGATAATTATGACAAAGAATTAAAGTGAAGATGAGCATGGGGATTGCCTAGCTTGCTGCCTAACACATAGGAGGTGCTCATTAAATGGTATTTATTTTATTCATATTTGCAGAGTTACAGGCTATTTATTGTTCTGCATAAGAAAAGGGAAGTGTGCTTGGAGTGAGCTATTGTTAAGTGTTTTAATTTAGGGGACAGCAAACTCTTTGCCCAGATTATCTTCAGAGGTCATCCCAGAGCCCTTCTGGTGAGGGCTCTTACCTGTCTCCTTAGCCTAATACCCGCTCTCTGAGCTCTGGCCTCCTCTTCCCAGCAGCTGTGGTCATCTTTGGTAGGCAGGCAGGCAGGGGCCCAGCCCCAACTGGATGAAGCCATTGTTGCAAACACTGGGGAACCACAGACACTGTTGCAATCTGCCCTGCCCTGAGGAACCCTAGAGAACCTGTGGCTGGCCCTCAGTCCTGCCAGCTGGGTGTTTCTGCGAGCGCCTAGGTCTCTGGGCCTTAGAGTGATGGGAAAACTGTTAGAACATGGTAGAGAGATGCCTTGCTTTTCTAGAGATGAGGTTAGAATTTTCCCTTCACAACCAAGAAACTCACAATTTATGGATTGTTCTTGGAGCTGGGTGCTTAGGCGATACCCCAGGTGCAGGGAGGAAATAGACTCATTTATGCCCTTGGACTCACTGTCAGGTAGGAGAGCAGAGCCACACACCTCTACTGCCAGAGGGTTTGAGGGATGCACAGACCAGTGAGGCAGAAGCAGATAGGAGGGAGGTGCCCACGCTGTGGGTGTATGGGGTGGGGAGGTTAGGGGAGTACCAGGAGATTGGTAGTTTAAAGAAGAGATGGAAGAGGAAGGCAGGCCAGGCAAAAGAACCAGCTTGAGCAAAGGCTTGGAACAGAGGTAAAAATAACATGTTTAAAAACAAAAACATAAAAACAAACAAATAACGCTGACAGTTCTTGGGTGAGGTTGGAATGCTAGGTGCTGGGTGGGGTAGGCCAGTAGGAGAGCAGACCACAGAGGCTGAGTCCTCACTGTGAGTAGTGGGGCTTAGAAGGTTTAGCAGCGGGGGGGGGGAGAAGCAGGTCAACTTTTGGAGATCATTCGACTTAGGTGAGAAAGACTGACCCTGTGCTAGGCATTTTCTTTCAACCAATAGTTGTCGAGTGACTATTTCGTGCCAGATGTCCCGGGCACTGGGAAACCAAGATTCAAACCAAGCCTTCTCTGAGGGTAAACTCCACATTTTACGGAGGAGGAAATTGAGGGTAGAACTGACTCCAGCTGGTGGCTCCGGCTGGGGTCTTTGTGACCGGAGGGCCGAGCGGCTCTGGCCGGCCAGCGCACGTGGGTCTGCTCGTGGGTCTGCGGGCTGCGCGCGCCGCCAGGGCCTCTTCACTGCCCAGCCCGGCTGGGAGCCCGCCCCCAGCCCGACCCACACGTGGGTTCCCGCACGTCCGCCCAGCTCCCAGCTCCCTCGCTCCCCGCCCCCCTGACGTCAGCCCCACCCTTCCATTTAAGGCCCCTCCCGAGCTAGGCTCAAAGTACCGGAGCTGCAGCCGCCAAGTCCGGATCCTACATCGCGCGCCACCGACGCCCGCCCCCCGTGCACTCCCGGTACGGTAGGGCCCGGCGCGCTCTGCGCCCGATGGGGCGGGCAAGCGAGCTGGCCCGGGCCTCGGTGGCCTGGCGCTACCTGCTAAAGCTTAGCAGCTACGCAGTCCCTCCTCCCTGGGGATGTAGGCGCTGCTTTCCAGAAGCTTAGTGGGGAGACCTGGGCGGTGGCCCCCGCCCGGCCTGGGCGCGGAGCCCGCCGCTCTCAGCTTTTGCTCTAAGTGGGCACTATGGCATCCGGCCTGGCTGGGGAGCCCAGGAGGTGGCCGCACCTAGCCTGGGGTGGAAAGTCCAGGTGGATGCAGGACAAGGACGGGTCTGAAGGGTGGGGTGAACCTCTGGGCTGGAACTCGGCCAACGGCGCAGGACTCCCTGGAGCCAAAAGGCCTCGGCAGCCTGGGTGGGTTCCTGGAAGCCGGAAAGCCGCCGAGCAGCTCCTTCCCGAGTCGGATTTTAACCCGGGGACTCTGGAGAAGCGGGCTCCCTGGGAGTGGCCGCTGCCTGTAGATTACGGAGCGCTCTTTGCGCCCATTGCATTTATGAAGCAGAGACTGGGGTAGCTACGCCTAGCACTGTGCGTCCGCTCTCCCGCGTTTCACACGGTCTATTGAGAGGAGAGTCCTCCGGAACCGTTCCTTCTGGCACATGGGGGAACCTAAAGCTGGGAGAGGGTTGGGCCATCTCTAAGGTCACAGGAGGTGGCGGAGTTGGGGAGTAGACCCTCTTTCTGCAGAGCTTCCTCTCCCGCACGTGTCCCCACATTGGAGGAAGCGCTGGAGCCCAGAGCTTAGGTGTTGGTGAAGCCAGGAGGTCTCTAGAGAGGAAGGACTGCTCCCTCCCCCCGGCTAGGCTGCAGGAACCTTACCAGGCTGTCCCGAAATAGCAGTGATTTGTAAGGAGAGACCCGATTCCAGCCTGGCGACCCCGGGCTGCTGGCCTGTAAGCCCTCTGGGACATGTGCCCTTTGGAACGCTGTCAAAACTAGATCCAGTGAGTGCGGTGCCCCGGGTTGGATGAGCAGAGTCTAATGTTTGTTCCCTCCCAAGCTCTGGAAATCGCGGGTTCCACCAAGTAGTAGTCACACTAGGACTCCAGGCCTCAGGCCTCTGAAGCTATTTCCGCACTTCCTGTGCTGACAAAAAAAATTTCCTCAAACCGGGCCTCACTCCTTTGCAACCAGGATCACTGCAGAAGCCACGCCGGGCACCTCCCTCCAGGGCTGGTCAGCAGCCCCTGGTATTGCGATTTAGAGTCTGGGCTCTGGCCGTGCGCCAGGCCCAGGAGGCTGCCAGCCGGGCTTCACGTGGCTCCTGTCTGCTTCGGAGCTCCAAGTCTAAAGTCTGACTCCGAGCTTGCTGCGCCCTCTGACCCTAAGGGCGGGAGAGTTTCTAATCTTTTCCGCTGACGGGCGGGGCCCGTGCCCACCTCTTCTACAGCCCTCGGCCTCTGGACCTCTGTAGTCCATTCCCAGCTCTCGGAAATGCGCAAGCGCTCCAGGTGCGCGGGCGGGCGGGTGGGGGAGGGGACAGCTGCTAATCTTCCGGGTCTGGGTGTTACTACCCGAGGGCGCCCGGGGACCCAGCAGGCAGTCTGATCTGCCCTTGGGGGCGGGGGGGGGGGGGGGGGGAGATGAGTGAGCGCGCATGAGCAGAGCTCCCTGCCTGCCTCGCTGCCTCGGGGTTGGGGAGTGAGGCAGTTAAGCAGTTAATGGTACTTTTTGCACGTACCTCTGGAGGAGTAGACGGCTGTTCGTGATCTTGTTTGAGCAAAGGCCGGCCCAGCTTGGGGTTAATAGAGCAAGATGGGTGAACACTCAGGAGGCTATACTTACACGCAGACGTCAATATTATTTTTACATGCGAAGGTGAGGTTTTTTCCACACCAAGTTCCTAGCCAGGCCAGACCCTGGCATTAGGCCTTCCCACTCTCCTTTGGCTACCTTTGGGTTTTTCCTCTTCCCCCTTTTTAGTCATTCCTTGTGATTTCTAGTGGCAACAGGAAGTGAAATGAGCTTTTTCCGAACATCTTTTGGTTAATAAGTGTGCAATGACAGTTCGTATTTCCCCTCCCACCTCCCCCATAGGTTCCTTTTGGTTCTAAGTCCAAAATGGCAACACTCAAGGATCAGCTGATTGTGAATCTTCTTAAGGAGGAACAGAGCCCCCAGAATAAGATTACAGTCGTTGGGGTTGGTGCTGTTGGCATGGCTTGTGCCATCAGTATCTTAATGAAGGTAAGTGAGAGTCCATCACTCCGCAAGGCAAGGATAACTTGACCCCACCCACTCCTCCACTCCCTCATAATTGCATGATCACGTTGTATATGCAAATATTGAGGTTCATGCACTCATTTCAAAGAACTTTATGTGAAGTAAACTTTTGAAATATGCTATGCCAAAAGGATATCAGAACAAAAAAAAAATCAAGGTTATTAGGCTGGCAACACAGTTTCTTAAATTCACTCTGCTGTATTAACATGCATGAGTTGCCTACAAATGAAAGAGTCCCTTTAAACAAGCTAAAATTATTTTAAAGTAATTTTTGAAGTGAAATGATATATACTGTGGTAAAATGAAAGTCACACTGAATGTGGAAAATTTATTTATTTATTTATTTTTTTTCAGTAAAGAGGGTGGATGTTTTAATTTTTTTACTATTTTATTTAAAAATTTTTTTAATTTTATTTTTGACTGTGGGAAATCTTAAAGTCTTGCTCCCATGTAAGTCACCATTGGCCCTCTACTTGGATAGCAATTTTAGTATTAATTTTGGAAGCTAAAGTTTAATTAGAAGAAAAAAAATGTGTGAATGAATAAAAAGCACTTTTTACTGTAGTCAAGCCTGGTTTATATAAAACCGAAATTGAGGCAACTTATAGTATTAAAATATTTTTAAGTTCAGATTTGGAGTTCCTAATAAGAGTGGTGGGCACACAATGCAATATACAGATCATGTATCATAGAAATGTACACTTGAAACCTTTATGATCTTATTAACCAACTAGAGGCCTGGTGCACGAATTCATGCACCAGTGGGGTCCCTCAGCCTGGCCTTCGGGATTAGGCCGAAACCAGCTCTCCAACATCCCCCGATGGGTCCCGGATTGTGAGAGAGGGCACAGGCCAGGCCAAGGGAGCCCACCAGTGCATGATTGGGGCTGGGGAGGAATGCAGGAGGTTGGCCAGCCCAGGAGGGACCACGGGAGGGCTCCAGGGCATGTCCGGCCCGTCTCGCTTAGTGCGGATTGGCTGGACCCCAGCAGCAAGCTAATTTACCGGTTGACTGACTGCCCTCTGGTGGTCAGTGCCATCATAGTGAGCAGTTGAATGGCCTTAGCATATCATTAGCATATTATGCTTTGATTGGTTGAATGGATGACCGGACACTTAGCATGTTAGGGTTTTATATATAGGATGTGACCCCAATGAATTTACTATAAATAAATAAATGAAATTATGAATTCTGGGTTCTAAACAGAAAAGGATTGAAAGCAGAAATGAGCTGTGCAGATGTTGCAGAGCAACATAGTTACACTATCTGTGTTCTTAGGAAAGGCCACAAAGTATTCCAACTCTTGTTCCTTCCACCACTGAATCAGAAATGGATGCCATCTGTTTTTCCTACACTACCTATGGTCTTTTTCAGTGATGCCCTCTAATTCAGGTGTGGGTAAGAGTAACTGCCAGACCACTCATTACACTGTAGATGATTTGGGGTAGATCTGCAGCTCAGCTAGTACAACCTCTTTGGTTATGACGGTCATGTCCTATTTGTATTAAAACTATTGTTGGTGCTCCTGGTCAGATGCACCTAAGGACTTTTATATGTTGAACTGAAAGGATATTTTTCACGAATAATTTAGAATGCACAAATCTATCTATGTAAAGTTGTTATAGCTCTTTAATATATGGAAACATAACCAGGGAATGATCCAGAATATCACTTTTTAATTCTAAGTCTTTTTAAAAAATATATGTTTTTATTGATTTCAGAGAGGAAGGGAGAGGGAGAGAAATAGAAACATCAATGATGAGAGAGAATCATTGATCTCCTGCCTCCTGCATACCCCTCAATGGGGATCAAACCCACAACCCGGGCATGTGCCCTTGACCAAAATCGAACCCAGGACTCTTCTAAACACTACCAATCCAGTGTTCTATTTTAACATGGGGGCCTGCTCCTATGCCAGAAATATGGAAATTTTGCAGGCCCATCTAAAAATTTGGAAGTAGTAAGTTTGATTTTCATTGTTGTTGAAAATGTTTTATTTTTGAGGTGATACCTTTGGAAGCAATTTTGATTTAAGAAAAATTTTTGTCTTTTAGGACTTGGCAGATGAACTGGCTCTTGTTGATGTCATGGAAGACAAATTAAAGGGAGAAATGATGGATCTCCAACATGGCAGCCTTTTCCTTAGAACACCAAAAATTGTCTCTGGCAAAGGTTAATTTCAACATATTTATATTGTAGTCCATGCTAGACTTAATTGTTTATCAGGCTCAAAATCCTAGCTCTTCAAACACTTTTTTATACAGGATATGAGAGCTTTTGAACAATTTTGCATCGGTACCTACTGATATTGAAGTTTCAATTTATTTACTTTCCATACTTTCTTTTGCACACTAACATAATAACAGTATCTGTTTTGACACTTGAAAGTCATTGTTCCTCCCTTCTCACTACTGCATTTGACTAGCCAAAAAAAAAAAGTCATTGTCAACTTACCTGATAGGTATCTTCCTTCATTACCTTCATCCCTCACTTAACCATCCTGTGCCATAGGGATCTAGAAGCAAGATGTACTTGACAAGTGTAAAGCTGCCTCTGCTTTTTAAAAAAGAAAGCCTGTTCCTGGGCTGATATGACCACAATTAAGTATTTAAGTAGAAGCAGGAGTACGGGAGAGTATGAGCATTGAGCTCAGGTGGCCAAAAATTTGGCAATGTATCTCATTTAATACGATAATCTATTAAGTTTTATTCCTTCCAGCTCCCCCCAGTTGCAGTTATATAAAGTCACAATGTGACTAAAACAAAAAGGGGGCATTGATGTACTCTTCATCCATGTTAGTGGCCACCGTGATAAAACTCCAAAAACTAAAGGAGAGAAGTCTGGGGGGCATTAAGGACTTTTTCCTGCCACATATACAAACCACTGTCCCCCCCAAAAAAAGTTGATGGAAAAATGTTTTGCCGGCTAGGTATTGGAGATCTCTTAAAGGCCTTAATCTAATTATTGTTTTCTGTTGTCTAGACTACAGTGTGACTGCAAACTCCAAGCTGGTTATTATCACAGCTGGGGCTCGTCAACAAGAGGGAGAAAGCCGCCTTAATTTGGTCCAGCGTAACGTGAACATCTTTAAATTCATCATTCCTAATGTTGTGAAATACAGTCCCAACTGCAAATTGCTTGTTGTTTCCAATCCAGGTGAGGTTTTTAACTGCTTAACAATAGATGAGCTAGGGTAAACTGATAGTATATATTATATTCTGTATATACATATTTATTTCTCATCTTTCACTTTCTTCCTGGGAGTGGATTTTTCTTTTTGTAAAATAGTTAAATTTAAAGCATGAAAGGGGATAGGATACAATGCCTCTGAATGTAGCTGGAACTTTAAAATTAGTTTTTTGTGCAAGAAGACCTTGGATAAGGTATAAGCTTATGGCTAATGTGATATTCTCTTAATTGATGCACAGCTTATTTTGATTAAATTACATTTCTTGAATACTTAATGGTTTGCTATATTATACATATTATAGAGGTTTACAAATATTAACAAAAACCTTGACCACGATCATAGTCAAGATCCATACAGAGCCATATGTCTTTTTCTCTCTCTTGAAAGTTTAATTGGTCCTTGGGAAAGGGAGGCAGGCAACCCCTGCCACCTGCTGAGGGTGGCACAAGCCCTCCCCGTTTCCCATGGTGTTGATGGGAGGTTCACGTGCTGGGGGAAGGCCAGGAAGACCTTGAGCTTGGGCCAGGCACTTAGGCGAGCCAGGTAGGCCAAGAGCAGGGGGAAGGAGTCCAGGCAGTGGGTGGCCAGGGCCTGGTGATTCAGCAGCAAGTCCAGCAGGTTGTAGTCTGCGAAGGAGATCATCATGTTACCCATGGTTCTGGACAGCGAGGTCTCAAAAGACTTCAGGTGCCCAGACAGTTCCTCCACAGAGTCCTCCTTGCCTGCCTATTAGTTGGTGTAGATGAAGGTGATGTACTTGCAGCAGAGGTTCTCCGTGCTGTCATTCACCACGCTTACCAGGGTCGCCTCCTGAAGGTCCTTCCCATGTAGCCCAAGGGGAGCAGCTTAGGTGGTACAGGATAGCACTGGACTGGGACAGGGTGAGGTCTCCGCCCTGGAACTTGGGGAACTGCCTGTACATACAGGAGGTCTTGAGGGAGCCCCGCAGCCAGGTCTCCTTAGTCACCACCTCTTCCTTCCAGCTCTGGCCCCGGTCAGCCAGCAGCATGTGATGGCCTTGCAGCACCCTCAAACAGGGAAGTAGACCATGGTGTAAGGCAGCATGGTGGAGGTGTAGACAAAGGCGGTGGCTACACCAGCAGCAGCAAAGCTCAGGCAGGACTCCGCCATATATCTTCAGTAGCTAATCATTGTCTAATCATTCACCTGGTATCTTTGCCTAAATGTTTTCTTCACAGTGGATATCTTGACCTATGTGGCTTGGAAGTTAAGCGGCTTTCCCAAAAACCGTGTTATTGGAAGTGGTTGCAATCTGGATTCAGCCCGGTTCCGATACCTGATGGGGGAGAGGCTGGGAGTTCACCCATTAAGCTGTCATGGGTGGGTCCTTGGGGAGCATGGAGACTCTAGTGGTAAGCATGCCTTATTTCCTCTTTCTGTTTTCAAAAAGATGGTGTAAAAAAGTGACAGTTTTATTAAATTGGAGCCTAATTCAGATATCCATTCATCAAGGTAGAATCATTTTCAGAAATCTATTTTTTGTGTAATTTAATGTTAAGAATTGTTAAGATTTTAGCCATATTACATGACATTTATCTGGCATGCAGGATGGGGAATGAAATTTATTGTACTTCTTAACCATGGACATGTTACATAAGACCTCAATCACTTAATATCATAGCTGTTTATAATAAACCTGCACTGTTTGACCCTGAAAAGGTTAGTCAAGTCAAATGGAGAGTATGAAAAAATCCCATTATTACAGTAGAAGTGTTATAATTTTTGCAGATTCTCAGTTCCTTATGCCAAGATAATTTTCCTTATAATCTTATACTATCTTTATATTCCAATATATGGAAATCTAAAAGTAAAGGTATTGCAGTTTTTTTTTGTGTTTTTTTTTTTTTTTTTCATTTATTTTCATTTTAGGTATTGTAGTCTTGAGTATCTACTAAAAGGGGTAATACTCCCCAGATAAAAGAGAATTAGAAAAATGGGTTGGAATTACTAGTTGCTGACTGATGCATGGAAATAAGTGAATTTTGTACTGTTTCTTTTAGTGCCTGTATGGAGTGGAGTGAATGTTGCTGGTGTCTCCCTAAAGAATCTGCACCCTGAGTTAGGCACTGATGCAGATAAGGAACAGTGGAAACAAGTTCACAAGCAGGTGGTTGACAGGTAATATGTCTCATAATTTGGCAGCATGGGAGATTAAACTTTATTGTTTGTATTTAAAATATTAAAAGTTTAGTAGTATATGCATTTGAGTATATTTTGTTAGAGAGAAAACTTGTTTTCTAAAGCCTTGTTAAAGATCATACTATAAAAAGAGGTAAAGATATTAAAAATTATAGACATTTATTAACGCTACAGTCTATCTTTTGCCATAATTCCCAACTTATAGTATGATAAATCTTTCTGCTTATATTGTAAATTATTAAGTTAGATTAAATCTAGTCTGCTGGTGCTTGGAAATGAGTGAATTCTCTGCTTCTCTCACTCATCCCTCCACCCCCCAGCTCCCTTACACTCTTGAGATAATCCTAAGTAAGCATGTTTATGTATTCTTGGATTTATTTTAAATCCAATGTTATATCTTAAAGAATCATCTATTTTGTTGCAAGGTACTATAGTTATTTGTTTTGATAGTTATGTAATATTTCAATGTATGAGTATACCATAGTTTATTCATTCTTCTGTTGGAGAGAATTGGGCTTGTTGTCAGGTTTTTGCTATTGCTGGCAATACTATTGTGAACATCCCTATACATAATATCCTTGTATACATGGAAAGGTCTACTCTTTTTATTTATTTTTTAACATATTTTCATTGATTTCAGATAGGAAGGGAGAGGAAGAGAGAGATAGAAACATCAATGATGAGAGGGAATCATTGATTGGCTGCCTCCTGGACGCCTCCTACTGGAGATTGACTGAGCCCGCAACCTGGGACCCTTCAGTCCACAGTCCAACATTCTATCCACTGAGCCAAACTGGCTAGGGCACAAGGTCTACTCTTGTGTGTATAATGCAACTTTGTGGCATTATCCTATATAATAATCCTATATAATAAAAGGGTAGTATGCAAATTGACCCTAATGGCAGAATGACCAGTTGCTATGACTATGATGTGCACTGACCACCTGGGGGCAGATACTCAATGCAGGAGCTGCCCCCTGGTGGTCAGTGCACTCCCACAGGAGGAGCTCTGCTCAGCCACAAGCCAGGCTGACGGCTGCGAGTGCAGCGGTGGTGGCGGGAGCCTCTTCCACCTCCTTGGCAGTGCTAAGGATGTCTGACTGCGGCTTAGGCCCACTCCCTGTGGGCTCCAGGGCTGCCATGGACATCTCCCGAAGGCTCCAGTGCTGCCAAAGGGATGTCTGACTGACAGCTTAGGCCTGATCCCCCGGGGAGTGGGCGTAAGCTGGCAGGTGGACATCCCCCGAGGGGTCCCGGACTTCGAGAGGGCACAGGCTAGGCTGAGGGACACCCCCCTGAGTCCATTAATCTTGTGCACCAGGCCTCTGATTTACTATAAAGTTTATGTTCAGTAAAAGCTTTGTGTATTGTTTTTGTTTGTTTCTCCTATCTTACTTTTTCTTGCCCTTCCCTGTGATTTCTTACCCTACAGTGCTTATGAGGTAATCAAACTGAAAGGCTATACATCCTGGGCCATTGGCCTATCTGTGGCAGATTTAGCAGAAAGTATGATGAAGAATCTTAGGCGGGTGCATCCAATTTCCACCATGATTAAGGTAGGTCTATGTAGTGATATGTTGTACTTGAATGTCATTATTTACATTTTTAAAAAATGATTTCTTTTTAGAAAGCCATTAGATTAATGTACGTCCTCAGTCATTGATTTAAGAAATTAATGCACCTGCAACTTTCTTTTTTGGAAGAAACATGGGCAAGCATTAAGATTAATGTCCACTAGCACTATGTTTAGCACATAGATACTTGATAATTTGTTGACTTAAAATCTATTCAATTATGTTCAAATGGGTGGAAGACTAAAGAAGCAGAATTTCTTCTTTTGGGAAAAATGGAAATCACACTTAAGTTACAGTTACCAAAAGTGTTATACAGCAAAAATTGGAAAGTAGTATGGATAATAGCAATAGTTTAGATTTTCTTTTAGAATAGAATTTTTAAAAAAATTTTTATTGATTTCAGAGAGAGATAGTGAAAGAGAAACCTCTATTTGCTATTCCACTTATCTATGAACTCACTGCTTGCTTCTTGTATGTGCCCTGACTGGAGATTGAACCAGCAACCTTGGCATATCTGGACGACTCTCTAATCAATTGAGCTATCTGGCCAGAGTCTAGAATGGAAATCTTGCTGCAATTTTAATGACTTTATTTTACACTGTTCATTACATCCTAACTGAAGATTTGGAGAGGAATTTCTACTTACCTGTTTATATCAAAATAAGCTTCATAATTGTAGAGAATGAAAGTCTTGGGAGACCCCCCCAAAATGTATAGAAAAAAAACAAAATATTTTTCATTTTGTCTTCAGGGTCTCTATGGAATAAAAGATGACGTCTTCCTTAGTGTTCCTTGCATCTTGGGACAGAATGGAATCTCAGATGTTGTGAAGGTGACTCTGACACCTGAGGAAGAGGCCCGTTTGAAGAAGAGTGCAGATACACTGTGGGGGATCCAGAAAGAGCTGCAGTTTTAAAGTCTTCTAATGTCAGACCACCTCACTGTCTAGGCTACAGCAGGATTTTAGTTGGAGATTGCATATTGTCCTTTTTATCTGATCTGTGACTAAGAACATCAGTTTCCTAAAGATAGAGATAGTAATGGTTCATAAAACCCAGCATCTGCATCCTGATGCTGGATGGTCCTTATCTTGTGTAGTCCTAAACTGGTTAGTGTGAAATAGCTCCACCTCCTCAAAGGCACCACTGCTAATGTTCCTCACACTACAGTTGCCCTTCAGACTAGATGTGTGTTCACTGTGTGTTACATAACTTGTGGTTCCTTTTTCTCCTGGGATCCAATGTAAATCCAATATTGCATGTTTTGTGCATAACTGTTCTAAAGGATCTTAATCTGTGTACTGTATGTATCAGATTAGTGTACATTGCCATATAATGTAAAAAGAAAAGTCTACATATAAATAATACAGCCAACTATCCAAGTGTCATACCAACTAAAATGCCAAATAAACCTTGAACAGTGACTACTCTGTTAATTTATTACCATATAAAATCATAAAGCTATTATTCATTACATTATTGGGAGCTACTATGTTACTCTTGGGCAGCTGCAATGATTTTTGTTTATTGGTTGATTTTAGAGAGAAAGAAACATCTATTTGTTGTTCTAATTTATGCATTTGTTGGTTGATTCTTGTATGTGCTCTGACTGGGCATTGAATCCACCCACAACCATGGTATAGTGGGATGGTGCTCTAACCAACTGAGCTTCAGTGATTTTTTTTTTTAAGGGATATTTACTATTGACCAGACTTTAGTTTAATCTGAATTAACAGATTAAGGCTGTGGCTAGATTGATTAGGTTCTTTTGGTACCATTTCCATTTTAATCATTGTTTTAATATACTAAGCCCCAAGATATTACATAAGATAACTTGATAGAATCTTTGTTTTCTGGAGGCCAGTAACATAATGGTACAGTAGTCCCCCCTTATCCATGGGTGATACATCCAAGACCCCCAGTGGATGCTTGAAACCACAGACAATACCAAACCCTATGTTTACCATTTTTTATCATACATATGGGATATGATAATGTTTAATTTATAATTAGGAGCAGTATCCTGACCGGTTTGGCTCAGTGGATAGAGCTTCGGACTGTGGACTGAAGGGTCCAGGTTCAATTCTGGTCAAGGGCATGTACCTTGGTTGCGGGCACATCCCCAGTAAGGGGTATTCAGGAGGCAGCTGATCAATGTTTCTAACTCTATCCCTCTCCCTTCCTCTCTTAAAATATCAGTAAAATATATTAAAAATAAATAAATGAATTAGGAGCAGTAAGGAACTAATAATAAAATAGAACAATTATAACCAAGACTAAAAAGTTATGAATGTGGCATTAGGTCAAATAAAAGTTACTTGAACATAGCACTGCGATATAATAGTTGAGCTGATAACCAAGATGGCTACTAAATGACTAATGGGTGGGTAGTTGTACCATGTGGATAATCTCCACAAAGGGATTATCGTGGCTCAGGCATGATGAAGTGGAATGACATAAGATTTCCTCATGCTACTCAGGATGGTGTGTAATTTAAAACATGAATAATTTCTGGAATGTTCCAATTAATATTTTCAGACTGCATTTGACTATGGGTAACCATGGAAAGCAAAACTGGATAAGTAGAGGGACTACTGTTTTTTTATTTTTATTTTTTATTGATTTCAGACAGGAAGGGAGAGGGAGAGAAACATCAATGTTGAGAGAATCATTGATCAGCTGCTTCCTGCACGCCCCCTATTGTGGGTTGGGCCCGAAACCCAGGCATGTACCCTAACTGGTAGTCAAACCATGATCTGGTTCAAAGGTCGCCATTCAACCACTGAATCACTCTGGCTGGGCAGAACTATTATCTTTAATAATTTTAAATAAAATAGTCCATTACTATGACTCTTATCCAGACCTAAAAACTGTACTTCCAGAGTAACTTTATTGTCATCCCTTTTCTAGAAATTTCCCCCCCAAATTTCCTTCCTGAGAACTAGTTAAGGAAAATAACTACACTTTTTAAAATGTGGCTTAAATGTAAAATGACAGGACTAACTTATGGAGTCTTGACAATTAATTTGCTTTCCTGTAGACTCTAAAAAACAACCTTAAGCTATAACTTACCATAAAATTTACTCTTGAAGTGTAGGATTCTGTGGATCCACATAGTTGTGCACTCCCACCACTATCTAATCTTGGGACTTTTCAATTTACTGGGGGGAAAAAAGTGTATTTAATCCTACAGCCTTTTAAGTTAGTCTTAAAAAATTTTTTTTAATTTATGTTTATTAATATCAAATTATTTGGTACAATAAATTAGTCAACACCAACATGACTGAAAAATAATGCTTAAGAGAGACTTGTTAAACTTTTATAGATTTTTCAGATTTAATCTTGTTAAGCTTCCTTGCTTTCTGGCACAGTAAGTGTTCCAGGTACACATTGTATCTTTGCCCCAGGCAAGGAATAGGCCAACTCTGCAAGGAGCCCTGAGTCATTTTAATGGAATATGATCTCATTTTAGTTTTAATGCCCTGTGAAGTGGATTAGGCAGGTCTTAGCCGCCATCTCAAACAAACTGCCAGTTAGTGGGGGAAAAAATGGAATATTCACAACATGGTCCTCCTTTCATATCCTATCTAATCAAAGAGTAATATGCAAATTAACCATCACTCTGTTACACCCACAAGCCATGCCCACAAGCCAATCAGGAGTGAGTATGCAAATTAACCCAACCAAGATGGCTGTGGCCACAGACACAGCAGGAGGGAGGCTTGGGTTTCCCCAGCAATGGAGGAAGCCAAGCTTTCCGCACACCCTGGCCAGACCAGGCCTCCACTCCAGGCTACAAAGTTTCAATTGTAGAAGATAAATAAATTCCAGATACCAGGGCCTCCACTTGGGTCGCCAGGGGGCGTGGCCGGCCTGCAAACCACCACAGGCCCCTCGCCCAGGCCGCCCCACACCACAAGGGAACCCTCACCCTGATCCGGGACACCCTTCAAGGCAAACCAGCTGGCCCCCACCCATGCACCAGGCCTTTATCCTATCTAATAAAAGAGTAATATGCAGATTGACCATCACTCCAACACACAATATGGCTGCCCCCATGTGGTCAAAGATCCTGCCCCCATGTGGACACAAGATGGCCAGCAGGGGAGGGAAGTTGGGAGGGACCAGGCCTGCAAGGGAGGGCAGTTGGGGGCAATCAAGCCTGCACGGGAGGGCACTTAGGGGTGACCAGGCCAGCAGAGGAGGGAAGTTGGGGGTGACCGGGCCTGCAGGTAAGGGCAGTTGGGGGGGACCCAGGCCTGCAGGGGAGAGCAGTTGGGGGGGAACAGGCATGCAGGGGAGGGCAGTTAGGGGCAAACAGGCTGGCAGGGGAGCAGTTAGGCATCAATCAGGCTGGCAGGGGAGTGGTTAGGGAGTGATCAGGCTGGCAGGGAGAAGCGGTTAGGGGCAATCAGGAAGGCAGGCAGGCGAGCTGTTGGGAGCCAGCAGTCCTGGATTGTGAGAGCGATGTCCGACTCCCGTTTAGGAGGTAGGATCGGGCCTAAACGGGCAGTCGGACATCCCTTGAGGGGTCCCAGATTGGAGAGGGTACAGGCTGGGCTGAAGGACAACCACTTCCCCCCCCCCCGCCCCGCCGCCCTGTGCACGAATTTCGTGCATCGGGCCTCTAGTAGATTGATATGCCTATATCTCTCTCTGTGTGTGTAGATATTTCCCCCCACTAAAACCTATGTTGAGAAAATAAAACTATTACGACTTCAAAGCCATATACTTTCTAATCCTTTGCTGAATGCATACTATACTTTGGTAGGTGTGGGAATATGCAAAAATCTTGCATATTTGGCTCTCTTGTAACAAAATGGTAAGTTAGCTTGACTCACAGCCAGCAGAGAAAACCACTCAGGCAGAGAGGATGTCTGGCTCCTCCCAATGCCCCTAGGCCTTGGGCAGGTAAGAATGAAGAGCTTTTCTTCAGTCAGAACAGGAGTTTGGTCACTACCAGATGATAACTCCTTAGGCCAACAGGGGTATGAAGCAGATGTAGAGCTTAGATTTGGAGGTCATCTAGGCCAGCAGTGTCTCCCTCTCAGCCCCATGGAAGTGAGGTTCAAAGGCAGGAAGTTGCTGTGGAAGCACACAAGTAAGTGTAGTACAGGATCAACAACAGCTGCCACTCCTGTCCACCATAGAAACCTCTTGCTTGGGGCTGGCAATAGGTTAAAGTCCCTAAGAGGAACAGGAGTAGGGAGGTGGTGGTAGTTGACACATTGGTCAAGGAAAGCTAGAGGAAGTGGCATATATGCTCAAAACTGAAAATAAGCAATCAACTTTGAGAAGGGCCGGGGGAGAACTTTCCAGATATAGAGAACAGCAAGAAGTTCTCAGCCAAGAAAAAGCTGGGGGGAGAGTGTGATGAAGAGTGTTTTGAGATGAAGTTGCAGAGGTGTGAGGAGGCCAAATTTTTAATGTATCATATGTTGTAAAAATTTTTTTTTTTCCTTTTTTAAAATTTTTTTTTTTTTTTTTTTTTTTTTTTTTAGAGATAGAGGGAGAGGGAGAGAAACATTGATGTGAGAGCAAAACATCAATGGGCTGCCTTCTGCATGCCTCCTACCAGGGGATAGAACCCGCAACCTTTCTATGCACAGGAGGATGCCCAACCAACTGAGCTGCACGAACCAAGGCAATTTTCTTTTTTAAGTGTGACGGAAAGCTATTGAAGGGCTTTAAGCAGAGTTATTGCATGATCTGAACTATATTAATCATAGTCTTTGATACAGAAAATGAATTACCCTTTAGATTTTGAAAAAGATTCAAATGCAAATGACAAAAAATGACAGAGGAGGTTGTGTCCCTTTGTGTGAGTTATAAATTAAAAATCACTCTTAGAAAACTAGACATGGCCATATATATTTTTGACTTCAGAGAGGAAGGGAGAGGGAAAGAAATAGAAACATCAATGATGAGAATCATTGATCATCTGCTTCCTACAGGTCCCCCGCTAGGGATCAAGCCTGCAACCCAGGCATGTGCCCTTGACCGGGATTGAACCTGGGACCCTTCAGTCCGCAGGCCCAGCTAGGGCTTCTTTTATTAAAAAAAAAAACAACCACATTTTTTATTGATTTTTAGAGAAAGAGGAAGGGAAAGGGAGAAACATTGATGAGAAACATCCATTGGTTATCTCCTGCATGCCTCCCACTGGGGATTGAGCCTGCAACCTGGGCCTGTGCCCTGACTGGGAATCAAACCAGTGACCTCTTGGTACATGGGTGGATGCTCAACTACCGAGCCACACCGGCCGAGCTCATTTTCATGATTACCTTATACTCTCGCAAGAGAAATTCAAACATTATTTCAGCACTCCATCCTGAAGTTACATAGCTTAATAATAATTTTAAAAAATTCCTGCAAATGAATGTTTGGATATAGGTGTGATAAGTGCACCAAAATGTGTGTTCCTCAAAGTCAGGTTGGTCACTCCCAAGTCCACACTTTACTGCTTTAAGCTAGCAAAACCCTAAAAACAGGAGATGCTCCCAGGAGGGTTCTTTCCCATGAGGGCCTGGAGAGTTTAGCCGGGTGGTTGTGGGGTCTCCAAAAAGTCAGGGCCCGAAAATCAATCCCAGGCCGCCTGAAGGAAATGAAACAACACTCCGATAACCTTGATTGCACGCTCTCCAAGATCGTCTCTTCATTCTTCACAAAGACAGCAGAAGGAGGTAACTACATAGACCCAAGCAACCAGCTCACACAGAGAGGAAGCCGAGCGTCTGCCAATGCGCCTGCGCCGGCCGGCGGGGACGGGGCTTGCGTGCTGACGTACGCGGAGCGTGCTTGCGTGTCGGGCGGGGAATAACCGTAGCCGGGCTTCGCACCTCAACTGCCGCGGGTGTTGTTCTCCGGGGTCCCTGTTTTAAAAATCCTTAAAGGCTGTGTGTTATGCTTCCGGGGGGTCTGTACTGAGTTGCCCCAAGCAGAGCATTTGTGAGTATCTGGCACTGGGGCGAAAATGGTGGCTGGGGCAGAGAGAGCTCCAGGAGCCTGTTGGTGCCCCAACCGCTACTACCTCTCCACACCTTTGACCAGGATATTCTGTCTTTGGCTTCCCCTCAGCCCTGGCTCCCCCTTGGTGCAAACTCAAGAGGTAGTTTCTTAGTTCAGTGTGATTAAGCACATCGCTAGCTATGAGCGTTATTCAGGGAGTTCCATTCCACTGAAATTGCGTTCTCTCTCTCAGGTTCTCAGGATGTCAACGGTCAAGGAGCAGCTGATTAAGAATCTAATTGTGGAAGATAAAACCTCCAATCAGAAGATCACCGTTGTTGGGGTTGGTGCGGTAGGCATGGCTTGTGCAATTTGTATCTTATTGAAGGTAAGTAAGTGATCAGCCTATTCTGGGGCTGAAGGTCAAGCACTTTTAGGTCTTGTCGGTCGATGAGTTCAGGTTTGCAGGGCTAATCAATTGACAGCAAATACGTATCCTCTCATCAGACTTTTTTTTTTCTCTTGGTCATATTCCTCTCATCTGATTTTTGACACAATGTAAGAAACATTTACTATGAGTTTACCATTCTGAGACTGTTGCAGATTTATTTATAGGCACATTGTTAAGTATTACAACATTGAATTATAACAATTTAATCCATGAATTGTCTTCCTTGAGGAGTAATGGGTGAAAATTATATTTCCCAATGGCTTCCACTTTACAATTAAAAAAAAATGGTATGACATGCTCATTATAAAACAAAAAGTACACAATTTGATAAAAATAACAAAGTTATTTTGAAATGGAAGTTCTTTAATTTTCCTTTCTGTGTCCAGAGCATCTTCTCATGTGCTTATTGGCCATTTGTATGTCTTCTTTGGAGGAATGTCTATTTAAATCCCTTGCCCGTTTTGCCCAGCCAGCATGGCTCAGTGGTTGAGTGTCTACCTATGAGCCAGGAGGTCATGGTTCGATTCCTGGTCAGGGCACATGCCAGGGTTGTGGGCTCAACCCCAGTGAGGGGCATGCAGGAAGCAGCTGATCAGTGATTCTCTCTCATCATTGATGTTTCTGTCTCTCTCTCCCTCTCCCTTCCTCTCTGAAATCAGTAAAAATATATTTTTAAAAATCTTTTGCCCACTTAAAAATCCAGTTATTTGTTGTTTAGTTGCAAGAGTTCTTATATTCTAGATGTTAACTGCTTATCAGATACATGATTTTTACATATTTTCTCCCATTTCCTTGGTTTCCGTTTACTCTCTTGATTGTGTCCTTTGGTGCACAGAATTTATTTTAATGTAGTTCAGTTTATCATTTTTACTCTTGTTGCCTGTGCTTTTGGTGTCATATCTAAAAATCATTGCCACATTCAGTGTCATGAAGCTTTTCCTCTGTGTTTTCTTCTAAGAGTTTTATAGTTTTAGATCTTAGATCCATTTTGAGTTAACTTTGTGTATGGTATAAAGTAAGTGCTTCTACTTCATTCTTTTATATGAAAATATGCCATTTGTTGAAAAGATATCCTTTCCTGGTTGAATGTTCTGGCACCTTTGCCAAAAATCACTTGATCATATGCATTAGAGTTTATTTCTAGGCTCTCTGTCTTGTTCCATTGCACTGTATGTCTGTATTCTATTACCTCACAGTTTTGATTACTATAGTTTTGTAATAAGTTTTTAAATCAGGAAGCATAAAATCTCTGTTATTTTTCAAGATTCGCTATTCATGCCTTCTCCCTCCCCCTCCCTTTTCTTTTCCCCTCCTTTCCTCCCTCCCTCTTTCCCTACCTCCATCCTTCCCTCCTTCCCCTTTTCTGTATTTGTGGGTTGTTGTTGTTTTTTTTGCCTCTAATTTGTTTTGGAGCTCGAGCATTGGCCTCATTTTGCCCATTCAGTGGAAGCAGCAGCAGCAGCCAGATTTTGCCTCCTCCAGAGTTCTGAGACTAGCTCCTTGAAACACCTGTTTTAGTCTTTCTGTGCCTTCAGCCTTAGGGGTGGTAGTTTCAAGCTGTGGTTACAATCTTTGGGTTATCTCAAGTGTTATCTTTTTCTTCTTTCATCCTTCCAACATCTGTCTAAACAACTCCCTATATTAAATCCCTTCCATTGGAATGCTTAGAATGGTTTCTGTTTTTCCTGTTCCAGACCCAGACAGATACATAGATTGATGTAAAAATGGATCTGTAAACTTTTAGTTTTTAAAAAATCAGCTAGCCCTGGCTGGTGTGGCTCAGTGGATAGAGCGTTGGCCTGCATACTGAAGGGTCCCAGGTTCGCTTCCGGTCAAGGGCACATGCCTGGGTTGTGGGCTCGATCCCCAGTGGGGGGCGTGCAGAAGGCAGTTGATCCATGATTCTCTCTCATTATTGATGTTTCTATCTCTCTTTCCCTCTCCCTTCCTCTCTGAAATCAATACAAATATATTTTTTAAAAACCAGCTAGCCAAAAGTTTCATTCTTCTGGATAAAACTTGTTATCCTCCTCCTATTCCTGATATATGACACATAATTTAGTAAATTTTAGAATTTACAGTTGTCCAGTCAGATAACATGGTACCTGATTTGAGGAAGAAAACATTAGTAAATGGGGACTTGTATCCTTTTTTGTTATTGCTCATCTTTGGAATCTGGCCATTGGAATCTAAGGGAATACACTCCTTCTATATAGTTTTATATTCTGTTGAATCTGATGAAAACCCAATTCAAATTAGAGTAAGCATATAAAGAGACTACATATTGTCTATATAACTAGAAAATCCAAGAGCAGAACTAGCTTCAGGTACTACTAGATTCTAGAATTCATACATATTGAGATACAGTATTTGTATATCTTGGTTTATATTTCCTCTGTTGGCTTAATTCTCAGGCAGGGTCTTTCTATGTAGTGGTAAAGATGACTATACAGTTTATTCTTAAGAGCCTTATGTCATTCTTAGAGCTATGATTCCAAAGAAAAATGACACTTAATTTTCCATCTTCCATTTTCAAACCTTATAGATTTTATGCCCATTTGTTATGCCTGGGCCATATGCCCATTTGTGAACTAATTTCTGTGACCAGAAGGAAGAATGGAACAATTGGTTGGGTCTGGTTATATGCCCATCTACTGTTAGGTTGGAGGGCTGATATTAATTGTACTGTACTAACCTACATGGAAAGGGTTCCTATAGGTGGCTACTTTTCTATTTGGCCATGACAGTGCATACTAAAAACAACTTCAGCCAATTTAGAAATAAGGCATATGGGCTAAATATAGTAAAATCCTTGGAAAGAATTTAATAATTTTTCATTGGCTTCATTTTTTAAATTGATTTTTAGAAAGAAAGAGGAAGGGGAGAGGAATGGAGGAGGGGAAGGAAGGAGGGACGGTAGGGAAGAGAGAGAGACAGAGACAGAGACATCTCTTTGTTGTTCCACTTATTTATGCATTTACCAGACACCTGGTGCACAAAATTCGTGCACAGATAGGGTCCCTAGGTGTGGCTGGCAGTCAGGGCCGATCAGAGCCTTCAGCTGCCAGCTGGGGCCTTCCTTCATTCCGTGCCACCCCCTGATGGTCAGCGCATGTCATAGTGAGCAGTAGAACTCCCAGTCTCCTGGTCAAACTCCCGAGGGGACACTTTGCATATTAACCTTTTCTATATATAGACTAGAGGCCCGGTGCCTGGATTTGTGCACTGGTGGGGGGCATGGCCACAGGGATCAGCCCACTGTGGGAGCGCTGCTCATCCCGGTCAGCCAAGCAGCTATGGACCCGCCCACTGGGTGGCTGTTCCGCTGCGGAAGCACCGCTCATGCCTGTCAGCCAAGTGGCGCTCCCACTGTGGGAGCACACTGACCACCAGGGGGCAGCTCCTGCATTGAGTGTCTGCCCCCTGGTGGTCAGTGTGCGTCATAGCGACTGGTCGACTGGTCATTGTGGTCGTTTGGCCATTCGGTTGCTGGGCTCTTACATATATAGATTGGTTGTTTCTTGTATGTGCCTTGACCGTGTCATCTTACTGCAACCTTGGTGTATCTGGACATGCTCCAACCAACTGAGTTAGCCAGCCAGGGCAACTTTTCATTGGTTTTAAACTGTTATCTGAAGTGGAAGAAACCCAATTCTAACAAAATTAACAATTATATGAAGGCAAAACAATGAATTTTTATTACATTCTGTTGTTTACCTTGACTTCTGGCCCATTCTAGGCATATTAAAAAACTATCATTTTTATATATATTTTTCTATTAAAAATATAACTCTCCTTTGAGTATAAAATAGCCACACAAAACTTTTTCTTATTCTTCTAAAATAGGAACATTTTCCAGAATATCTTATTCATAACTTTAATGTATTTTAGGATATGGCTGATGAACTCGCCCTTGTTGATGTCGCAGAGGACAAGTTGAAGGGAGAAATGATGGATCTTCAGCATGGCAGTCTTTTCTTTGCTACTTCAAAGATTGTCGGTGGAAAAGGTTAATTTTAGTGTTTTTTAAAATTTTTATTTATTGATTTGAGAGAGGGAAGAGAGTGTGTGTGGGGGGAGGGCATCGATTTGTTGTTCCACTTATTTATTCATTCATTGGTTGATTCTTATATGTGCCTTGACCAAGAATCGAACCTATAACCTTTTGGTGTACGGGATGATGCTCCAATCAATGAGCCACCTAGTCAGGGCTCTACTAAATTTTTATGGTTTTCCTTCACTTTTATTTTCCTCATACTTAAAAGGACAATTTTTAAAATATGTTTTTATTAATTTTAGAGAGGAAGGGAGAGGGAGAGAGAGAGAGAAATATCAATTGGTTGCCTCCCACACATGCCCCGGGGACTGAACCTGAAACCCAGGCATGTGCCCTGACCAGGAATTGAACTGGCAATCTCCTAGGACATAAGTAAGTGTTCGACCACTGAGCCACATCGGCTGGGCAGGACAATTTTTAAACAACTTGCTTTTAATGTCTTTCTAAGACATTCAAATTAATATTCATAGAAACAATTATTTTAAAATATTAATTTTGAAGTGTAAAAAGAGTTTAAGTATAACAAACATTAGTGCATCCCAGTGAAACATTACCAATTCAGTTGATACATTATGTAATATCTATTCAAATCTCATTCAGAAATTGAGGTCGAAGACTAGCCTACACAAGGTGCTTTTTTTATTTTTAACACATTTTAAAAATACTTATTTTGATACAGTCTATCATAAATAAGTCAGTAGAGTTTCCAATCTGTTCCAGATGCATCTGTGTAGTAAGAACTGGTGCCATCTAACTCGTGAGTGTCTGAATGATGTGTCATTTCTTGTCCCAGCTGGAGCCCAAACCTTCCATGTTGTTCCTGTCCATTGATTGCTTCCAAATCCATATGACCAAATAGTTTTCATCCTTAGAGTAAACTTAAAATAGTTGATTTAGGCATTCCAGGATCTGCACCCCTCTTATACCCCAAGTAAATCATGAGTCGAATAAAGGTGCAATGGATGGCAAACTGGCCACATTTTAAGAGCTGCTGCATCCTCTGCTTGACCTCTGTGCTCAGCTTCACCATGGTAGCAGCCTGAGCTGTGCAGTCAACTAGATACTCTTGAAAAGAACAAGATGGTGAGAGCTTACTTTACCAGATATCAAGGCTTATTCTAAATGTAAACCTACACTAATTGAATGCAGACACACACAAAAGATTGTTATATAACACTCATGTTGTTAATAAACATATCATTCGCCAAAACCGGTTTGGCTCAATGGATAGAGCGTCGGTCTGCGGACTGAAAGGTCCCAGGTTCGATTCCGGTCAAGGGCATGTACATTGGCTGCGGGCACATCCCTGGTAGGGGGTGTGCAGGAGGCAGCTGGTCGATGATTCTCTCTCATCGATGTTTCTAGCTCTCTATCCATCTCCCTTCCTCTCTGTAAAAAATCAATAAAATATATTTAAAAAATAATAAAAAAAATAAACAGATCATTGGGAAATTTATGGACTTACAAAATTTTTTTGTTATGGTAATGGTTATTTTCATAGAAAGAAAATTGAACCATTATTTGATAATACAAGAATTAATTCCAGCCTTGTTAAAAACCAAAATGTGAAAGGCAATACTTGAAAGCTTCTGTTTAGAAGATAACATGTTATCTTTATGACCTCAGGGTAGGGCAAAATCTTGTAAAGACAAAGACACAGCTCAAACAATAAAGGAAAGAATATAGAATTTGTGTTTATAAAAAGACATTGTAAAAGAGTGAAGAAACAAGCCATAAACTGAGAGAAGATATTTGCAACATAACTGACTAAGGAATAGTATTCAGAATAAAAGTATTTGTGTAGCCCAGTTGGTGTGGCTCAGTGGTTGAGCATCGACCTATGAACCAGGAGGCCACGATTTGATTCCCAGTCAGGGCATATGCCTGGGTTGCAGGTTCAATCCTCAGTGTGGGGCATGCAGGAGGCAGCTGATCAATGGTTCTCTCTCATCATTGATATTTTATCTCTCGCTCCCTTTCCCTTCATCTCTGAAATCACTAATATATATATATATATATATATATATATATATATATATATATATATATAAAAGTACTTGTATAATAAATGGTAAATATACAGATCTCAGTAGAAAAATGGGAAAAGACAAACATTTCACAAAAGAAGAAACTCAAATAGTCTATAAATATATGAAAAGACAATTTCATTAGTAACTAAAGCAAGGGAAATAAAAGCATAACAATATTCCATTACACACCCATTAGATTGGCAGAAGTATGATAATACTAAATGTTTGTCAGCATGTGAACAATAGGTGCTCTCATACTTGACATGTAGGAGTATATTATAGTAAAACCACTTTTTAAAAAAGTTTGCTATTACCTGGTGAAATTGAACATAAACATATCCCACAACCCAGAAATTGCACTCCTAGATAAATTCCCAAGAGAAACTATACATGTGGGCTAGGATACATGAACAAGATTGTATAGTGGTGGCCCTAGCCGGTTTGGCTCAGTGGTTAGAACGTCGGCCTGTGAACTGAAAGGCCCCAGGTTCAATTCCGGTCAAGGGCACATGTCGGGTTGTGGGCTCGATCCCCATTGGGGCACTTGAAGGAGGCAGCCAATCCATGATTCTTTCTCATCATGGATGTTTCTATCTCTCTCTCCCTCTTCCTTCCTCTCTGAAATCAATAAAAAATATATTTAAGCCAAAACTGGTTTGGCTCAGTGGATAGAGCGTCGGTCTGCGGACTGAAAGGTCCCAGGTTCGATTCCGGTCAAGGGCATGTACATTGGTTGCGGGCACATCCCCAGTGGGGGATGTGCAGGAGGCAGCTGGTCGATGTTTCTCTCTCATCGATGTTTCTAGCTTTCTATCCCTCTCCTTTCCTCTCTGTAAAAAAATCAATAAAATATATTTAAAATATATGTATATATATATATATATTTTTTAAAAAAAAGATTGTATAGTGGTGTAATTTGTAATAGTTCCAAATTGGAAACAATTCAATGAATATCAATATTAAGTTGTATATATTATGCAATGTGATATTACAGAACTGTGAAAGTGAATGAACTACAAGGACACGCATTAACATGGATGAATATCAGAAGCGCAATAATTAGCTAAAATAATCTGATTCCAAAACATAAAACTTAATATGTTGTTTAAATAGGCATCGGTGGTGCCTTAGCTGGTTTGGTTCAGTGGATAGCGCATTGACCTGTGGACTGATGGGTCCTGGGTTCAATTCCAGTCTAGGGCACATTCCCAGGTTGCAGGCTAATCCCCAGTAGGGGGTGTGCAGGAGGCAGTCGATAAATGATTCTCTCTCATCATTGATATTTCTATCTCTCATTCTCCCTTCCTCTATGAAACTAATGCAAATATATTTAAAAAAAATAGGCATTGGTGGTAAACCTTTTAAAAAAGTTATATTTTGATTAATATTGTGATTTTCACCACTTAGGAACGGTAACTTCTGAGTATGAAGGATGTAGGTGCAACCCTGGAAGCATACAGGGGCTTCCAAGATATTGGTGGTGTTCTGTTAATTTGTATGATTTTTACTGAGTTGTTAACTTTAATGTTTTAAAAATTGATCATGTATTTCTTAAACACTCTTCTATATGAATGATATCTTACCTAATAATAAACAAACATGTAAATTGACCGTACCTCTGCTACGCCCACAGCCAATCAGAGTGAGTATGCAAATTAGAAGGCCAAAGATGGTAGCCGCCCAGCTGCTCCAGGTGCGGAGTGGCCAGGCGGGGCAGGACGCCTGCTATGAGAAGAAGGATGGGGCAGGGCAGGGGTGGGGGGTGGCGAAGGGATCTACAGGAGCAGAGTGCCGCAGCGAAGACAAGACTGCAGACTCCGGAGTCTGCAGCGAAGACCAAGATGGCAGACTCCGGCCTGAGTTTGCAGCAAAGATGAAGAAGGCAAAGTCTGGTTGGAGCGAAGGCCTGGTTCCCGGGTGCCAGAGGAAAACTGGTGCTGGAAGCCAAGGGAAGGAAGGCCTCTTGCACGAATCTCTTCGTGCAACGGGCCTCTAGTAGTTCATAATAGAGCATTTTGAAAATACATTTGGCAAGTTCTAATGAGGAAGAACAATGGGACATCATTGATTATCCACAGATGTTTTAAATTTTCTGATACGTACAATAGTTAACACAGACATCAAGTGCCTGGAACATAGAAGGTGCTAAGATCTTTATGGAAGAAAGGGAGAAATATGAGATCAGAACTTGTTATTATGATCTTACGAATCACGTTAGGGTTTAAATACAACATACCATGGGAAGAAAACCTAAGGCACTATATATAAGGACTATTTTAGAATTATAGGCAGTAAGTGCTATAAAAATTCAGTGAAGTAAGAGAGTAGTATTTATGAATGATATCATTAGGGAATGCCTCGCAGAGGAGTTGGTATTTAAAGAAGTACTTGATTAAAAATATAATAATAATTGCTAACATTTATTGAACATTTAATATGTATGAGGTTCTGTTCTGAGTATTTTCTGTATATAGACTCACTGAATCATCTAAAGGAAAAACTATTAATCGCTCAGTCTTGCAGGTGAGGAACTGAGGGTCAGAGAAACAGGCAAAAACTTGTCCAGAGTCACACAGCTAAGAAGTGGCAAAGTCAAAATATAGGCGGTTGGATCTCAAGAGTCTTTGCTCCAGACCATTATGATTTGCTGTCTCTTAGAGGATTGAGTTATATTTAAAAAGGAAAATAAGTAATAAGTATGGAGATGATAGCATTAACAAAATCAGGGCATCTGGAAAATCTGACAAAAATAATACACGAAGTTAGTAAAATAACTTGGAGGCAGATTATGAAGACTTGATATTTTACTTTGTTATACACTTTGACTTTGTTAGGCACAGTATTTCAAATAATCAATTTGAATTGTGGAGAGATGACTGAAGAAGTTGCAAGGCTTTTATGTCTGTGTATCCTCAAAAAGTTGAGGTGGGGAGAAGGGAGGAAGAGAGGGGATGGTGGGAAGAGAGACAGACAGATTACTTTGGATTTCTCTGGTTAGGTAAGTTTATGGAAGGTCAATGTCAAGCAAGGTCTTTGAGCAAGAATGAGTAGACTGTGTGTAGAGAGAGAATTTTTTATAGATTTTTTACTTGATAGAAGGGAGAAACATTTTAGATTAATGTAACAAATACCAGCCTAAGAAATGCCATATTTCTAAGTTGTATTTCTAATTAAAATTTTTACTGGGGGAGGAAAAACAAAATGTTTATGGTTTATAATTTGCATTAGAAAGATAAGAATGACTGTAAATAAAGATGTAATCAAATCTTTAAAATTGAACAAATTTCCTTTTTTAAAAAAAATATATTTTATTGATTTTTTACAGAGAGGAAGGGAGAGGGATAGAGAGCTAGAAACATCAATCAGTTGCTTCCTGCACATCCCCCACTGGGGATGTGCCCGCAACCAAGGTACATGCCCTTGACCGGAATCGAACCTGGGACCCTTCAGTCCGAAGGCCGATGCTCTATCCACTGAGCCAAACCGGTTTCGGCTCCTTTTTAAAAGAGCATTAAATAATTTTTAAAATAGAGCAGATTTTATCTAATTAAATTTTTTGACATCCATATGATAAATAACTTCCAGGTATATAATACTTAAAAAAAAAGTCCATTATGGGATAGTGAGCATCATATCATATTGTCATTAGGGATTTAATAGGTGAAACAATTTTACAACTGATCATTAGATTTAGAAGGTAGTTTATTTTCTTTTGTGGATCAAGAACGTGCTTGTGATCTCAAATCCTGTCCCTTCTAATTAGAAATAAATACATTCCTACTCTTAGAATCCTGAAACAGATACATACATTTTCAGAGTTTTAAGCTTCTGATATATATAGTGTTTCTAAGAAGCCAGAGAGTTTATTTGCATTGCCTCAGGCCTTAATAACAAATGAGAATGTCGGCTTAAAAGGATAGTATGATCTATTTTTTTTTAAAGCTGTTTGAAACTTTTAAGTCATAGTGACAAGACTTCGTTCAGGTTATTCAAAATAATATTACTACATGGAAAGTCTGTTCACTTCCAAATGCCAGACATGAAGGTATATAAATGCTTTAATACCAAGATCATACAATAATCTTTTAAAGAATTAAGGCACAATGATTATGGCAGTCATGATCCAAATATTGTCTTTTGTTTCCCTTTTAGATTGTCGTGTATCTGCAAACTCCAAATTAATTATTGTCACAGCAGGTGTACGGCAACAGGAAGGAGAAAGTCGTCTTTCCCTGGTTCAACGTAATGTGGACATCATGAAATCAGTTATTCCTCTCCTGGTCAAGTATAGTCCCGACTGTAAGATACTTATTGTCTCAAATCCAGGTGAGTCTTTTCTCTTTAACTGCATAAGTATGGTCTTTCTAGACCATTCCTTTTTTTTTTTTTTCCTAGCGCAAGGGGAAGTTTATTTAGCATGCAAAGTAAAAGTACACTTAGAGAAGACTGGAGCAGAATGCTCAGAGAGCTGCCTTGGCCCTTTAGAAAGGAAGTCACAGAGGCAGAAGAAGTGAGCCAGCTGGGCTGTGTGAACTCAGGAATCAAGTTACAGAGGCAAAAGAAGGGGCTTGAAGGGGGTTAGCCCAGGATGAGCCCAATACTCCCCTAGTTGCAAGTCTTGTGGGAACCCTAACAGAAAGAAAACAAAGATACAAGCCTGAAGAATGAAGGCATGGGCAGGCTCTGGAGAGAGAGCATGTACTGGGTCCTTTATCTTAAGAGTTTATTATTATTATTATTATTATTATTATTATTATTATTATTACTAGAGGCCTGGTGCACAGACTCGTGCACGGGTGGGGTCCCTTAGCCTGTGCCCTCTTGCAATCCGGGACCCCTCCAGGGGATGTCGGACTATCGGTTTCGGCCAGGCCTGCAGGGATCAGGCTGAAACCAGCAGTCCGACATCCCCCCGAGGGATGTAGCAGTGCCAAAGCAGCAGGTGGTTGGGGAGGACCCCAGCTGGGCTGGGCACAGCTCTGCTGCCACTCATCCTGGCCCTGCTGCACCTGCCGCCACCACCGCTACTCGCCACTCGGTAGTGCTGCTGCAGAGGCAAAAGAGGCTCCCACCGCCACAGCTGCACTCACCAGCTGTGAGCCTGGCTTCTGGCTGAGCAGTGCTCCCGCTGTGGGAGCGCACTAACCACCAGTTCCTGCATTGAGCATCTGCCCCTTAAATATAATAATGTTACATGCAATAAACATTAATATTTCAAGAAAAATGATTTTAAATATAATATTACATGCAATAAAAATTAATATTTCAAGAAAAAAGATTTTAAATATAATAATACCAAAACTGTACTAACATAGTATCACAAAAGTTGTAGGAAATATTAAAAATCTGCAAATAACAGGATTACTTCTATTCTAAAATATTTTTTTCTCCCTTTTTTTAAACAACTTTATTGAGGTAAAATTTATGAACAATAAACTACCCATTCAAAGTATATAATACAATGATTTTTTCCAGCTTTTTTGAAATATAATTGCCACTTAACATGCAAGTTTAAGGTGTGTAGTGTGATGATGATTTGATACATTTACATATTGGAAAATGATTACCACAGTAGGGTTAGTTAACAACTCCATCACATACAGTCATCCCTTGGTATTCTTAGGGCATTTGGTTCCACTGTGGATACCAAAATTCTTGGATGGTCAAGTCCCCTTTATAAAATGGAGTGACTTGTAGTTGCATATAACCTATATTTGCATATAGACTACAGCATGGTATGCCTACATATTGCTTTATTTGTGTGTAGTCAGCATAGAACTCAGTGCGTGACAAATTCAAGTTTTGCTTTTTGGAACTTTCTGGAATTTTTAAAAATATATATATTTTATTGACTTTTTACGGAGAGGAAGGGAGAGGGATAGAGAGTTTGAAACATCGATGAGAGAGAAACATCGATCAGCTGCCTCCTGCACACCCCCTCCTGGGGATGTGCCTGCAACCAAGGTACATGCCCTTGACCAGAATCGAACCTGGGACCCTTGAGTCCGCAGGCCGACGCTCTATCCACTGAGCCAAACCGATTAGGGCTGGAATGTTTTTTCAAATATTTTTGGTCTGTACTTGGTTGAATCTGCAGATGTGAAACCTGTAGGTATGGAAGGCTGACTATAATTACCACTTCTTTTATCATGGTGAGAACATTTAAGATTCTCTGTTTTAGCAACTTTCAAATATATATTGTTAACTATAGTCACCAGTGCTGTATATTAGATCCCCAGAACTTATTCATCTGGAAGTTTAAGTTTATCCTTTGACTGACATCTCTTTATCCCCCTTCCCAAACCCCTGACAACCACCATTGTACTCTCTGTTTCTATGAGTTTAGTTTTTTTTTAGATTCCACGTATAAGTGATATCATACAGTATTTGTCTTTCTCTGTCAGACTTATTTTACGTAGCATGATGCCTTCAAGGTCCATCCCTGTTGTTACAAATAGGAGGATTTCCTTCTTGTAGCCAAATATTCCATTGTACATGTATATACATTTTAAAAATATATATATATACATTTTTAAAATATATATATATATTTTTTATTGATTTCAAAGAGGAAAGGAGAGGGAAAGAGAGAGAGAGAAACATCAATGATGAGAATTGATTGGCTGCCTCCTGCACACCCCACACTGGGGATCGAGCCCGCAACCTGGGCATGTACCCTGACTGGGAATCGAACCATGTCCTCCTGGTTCATAGATCGATGCTCAACCACTGAGCCATGTCGGATAATATGCCACATATTCTTCATTCATTCATTTATAGATAGACACCTAGGTTGCTTTCATATCTTGGCTATTGTGAATAATGCTGCAGTGACCATGGGGGTGCAGATATCTTTGAGATACTGATTTCATTTCTTTTGGATATATACCAAGAAGTATGATTGCTAGATTATATGGTAGTTCTATTTTTTAATTTTTTGAGGAACCTTCATACTCTTTTCCATAGTGGCTGTCCCAGTTTACATTCTCATCAACAGTGCACAAGGGTTCCCTTTTCTTCATATCCTCACAGAATGTCCCTAAATGTTTTATATTTTTGATGCTATAAACGAGTTGTTTTTTACATTTCATTTTTAATTGTTTATTGTGAGCATATAGTAATACTGCTGATTTTTATGTATTGACCTTGTATCATGAAAAATTACTAAATTCACTTTTCCTAGTAATTCTCTTTAAATTTTGGGGATATTCTCTATGCATTATCATGTCATCTGCAAATACAATTTTATTAGTTTTAATTCTTCCTTTCCAATTCGAAGACCTTTTTACTTTCTTGCCTCATTTCACTGGTTAGCACTTCTAGTAAAATGGTGAATGTAAGTAGTAATGACAGACAAATGTACATCACCCTGGAGGTTCATTTCCTCCCTTTTTAAAAAAAATATATTTTTATTGATTTCAGAGAGGAAGGGAGAGGGAAAGAGAGATAGAAACGTCAATGATGAGAGAGAATCATTGATCAGCTGCCTCCTGCTAGCCCCTTAATGGGGGTCGAGCCCGTAACCCGGGCATGTGCCCTTGACTGGAATCAAACCTGGGACCCTTCAGTCCACAGGCAGACGCTCTATCTACTGAGCCAAATTGGCTAGGGTCCTCCCTTTTTTTTGGTAGCTTATCAGAGAGTTGGATAAGCTAAATTGAGCCGTTGAGCCAGCCTATGTAGAAATAGCAAGGTCTTAAGCTGATGTCAGTATTCCTAGCATGCAAGGTTCTTTTCAGGGACCTAAGTATATATCTTGGCTCTGGAAATGCATGCTGCTTACCACTGTTCCCAAACCCAGCTATCCTTTGATAAATTTCTTATTGTTTAAAAAAACTAGGGCAAAACTAGGGGTTCACTTCCCCCTCCAAAGCTACATACAGATATACAGGTTCATTTCCTCCCACTGAGCCAAACCGGGTAGGGCTCTTGGCTAATTTTTAAATTGGGTTGTCTTTTGGTTGCTGAGAAATGAGAGTTCTTTTGCTTTACAAATATACTCTATAGGTTGTCTTTTCACTCTCTTGATAGTCTACTATGATCCACAAAAATGTTTAATTTTAATAAAATCTAATTTATGTACTTTTCCTTTTGTTTTTTGTGATTTTAGTGTCATACCTAAAAAAATCATTGCCCAATCTCAGGTTATAAAGATTTACCCCTATGTTTCTAGTTCTTATAATTAGGTCTTTGATTCATTTTGAATTACCTTGCACATGCTGTGAGATAAGGGTCAAGCTTCATTCTTTTGTATGTGGCTATCCATTTATTTCAACACTAGAGGCCTGGTGCACAAAATCTGTGCATGGGGTGGGGGTCCCCTTAGCCCAGCCTGGACCCTCTCTAATCCGGGACTCCTTGGATTGGGCTGAAACCTGCAGCCAGACATCCCTCTCACAATCCGGTACTGCTGGCTCCTAACAGCTTACCTGCCTGCCTGCTTGCCTGATCTCCCCTTAGTGCCCCCCCTGCCAGCCTGGTCGCCCCCAACTACCCCCCCCCGCCGGCCTGGTTGCCCCCAACTGCACCCCCCCGCCGGCTTGGTCGCCCCTCACTGCTGCCCCCGAAAGCCTGGTTGCCCCTCACTGCCCCCCTGCTGGCCTGGTTGCCCCTCACTGCCCCCCTGCTGGCCTGGTCGCCCCATGCAGCCTGCTGGTCAGTTGTTTGGTCATCCCTCGCTAACCCCACTGCCAGCCTTATCGCCCCACGCAGCCTGCTGTTCAGTTGTTACTATGAGGGCGTCGTGACCAATTTGCATATTACTCTTTTATTAGTATAGATTTGTAGAAGAGATTACTCTTTTCCCAATAAATGGTCATAGCACCTTTATCTAAAATAAATATCATAGCCCTAGCTGGTTTGGCTCAGTGGACAGAGCATTGACCTGAGGACTGAAGGGTTTTGGGTTTGATTCTGGTCAAGGGCACATGCTGGGATTGCGGGCTTGATCCCCAGTAGGGGGCGTGCAGGAGGCAGCCAATCAGTGATTTTCTCTCATCATTGATGTTCTATCTTTCCCTCTCTCTTCTTCTCTGATATCAATAAAAATATATTTAGCCCTAGCTTGTTTGTCTCAGTGGATAAGAGCATCTGCCTGCAAGAAAATGAAAAGATGACCCATAGAATGGATAGAATATTTTCAAATCATATATGTGATTAAGGACTTGTATCTAGAATATATAAACAATGCTTATAACTCAATGATAAAAAGAAATGATAGCCATTCTGACAGGCGTGAGGTGATATCTCATTGTGCTTTTAATTTGCATTTCTCTGATGATTAGTGATGCTGAGCATCTTTTCATATGTCTGTTGGCCATCTGTGTGTCCTCTTTGGAGAAATGTCTCTTCAGATTCTTTGCTCATTTTTACATTGGATTGTTTATTTTTTTGGTGTTGAGTTTTATAATTTTTTAAAAAGTTTATATATTAAGCCCTTATCAGATGTATTAGCAAATATGTTCTCACATTCAGTGCTTTGTCTTTTCATTTTGTTGGGGGTTTCCTTTGCTGTGCAAAAACTTTTTTAGTTTGGTGTAGACCCATTTGTTTATTTTTCTTTTGTTTCCCTTGCCTGAGGAATATATCAGAGAAAATATTGCGAGAAATGTCTGAGATTATACTGCCTATGTTTTCTTCAAGGATTTTTATGGTTTAGAGTCTAACATATAAATTTTAATCCACTTTGAATTTATTCTTATGGATGGTGTAAGAAGGTTGTCTAGTTTCATTTTACTGCACATATCTGTCCAATTTTTCTAACAGCATTTATTGAATAGACTGTCTTTATCCCATTGTATGTTTTTGCCTTCTTTGTCAAATCTTAATTTACTATAAAGGTGTGGTTATTTTTGGGTAATGCAAAAATTAGAGACAAAAAAGAATATTACATAATGATAAAAGGTTAATAGATACAGAAAAAGCATTCAACAAAATTCAATGCCCAATCATGATTTTATAAATGAATCTCTCAGTAAACTATGCGTAGAGGGAAATTATTCTGAAAAAAGATATTTATGAAAAACATAGCTATCATCATACTCAATGGAGAAAGACTGAAAGGTTTCTCCCTGCAATAAGATCAGGTAAGACAAAGATGTCATTTCACCACTTCCATTTAACATCATGCTGGAAGTTCTGGCCAGAGTCACTGAACAGAGATTTATCAAATACTTTATTTATTTATTTAAATATATTTTTATTGATTTCAGAGAGGAAAGGAGAGGAAGAGATAGAAACATCAATAATGAGAGAGAGTCATTGATTGGCTGCCTCCTGCATGCCCCATACTGGGGAGAGAGCCTGCAACTTGGGCATGCACCCTTGACCGGAATTGAATCTGGGACCCTTTAGTCCACAGGCCGATGCTCTATCCACTGAGCCAAACCAGCTAGGGCTCAGACAAATACTTTAAATCAACTATTAAAAGTATGTTTAAAGAGTTAAAGCAAACCAAGCCGAAAGAAGTAAATATGTCTCACCACATATTGAATAGTAATAAACAGAAATTTTTTAAAAAAGAAACTAAATAGAAATTCTGAATTGAAAGTTAAATGAAAATTCAATAGAAGGGTTTAACATCAGATTGAAAAGGCAGAAGGAGGAGTCAGTAGACTTGAAGATAAGTTAGTTCAATGTTAAGGCTTTCTAAGTTTCTATTGATGCTTTTTTTCCTTTGGTGCAAACTTCTTTATTTTGTTTCATGCCTCATAATTTTTGTTAAAAACTGAACATTAAAAAAATTATAGTATGAAAACTATAAATCCAATTCTTCTCTCCTAGGGATTTTTGTTGTTGTTGATGCTTGTTGCAGTTGTCTTTTGTTTATTTCATAACTTTTGTGAACTCATTCTGCAAGTCTGTATTCTTTGTTGTGCATGGCCACAGACATCTTTTATCTGTTTGTTTAGTAATCAGCTAATGATTGAATGGAACTTTAAAAAAATGTGGAACCAAAACGTATCTCCCAGTCTTTGATGTAGGCCTCTGTGTGCATGTTGGAGCATGCCTTCAACACTCAGCCAGTTTTACAACTGTGCCCTTCACTTCCTGCTTGTGCAGATCCTCAAGGTCATACAGAGCTTAAGCTTAGGATCTTCTCATATTTTTCCTGAGCATGCACGCACTGGCACACTGCCCTGGGTATGCATGTGACTTTTGTCTAGGTAGGAAATGTTGGTAGCTTAGATGAGGCTATGGTGATAGAGAGGAAAAATCTAGGCAGCCTGGAGGTAGAATTAACCGACTATAAAATATACAGATAGGCACATATATTATCTTAAAAGAATTTAAAAAATTCTGATAGTGAATAATTTAACCTCTTAAAACCTACAGAGAGATTATCAATATTTTCTTGTTGAATTGCTTTTCTTCAAATTTTGTAATAAATTTATATTTGACTAAGACAATTGATCTGTCTATTCAGAAAAGCAAATTGTAAAAGGAAGTTATTATAAATCTTTTTGTAACAAGAAATTTTTCTTCCTAGTGGATATTTTGACATATGTGGTCTGGAAGCTAAGTGGCTTACCTGCCACTCGTATAATTGGAAGTGGTTGTAATCTAGACTCTGCCCGTTTCCGTTACCTGATTGGAGACAAGTTGGGTGTCCATTCCACTAGCTGCCACGGTTGGATTATTGGAGAACATGGTGATTCTAGTGGTAAGTATAAACCCATTTTCATTATGTAATCACACTTATCTATAATGATGCTTATTTAAAGTCTATTTTTTGTGATATTAATATAGCTGTGTAACTTTTGTTTTATTGGTATTTCCCTGGTGTACACTATCTTTTTTGATTTTTTTATTTTCAGTCTTTTGCATCGTTGATTTAGTTACTAATTAAATTGTGCATAGAGCATATAACTATTTTAAAAGTCAGTGAATGTTTCTCTTAGCTGGAGCACTTTCATTTATTGTTATTTTTTTAAACATTACGAAGGTACAATTCATATACCATAAAATTCACCCATTTAAAGTGTATAATTCACTGGTTTTTAGTATATTCACCAAGTTGTGCAGTCATTACCACAGCCTAATTATAGAACATTTTCATTACCCCAGAAAGAAACTTTTACTTCTGAACTCACTCCCACCCCAGCCCCATGCAACCACTAATTTACTTTTTGACTATATAGCTTTGTTTATTCCAGACTTTTCATTTAAATAAATTTACATAATTTGTGATTTAAACTGTTACTTAGGCCATACCAACCTTTTTCTTTTCTGAACTTAAAACATTTAAGCTCTGCAGCACAGTTAGAACTTTATACTTCTTACAGTGTTCTCTAATTGTATTATATGTTTGAATCTTCTTTCCACAGTGGCAGTAAACCCATTAAGAATAGGGACCATTGATTCAGTTATTCATTTGTTTATTCAAAGCATTTAATGAGTCCTTCTTGTATTTGTCTGTTGTTTTTTTTACTACAAATGTCATCCTATATAATAAAAGCCTAATATGCTAAGTGTCCAACTGTTGGTTCGACTGTTCAACCAGTTGCTATGATGCACACTGACCACCAGGGGGTAACACTCCAACCGGTAAGTTAGCTTGCTGCTGGGGTCCGGCTGATTGGGACTGGGGCGAGACAGGTGGACATGCCCTGGAGCCCTCCCACGGTCCCTCACCAGCCCCAGTCATGCACTGGTGGGGTCCCTCAGCCAGGCCTGCGGGGATCGGGCCGAAACCGGCTCTCCGACATCCCCCAAGGGATCCCAGATTGTGAGAGGATGCGGTATGATAACAAATACTTTTGATTTGACTTAGATAAATTCTTAATTTGACCTATTGGCTTGTTATTATACTAATTCAGCTCTTCCTCCTGGAAGTCATTAAAAGTAAATTTTCCTAGTTACGTTTTTATTTCTCACTTTTAATATTACATTATTTTATTTGAAAACAAAGTAGTGTATTTCTTCAAAAAATATTTTTATTTACTTTTAAATTGATTTTTAGAGAGACAGGAAGAGGGAGGCAGATAGAGATAGAAACATCAATTAGCTGCCTCCTGCATGCCTCCTACTGGGGATCAAGCCTGCAACTGGGGAGTGTGCCTTGACTGGAAATCGAACCAGCAACCTCTTGATGCATAGGTCGATGCTCAACCACTGGAACATTTTTTATATATTGACTTGAGAGAGAGAGAGAGAGAGAGAGAGAGAGAGAGAGAGAGAGAGAGACATATTGAGATTGAGAAATTTGTTGTACCACTTATTTATGCATTCTTCCGTTGATTCTTGTATTTGCCCTGACTGGGGATCGAACCTACAACCTTGGTGTATCAGGATGATGCTCTAACTGTGCTAGTTGGCCAGGTCAGCTTCACCTCATTACTTATTGGATATGAGATTCTAGATTGACAATAGTGCCCCCTCAGCTCTTTGTTACTGTTGAGAAGTGTGGTGTTAATTTGTTGCTCTTTTCCCGTTTTGCTTGTAATATTTTATCTTTTTAACCATTCTTTTCTTTGTGGATTCTGTACTTGTGCCTTGCTTTAAAATGCCTCCTATGTCACATAGTTATAAATAAATTCTACTACATATTTTTTCTAACACATAATTTTATTTTTTACATTTCCCTTTTTGGCCATTTGAAACTTATTTTTATTATATGGTATAAGGTAGTAATCTAAGTTTATAAAAAATTACTAAAACAACCGAAGCAGTACTAGGAAGAAGAGTTCATTCTGAGATACATTTCTTTTTAGTGCCCTTATGGAGTGGGGTGAATGTTGCTGGTGTTGCTCTGAAGACTCTTAACCCTAACTTAGGAACTGATTCAGACAAGGACCAATGGAAAAATATCCATAGACAAGTTGTTGAGAGGTAAAGTACTCACTAAGTTTCTTAAAGCATTAATAATCAGTAGTAAGAACAAATGTCACAGAAAAAAATATAGTTGATCTTTGAGTTTTGTGTGGCAAATGATTCTAATCTTATGAAAATCCTTGAATTCAGACTTATATTACTCATAGCTTTATTTGGGGGCATTTTCACAAAGCAAATGTGCTTCACAAGAACTCATATGTGTTTCAGGGTACTTTAGCAAGTAATTATGAGCACTTTGGAACCAGCTTTCCTATGTTTGAAACCTGACTTCACCATTTATTAAGTAATGTGATATTGAGAAGTTACTTAAAATTTCAGAAGCTCAGTTTCCAAGTTTTTTATTTTTTATTTTTCTTATTTTTTTAAAATTTCTTTATTGATTAAGGTATCACATATTTGTCCTCGTCCCCCCATTCCCATCCCACACCCCTCCCCACACATGCCCCCCCCCCCCCCCCCCGTTGTCCTTTACCGCCGGTTAGGCTCATATGCCTGCACACAAGTCCTTTGGTTGATCTCCCCCTTTACCCCCACCCTTCCCTACCCTCCCCCCGAGGCCCGACAGTCTGATCCATGCCTCCTTGTTTCTGGGTCTGTTCTTGTTCATCAGTCTATGTTGTTCATTATTTCCCCTAGATGAGTGAGATCATGTGCTATTAGAAATACACTTATAAGAACCGAAAATGAGACAAGCAATAATGGTTATGGTGACAGGCAAATGAATCAGTGTGTAGTGAGTTTCTTTCTGGGCCAATCCAAGTTTTTTAAATGGGGATAATAATAGAGCTCGCTTTAGAGGGCTGTTATGAAGAGTAAATGAGTTAGTACATGTAAAATGCTTAGAATAGCACTTAGAATTTGTGTTCATCAAATGACTTGATGAAAAAAACAACACGAAGCTGACGCAGATGATCAGAAATTAACTGGGTGTATTTATAAATGAAGTGTCTGACTCTGTGTAAATTAGCTTTAACAGCACACCTGATTCTCCTTTATGCTTTAGCCAAGTCACATATTAGTAAAAGTTATACAACCTAAAAATCACTTCTGGATATTCTAAACTGGAATATTAAATTTATAAAAGCTCAAGTGTAATGTATATTTAGGATGCCAACTCTACAGAAATGTATAATAATTAGGGAAGAGACTAAAAAGGTACACAATATAGCAAAAGTGATTATGGGCAAGTGTTTATTTTTTTAAATGCCTTTTAGTTTACAAAAATAAATTATTTTCTGATCATAAAATCACATGATCACTTTAATGCAGAGTTTCAATTGGGAAGATGACAAAGTTCTGGATATGATGGTAGTAATAGTTATACAACAGTGTTTATGTACTTAATACCATTTAACTGTATACTCAAAATGGTTAAAATGGACAATTTTACCACAATTTAAAAAAGGAAATAAAGTACATGGCTATAAATAGTGTTTTGAAGTTCAGACTGTCAAGTTAGCAAAGCATAATAAGCTTTAACCTAGCATTAAGTTCATTAAGCTTGGTGAAAGCACACTGGACAAAAAAACAGTATAGAGTATTAGCATTTTTAAGGAGGTATTACAGGTGCTTAGGTGTAGCTTCCAGGCCACATCACTATGTTGGGCACACTCAGTTGCAAGGGAAAAGGGCAGATTACCCCACTATAGGAAAGATGCTATCTTTGTTTTCCAACACTTTTTTGTTAATGGTGAAAATGAGACTTTTATACATTCTTGCAAGAGCAGGTGTCAGTCCAGTTATACAGGCACCAACACTTTTTTTTAAATTACAGTTGACATTCAGTAGTTTTTAATACAGTTATTGCCACATAACCCTCAGGATCTGTATGTTTGCTCTCAGTCTTCTAGTCCTGGTGCAATGCACAAATCAAGGGTTACATAATATACAATGCTGATAACCTAGCTCTGTTATGTTTAATATCCAACATTTTAACTAATTTATTTTTTTCAAATTTTGATTGTGATGGATTACACATAATATAAAATTTACCATCTTTAACCATTTTAAATTTATTCAGTGGTATTAAAATCATTCATATTATTGTGTAACCATCACCACCATCCATTTCATATCTCTTTCATCTTGTAAACTAAGACAAGTCTATTCCTTCCTCTCTCCCCAGGCTCTGTCAACCAACATTCTTGACTTAAAAAAAAATTTAAGTCTTTTATATAGTGGAATCATACAGTATTTGTCTTTTTGTGACTGGCTTATTTCACTTAGCTGATTCATTCTTCTGTCTGCTCAAATCTGCCTTTGAATCTCTAGTGAGTTTTTCATTTCGGTTACAGTCATGCACTGCTTAACGATGAGAATACATACTGAGAAATGCATTGTTAGGTGGTTTTGTAATTGTGAGAATATCATAGAGTGTACTTAAGATATAACTTAAATGAAGCCCTGTCCAGTTAACTAAGAGCTTAAATTGGTTGAAATTAACCACAATTTACTGTACAAACCTTCCCCTGAAGTTTCAAGTGTTCAAAAAACTTCAGAGTTCCAAAAGAGTTATGAGACAGATTCTGGCAGTGTAATTATTGCCTAGGTAGAGAGATAGAATCTTAGTGCTTCCTATTTTGCCATTATCCCAGAATCCTCCAGTGCTTAATTAATTTGTTTAAACCTAAAAAGTTGTGTCTTTTTGCAAAAGCAAACTCAAGATCCTCTTCCCAGATACTCCTGCCTTTTCTGAAAGGTCCATACTTGCTGTTAACCTTTTACTCGTGATATCTCTCCATGACTTGGGTGATTATCTTTGTATCACATATTCCTCAGAGTTTGTTTGACTAACATGTCTTTAATATTTTATACATAGAAAATGAAAGGCTAGTATACTTATAACCATCAGGATCTATTAAGATCGAAAGGTAATTAGAATCTCTCAAGGTGTTTTGGTAATTCTTTACTAATTGAACTACCTTACTTTCCCCTTTTATTTACTACTAGAGGCCTGGTGCATGACATTCGTACACTGGTGGGGGGTCCCTCAGCCCGGCCCCTGCCCTCTCGCTGCCCAGGACCCCTTGGGGGATGTCCACCAGCTGCGGAGTCGGCTCCCGCCACCACAGCTGCACTCGCCAGGCGTGAGCCTGCAGCGAGCCACGCTTCTGGCTGAGCAGTACCCTTCCCCCCTCAAACCCCCCCCCCGCCCCTCGTGGGAGCGCACTGACTACCAGGGGGCAGCTCCTGTGTTGAACATCTGACCCCCGATGGACAGTGCGCGTCATAGCGACTGGTCTTTCCGCCGTTTGGTCAATTTGCATATTACCCTTTTATTATATAGGATCACTTGTATTTTATTAAAGGTATTGGTAGACACATTCAATTGTGTGTTCAGTATCTCTAAAGCAAATTTATTTATTTATTTCTTCTGGCCAAACTGTTTCCATAGAGATTGCATCAATTGGAAGTTCTCGGTCAATTTCCCAAAATATCTTTTCACTTTGATCATTATTATTGTTATATTTTATTTTCTTAAATTTCCTTAAAGGAATCTACAAACCCTTTGTTAATAAATTATTTAACAAAACGTGTTAATATTAGTATCATTTTCAATCCTTCTCAACAAAAATGTCCCTTACCTATAGACCATATGTTTTCAGTTACCAGGACCCTTAGATGCCATTTCTCAGTAAATGCAGGAATCTACTGATCTGGAGGCACAATCATAATACAGCCAACTAAGGAACATGTTTTAGCTAATACTGGTTTCCAAGTGTCAGGGACCAGTCCATCTATTGCTTACAGGGATGTTACAGTGTTAGTCTTTTGTCTGCCCAACCCCTAATAATCAGATCACAGGGAATGTTAGTTCCTTTTCATCTCATGGCACACATAAACTAATTACTACCATTCTGTGGTACACCAAAAATGAAAAAAATATTTTTTGCTGATCTGGCAAAAAATAGGTATAATTTTGAGTCATTCACACTGGACAGCTATGGTTGTGTTGGCTGTTGTCATTTTTTTTTTTTAATTTGACAATCTAAGGGAAAAGTGGTCAGCATCCCTGACAAAATAATTAGGGTATTTAAAAAAGATTCTTGCGGCATACTGATTGAACAATGATTATGATCACATTTCCCACTAGAGTCCTATGTGTTTTGAATACCAAATACTATAACATGTTATAGATCAGTACTCATTCCAGTTAGTCCTCTCAACAATGCAGTGGCCAAAATGGAATTATTTGTCCTGTAGTCATTTAGCAGAGGATCTATAATTATAAAAAAAAATCTTTAGAGTACTGCTAGTATTTATATAAAAAATGACTCAACTCTTTTATAGTCTTTGATTTTCCAGTACCTAACCAATAATTGCAGAGGAGTGACATCAGGATTTAATAAGACGAACTTCCAGGTTCCCAATAGATCATGTAATTTAGAACATGGATCAGTTTTTGTCTTAAAATACCAGCCTTAGAACTGCTTGTTCTCTTTGTTCCCTTTAGCTTTCCTTTTATACCAACAGTTTTATTTTCATTTGGATGATTAATAGCAAATAAAGGATTATTTTTTAGCCATTTTTTCTCAATCCTCTTTCTCAAGCCATTTTTTGTTGTTAATCCTACCTGGAGGATATTTTTCCATTGATTTTTAGAGTGAATGGAAGAGAGGGGCAAGAGACAGAGAAACCTTGATGTGAGAGAGAGACATGGATTGATTGCCTCCTGCATGCACCCTGACCAGGACTGGGGATTAAGCCTGCAACTGAGGTACATGCCCTTGACTGGGAATCGAATCCGTGACCCTTTATCCTGAGGGCTGATGCTCTAACCACTGAACCAAGCCGTCTAGGGCTCTCAAGCGATTTTGTTAATTCCTGAAAGGATAGATCTGTCATCCAGATTCGACTGATAAGATTTGTCCCGAGTTATCTAGGCAGAGCTTTCAATTTGTATACCATCAATTAATTACTTTCTAGGCATAATCTTCCTCCCTTTCCTTTTATTTACCCCATAGAGTCTTGGTCTGAAAGCTAATTCTAATTTGAAACTAATCTGCATGAATTCTAATAGTACCCCTGGTTCTAGATTGACAGTCAAATCCTAGCACACTACGATGAGTACAGTCCAACTGTTATGTGCTGAGGTGGTCCATTTACACATCAGTCTTATATTTTGCAACCAAGTATGTTATGTGCAGTCCTGGTGCCTTGAAATTATGTGTAGGTGGTTGTTAGATAACCTGATAGGAATAACAATGCTCTACATTCTATGTTTCCTATCCTGGATCCCTTTCTCAAAGCTAAGTAAACTCAGTGCTATGTTAAAACCTCCTGTCTTTTGAGTCAATCCAAACCTGAGACCACTGTTGGTGGCAGTACAAAAATATCCTATAAAATAAAGAGGTAATATGCAAATTGACCATCACTCCAGCACACAAGATGGCCACCCCCATGTGGTCAAAGATGGCCACCCCATGTGAACACAAGATGGCCACCACAAGATGGCCAGCAGGGGAGGGCAGTGGGGGGGGGACCAAGCCTGCAGGGGAGGGAAGTTGGGGGAGGACCAGGCCTGCAGGGGAGGGCAGTTGGGGGTGGATCAGGCTGGCAGGGGAGTGGTTAGGGGATGATCAGGCTGGCAGGCAGAAGCGGTTAGGGGCAATCAGGCAGGCAGGCAGGTGAGCGGTTGGGAGCCAGCAGTCCTGGATTGTGAGAGGGATCGGGCCTAAACGGGCAGTCAGACATCCCTCGAGGGGTCCCAGATTGGAGAGGGTGCAGGCTGGGCTGAGGGACACACACAGACACACACCCCATGTACGAATTTCATGCACCGGGCCTCTAGTAATACATATATATTGTAGACAACAAGAATACTCAGGGCCCTAGCCGGTTTGGCTCAGTGGATAGAGCGTCGGCCTGCAGACTGAAGGGTCCCAGGTTCGATTCCGGTCAAGGGCATGTACCTTGGTTGCGGGCACATCCCCAGTGCGGATTGTGCAGGAGGCAGCTCATCGATGTTTCTCTCTCATCGATGTTTCTAACTCTCTATTCCTCTCCCCTCCTCTCTGTAAAAAAAATCAATAAAATATATTAAAAAAAGAATACTCAGGAAAGCATAAAGAAAATAATAGCAGCCCAGCCGGCATGGCTCAGTGGTTGAACATTGACCTATGAACCAGGAGGTCACAATTCTATTCCTAGTCAGGGCACATACCCGGGTTGTAGGCTCGGTCCCTAGTGTGGGCCTGCAGAAGGCAGTCAATCAATGATTCTCTCTCATCATTGATGTTTCTATCTCTTTCTCCCTCTCCTTTCCTCTCTGAATTTAATGAAATACATTTTTTTAAAAAAGAAAATAATAGCACCTGTAAGCCTGTCACTAAAAAATAATCACTATTAATAACTTGGTGGATTGATACAGTTCTAAAGTTTCTATAAAAATGAATTATGTTCTATCCTGGCTGGTGTGTTCAGTGGCTAGAGCATCGGCCTGTGAACTGAAGGGTCATGGGTTTGATTCCTGGTCAAGGGCACATACCTAGATTTTGGGTTTGATTATCTCCAGCCATGATCAGGGCACATGGGAGGCAACCAATTGATGTGTTTCTCTCACATCGATGTTTTTCTCTTTCCCAATCCCTCCATTCCTTCCACTCTCTCTCAATGGAAAAAAATATCCTCCGGTGAGGTTTAACAACAAAATAAAAGTATTGTGTATTTTACAAGTTTGAGATGAGAAGTTACATAGTGTTTAGGACTGTGTTATTTTCTTTTGAAAACGTATCATGGGCCAGCCAGCATGGCTCAGGGGTTGAGCGTCAACCTATGAACCAGGATGTCACAGTTTGATTCCCTGTCAGGGCATATGCCCAGGTTGCAGGCTTGATTCCCAGTATGGGGCATGCAGGAGGCAGCTGATAAATGATTCTGTCTCATCATTGGTATTTCTCTCTCTCTCTCTCTCTCTCTCTCTCTCTCTCTCTCTCTCTCTCTCTCTCCCTCTCTCCCTCTCCCTTCTTATCTGAAATAAATAAAAATAAAGAAAATGTATCATGAACTGGTTTAATGATATATTCTTAGGAAAAATATGTGCACGTGGCTTAAATTGTATACATTGCACCCCAGTAACAATTTTAAGTGGCTAGCAAGATGTATATGCTAACTTTCAAGGTGAACAGGTTCTATGTTTGGATATTTAAGCAATAATATAAAATACACAATATAACATATAGATATGCTATATTGTAGAATTGTATACCTAAAACCTATGTAGTTTTTTTAAATCAGTGTCACCCCAATAAATTCAATAAAAAAAGTTAAAAAGAAGCAATAATACAAAAAGTTAAAAACTGCCCTAACTGGTTTGGCTCAGTGGATAGAGCATTGGCCTGTGAACTGAAGGGTCCCAGGTTTGATTCCAGTCAAGGGCATGTACCTTGGTTGCGGGCACATCCCCAGTAGGAGGTGTGCAGGAGGCAGCTGATTGATGTTTCTCTCTCATCGATGTTTCTAACTATCTCTCTCCCTTCCTCTCTGTAAAAAATGAATAAAATATATATTTTTTAAAAAGTTGAAAACTAATTTTCATCTTGAATGGCATATATGCTTCAATATTCTGCCTTTATGATAAAAGGAGGGTGAATTATTAAAGTGATAATGAAGTCTATGAGAGTAGTATAGAAACTTGTATTACTTATTTATAACTGATTTCTAGAAAATTTAATGGAGTGGCATTGATTTGTAAGTTGCTTCAGAATGGATGCTTGAAATATATTCTTTTCTCTATGTTGACTTCTCATTCATTTGATTTTCTTACTTTCTACAACTGTAGTGCCTATGAGATTATTAAGCTGAAGGGGTACACCTCTTGGGCTATTGGCCTATCTGTGACAAATCTGGTAGAATCAATTTTGAAAAATCTTAGGAGAGTGCATCCAGTTTCGACTATGGTTAAGGTAGGCTTAAATTGATCTTTATTATCATTAATGTTTGTTGAGTCTTTACTATGTGCCAGGCATATACAAGGTGTTGAGGATATAATGGTGAACAAAAAAGACAGAGACCCTGCCCTCATAGAAGTTAATGAAAAATGAGTTTAATAAAACAATTACAAAAGAACATATCTAATAATAAATTATACTAAGTGCTATGATGAAAAACTAGAAAGTGCTAAGGGTACACAAGAAGAGAATTTAACTACTCTGGGAAGGGGCATGGGTGGTGGTTAGGGAAGTCTTCCCAAAGAAATAAAATGACCTAATCCAAGTAATGAGGAGGAGTTAATTTGGAAGGCTGGATTAATTATCCAAGCAGAGGGAACACATGTGCAAGAGGATCTGGAGGTAGATATAAGCAGAGAACCCTTGAGGATCTGAAAAAATAGTCCATCTGTTGAAATTCAGAGAGCAAAGGGAGTAATGGGAAGTGCTCGGTGAAGGGAAAAGCAAGCAATGTCAGGCCACCAAAAGGAAGAGGGTAGGCTGGGTCGTGGTCAGTACACAGGGCCAGGCCAGGCCCCAGGGGTCTAGGCCCTTGTTTTCAGCCCAACCAGCATGATGGGATGGGCATGCATTCTACAGTTCTAGTCAGAGAAGCCCCTTCTAGAGAAAAGAGGGAGGGAGGGAGGGAGGGAGGGAGGGAGAGAGAGAGAGAGAGAGAGAGAGAGAGAGAGAGAGAGAGAGAGAGAGAGAGAGATAAAGAGGAAGTAGAGGGAAACAAATTCACAAATTCCCGGAACACTGACAGGGAAGCAGAGGGCTTTCTTTCCCAGCCATAGTGACCTTCTTTCTGATGCCACCCAACATCTGGAAGCTCATGTAAAAACTTCAAAAGTTACAGAGAGGTGACAACAGAATGACCAAGTACAGGGAAAGTAAGGGAACGTGAGTGTAACTGGAGCTGGAGCCTGGCTGGGAATGGAATGTGGGCTGATAGTCTGGTGGGGCAGTGGACTTCCATAGCTAGGCACAGACCAGAGAGGAGTGAATGTGAGTACAGCCTGGCAAGGGCCCTCAGAGGAAAATGTGTGGTTGGTCTGATGGAGCTCATGAGGTTGAATATAAAGTGGCTACCAAAATGAGGGAGCTGGACTTCAGTGGAGGAGGTGGCCAGAGAATCCCTCTGTGGGTGACTATAGCAAGACAGGAACAAGGTGTATACCCTGAGCTCCTGAGGAGAGCCCCAGAAATGGTGAGAGGGAAGCTTGGTTAAGTAGGGCCTGTGGGCTTTGAGCTATTGTGGGAAACGGGGAGGCACCACTCTAGAATCAAGGGGCTTTGCCATTCTCTGAATGCCAGTTCATGATAACTCTTTATAATCAGACCTGGGGGAAGAACAAGACTTTCCATCACCTCCTCCAACCCTAGACTCAACCCCAAGGATGGGGTAGGAAAGAGTAATGAGTGATGGAGGTCTGAGGGGTCTACTGGGTCTTCTTATCTTTCAGGGATAGTAGGGAGAGGCAGAGGCTAGTTTATGAGCATGCAAGCATTGTGTGAGTTGTGCAGGGCTTTTTTGTTTTTTAAATATATTCTTATTGATTTCAGAGAGGAAAGGAGAGGGAGAGAGATAGAAACATCAATGATGAGGGAGAATCATTGATCAGTTGCCTCCTGCATGCCCCCTACTGGGATAAAGCCCGCAACCCAGGCATGTGCCCTGACCAGGAATCAAACCATGACCTCCTGGTTCATAGGTCGGTGCTCAACCACTGAGCCACACCAGCCAGGCAATTTGTGCAGGTTTTAATAGACTTTCTGGCAGCTGCTTCTATGGCCTTAGATTCAGCTGCTGGAGTGGAGGGAACATTAGGGCTGTAGACCAATGTTTCAATAGGTCCAAGAGAGGGCAGTGGCCATGACTGCACCTATGCCATGGGCCCTGTACATCATGCGAGGTTCAGGATAGAACTCAGCTTGGGGCAGTGGATAGAGGTATCCTGGAAGGCAGGAGTATATTCCATTGGCAACTGGTGGGGGCCCTGCTAGGCACGAGAGAGTTCCCATACCCATAGGTTCCATTGGAGGCTCACTTCTGGAGACTTGAGATGCCATCTGTGGCATCTTTTGTCCAAACTCAGTGGCACACCATGGTGTAAAGGTCAATTTATACAAAACAGAGCCTTCTCAGCCACTTTCTGCTTCTGAATTCACTGTTCTCTTGGTGTATCTCAAACATAGGCTACTTGATTTTACAGTACTTTATCAGATGAAATGACATTATGAAGGACTGCATGGCATCCTTCCCCTTAGACAGAAGGATAACCCGGGAAGGGGTGAAGTAAACAGTGCCTTTCTTGGTCCCTTTGAGACCTCTGGCACGATATTCATGTTACTGAACACAAGTTCCACATGGTCATAGGATATTAGGATGCTCTTGGTATTGTCAATGATCACTTAACCACCTTCTGAGTGATTCTTGTGCTCCATAGTCTCTCCAGTATACTCTTATTCTTAAGAAGCTCTCTAGCACAGCTGCTTTTCCATATCAGGTTAACTGAACAATAATCTAATTTTGCCTTTTAGGGCTTATATGGAATAAAAGAAGAAATCTTTCTCAGTGTCCCTTGTATCTTGGGGCAAAGTGGTATCTCAGATATTGTGAAAATTAACTTGACTTCTGAGGAGGAGGCCCTTTTTAAGAAGAGTGCAAACACACTTTGGAATGTCCAAAAAGACCTGGTATTTTAAAGCCTTTTAATGTTCCATTGTTTTATACAACAAAAGATAACAAACTGTGTATTTTACATTTTGAAAATATTTTCATCTGATTTGAAAAATATAAGACAACATTGGAGACCTATAGCATACTTCAGCCTCTCAAGGGTAGAAAAAGGAAGGGTAGAAAAAGTAAAGAAATTTATCCTCCTTTATGAATCTCGCATTGCTCTATTCTAATGATACCCAACTTGTACAAATGTAAGAGTGGCCTTCAGGTTTAGTAAAATATATATAACAATCCATTATAATATAGGACTTAAGATTTTTTTCACAAAACAAGCACTTTTTCTAGTATTGAAATTTTATCTTGTGCTTTCTTCCCTTAGGGAAACAGCATATTCACTTTATATTGCTTCATGTGTCTATGTATAATTTTTACTGAGTACTTATTTTTAAGACCATGTGTATCAGAAGGAAAATAGAAATATACCTTTTTGGTGTAAACAAATTTAAATAACTTCAACCCTGCAAGTATAATACCAATTAATCTAAATTCAAATTGTGGATTTGGTGTCTTTGTTGAAAAACTACACAGGGAGCTTAGACCATCCCATTAGATATAAGTGAAAATTAAGCATTGTGGAAAATAAATACAAAGAAATTTATCTTGGTTTGTGTGATTAACTCAAACTAATGTGAAACATGGAACCTTTGATTTCCAACTTTCAATTCGGAAATCTGGATTACATTTCTTTCCAATTCGTTCATCAAACTACTATTATTTTTGCTGTGTTATGGTTATAAGTCAATATGACATGATTTCTGCCCTCAAGTATCTCACAGTGAGTATTTAAGGTATATCAACTAATTAATTATTAAAGAATGCTTTATAAAAGTCAATTGATAGCTCCCTCTTTGTGTCCAATCTAGGAGTGAATGTTCTTCTTTTGATTTATATATACAAATATATGTACATATGTATATACATATAATATGTAACATGTATATTTCCTTTACTCCACAAAGAATTAAGTCAGCTGTAGGAAATACCAATGAAACAAAAGCTAAGAAATCAGGACCAAGGTAATTTACAAATTAGACTAGAGCAGTGGGAAAAGTTAGAAGGCAGCTATGCCGGCCCTGAGGACTTGCATGGCTCTAGTGCAGACGTACCTATTTGCAAAGAGAGTCACAGTTCACCTTGTTAGTCTTGCTATCGTAATAGCTTTCATTCTAGTCATCTACTACTAAACATGATTAGTTCCCTAGTATTTTGTTTTTTAACTTTTTATTGATTCCAGAGAGGAAGGGAGAGGGAGAAAGAGAATCATCAATGAGAGAGAATTATTGATCGGCTGCCTCCTGCACGCCCCCTACTGGGGATTTACCCCGCAACCCGGGCATGTGCTCTTGACTGGAATTGAACCCAGGTCCCTTCAGTCCACAGGCCGCCACTCTACCCACTGAGCCAAACCACTAGGGCTTTTTTTTTTTTTCTTTGAAAAAACAACAACAATGCCCTAACTGGTTTGGCTCGGTGGATGGAGCGTCAGCCTGTGGACTGAAAGGTCCCAGGTCGATTCCGGTTGGGGGTATGTATCTTGGTTGCAGGCATATCCCCAGTAGGAGGTGTGCAGGAGGCAGCTGATCGATGTTTCTCTCCCATCGATGTTTCTAATCCTCTATCCCTCTCCCTTCCTCTCTGTAAAAAAATCAATAATATATATATATATATATATATATATATATATATATATATATATATATATATATATTAATAAAATAAAATAAAATAAAAACAACATACATACTTCCCTTGAATACACAAAATATGATCATGAGTGAGAGTTTAGGTAGGATCGAGGGAAAGAGGAATCTTCTGTGGATTTTGCCTTGTTTTAAAAGCTCCTCTTTGTATTCCAAATTAAAATTTCATTTTAGGAAATCCTGGCAGAGATTGAAAAGCTGTAAATTATAGTTTCTACAGTGAATATTCTAGGAAGTACAACTACATCATGTATTCCCAATGGGGGCAATATCACCCCTTGGTGTGTGTGTGTGTGTGTGTGTGTGTGTGTGTGTGTGTAAGTGAGAATCTTAGATATTACAAGGGTTTGGCTCTCTAAAGCTCAGCCCTACCAGATAAAATCTTATTAATATTTAATTTAATGAGGTGGTGGGAACCGAATGATTAGGGGGAAATGTTTAAAAATTCTCTTGAGGGAGAGATAATGAAAAAAAAAAAGTTAAACACTGCCCTACATTTATAAAATTATTTGTCAGATGTGTATTGTCTATTATGATTCACAAATGAATTAGAAAAACAGTTAATTATGTAGAATGTGGCAGGAGAAGAGATGTGGAAATCTTGGTTTATTTCAGACTAAGGGTTAAGTGGGGAATTTTGGATTCTACACTCAGATAATGACTTGTTTTCCCTTCCACTTGTAGAAATGGTTATCAGCACTGCACTGATCAAATTCTTAGGGTTTCATATTTTATTTAAAAATCCTTGTTGCAGGCCTTGGCCAGGTAGCTCACTTGGTTAGAGTGTCCTCCCCAGATGCTAAGATTGCAGGCTCTATCTCCAGTCAGGCACCATACAAGAAGCAACCAGTGGCCCGACTGGCGTGGCTCAGTGGTTGAGCATCGAGCTATGAACCAGGTTCGATTCCCGGCCAGGGCATATGCCTGGGTTGTGGGCTTGATCCCCAGTGTGGAGTGTGCAGGAGGCAGCCGATCAGTGATTCTCTCTCATCATTGATGTTTCTATCTCTCTCTCCCTCTCCCTTCCTCTCTGAAATCAATAAAAATAAAAAAAGAAGCAACCAGTGCATTCATAAACAAGTAGAACAACAAATGCATGTTTCCCTCTCAAATCAATTTTTAAAAATTAACAAAAAAATCTTCATTGCATAGAGGGTTTAAAAATTCTTTTTTCCCCCTCTACTTAACCTCACATCTGTGAGTAGTAAAAAGTAGTCCTGAGGGGTTGTGGGCTCGGTCCCCAGTAGGGGGCTTGCAGGAGGCAGCCGATCAATGATTCTCTCTCATCATTGATGTTTCTATCTTTTTCTCCCTCTCCTTTCCTCTCTGAAATCAATAAAAAATATATATATTTTTGAAAAGTAGCCCTGTGGTATCTTTCTCCTACAGCCCTGGTGAAAAATTCCCAATCAAGTGTCAAAAGCCCTTATTGTATACATCTGGACAAAGTTTGGTTAGAAATAGCTTTACTTGGGCTCTCCGGTGGATGGGTTCTGGGAACGCAGTACTCCTTTTGATAGCTGAGGCCCGCTAGTTCAGTGTGCCTGCTGCACCTCCTGCAGTGGGAGCCCAAGGAGCCTCTGAGCCTCTTTGAAGATCACCAACTACAGATACCTCAACCCACCAAATGTGCACAGATGACAGGCATCAGAGCCCCAATCTCAGACCTCGTGCTTACGCCAGGTGTGCTAGGCCCCTATGAGGGCGCACGAGCTGGGCACAGCTTCAGTAATCAATGGTTTTCCTCCTCGGACCTCAGCCAGCTTTTCTGCATTCTCATCCTCTGCCTCTCCAGTGAGCGGCCATAAGCTGGGCAGCAGGAATCCTGTGCACCAGTGGGAGAGTGGACACGGTGGGAGCGAATTTCTTACCCTGGGGATGGCTCTGGGTCCCTTGGGGGGTGGCACGAACCCCCCTGGGGGTGGTGGTAGCCCTTCTCCCGTGTGAGTGTGGCTGGAGGTACCCTGCACCTGGCTGTACTTGGCCTCGGGCTGTACTTGGCTCAGTTCTGGAGCTGACAACTGGGGCAGGGGGAGGACGAGGGTGGAAGGGGAGTAAGAGCCGAACTGGCTGGTAGTCTCATCTTTGGTGAAGCAGCTCCCTTTCCTTCCTTCATTCCCTCTTGTACACACCTTCCGCTTCCTCTCCTTGCTTTGCCTCCTGGATGCTGGGCTGCTGGCCAGAAACTACCCAGCTTGTCTGATAGTCATCTTTGTCATTCCCTGTTGTGTCTGAAGCACCTCCTTCCTCACTGGCGCCCAGTTCTCTACAGACCAATTTCTAATGTGGATGTGACTTTGCAGTTTTTCTCTATTAGATTTCCACGATGGCGACTGCCAAGCATGAACTTATTAAGAATTTCACTTCAGAGAAGGCCATTCATCACTATAAAATCCCCATTATAGGACCTGGAGCAGTTGGTGTGGCCTGTGCAATCAGCATCTTATTAAAAGTAAGTTCTGTGCTTAGTGCCATAGCGTTAGCCAAGGTTTCCTCTGTTGGAGGTAAGGCCACCGCATGTGATTGTATAAGTGTGTCCAGTTCAAGAGTTGAGTGGGACCCTATCTGGCTTAATCCAGAGGAAGAGGTGACCTTTTATTTTAAATTCGTACCCAAGGATGTGTTTTTATTGATTTTAGAGAGAGGAAAGGAGAGAGAGAGAGATACATCAATGTGTGGGATTGAACCCACAGCCTGGGTATGTGCTCTGACTGGGAATAAGGACGACGTTCCTAACAACGGAGTCACACCAGCAAGAGCCAGGTGTCCTTTTTAATTGCTCCACCCAAAGTGGGCTGCTTTTTCTAGTGCTTATGATAGTATCCTGTGTTAGAAGCATCTGTGTGAAAGCATGTTGACATTAGACTTTCACTCATTTGCTTGACTAGGAAATTGAGCTCACAGCCCTAGCTGGTTTGGCTCAGTGGATAGAGCATCAGCCTGCGGACCAAAGGGTCCTGGGTTTGATTCTGGTCAAGGGCATGTACCTTGGTTGCAGGCTCCTCCCCGGCCTGGGCCCTGGTCAGGAGGCAACCAATTGATCTGTTTCTCTCACATCAATGTTTCTCTCTGTCTTGTCCTCTCTCTTCCATTCTCTCTAGAAATCAATGGAGAAATATCATTGGGTGAGGATTAACAAAAATCTAACCTAATAATAGGCAAACATGCAAATTGACCGCACCTTCGCTACGCCCACAGCCAATCAGAGCGAACAAGATGGCGGTTAATTTGCATATGCGGGCGCTGAGCAGCCTGGGTCCCGTAAACATCCTCCGGACCTAGGCCGATCAGAGCCTGTAGGCCCGCCCTTAGGTCCTGAGTGGCAGGGGCCCAGAACACCCCCTGGCCACTGGGAGCCTTGGCGGGCGGGAACATTCCCGCGTCGCCATAGCGACGCGGGAATGTTCCCGCCCCCAAACACTTGCAGCAGTCTGGGGTCTGGGACCTAAGCCGCTCAGAGCCTGTAGGCCCGCGCTTAGGTCCTGAGTGGCAGGGGCCCCAGAACTCCCCCTGGCCAATGGGAGCCTTGGCGGGGCGGGAGCATTCCCGCGTCGCCATAGCAACGCGGGAATGTTCCCGCCCCCAAACACTTGCAGAGGTCTGGGGTCTGGGAAACATCCTTCAGACCCAAGCCTCTCAGATCCTGTAGGCCTGCACTTAGGTCCTGAGCGGCCTGGGTCCCATAAACATCCTCCGGACCCAGGCGGATCACTTAGGTCCTGAGTGGCGGGGGGGGGGGGGGGCCCCAGAACGCCCCCTGGCCACTGGGAGCCTTGGCGGGCGGGAACATTCCCGTGTCGCCATAGCGACGCGGGAATGTTCCCGCCCCCAAACACTTGCAGAGGTCTGGGGTCTGGGAAACATCCTCCAGACCCAAGCCGCTCAGATCCTGTAGGCCTGCGCTTAGCTCCTGAGCGGCCTGGGTCCCATAAACATCCTCTGGACCCAGGCCGATCAGAGCCTGTAGGCCCGCGCTTAGGTCCTGAGTGGCAGGGGCCCAGAACACCCCCTGGCCACTGGGAGCCTTGGCGGGGCGGGAACATTCCCGTGTCGCCATAGCGACGCGGGAATGTTCCCGCCCCCAAACACTTGCAGAGGTCTGGGGTCTGGGAAACATCCTCCAGACCCAAGCCGCTCAGATCCTGTAGGCCTGCGCTTAGGTCCTGAGCGGCCTGGGTCCCATAAACATCCTCTGGACCCAGGCCGATCAGAGCCTGTAGGCCCGCACTTAGGTCCTGAGCGGCAGGGTCCCAGAATGCCCCCTGGCCACTTGGAGCCCAAGGGTGCAGGCGCCAAGGGGCTGGGTCCCGCAAACATCCTCAGGACCCAGGCCAGTCCGAGCCTGTAGGCCCCTTGCTTAGGTCCTGAGTGACAGGGGTCCCAGAACACCCCCTGGCCACTTTGAGCCTATAGGTGCAGGAGCCAAGGGGCTGGGGGCGGGGCGGAAACATCCCCTGTCACCATAGTGCCCCCAGCCGCTTGGGAATGCTCCAGCATCAAGAGGCAGTTTGGGTCCACGCCCCCAGCCTGGCGCACATGATGGGGGGCTGGCTGCTGGCCTCTGGGGTGTGTGGAGACCCTTGGCGGCCACCGCTGCGTGCGGCCCAGGGGTCCCTGCATGCCCCCCAGCCTGGCGCCCATGGTCAGGGCTCATACAGGAGGCAACCAATCAAAGTGTCCCTCTCACATTGATGTTTCTCTCTGTCTCTCCCTCTTTCATCCACACTCTAAAAATCAATGGGAACATACCCTCAGGTGAGGATTAAAAAAAAAATGCATATCCTATGAAAGACACATCTTGAAAATGCCTAAAGAAAGTTGTCATTTTTTCTTGGTGAAGGGACTGAAGTCCGTGTTGATGAAAACACCTTGGTGGCTGTGGTGACTGGTAGTGGCTGCAGCAGCGAGGTGATGGGGCTGCTGCCTTCCCCTGATCAGCCCGGTTGCCTCCCACAAAGGAGCGTGGGGCACGGGCCTAAGCCATCAGTAGGACATCCCCTGAGGGCACCCAGTATGTGAGAGGGGGCAGGTTGGGCTGAGGGACCCCCCAACCCCAGTGCACGAATATCGTGCACCGGGCCCCTAGTAAATAAATAAAGGTGATTAAATGTTTAAGAAAAAAGAAAAGAAAGAAATTAAGCTCATAAAAACAAAACCAAGGGAAAAAAACCTGGAGAAATAGGTGGCAAGAAAAAAAAGTGTTTAGTTGTTCTTATTATTGATGTAGCTGATAAAACTAGCTTCCATTTTAATGGCTAGTCACAGGACTAAAACCTTTCTGAGTCCTTTCTAAGAATATTACCCTCATCTGAACCCATAATGGCTTAGTAAATCATAAACTATAAACTATGCTTTGCTTTTATTAATGGGATATCTATGAAGTTTTTTAAAGCCACTTTTCGGTAGCCTTTGATCTTGGCATGATTTACTGGATTTAAAGGATTGGCACTGAGTTGGCATATCTTAAGGCATATCAGCTGCTATCAACTGCTGCTCGATGACTCATTTTGTCTGTAAACTATAATGCTTTTAACAGCAGTATCCTCAATGCTGATGCATACATACATGAAGACCAGTACATTTGTTTTCAATATCAATAATAACAATATGCTTTATGTATATTATCTAATATAATCCCTCAAAGTAATTATTAGATCTGTTTTTATTAAAGGGAAATAAAAAAAGGCACAGGCTATCTCAAGTTGCTTGACTAGATATGTATATAGATAATGTGTATAGATAATATTTATCGTCTCTGCTTTGAAGGGCCTTTCTGGGAGGGATTGAGCCCTATCTCTAAAGATAATAGCCATAAGCTCCCAGAGCTTGAATTTTATGATGCTGCAAACTATAGCATTGTATATCTTAGAAAATGTGCTCAATCTCTCTACAAAGCCCCAGGTTAGCCCTAGCTGATTTGGCTCAGCAGATAGAGTGTCAGCCTACGGACTGAAGGGTCCCAGGTTTGATTCCAGGCCAAGGGCATACATATGCTTGGGTTTTGGGCTCAATCCCCAGTAGGGTATGTGCAGAAGGGAGCCAATCATTGATATCTGTGGCCGGATTGCTTGGTTGGGTCGTCGTCCCACCAAAAGGTTGCAGGTTCCATCCCCAATCCGGGCCCATAAGGGAGGCAACCAATTGATGTTTTTCTCTTACATAGACGTTTCTAAAAACATATCCTCGGCTGAGGTTAAAAAAAGAAGAGTCGCTAAAAGCTAAATGCATGTTAAAAGGGAAAAGGCACTGGATAGCAAATAGAGTAGATATTCTACCCATTTTCATTTTTCTAAATAAGGAAAGAAGATCCAGAGAGATCAAATTAGAATACCTTTTTTTTAGACTTTTTTTTTAAAGCATAGTTTTAGATTTACAGAAAAATTGAAAAGATAGTACAGAGTTCTATCTTTACCTCACATCCAGTTAACATCATACTTTAGTATGGTATATTTGTCATAATTAATGAGCTAATATTAGTACATTATCATTAACTTTACTTTGATTTTCTTAGTTTTCACCTAATGTCCTTTTTCTGTTCTAGGATCCTATCTAGGATTCCACATTGCATTTAACCATCATGTCTCCTTAGGCTCCTCTAGATTGTGACAGATTGTTATACTTTCCTTGTTTTTGATGACTTCGGCAGTTTTGAGGAGTACAGTGAGGTCTTTTGTAGAATGCCTTTCTATTAAGATTTTTCTAGTGTTTTCTCGTGGTTATACTGGGGTTATGCATTTTTGGGAGGAAGATACAAAGGTAAAGTGCTGTTTTCATCACATCACATCCAAAGTATGTATGTGGTCAATATGCCTTATGATGGTTGATGTTGACCTCAGTCACCAGGCTGAGGTAGTGTTAGGTTTCTCTCCTGTGGAGTTCCTCTTTTTCTCCCCTTTCCATCCTATGCCCAGTCCACACTTAAAGAGCGGGGAGTTATGCTCCTCTCTTTAAGGGTGGAGTGTCTACATAAGTTATTTGCAGTTCTTCTGCTTGGGAGATTTGTCTTTCCCCATTTACTAATCCAATCATTTATTAATATCAGTTTGGACTCACGGATTTTATATTTTGGGTTATAATCCAGTACATATTATTTTGCATCTCAACTTGTTCTAGCTTGGGCCACTGGGAGCTCATTCAGTTGGCTATTGTGTACCTTTGACAACCCCATAACATAGGGGGTTGTTTTGAGCACTTCTTAGTTTCTGGCACTATGAGATGTTTTGGCTTCTTCATCTTTTATATTTTCTGCTCCAGTCCTAAATCCTTTTCCCAAGGAGCCCTCATTCTTTTTATTGGGGAATTGTGTTATAAGTCAAGATCTGGGTGCTAGGTGTGTTCACTGCTACTGGGGTTACAGTACATTTAAAAAAAACACAATCTTTCAAAGATAATTTTATCAATACTGCATAATTCTGGTCCATACTACTACAATCTCTGTGAATAATTCAGAGAGTCTAGAAAGCATTGGCATCTCACTATGCAACAGCCTTTTCCTTGCGATACAGTTTAGACTTCTAGGCTAATCAGTTATAATCTAGTTTGAAGTGCTTGTCTTTAGATTTCCATTAATTAGAATAAAGTGAAAAGATCCAACAATATGACCTGGACATATACTTAAGTTATAGATACTTGAATATCTCTAAGTACTAGCACACAGTCATTGTTTTTTATTTAATGAAAATTTTAATATAAAGATAAAATATGTAGTTAAACATTTTTTAAAAGATAATACATTCACAAGGTTAGAAAATGAAACATAACAAGATACACATGGAGAAGTCACACTGTCATCTAGTTTCTGTCCAACCTTTCCCCCAGCATCTGCCTTAGGCAACCATTTAAATTAGTCTCTTGTGTGGAATCCTCTAGTGTTTCTTTTGCAAATACCAATATATTATTTTTCTCTTCTTTCTTATAAAGTAGCTTGCCAGAAATATATAGTACTGATTAGTTTTTGCAGGAAACATTGCCTAATTGTAGAACTATAAAATTTTAGTGTTGGAAAGGACCTTATATTTTAATCCACTTATTCAGAAAACTTTTATTGAGTTCCTTTGTGCCAGGTAGATGCTAATCATCAGATGAGTAAGACTGCATATTTTCTTTTCTTTTTTTTTTTTAATGTATTTTTATTGATTTCAGAGAGGAAGGGAGAGGGAGAGAGAGAGAGAGAAACATCAATGATGAGAGAGAATCATTGATCGGCTGCCTCCTTCACGCCCCCCACTGGGGATCAAGCCTGCAACCCAGGCATATGCCCTTGACCGGAATCGAACCTGGGACCCTTCCGTCTTCAGGCCGACGCTCTATCCACGGAGCCACGCCGGCTAGGGCCATATTTTCTTTTTTTTAAATGAGAGACAACATATTGATTTTTAAAATATATATATATTTTTATTGATTTCAAAGAGAAAGGGAGAGGGAGAAAGAGATATAGAAACATCAGTGATGAGAGAGAATTGTTGATTGGTATTTTGATGAATGCACACCCCCTATGGGGTGGAGCCCGCAACCTGGTCATGTGTCCTTGACTGTAATTGAACCCAGGACCCTGTCCACTGAGCCAAACCAGCTAGGACAAAGACTGCCTATTTTCAAGGAGCTCATAGTCTGGTGAGAAATCTCTTTTACAGAATTCATGCTTTATCATTGTGCAGCCTCAGCTTAAAATGAAGAGATGTTCACTAACTTCAGAGACTTTTCTATTTATTGAATGGTTTCTGGTTTTGTTTTCCTAATTATGAGCTGAAACTTCCTTCTTTCTAACTTGTATCTCTTCTTTTTGGATTTTTATATCATTACGAAATGTTGAGCTGGTTTACTGTGTCTTCTAAAAAGAATTTTTTTTTATTCTCCAATGAATCAAGATCCTCACATTCCCTTGGACTCGAATGTCTTTTAGGGCTTGAGTGATGAACTTATCTTGGTGCAGTGGTTGCCAACCTTTCGGACCTCACGGACTACGGTGGTCCGCGGACCATTGGTTGGCAACCGCTGCCTTGGTGGATACTGATGAAGGCAAATTGATGGGTGAGACAATGGATCTTCAACATGGCAGCCCTTTCATGAAAATACCAAATATTGTTTTTAGCAAAGGTTAATGTCATACCAAATACTGTAAAAATATAGTATATTTTATATATTTCTTATAAAGCTGGTTGCTCCCTATTCTGTACTCTTATAACATGTACAGAATGTTGTTCAGATTTCATTAGGTTGTACTTCATTTGTTCATGTGTTTACCAACACACTGTACTAAGTTCCTGGTAGCAGCAGCAATAGTTATCATGACAGTTGTCATTAATTGATTGACCACTTTGTGTCAGATACTGAGCTAAGCACTTTACATATATTACTTATTCCTCAGCACAACTCCGTTTTACAGATGATGCATCTGCAAACTGAGGTTAAATAAAAGTGATGGAGCAAGGTTTTGAACCCAATTCTTTTTGACTCAAAAACTGAAGCTCTTAACTACTGTACTTTATTTACTACAGGAGATAATTATTTGAACTAAAATCTCCCTGTTCAAGGGTTTTTCATACCTCCAAGTAAACATTCTCATTTACCAGATTTAGTTAGGTGTATTTGACCTATAACTGTATAAAGTACAAAAGATATATGTTAGGAGGCTTTAAAAAAAGAGTACATGAAAAAATGTTACTTTTCCTGAAATTAAAAGAGTGCTACAGGCATAGTAGATTTAGTAGAGCCCACTCTTTAGCAAACAGTGTGGTGATTGAGCTGAATAGGAAATGTGTACTTAAATGTCAGATGTTTTCTCCCATCTATTTTCTTTTTTTTAAAATATATTTTATTGATTTTTTTATAGAGAGGAAGAGAGAGGGATAGAGAGTTAGAAACATCGATGAGAGAGAAACATCGATTAGCTGCCTCTTGCACACCCCCTACTGGGGATGTGCCTGCAACCAAGGTACATGCCCTGGGACCCTTGAGTCCGCAGGCCGACGTTCTATCCACTGAGCCAAACCGGTTTTGGCCCATCTATTTTCTAATCAAATCTTTCCCCAGATTACCTTGTTGCTGCAAAGTCCAATGTAGTGATCATCACAGCAGGCACATGCCAGATAAAAGGAGAAGCACCTCTTGATTTAGTCCATCACAATGTGTCCATGTTTAAATTAATGATTTCCAACATTATCCAATACAGTCCCCTCTGCAAACTGACTGTTATTTCCAGTCCACATCAGACTTAACAGTTCAGTGCATTTTTTGGGGGGTTGGGGAGGGGAGGTTAGTAACTTGGTAGAAAAAAAATGAGTATTAAATTCTAAACTACTAATATAACCAGAATCTTTTCCTGTTTTGTTAATTAACATGCATTTTTACAGTTATATTCAGTGTATATGCACCATAATGAAGATTTTTTACATTAAATATCATTCTGTATTAGTTTCAGATGTGCAGCATAGTAGACAATCATGTACTTTACAAAGTGGACCCACCGATATTTCAAGTACCAGCTGACCCCCATCCATAGTTATCACAATATTATTGGCTAGTAGAGGCCTGCCTGGTGCACGAAATTCATGTACGGGTAGGGTCCCTAGGCCTGGCTGGAGATCAGGGCTGATTCGGGCCTTCCTGCTGCCTGCGGGGGCCTTTCTTTGTTCCGAGCTGCCCCCTGGTGGTCAGCGCACATCATAGCGAGTGATCGAACTCTCGGTCTCCTGGTCGAACTCCTGAGGGGACACTTTGCATATTAGCCTTTTATATATATAGAATATTCTCTAAGCTGTAGTTTAGATCTCTGTGGCTATTCTGTAACTATTTGTACTTCTTTTTTATTTTTTTATTTTTAAAATATATTTTATTGATTTTTTACAGAGAGGAAGGGAGAGGGATAGAGAGTTAGAAACATTGATGAGGGAGAAACATCAATTCAGCTGCCTCCTGCACACTCCCTACTGGGGATGTGCCCGCAACAAAGGTACATGCCCTTGACCAGAATCGAACCTGGGACCCATCAGTCCGCAGGCCAACGCTCCATCCACAGAGCCAAACCAGTTAGGGCTGTACTTTTTAAATATATTTTATTGATTTTTTACAGAGAGGAAGGGAGAGGGAGAGAGAGTTCGAAACATCTATCAGCTGCCTCCTGCACACTCCCCACTGGGGATGTGCCCGCAACCAAGGTATATGCCCTTGACCGGAATCGAACCTGGGACCCTTCAGTCCATAGGCCGACGCTCTATCCACTGAGCCAAACCAGTTAGGGCAAGGCTGTGCTTTTTAAATGTTTGTTTAGTTCATCTTCACCTGAGGGTATTTTTTCCTTTGCTTTTTCAGAGGGAGAGGAAGGGAGGGAAGGAGGGAAGAGGAGAGGAGAAAGGAGAGAAGGGGGAGAGGAGAGGGGAGAAAAGGGGAAGGGAAGGGAAGAGGGGAGAAGAGAGGGAAACATAGATGTGAGAGACACATCAATTGGTTGTCTCCCACATGCACCCCAACCAGGGGCTGGGAGTGAACCCAATCCCAGGTATATGCCCTTGACCAGGAATGGAACCCGAGACTCTTCGGTGGGAGGGCAGATGCTCTAACCACTGAGCAACATCAGCCAGGGATAAATTTGTACTTCTTAATCCCTTCACCTTTTGACCCAATCCTCCTCCCTTCGGTCAACCATCACTTAGTCTGTTCTTTGTATCTGAGTCTGTTTCTATTTTTTTTATTTTGTGCTTTAGATTCCACATATAAGTGAAATCTTATGGTATTTGTCTTTCTTTGTCTTCGTATAATACCCTCTAGGTCCATCCATGCTGTTGCAAAAGGTAAGATTTCATTCTTTTTTGTGGCTGAATAATAATTCCATTGTATGTATGTACCACTGCTTTTTTTTTTTTTTTTTTTTTGTACCACTGCTTTTTTATCCCTTCATCTGATGGACACTTGGATTGCTTATAGTGAAATTTTTTTTAACACTAGTGTGTATGAAAAGATAATTTGTTTAATCAAGTGACTTTCAAGATTTACATTCTAAAGTCACAAATGAATTATTTTCAGATTACTGTACTAAGCGTGCAGAAGTGAAAGTAACACTATAGTGTTTTTTTTTACTGCCTGACTCTCCAAAATTATACTAGACTTTTCATTGGTGAAATACAGAGTAGATAAATTCAAGATATACTTTGGAGATAAAATATCCAGGACTGCTGATAGATTATGTGTAGTGAGGGGCAGAGAGGAATAAAAAACGACTTCTAGATTATTTTCCTTGAACAATTGATTTCATGGTGGTTCCATTTATCTGGGTTAGGATGCTTTTAAGGGTGTGGGAGAAAGGAGTGCTGGGGTTGGCGGGGGGCAGAATCAAGGTTTCCAATTGGGACATGTTAAATTTGAGATAATCTGAAAAGACATTCAAGAGGAAATATCAAACAGGTAGCTGATTGAATTTGGGCATCACTGTATTTTAAGGTCATTGGAATAGTTTTTCTCTAGGGGTAGGCTAAAACTGAGTACATGATTAAGTTTATTCATTTTAATTTTGATATTAAAATTATTTAAATTTTGTTTTATAATTTTATAAAATATTTGTGGATTGAGGGCAGTGTGATTCAGCAGTATTATCCATTACACTTCCAGTAGCAATTCCTTCCTCAGCCACTGGGGTGGGTTGAGGATAGAGCCAAATCTTTTTTTTTTTACACTCCTCACCCGAGGATATTTTTCCATAGGTTTTTAGAGAGTGGAAGAGACGGGGAAAGACAGAGAAATATTGATGTGAGAGAAACACATAGATTGGTTGCCTCCTGCATGAGTCTCAACCAAGGCCTGGGCGGGGAGGAGCCTGCAAACAAGGTATGTGCCCTTGATGGGAATCAAACCCAGGACCCTTTGGTTTGCAGGCCAAAGCTCTGTCCAAACTGGCCAAACTGGCTAGGGCTAGAGCCAGATCTTGAATGTGCCTGAGCCTCTGCCTCTGTGCAACCCTGGGTTACTTAGGGTAGTGTTTTCAACCTTTTTCATCTCATGGTACACATAAACTAGTTACTGAAATTCTGCAGCACACCAAATATATATATATATATATATATATATATATATATATATATATATATATATATATATATATACACACACACACACACACACACACACACACTAGAGGCCCGGTGCATGACATTCGTACACTGGGGGGAGGGGGACCCTCAGCCCTCGAGGGATGTCCGACTGACAGCTTAGGTCCTCTCCCTAAGCCGCAGTTGGACATCCTTAGTGCTGCTGCAGAGGCAGGAAAGGCTCCCACCACCACCGCTGAGCTCACCAGCTGTCAGCTTGGCTTGTGGCTGAGCAGTGTTCCCCCTGTGGGAGCGCACTGACCATCTGGGGGCAGCTCCTGCTTTGAGTGTCTGCCCCCTGGTGGTCAGTGCATGTCATAGCGACTGGTCATTCCACCGTTCGGTCGATTTGCATATTACCCTTTTATTATAAAGGATTTTTGCAGACCTGACAATAAAGATAGGTATAATTTTTTTAAAAAATGTATTTTATTGATTTTTTTTTTTTACAGAGAGGAAGGGAGAGGGATAGAGAGCCAGAAACATCGATGAGAGAGAAACATCGACCAGCCGCCTCCTGCACACCCCCTACCGGGGATGTGCCCGCAACCAGTGTACATGCCCTTGACCGGAATCGAACCTGGGACCCCTCAGTCCGCAGACCGACGCTCTATCCACTGAGCCAAACCGGTTTCGGCAAGATAGGTATAATTTTGATTGCTTCATACAGAATGGCTATTGTGTTGGCTCTCATTTTTTTAAATTTGATAAGCTAAGGGAAAAGAGGTCAGTGCTTCTGACTAGTCAGGTATAGCATGTTTTAAATTTTTGCAGCACACCTAGTGTCCTCTTGAGGCACATAGGTTGAAAATCGCTGACTTGGGGGAATGTGTTAATTTGCAAATATTTGTTAATTTCTCAGATTTCCTTATGTTATTTCTAATTTAATTCTGTTGTGGTATGAGAATATACCTTATGATTTTAGCTCTTAAACTTGAGATTTTGTGGCTTAGCAGGTGGTCTATCATGGAAAACATTCCATGCACACTTGATAATGTATATTCTGTTGTTGGGTGTTTTAAAATGCCATTTAACTCTAGTAGTGCTGTTCAAGTGTTCTCTATTCTTGTTGGTTATCTTAGTAGTTGTACTATTTTTTTTTAAAGTATATTTTTATTGATTTCAGAGAGGAAGGGAAAGGGAGAGATAGAAACATCAATGATGAGAACCACTGATTGGCTGCCTCCTGCAAGTCCCACACCGGATCAAGACCACAACCTGGGCATGTGCCCTGACCAGGAATTGAATCTGTGACCTTCTGGTTCATAGGTGGATGCTCAACGTCTGAGCCATGCCAGATGGGCTGAGTAATTGTTTTATTCATAATCAGTGTGGTGTTAGTTTTCAATTCAATTATTGAATTGTCTACTTTTCCAATTTTTGCTTCATGTATTTTAAGGCCTATGTTTATAATTGTTATGCCTTCCTGATGTATTAACTCTGTTATTACAAAATATCCCTCTTTGTTTCTAATAACATTTTTTGGTTAAGAATTTGTCTGAGCCTATATTAAGAAAAAGAATGAGACTCGTCTCAAAGTAGAAACCAAAAGTGTCATTGAATATGTCATGAACACTGGCTTGCTTTCTTTTTAAAAAAATATATTTCATTGAATTTTTACAGAGAGGAAGAGAGAGGGATAGAGAGTTAGAAACATCGATGATAGAGAAACATAGATCAGCTGCCTCCTGCACACCAGATGTGCCCGCAACCAAGGTACATGCCCTTGACCGGAATCGAACCTGGGACCTTTCATTCTGCAGGCCGACGCTCTATCCACTGAGCCAAACCGGTTTCGGCAATTTAAGAGTATTTTTTCCCTTTGAAACATTTTAAAATTTGTGCTATAAATGGGTTGATTCTTAGCTCAATTGAGATCAGAGAAATGTGGCTTGTCTAACTTCAGCTCTTTCAAATCTCTTAAGGTTTACTTTCTGACTTAGTCAATAGAAAGTGTAAATGTTCCTTGTTTTGGGGGAAAAATAGGTTTTACTGGGCATGATAATCTTTCTATATCAATTCAGTCACACTTACTTTGTTGTTTAGTTTTACTAAATTACTAAATTTTAATTTTACTAATCTATACAAATTTCTGATAAAGGTATGTTCTAAGTGTCCACTATAATTATGAATTAATGCATTTCCCAAATTTTTTCATATATTTTGATGCTAATTTATTACTAGTTGCATCTAAGTTTATAATTATTACATATTGTTGGATTGTTTCATATATCATGTAGTGTTATCCCTTTTGATGTTTTTTTATTGAAAATTCTATTTGTTTGCTAATACTATAGCTACACTGCCCTTCTTTTGGCTAATAGTTACCACTTTTTAAATTCAGTAAGAAAAAAAATGTTTCATAAAGCTAATGCTGTTTAAATAGTTCACATACCTAAAACATCAGACTATCCCCAAAATTATTCCCTTGTCTACTGGGACTAAGGCCTGGTTTATGTTTTTCCTAGCAAGTATATTCTACCTATGCTTGTTTCTCTCTGTTCCCCACTTAACTAAGCTTTGTGCTAGAAATGGGTTATTCTCTGAGAAAAATCATTTAAAGACTTGATAAGGGAGTATTCATTTATTATGTTTCTCAAAATGGAATGAACCAAATCTACTGTATTTGTGCACAATAGACTACACAAAGAAACAACAAAAAAGTTTTATTTCTTTGGGTAGATATTGTTGGGATTGTGGTATAGCTGGAGATTGATAGAGAACCATATCTTCACCCCTAAAAAAAAAAAAAACCCCACAGATTTATATTTTAATTTAGATAAATCTAAAAAAAAAAGTATTATTTAAGATGAGAACATTTTCTGACATGGATTTTTTCTTCTCAGTGGATATCTTAACTTATGAAGCCTGGAAAGGTAGTGCATTTCCCCAAAACCGTATTATTGGGAGTGGTGGTCACCAGGACACTGCCGGTTTTGCTTCCTGACTGGGCAGAGGCTTGGTATCCACTCTGAAAGCTGTCATGGGCTGGTCCTTGGAGAGCATGGGGACTCCGTGGTAAGCACCTTTGAACCATGCATACTCTTGTGAAATACATCTTGACTATATTGATCATAAAACTGTTTAATCATGAAGTAAAAATAGCTTCTTGGTGGAGAGAAAGAACTTTTATTGCACTTTAGGCCCTTTTTTTTTTTTTTTAGTTTTTGGCACATTATTTATTTTTATAATCTACCAAAAACACAAGTTTGAAAAAACTGAGAATGTTACTATGTTACTTTAATATGTTACACACATTATATATTTGTGGTTAAGATTATAATTACAGCACTAAATAACATGATGTAGTTTATATTTAACATGGGCCAGTCTAGTTCACTCCAATTCATGAGTGAACATGAATTCCTCATATTAGAAAAATTTAAAGGAAAGAGGAGTAGCATAGTCATAGCAGTTCTTCTTTTCCTTGTTTCTTCTGGCTAAGAATCCTTGAAATGCACCTAATATAAACCTGGTTATGGAAAAGGACTTAAAATGATAAAAGTTAAAACTGTCACTTTCTTGTTTGGAGAATCTTGCCAAGATAATAGAATTGTGGGCCCCATCCCTGGAGATCTTGAAAAAGCAGATTTGAGGTGGGACTTGGACATCTGAATTTCTAGATAGTTCTGTTGAACATTGCAAGTTGAAAACCACTCAGGGCAATTATAATAGTTACTAAAGGCCTGATGCATGAAATTCGTGCAAGGGCCTTGGCCCTGGTCCCCGCCCGCCACCGTCACAGCTGGGGGCCTCTGCTGCCGCTGCCATGACCCCCACCCACTGCCACTTTGTCAGGAAGGATGTCTGGTCTAATTAGCATATTACCCTTTTATTATTATAGATGCTAAGATTTTTTAAAATCCTGTTATAGAATACCATGCAATACATAGATTTTTGGGTATCTTTTTCTTAGTTCCTGTGTGGAATGGCGTGAACATTGCTGGGGCCCTCTGAAGGACTGAACTCAATATAGGAACTGATAAAGATCCTGAGCAGTGGGAGAATGTTCACAAAGTAATTGCCAGCTAAGATTTTTTTTTTTGTATTTTTAGGACCTAGGAAGTGAGTGAGCCTGAACTCTGCCAGAGGAATGAGATTAGCTCCCTTAAATATATGTTGTCATATTTCCCATAATATTCTTTCATTAGCACTTTTTATTTTTGTGTGATCATATTCACGATTATATATTCTTTTTTAAAAAAAATATTTTTATTGATTTCAGGGAGGGAGAGGGAGAGAGAGAGAAACATCAATGATCAGAATCACTGATTGGCTGCCTCCTGTATACCTCCTATTGGGGATCGAGCCTGCAGCCCGAGCATGTGCCCTTGACTAGAATCAAACCCAGGACCCTTCAGTCTGCAGGTCAGTGCTCTATTCACTGAGCCAAACCAGTGAGGGCCAGATTATATATTCTTAAGCAGTGATGTCTTACTGCTGAGCCTAAGCCAGTGCCTACCATCTAGTAGGCACTCACTGTTGACTGACAATATATTCTTTTAAACTGCTGCTATATAGACTTAACTGTTAGTGGTAAAATTGATTTAATATTAATTTCTGGATCTCTGCGCCTTACCTTAAATAACCTACCCAAGAAATTTCTAGGAGTAAACTGCCTGCTCCCTAAATATCTTGAAAACATCTCAAAATTAGGACATTCATTTTTTTATAACCTCATGAACCTTCTGTTCTACTGGATGAGCTCTGCAGGACAGTACAGCTCATTTGGTGGTCCCAAACAGAACCACTTGCCAGGAAGGCGGACTTCAAATGACAATAGAAGCGTAGTTCATTGCCCTAGTTGGTTTGACGCAGTAGATAAGAGTGACGCAGTAGATAAGAATCCCAAACAGTAGGAAGGGTCCCAGGTTTGATTCCACTCAAGGGCACATATTGGTTTCAGGCTCGATCCCCAGCAACCAATCGATGTCTCCCCCTCCACTCTGTCTAAAAACGAATGGGATAATATCCTTGGGTGAGTAGTTCATCGCACCTTTTTCCTCAGTTATGGCCAGACCATCTTGCCTAGTTAACATGAATTCTAGGTGTAGAGGTTGGCCACTTTCTTCTTGATGAAAAGTTATGGGTTAGTCAGGCCTAGAAAGGAAACAAATATAGGTAGGGATTGACTGGCAGGAGGGTATCACTCAGGACTTATAAGGTTTTATGGATTTTTCCTAAAGATGTTCAATAAAGAAGAAAACAGTTATGCAACAAATTTTATTTAGCATAGTCAGTCCGAACATTCAGCACAAAAGTTTACAGAGGATAGAAAGTGCATTAATAAAAGCCAGTCTTTACCAAAAGAAAACAGAAAATATATTATTGATTCAAAATATTTTACACTTGAGTGATAAACTGCAATAACTTATTCTGGTCACCTACTGATCAGAGAAAGAAAGAGAAGAAAAGAATGCTTTAAGAAGAGCTCGTCTCCCGCTGGTGTCAGAGAAGTCAGTAGAGGTCACTGAGACCGGCAGTCTTTCTTGCTTTTTGCATTAGTGCCCTCAGCTGGAACTGTTTACGGGACAGAAGACGTACATGCTGGGAGGGGGGGAAAGTTTCAACAGTTTAGAATGGCTTTGGCCCAGTTATGAAGTATCAGACAGTCTGTAACACAGATGTGACCTAAGAATCCTAAACTCATTATATCAACCTTCCTTTGAAACCAATACTTCATTACATGTGGTTTTTTAACCTCCACTAGCTTCATGCTGGTAGTTTGTGTTAAGGAAAGTAATCTTCTGAGACCTTATAAAGATATATTTCACAAGAAAAGCACCATATTGCAGAACCTAGCTCAGGAATTTGAGCTACATCTTGAGACTATCAAGATGCCAGGGAAATTTGTACTGTGATCCTAATGAAGTTACAAAAACTTTGATAGCTATGACTGTTTGTCCTCACTTGGCTAGGAAGGGCAGGGATGAGCATCACAAGGCCAGCTATTGTCCCATGCTTAGCAAACAGCATACCTCTTTTGCCTCCTCTCCAAGTGCATCTGTCCCTCAGCTATGCCACCTAAGCAGGGGACAATGTATGGAAGGGAGTCCCCTTTGGTCTCCTGTTTATGCTCAGCCATCATGTGCTTGCACAAGGTCCAAGAGTGGTTTGGGTCCTCACTGACATAGGCAAGATCGAGTGACCCGACTAGCCTCACACGTACACTGAGTCATCAATAGCAGCCAGATTGAATATCCAAAGGGTGGCTACTACTCTTCCCAAAACCATGCTGCTTATGACCCAACGAAGACCAGTAGTCAGATTTGGCTCAGGATCTTTTCTTCACGCCTGTATAACAGCATTAAGCCTGAAACAACCTTCATTCAGAGGGCTTTACTACCAGCAGGGCAGCCCAAACTTTGCAGGGCTGGAAAAACTGGTCTCAAATTATGTAAACTTAAGAAAATTATCAGAAAAATAATGGGGGTGGAGGGTTGTCAGTGATCTCAATTTATATGGTATGACCAGAAAGAACCAATGGAAATGTGAGTGTACCTCCTGATCCACCCAGGCTCAGTAGTAAGAATGATATTCAGTTTAATGTTCCCAGGAGTGATGTGGTGTGTGTGTCACTAGCCCACTTTTCTTCCCCTACTCAAGACAGATCCTCAGCCTTTGTAGGTGAGAAGACACTGCCTTATATGTCAACTTGCTCTCATTTGGGGAAAATGAGGAATTTTAACCCACACCCTCCAGAGAAACCCTCTTGGGTTTGTGGTTTGTAAGATCAGTGTCTCTAAAAGTTCCAAAATCCTGGAAAGCAGAGTGAGGAAGACATACCTTTAAGAAGACATCCAGGTCTATTACGCCTCGCCTCAAGGCTTCTCCCAGGTAAAAGATAGTGTCTTCAATAGCATTTTCTTCTGCATACAGATTTAGGATCTGTTTATATAGTGGGGCTGTCGGAATGATAACTTCATCAATATCGTTGTTTTCAGATTGATTTTCCATTTTTTCCAGAGCAGAGCTGAGTTCTTCGTCCTTCTTTCTCAAAAGTTCTATGTTTTTATCAACCTCAGCCTGAAAACAGAACAGTCCAACGATGACGACTTTATACTAATTGTGTGTAATTATCTGCTTGTCAGATATCTACAACTCATGGATGAGATTAATGTTGCATTCAGCACATTGGTCAAAGGTAGAGGAGACGGTATGATGAGTGAAAGCAGAATAATGTTGGAAATACCTTGAGCTGAACCTTTTCAGTGGCAGTGATAACCTTATCACTTACCACTGACAAATGATATTGTAAAATAAACAATCAGACAAGACACTTTACAACGAGAGGTTTTTTACATGAAAATTACAAAAGATATCTTTCTTTCAAACAAGTGGGCATCTGCCACAAAGGAATAACTCTTCCTCAGTATAGAGATTCAACAGATAGAACCCTAAACACTTGAACACAAGTCACAAGATATCACAGGTGGTAGCTGCAAGCTCTGAATTGTACTGGTGTCACTTTCCTGAACTTTTGAAAATAGCTGGCTACTGGGAAGCTCACTTGACACTAGAACCATTGTGTAAGACTAATATACACCTAACAAATCACTTCCCCCAAGCCCTCAAACATTCACTAACTCTTAACCCTTTCATCAAACCTGTCCCTTATGGGGATGAAAGTGAAGCTGGCACTCATGTTATTGCCTCTATTTCATTGTTAAAGTGACAGGGCACAGCAGGCTGATAAAATGTAAGAAAGCTTAAGAACTAAAGGTTGCAAACTCTACATTTATATGTACCTCTTAAGTCACCCATAGATCTTTGAATTAAGTCAGAAGGGCTCAATGAAGTTACTTTACAGGTCAAACAACATTTGGAAACAATACAAAGAACTAACACTGAGGTCTGCAGATCTTTACTATGGCTAAGAGCTTTCAAATTCTTATTTCCTGGTAACTGGCAAAATCAAGCACTCAAAACAGTCCTCCTGTGTGTCAAAACACCATCCCCCAGGGTGAAGGTGCAAGCAAAAATTCTCTAAATACCATCCACCTTCCAATCAGATATGAGACACAGGCTCCATTTAAACAAAGCTATACAGAAGCTATATTCAAATGTTTAGAGACATATAATTTTTTGAACTGACTGTACCCTACAATGTCCAGGTTAACAAGGTAACACTGCCTACCATTGATCTTAAAAATCACAACTATTCAATGAGTTACTTACTACTTCTTGATCTAAACGGGTAACCATCTCTTCCAGTTTCTGGTGACCTTTTTTCAGGTCTTCCTCTGTTCGTTTCAGGGCATTGAGCTCGGCCTGAGCGCGATCCATTTCCTCCTTCATCCGCCATCTCAGTTTGTCACTGACCGCTGAGATGAGAGAAGCTCGGATGGTGTCCTCACTGATTGTACCATCCCTACTGGGACCTGCAGGAAAAAAGGGCAAAAAACTCTTATTTCCCAAGTCCTTCTATTTCTTTCACAGGAACCTTCAAAAACAAGACAAAGTATGAGCTGACACTTTCAAAGTAGGAGGAAAGAAAAACTTTTAAATGTTACAATTCCATAAATAACTTTGAAATCTCAGTTGATTCAGAAATACTTTTTCCTCAAGAGATTATTAATTCATATATTTCTCAACAACAAAGTTATACCAACGAGAAACATTTTATTTAGGCCAAGACCATTCTCAGGCCTCACCACTAAACTGAAGGAGACAGGAACCCACTCAAGAAGCCTGTAACAGGACTGAGATCAAGAAGAGTCCCTAATGTATGGGTTAATAAGGCTTCACTTCTGCAAGGCTTTATTCCTTTACTCTTTTTTTTTTTTTTTTTTGAGAGCGGAAGAGGAAGGGAAGGAGACAAGGAGGAGAGAAGGGGGAAGGAGAGAGAGAAAAACATCAATCGCCTCCCATACACATCCTACTAGGGATGGAACTGGCAACCTCAATATGTGCCCTGATTGGGAATAGAACTGCCACTTGGTGCATGGGACAGTGTTCCAACCAAGTGAGTCACACCAGCCAGGGCTACTCCTTTACTCTTTACCAGAACCAGTGAGTAAGACAATGACATCCAGAAAAACTCAACAGCTGATAAACTTATTTATTCTCAGATTCTTTACTGTTCTCTTCTAAATGACTTTTCCTAACCAGTGTCTTAAATAATTTTCTTGCACATTTCAGATCAAATAAATGCTGCAGATATTTTCTTTAAAAGGTCCTGTGTGGTGAAGGCCTGGGAGAGGTGGGTGCAGGATGGACGGGGTCAATGGGAAAAAAATGGAGGGGGGCGGGGGCGTGCATTTGTAATACTTTCAACACTAAAGATCCATTTAAAACAACCAAGAAACAAACACCCCCCCCCAAATGTCCTGCATTTAACATTAGTAAGGATTCTCTTTATAATTATCAATGTTTTTCATGCTTAAATCAGCAAATGTATAAATGGCATTTGATTTTCAGTTATGTTCTATGATGGAATACTATGTGGGGAATCATTCTAAGTATATTTACCTTTTATTGCCTCCAATGCATAAGAATGATTACAGACTAACAAAGTATACCTCCACCTCGAGCTGAAAATTTTTATCATCTTGACAATGAATTCACTCATCAGGGAAAAAGCCCTTTTAGTTTTTAAGAATGTACCTAAACTCTCACCACTCGTTTCCATCTATTACAAGCCCCTGCTTGGTCCCACGTTACAGTATGTAAAAGGAACCTGCTGTCCAAACCACACCACCCATGCTCTTCAGTGTCCCATTTGATCACAACTCCACTATTCCATAAACTGGTCTCACTCTGCTGTTTAGTTTTTGATTAATAAAGTTATCTTCTCCCAGAAGCTGTTCCATACCCAGGTTGCCCTGAGTGCTCTTCTGGGCCTTTGTAAATGACATGGGGAGACTTTGGTGTTCTCAGGGGTTATGGGTGTTGAAAGAGACTAAAGTTTTGCTCCCCACCCCTTTCTCTTGTTTTCACCCAGAAGAACTGTTTTTGTTTTCCTGAATTGGATTTTCTTTCTCTTGCAAGTGAAAATTAGAACAGATAGTGTCTCCCATGGCCAGGTTTTCCTGAGGAGTGTCCTCCGTCCATCTGTCCAAAGGACACTGCTTATGCACAGGAAGAGCCCAATATCAGATTCCTAGTTCTACCTACCAGGTTCTCAATTTCTTTCCACTAGAAACTTCTTGCTGAGGAGAGCCCTAACAGTATCCATCCTACCAGTGGGTTCATACAAAGGCAATTCCTGCTTTTGGTTGATTACTAAAATACAAATCCATATAGTATATACTTTCTACAATTCACTTCTGATCATCCCAAAGTACTTCAGCTTATTTCATTTTTCTGAAACAGAAATATTAACAGACAACCTGTGCTTTGGAGTTCAGAATTGTAAAGCTAGAGGCTAATCACATTTTCCCAGTTAAAACTGAGGTCTTATTATTTATGGCTTCTTAGTACCTAACTTTTCCAGAGTGTTCTTAGGAATTTACCAGCTACTGCATCACCTCTAGGCTCTCTTCACTCAATTTTTCTTATTTTCCTCTCTCAGATCTATCAGATTACCAGGACTTCTAACTCCAAAGCCCTCATCTGCCAAAATGTAACCAAAATCCTCATTCCTTCTGAGTCCTTAAAGCCCTCTGCCCCGCTTTCCTCATCTTCACACAAGGGCAAAAAATCCTCAGAACATCTTCAAAGAGGACTGAAACATCAGATGGAAGTCTTCCACTTTATTCTCTCCTTTGGAGTAAGAATCCAGACCCTTTAAATACGTGCTTGATTCCTCACACTTCAAAAGTACTAACCTTTCTCAGCAAGACAACTTACTTTCTTCCAGATCCCTTCCCAGGACCAGGTGCTTTTAAGCTTTCATGTATCCCTCTTTCTAATTTGCATGAGTCTAAAAGCACAGTGACTGCCTTATCTCCTCTGCTTTTGTTCTGGTTCACTGGTTAAGCTCTGTTCTTGGCTAAGGAAAGGTCCATTTATTACCGCTTTTCCTAACCCCAAACCTCAGGTAATCTTTGAACTCTATTTTCTCTAGTTCTTAGCTCTCTGAGTTCTAGCCCACTTTTAGCCACCATCACTGTAATCCATGACATTCTCAATGGCTGTGACATCACTTCTCTAGTTCATGAAAATTGGCTTAGAGGAGATAAAAAAAAATATATCTTGCTCCTTATATGTATAAACTAGAGGCCCGGTGCATGAGTTCGTGCACGGGTGGGGTCCCTCTGGGTGGCCTGTAGGGATCAGGCGCAACCCACAGTCCAACGCCACCTGTAGCTCCTACCTGCCGCTCCTGCTCATCCAGGCCCCACTGTGTGTGCTGCAGGCTCACGCCCAATCAGTCCGATCGGGAGAGGCTCGAGCTGCTGCAGCAGCGCTTGCCAGCCATGAGCCCTGCATCTGGTGCCCTCCCAAAGGGAGTGGCCTGCGGGATTGGGCTGAAACCAGCTCTCCGACATCCTGAGGGGTCCCGGACTGTGAGAGGATGCAGGCCAGGCTGAGGGACCCCACCGGTGCATGATAATGCCGGGGAGGGACTACAGGAGGGCTCCAGGGCATGTCTGGCACCATCTCACTCAGTTCTGTTCGGGGCCGATCAGGGTCAGCTGGCCAAGGAGGGACGCAGAAGACTGGCCAAGCTGGGGAGGGACCATAAGAGGGCTCTAGGGCATGTCCGGCCCATCTCGCTAGTCCCGATTGGCCAGACCCCAGCAGCAAGCTAACCTACCGGTTGGAGCATCTGCCCCCTGGTGGTCAGTGCACGTCATAGCAACTGGTCAACTGTCTACCTCCTGGTGGTCAGTGCACATCATAGCGACTGGTTGACCAGTTGACTGTCTGCTCCCTGGTGATCAGTGCACTTCATAGCAAGCGGTTGAGCAGCCTTAGCATATCATTAGCATATTATGCTTTGATTGGTTGTTCGGTTGTTCTGCTGTTTGGTCTATTTGCATATTACCCTTTTATTATATAAGGATTGGAGATATATAGTACATAAATAGATATACAGTATAACCTATGGTATTAACAGTTTATGGGGGGGGGGTGTATGACTAAGAAAAAAATGTCTAAAAAGGTTCCTGAGGTTAAGAAACACTGCTATAATCCATCTGTAATTCTTATTTTTACCAGAAATTTTGTTGCTACTATAAACTTCTACTTGCTGGCCTTATCATTACATCAAATCTCATTCCTAAACTTATGATCTACACTTGCTACAACACTGAAGTTATGCTAACTAAAACCTATGAAAGGCAAACTTCTTGAAGGGCCTGTAATAACGACCTGCTAGATCAGCAGTCGTCAACCAGTGGCCCGTGAGGTCTGAAAGATTGGCGGCCACTGTGCTAGATGATACTGCTTTTTTCCATAACCAGCTCTACCTTATCCATTAACAAACTCTATTCATTCTAAATTTACAAAAAGTTATACTTAGGATAAAGTTTCAGATACCCATTTTTAAAAACATTTAAATCCTGGAATTTATACTGTTTCTCTTATATGTTAAGGCAAATGCTACCACATAGCACCAAATAAGTTTCCAGCTAAAGCCATTAACACTCAAAATGAGAACCCCACTGAGGCAGTAGTTGCCTGGCTTTCTATAAAGGCCACAGTTCATCTGAGGAGGCTAGAAATGCCAAGATAGACCTAGTCCATTTTATACAGCATATTTGAGTACTTTAAATCCATCTGCTTTCTAAAAAGAATTATAATTAAGATCTGAAATGTAAATGCCAAAAGAGAAAACCTACACTGAAGTTCAAAATTCAATGAATCTTGACATTTTAAGAGATTTTTTATATAATCAACAAAAAATATGGTGGAAGATTCTCCTTTTCTGGATCACTTCTCAAACAAAACTATTCCGCCCCCCCCCCCTTAAACATCTTAAGAAAAAAAATTAATATTCTTTAACATTTTTATTGCTTTTAGAGAGAAAGAAGGGAGAGAGAAACATTGATTTGTTGTTCCACTTATTTATGCATTCATTGGTTGATTCTTGTATGTTCCCTGATAAGGGATCAAATCTACAACCTTGGCAAATCAGGAAGATGCTCCAACCAAGGAGCAACCTGGACAGGGAATTTCAATATTTTTATACCTGCTAACAGGGGTGGGAAACATCTGGCCCACGAGAAATTATTTGGTCTGACCCTGCTAAGGCATTAGGGGTGAGAGTTAATTAAACGTTTGACCAAATATAGCAGGGTAATTTTTAAGATGATAATTTTGTATGGCCCTCTAAGATGTTATAAATATCCAAACAGCCTTTGGGAGAAAAAAGGTTCCCCACCCCCGTGCTAGAATAAAACTTGGAGTACGAGTGTGAGGCTAACCGGCATACCTCCAAAGTCCCCACATCCTGACCTTTACCCATGCAGTCAGATTTCACAATTCCAGATTAGTAACAACACAGATTTTGAGATAATCCTAAGCAAAAACCTCATTTAAATGTCAGAATCCAATCACTAAACTTACTCCTTAAGAAATAAAGCAGTTTTCTACTATTGGGAAACCAATACTCTACCCAATGAGTATGATAGTTCAATGAATTATTTAGGACAGTATCTTCAAAGTTCACTACCACACAATCCGGATTTAAAACCATCTTTAGCCAAAGCCAGTTTGGCTCAGTGGATAGAGCGTCGGCCTGCGGACTCAGGGGTCCTGGGTTCGATTCCCGGTCAAGGGCACATACGTTGGTTGCGGGCACATCCCCAGTGGGGGGCGTGCAGGAGGCAGCTGGTCGATGTTTCTCTCTCATCGATGTTTTGATGTTTCTAACTCTCTATCTCTCTCCCCTCCTCTCTGTAAAAAATCAATAAAATATATTAAAAAAATAAATAAATAAAACCATCTTTAAACACTTAAGACAATTAGTTTTATCTTTTTTTGTTGTTTTTGTTAATCCTCACTCAAGGATATTTTTCTATTGATATTTAGAACTAGAAGCCCGGTGCACAAAATTCGTGCACGGCAGGGGGTTGTCCCTCGGCCCAGCCTGTACCCTCTCCAATCTGGGACTGCTGGAGGGATGTCCGACTGCCCGTTTAGGCCCGATCCTGGTGGGATCGGGCCTAAACGGGCAGTCGGACATCCCTCTCACAATCCAGGACTGCTGGCTCCCAACTGCTTGCCTGCCTGCCTTCCTGACTGCCCCTAACCGCTTCTGCCTGCCAGCCTGATCACCCCCTAACCACTCTGCTGCCAGCCTGGTTGATGCTTAACTGCTCCCCTGCCAGCCTGTTTGCCCCCAACTTCCCTCCTCTGCCAGCCTGGTCACCCCTAACTGCCCTCTCCTGCAGGGTTGATCACCTCCAACTGCTCTCCATTGCAAGCCTGGTCCCTCTCAACTGCCCTCCCTTGCAGGCCTGGTCCCTCTCAACTGCCCTCCCTTGCAGGCCGGGTGCCTCCCAACTGCCCTCTCCTGCTGGCCATCTTGTGTCCACATGGGGGCAGCTATATTGTGTGTTGCAGTGATGATCAATCTGTATATTACTCTTTTATGAGATAGGATAGAGGCCTGGTGCACAGGTGGGGGCCAGCTGGTTTGCCCTGAAGGGGGTCACAGATAAGGGTGGGGGTTCCCTTGGGGTGTGGGGCGGCCTGAGCGAGGGGCCTGTGGTGGTTTGCAGGCCGGCCACGCCCCCTGGCAACCCAAGGGGAGGCCCTGGTATTTGGAATTTATTTTCCTTCTACCATTGAAACTTTGTAGCCTGGAGCGAGCCAAGCCTGGGCTCTGGCAGCCATTTCTGTGGCAGTTAATTCACCTTCTACAATTGAAACTTTGTAGCCTTAAGCGGGTGAGCCCGGCCAGGGTGTGCGGAAAGCTTTGCTTCCCCTGTTGCCGCCGGCAACCCTGGCCTGCTCTCTCAAGCTCCATTCTGCCGCCATTTGTTTGAATTTGTTTACCTTCTATAATTGAAACTTTGTAGCTTGAGTGGAGGCTTAGGCCTGCAACAGCTATGGAAAGCTTGGCTTCCTCTGTTACCTGGGAAACCTTGCTCACTGTGGCTGTAGCCATCTTGGATTGGGTTTAAGTTGCATACTCTCCCTGATTGGCTGGTGGGCGTGGCTTATGTAGCAGAGTGATGGTTAATTTGCATATTACCATTTTATTAGAGAGGAAGAGTGGAAGGCGGGGGGGGGGGGGGGAGACAGAGACAGAGTGAGACGACTATCAATGTGTCCACCTTGATTGGTTGCATCCCACACATGCTCTGACTAGGGCTAGGGACCAAGTCTGCAACGGAGGTGCGTGCCCTTTACTGGGAACTGAACCCAGGACATTTCATTGCCTGGGCCAATACTCTATCCACTGAACCAAACCAGCTAGGGCAGTTTTACTTATCTTGTAACAGTACTTACTACTGATCACTACTTCCTATAACTTAAATACAAGTTAACTACGTAAATAGTAACTCTCTTGACATTACCTCTAACCAGCAAAAGCAAATCCCATGCCTAGCAAATCCCATGCTTAGCATTTTTACTTAGGATCTTACTCGCTCAGACCCACATAATAGTCTTTGGTCTGGCAATTATGCTACAGAGCAAATTATGGAGGCTAAGCAATCCCAAGCAGTAGTTTACTGACTATCTACTCAGAAACTGGATAAAGCCCATTATTTCCTTTTATAATAAACATTAAAAATAGGTCAATCTAAAGAAAAAGAAGAAAGCCCTAACTGGTTTGGCTCAGTGACTAGAGCGTCGGCCTGCGGACTCAAGGGTCTCAGGTTCGATTCCTGTCAAGGGCATGTACCTTGATTTTGGGCACAGTGGGGCCGACGCTCTATCCACTGAGCCAAACCGGTTTTGGCAGCTTCTCCTTTCATTTGTTGATTAAAAAAACTAAAATCCATTGTTAAATGACATGAAGGCTTTTTTTTTTTTTGAAAGCTTTCAAAATTGTATCATTACTGTGGCAGATAACATTTAGCACAGCAAGCCCTCTACATATTTACACTCATAATTGACCGACTACCCAGGATTGGAAGAATGTGCTACCTACCCTGAAGATGAGTTAGGTATTCCCAAAGGAAGTGTGTCCAAGACTGGAGATGAGATGCCCAAACCCACACACTAGCAAGTGTGCACTAGTTCACCCACATGAGCCGGGTGCCCAGGTGCCATACCCTGGAAGGACAGTTTCTATAACTGTAGGTCAAACTCATTAATCCAGGGCAGCCAGAGAAGGAAGAACAGCTTCGGACAGGACAGTCAAGAAAACCTTACAATTGTTCACTAGCTTCTTTCCTCAAAGGAATGTTACTCAATAGGAAGCTTTCAGTGTTTTTTTGCTCTTTGTCTAATTATTATAGATAGAACAATGAATGGAAAAATACAGAAAAGAAGTAATTCAGTTGCAGCATTTTATAGGGTTTTCCACTCCGACATATTAAACAAGACTTCAATGGTAAAACTTGTTTTTCAAATGTCTGTTGATAATACCCTTCCAAACGTACTGTTTCTGATCCTTGTTTTTGATTGAGTTTAGAAACAAAATCTTAAAATGACATTATTAAACTCTGAGGTTGAGATAAATAGTACTTAGGAAGATTTCCCAAGAGAAATTCTCTATTAGGCACTGGCTTTAACTCTAGGGTTACCATTCTTAATTTTCTAGTAAAGAATGAAACCAGTCGTCTTCTGTTTGGTGTGTTGTACCATATGACAACCCAGTAATTAAGGCTGCACCTTTTAGTTATTTTAGACAAAATGACAAGGATTAAAAAAAAAGAAAAAGAAAAAAGAATTGTATTAAATTCAAGCATCATTCCACACAAGATGGTGGTGTATTACTGTGGAGCTTACGATAATACAAATCTTTGTTTAAAATTGTCACATATAAGTTATTCATATATCCTAGGTACCAGCTTAATGTGATAGGAGCATCATCAATTGAATATTTATTTCCCTAAGCATCTTGCTTGATAGTTCCCAACCAATGATTGTCCTGAAAGATTACAGGGAAAATAAAAAGTGGGTATAAGCACCCATTCTTCAATATTACCATTATTGAACTGTAACAAACAAAAAATCATACTGTATGTACATTCAAGACCTAGACTCAGAATTATAAATCAAAATCTACAAAGCTTCCTGAAATAAACCAACCTTCAAGAGATAACTTCTACACTTTGCTGTGATTGGGATTAAGGGATTGCCAAACTTTTGACTCTTCTGTTTGACAGGGGTTTGTTGGTGGTGGCAGTGCAGACCTAATGTCTCACCTGGTACTCATACCCATCTTGTGTGTGAAACTGGTGAAGATATAGTCATGGACAAAGCAGTTTCTCTCTTGCTTCTCTAGTAATAGGAAAAAGGACCTTTATGTTATGGCTGGCAGGGGAGGGCAGTTATGGGTGACCAGGCTGGCAGGGGAGGGCAGTTAGGGGCAATCGGGCTGGCAGAGGAGCAGTTAGGCGTCCATCAGGCTGGCAGGCAGAAGCAGTTAGGGGCAATCAGGCAGGTGAGCGGTTGGGAGCCAGTAGTCCTGGATTGTGAGAGGGATCCCAGATTGGAGAGGGTGCAGGCTGGGCTGAGGGACACACACCCCCTACCCGTGCATGAATTTCATGCACCGGGCCTCTAGTCAGCAATAAAAAGACATTTGTTAGTTAATGGTGCCTTTAAACAGGTGTTTGTTTTACACCATCAAATCAAAACCTACAAAGGGAAACTATCATGTTCCACAAAGTTTAAGGATAAATAACCACATTCATTCTTTCTCATGGCCACAGCAGCACAGACAATAACAGCACCAATCCTAACAACCACTGATAGAAAATTTAACTGTTTGTGAACTCTGATATTCAAATGATACATTAATGTTTCTGCTTTGCTTTATTACAATTTTGAAGTTCACCAATGTACTACTAAAACATAATGTACTATGTACAATGTACTACTAAAACATAATGAAAAAACCAAGCCGGTAAGCCACAAAGGTTAGAAAAATGATATACATTAAAGGATAACCTAGATTATCATAAAATGATCATTTCTTTCTAGCCATTCTAAAAAAATACTCTTAAAAATACAATGAAATATTAATTGACTTGATAATCTATTCTAAAAACATAAATATTAGATTTTACTTTAAATATGCCATCCACGTTCCTATTTTTGGATATATGGAAATCATCTATTCTAAGCTATAAAATGCTTCATACCTGCAATACTGAAATGAGTTAACACTGAGGTCCTCTACAAATCAAAGGATACACTATGATCACAGTGAGAAACAGGGTGAGAAAATAGCACTATTCCCATTTTATTGATGCTGCCTGAACCAAAATTAACAGCTTAACAAGATTCAGTGTGCTCTGCTTATGGATGAAAGATCTCCCTTCATTAGGTTTCTAACTCCATCATTTAAATTATATTGTAGAATAAAAGCTACATTACAGTAAAAATTAGAACATCAAAAAAAAAAAAATCAAAACCATGACACTAGAATCTCAACTGGAATATATCAATGACAAAAACAGTGGAAGAAAATGCTTTTTGGGGGCAATATTTATGTCAGATTGCAGGATGGTTATAATTTATCAGAACATGTAACAGAAAAATATGCTTCACAAGATCTTACATTCACTAAGGCACTTGGCAAAATATTTATTAACTAGTGGCCCGGTGCATGAAATTTGTGTATGGGGGGTGGGGGTGGGGGTGTCCCACAGCCCGGCCTGCACCCTCTCTAATCTGGGACCCCTCAAAGGATGTCCTACTGCCGGTTTACAGGGATCGGGCCTAAACTGGCAGTCGGACATCCCTCTCGCAATCCGGGACTGCTGGCTCCTAACCGCTCACCTGCCTGCCTGCCTGATTGCTCCTAACCGCTCTGCCTGCTGGTCTGCTTGCCCCCAACTGCCCCACCGATGCCAGCCTGCTTGCCCCCAAATGCCCCCCCTGCCAGCCTCATCACCTCCAACTGCCCCCCATGCCAGCCTGCTCGCCCCCAACTGGCCCCCCTGCTGGTCTGCTCACCCCCAAGTGCCCCTTCCACCAGCCTGATCACCCACAACTGTGCTCCACTCTTGGCCTCTAACCGCCTCTACCTCGGCCCTGCCACCATGGCTTTGTCCAGAAGAATGTCTGGAAGGTCTCCTGGAAGGTCTCCCAGTCTAATTAGCATATTACCCTTTTATTAGTATAGATGAATTTCTATATAGCAAACACTGTTCTGATGTGTGTGTGTGTGTGTGTGTGTGTGTGTGTGTGTGTGTGTGTGAGAGAGAGAGAGAGAGAGAGAGAGAGAGAGAGAGAGGTTGGTGGTGATGGTGGTAGCTGACTGATCAGGGTAGGCCTGACTGCTTCGTGCAAGGACAGTAGGCAGTGGACAAATTCCAAGACAGAAGAGAAGCAGGAGATAAGGTCAGGATTGCATAGGGCTTTGTAGGCCTAAGAACTTGGGACTGAACTCTGGGTGAATTGGGGAAACAATGAAAGGTTGTGAGAAGAGAAGTGACGTGATTTATTTTCACAAGATCATTCTTGTTGCTGTTATAAACAGATGTGGAAGGCCAAGGAAGAAGCAGAGAAACCTTTCAGGAGGCTTTTGAAGTAAATAGTTAAAAGTAAATTAACATTAACCCTTTGCACTCGCTTGCTTTTTTTTTTTTTTAATGTTTTAAAATGCCTTTATTTTTATTTTTTAATTTCTTTATTGATTAAGGTGTCACAAATTTGTCCTCATCCCCCCATTCCCATCCCACACCCCTCCCCACGGATGCCCCAACCCCCTGTTGAACTTAACCATTGGTTAGGCTCATATGCATGCACACAAGACCTTTGGTTGATCTCTCCCCCCTCCCCCCACCCTCCCCTATCCTCCCTCTGAGGCCCGATAGTCCGATCGATGCCTCCTTGTTTCTGGTTCTGTTGTTGTTCATCAGTCTATGTTGCTCATCATTTCCCCTAGATGAGCGAAATCATGTGTCACTAGAGATATACTTATAAGAACTGAATGTGAGACGAGCAATAATAGTTATGCTGACAGGCAAATGAATCAGTCTGTAGTGAGTTTCTTTCTGGACCAACAGTTCTTTTGAGACCCAATATCAATGTCCACCAGTTCCTTGTGAGTACATGTCGGCACTGACCCCTCAGCTCTGGATGGTGGACAAATGGTGGTAATGCAGGTCCGACTCCCTCTGGTTTGGCCTCGGCCTGCTTTTTTCTCGATTCCTTTATTCTAATGCTAACCGTGTCGAGTCACATTCGACATCCGAGTGCAAAAGGTTAAGAGTTTTTCCTCTAAGGAGGATTCTAACATTTCAGTGTAAAAATAAAAAGCAGGGGTGGGGCAGGGGAGGATAATGATAAGACTAATGGTGTTTAAAAATACAAACTTGTAATGAGGAGTAAATAAGCCATAAAGATCTAGTGTGCAGTATAATGAATATAGACAACAGTATTGTATTATAATTTCATAAAGTGATATTGCTACAATGGCAATATTACAACATATAAATGTATCAAAGTAACATGCTGTATTCCTTAACTTACACAATAGTACATGTCAAATTTATTCAATAAAAAAAGTGAAATGTACTTTTCACAAAAGGAGACTCACTCTCCTTATGTGAAGAAATACAAATTTGAAGGCTACTTACCAACAGTGGTCACGGGAGGCTGGGAAGGGTACTGGGAACTTGTTGTGGCAGGATACGGACCACCAGGTGGGTAAGGACAGCCTGGGTAACCACTAAAGAGAAAAACGGAAAGCATTAAATATTAAGATGACCCAACACTACAGTGTCTTTAGGAAGTTAAGCTTGACATGTCGTTCTTTTACGAGTTAATGACTTCACAGTTCTGAAGCTACAGGTGTCTATTCAAGCAATGTTCTATAGAAATTCCATAAATGACACTAGCTTTATTCTCAAAGTGAATGGTTAAAATGCTCTTGATTGGCCCTGGTTATTTGAAGGTCACCTTCACAGCAACAGAAAGCAACTAGAGTATTTCTGAGGGCAGTTCAACAGCATCAGAATGGGAAGCAACAAGTATTTTGTGAGAGAATTTTTCCATTCTGATTTCCTAGCAAATAGGGAAATGACACTATTTAGTTGTTGTTGTTTTTTTAAATATTTTTATTGATTTCAGAGAGGAAGGGAGAGGGAGAGAGAGAAACATCAAGGATGAGAGAGAATCACTGATCGGCTGCCTCCTGCACGCTCCCCACTGGGGATCGAGCCCGCAACCTGGGCATGTGCCCTTGACCGGAATCGAACCCGGGACCCCTCAGCCCACAGGCCAACGCTCTATCCACTGAGCGAAACCAGCCAGGGCTACACTATTTAGTTTTTACCTGTGGTTCATTGATAACCTTTCTGAATATTTGATCTGAAAATACTAAATAGTTTTAAATTTTTTTCTTTTCTATAGAAACTTTGTGTTATTCATGCATTCACATAGAGTTGGAAGGAACTTTCCTTAGAAGCATTCTCCTCCTATCTAATATTGTTTCATAAATACCATTTACAATACCCCTGACAACAGTATCACTCCTCTTGCATTTTGGAGCCATTACTGAGTAAAAGAAGAGCTACTTGAACACAAGCACTGTGATACTATGAGACAGCTGATTTGATAACTAAGAGGGTTACTATGTGACTAACGGGCAGGTAGCATATACAACATGGGTACACTGGACAAAGGGATGATTTATGTCCTAGGCAAGGCGCAGTGAGACAGTGCAAGATTTAATCATGGCACTCAGAACAGCATGCAGCTGAAAACTTATGAACTGTTAATTTCTGAATTTTCCATTTAATATTTTTGGACCATGGTTGGCTGTGGAAAGTGAAATCACGGATAAAGGGGATTACTGGACTATTTTCTATCTTTGCATGTTATTAAGCAATTTGCCCTAGGTAGCAACTCTCTTTCAGGTTTTTAAAGAGCCCTTTTTGACCTAAGTGTATTTAAAAGAAATTTTCCAACACTTTTATGTTCCTTTTTCTTTATGTACCTCTTCAAAATTTACTGTTATATTTAAGGCACTGTGTCAGTGCTTGAGGCAGAAGCTAAGATGTGAATCCATCTCTTCCTCAGGATACCACTAATAATTAAAATAGGGCAAGATCCCTGTAAAAAAATCTTGATAATAAAGGAAATAACACATGCCAAATCAAAGTTCAGGAGAAGGAGAGCAGAAAATCAATACTAGCTAGAGGAGATCAGGGAAGGTTTTGGGAGATGTATAATACCTATGAAAGTGGTACCTACCTAATTCTCTTCAATTCCCCTACTCATAACTCTATATTTTTCCAGCCACAGTAAAGTATTTCCCTATTCTTTCCTGGTTTTTATTTTTATTTTTATTTTGGCTTGCATAAAATGAGTGGACTGGACTTGATAATAAGTTTCCTCTCGCCGAGGCCGGTTTGGCTCAGTGGATAGAGCGTCGGCCTGCGGACTGAAAGGTCCCAGGTTCGATTCCGGTCAGGGGCATGTACCTTGGTTGCGGGCACATCCCCAGTGGGGGGTGTGCACGACGCAGCTGATCGATGTTTCTCTCTCATCGATGTTTCTGACTATCTCTCTCCCTTCCTCTCTGTGAAGGATAAAATATATTTAAAAAAAAAAAGTTTCCTCTCAGTTATCAAATGTTATTACTCTTTGCTGTTCCATCAACTTCTAAACACCTAATTTTGTTAAGGTCATCATTAAAAACCAGTACTTGCATTTATGAAGCTATCTCTAAGCTCCCACTTCCAAACCAGATGTGACATCTTCTTTAAAGCTCTGTTTATTTATCACAGCACTTACCATTTTCTGTCTTTTATGATACCAGGGACTGTTTTCTAATACTCTTAATACATGCTTACTATTTACACATATCAAAACTGGGACAACCATTTCTGACATACCTTTTAGTTTCCTTGTATATATCCTGCAGATGCTAAATAAAACTTTGAAAAGATCTTAAGATTTGGAAGAGACCTTAGAGATTATCTAGTCCAACTTTTTACAGCAAGAATAAAGACTCTCAAAAAAAGAAAAAAGACTCTCATAGCCATTGTTTTAAGATAAAGATTCTTCTTCAGTCACTGATTTATTAATTCTCCTTTAGGACAAAGAGAGAAGAGAAAGATTCTGGCTCTTCTGCCAAGACCTCTTATATACAGAAAGATATCGATGGCAATGTGAATACAGTTACCTTCACACATCATTAACATGTTATGCTTTGAGATGAAAAGTTATGTTTCACAGGAAAAAAACATCAAATCTTTGAAAAATAGCTGCCTCAAAAAGGAACTTCTTACAAATAACCTCACAAAACCCACTTTTATGGTTACATATGGTAAGTGGATAAAGGTTACATTTCTGTCAACATCTTCGGCCTTCATTTTTGACAAGTTTCTTTGGAATGGCTTTATTATTCAGAAGTCCATTTCCCTATTGTCCTTCCAACAACTATTCCCTACACATCTTAAGTTCCTTTTTATTAGCAACTGCTAATTATAGGCTGTAATTTCAGGGCTTTATACAGGATTCCATTTCTAGAACTTAATCAGAAAATTAAGGGCCTCAAAAAATCTAAAACTACAGCCTGCTTAAGAGGCCTGGTGCACAAAATTCATACACGGGGGTGGGGGTGGGAGGGGGAAACCCTCTAGCCCGGCCTGCACCCTCTCCAATCCCGGACCCCTTGGGGGATGTCCGACTGCCTCTTGCAATCTGGGACCTCTGGCTCCTAACCACTCACCTGCCTGCCTGCCTGATTGCCCCTAACTGCTCTCCTGCTGGCCTGATCGCCTCTAACCGTCTCTGTCTCACCCCACACCTGGGACCCAGGATTCCCTCCTCCTGCGAGTCACAGGCACCCAGGACCTGGGCCGGCTTCACCCGGGCCAGCCACAGCCACAGCCACAGGGGACCATGGGCAGGCGGCTTGTCCCTCTCCTGGGCCACAGCCTCAGCCGCCCATGTCTGGGACCACGGGGTGTGCAGCTTGTCCCTCTCCCGGGCCAGGCTGCAGGCACAGTCGCAGCCACTGGCGCCCAGGACCTCGAGGCAGGCGGCTTGTCCCTCTCCTGGGCTGCAGGTACAGCTGCTGGCACAGCCTGGCTGGTCCCCATTCCTCTCTTGCAAGCTCATTTGTGCCTGGCTGGTCCCCATTCCTCTCTCCCCAATGTTCGAGTGCCTGAGCTGTTACTGCGTGAGGGCATGATGACCATTTGCATATTAGCTCTTTATTATATAGGATAGGATAATCATAGGAATCCTTCTCTATTGCACCTGACAGATGTTCATCTAATCTCTGCTTACCTGTCTAATGTGACAGACCGCATACTACCTTAGAAAGCTAGTCTCTGAGATTAAGAGAAAGACCCAGAAATAAATAAGTTGGCTAAATTTAAGTTATAAGATCCTACATATTATATATGTAAATCTATATATTTAGCCATAGCAGTTACCTGTTCAGGAAATCTGGCTGCATTTATCTGTGAGGGTTATCTGACCCTAAGAAGAGTTAGCAGGGTTAAAAATTTCTTGTTAATTGTTAGAGTAGCTGGAAATCTCATTCAGGCACCACTATATGCCAGTCTTTCTGGCATATTCTGCCCAAAGACCACCTTTCAAAACTATTCCTAGATTACCAATGGAACAAGTACACATTTAAAGAGGTGTCTGTCTGTTTTTAAATATATTTTTATTGATTTCAGAGAGGAAGGGAAAGGGAAAGAGAGGTAGGAACATCAATGATGAGACAGAATCAATGATTGGCTGCCTCCTGCATGCCCCTACTGGGAACTGAACCTGCAACCCGGGCATGTGCCCTTGATAGGAATCGAACCTGGGACACTTCAATCCGCAGGCGGATGCTCTATCCACTGAGCCAAACCAGCTAGGGCCCAAGTACACATTTAAAACATGAGTTAGGAATTATTTCTTACTGATTTTCTAGTGTGCATTATTCACAGACTGGCTGAATTATTAAATTAATTTACCAGTGCAATATAATATCAAATGGGTAATAAAGATTGGTAGCACATATTAGTTTATGAACTGAATGAATAAATACCACGAGGACAAGATTGACTCCATCATATGAACCATTAATTTGTTCCTTGTAATTTACAGAAAGGTAAGCTGGTCATTTAAAAATATGTTTTTTATTGATTTCAGAGAGGAAGGGAGAGGGAGAGAGAGGTAGAAACATCAATGATGAGAGAATCATTGATTGGCTGCCTCCTGCACGCCCCACACTGGGAATCGAGCCCGCAACCTGGGCATGTGCCCTGACTTGGAATCGAACTGTGACCTCCTGGTTCATAGGTCGATGCTCAACCACTGAACCACACTGGACAGGCCAGAAAGGTTAAGTTTTTAAAAAGGGTATTAAAATATTATTCTCCTGGTTAAATTCATTAAAATTCGTATTCCTTTAACCTCTGAGTCACTTACACTGTTCCCCAAGGGAAGTAGCAAGAATTTCAAGGTCCAAAACCAATCAAAGATCATTGTCATTGTCCCCTCCCTTTCCTTTCTGTAAATGGGACAGAGCCACATTTCTCTAAAATGGAAAAAACTCCTTTAGAACTATGTACATACCATAAAATTCCACCAATACACCGAATTTTACTTGCCATTAAATTGTTAATTAAATTTACTTTAATGCCCAGCACCTATTATTTTGACTCTAGATCAACAGAATTTCTAATATAGTTATTCAAAAAATAAATTTTTTATTACCTGGGATTGGAAGGGTATCCGGATGGGTATGAAGAGATTCCACTGGGCATACCTGGCATGTAGGAAGCTGAAAATAAGTTTTAACATTTTAAAATAATATTTATAGTCCTGATACATAGGTTATCACATGAGATATACATCACTGTAAAACTGTAGCAAAATCTCACACAGTTAAAGAATCAAAAATTTCATACAGTTAAAGAATCCAAATCTCAGCACAAAACAAAACAAACACTTCACCCACATTAGTTCTTTACTTCAAGAATAATGCTCTGTATATCACATAATTCTCAAAGCATTAAACATGAGTTAAATATAGGTGACAATCCCAACAAGGACTAACTGGCACATAGGTCAACCTGGTCAGCTCTACAAACTCTCAAGGAGTCTCCAACTTGAGACAGGAACTGGTTTAATTTAGAATTTAGAAGGAGGTAACTCTGCCTTCATCTGGTCCAACGTCAGCTTCTTAGTGACCTCTTTATTATATCTAAGAATCTTACTGTATTTCTTTTAAGACTATGTTGACCTATTAGCACAGCTGGTTTTATTGGCTTGATTGAGGACTTTAAATGACTTCAAATTACTATGAGAAGTCCTGTACAAAACTTACATTCAGTTAGAATAGTTTAAAACAAAACAAAAGTTTGGGAATATTAGAGAAAAAAAGCTCAAATCCAGCAAGCTTATAGAATGTTTTACATATACTTTAAAGTGAACACCAATGACAGAACTAGTCAGTCATGCCAAGAGGCTAATCAACATAGAGGAAGAAAACAGAATTTTGACTTTAACTGGAAATGAGCCGTCTTAGAATCAACGTGCCCTAAGTGAAATTTTTCTCACTGAACATAACAATGAATTACCCTTAATCCAATCAATATTTTAGTGCCTTCTGTGTGACTGGCACTGGGAATTTGATGGGAAAATAAAAAGGAATTCCTGGCCTCAAGTTGCTTATAGTCTGTAGTCAGGGAGATAAGCAAGCAAGGAATAACAGTACAGAGTGATAAGTGTTAAGACAGAGGAAGTCACACAGGAAGCAGGTAATTTAAACCTAGGAGGTGGGGGTAAACAAAAGTGATCTAGTAGAGGAATGGTATATGAAGGCTTGAAGGCAAGTGAGGTGGAGCCCTGGAGAAACAAACTTTTAGAGCACAGAATGCAAGTAAGGTGGGAGAAGTATGCTGAACTCTGGCCAAGGACCATAGAAGTCTTTATCAGAGCCCTAACTGGTTTGGCTCAGTGGATGGAGTGTCGGCCTGCGAACTGAAAGGTCCCAGGTTCGATTCCAGTCAAGGGTATGTACCTTGGTTGCGGGCACATCCCCAGTAGGAGGTGTGCAGGAGGCAGCTGATCGATGTTTCTCTCTCATCGATGTTTCCAACTCTCTATAACTCTCCCTTCCTCTCTGTAAAAAAGCGATAAAATATATTTTAAAAAAAAAAGAAGTCTTTATCAGAGTTGCCGAGCATACATCTCTCAGTACCAGTGTTCACAGTCTTTTAGTTAGGATGAATCTATTGATGTCATAAGTAAAATTTTTGTTAAGTATAACGAAGCTAATGATGTTCAATGCTATTTCAAAAAGATAAAAACCTCCCAAAATGTCACATTACTAGATGATATATCTTTTTTCCTAGGGGCAAAGCACAGTTGATCTTTATGAACATCCAAAGATGAGGCCACTATTAAGTGTCAGCAACATACATAGTCAATTAATACCCCCCATGCTAGTTTCTCTCTCACACATGTAAACCACCACCTCATAGTTATAAGCAACTTTCCTTTTCTGAGGTTCTGAAAAATTAACAATTCTACCGAAGCCTTCAAATTTTGATTTTGGGAAAAAATGCTATTTGGAGTCAAGACTGGCAGGGAAGCATAAAATGAAGTGAAGTCATTTTAGAGCCAGAATAAAATGGGATAAAAATATACATAATGGAGAGGGTTATTATAAGGATTAAATAACAACGAATATGAAGTGCTTAGCTGTGTCTCATTGTTACCATTCAATAAATGTTTTCCTAAAATAACAATATTTTTATTGATTTCAGAGAGGGAGAGATAGAAACATCGATGAGAGAGAATCATTTGCTCAGCTACCTCCTGCTTGCTCCCCACTGGGGATCAAGCCTGCAATTTGGGCATGTGGCCCTGACCAGGAATCAAAAGGTGGCCTCCTGGTTCATAGGTTGACACTGAACCACTGAGCAATGCTGGCCAGGCCCATTCAATAAATGTTGACTATTACTGTTAGTTGTCAAAAATGAGATTTGAACATAACACTTTTTATTTTTTAATATATTTTATTGATTTTTTGCAGAGAGGAAGGGAGAGGGATAGAGAGTTAGAAACATCGATGAGAGAGAAACATTGATCAGCTGCCTCCTGCACACTCCCTACTGGGTATGTGCCCGCAACCAAGGTACATGCCCTTGACTGGAATTGATCCTGGGACCTTTGAGTCGGAAGGCCGACGTTCTATCCACTGAGCCAAACCAGTTAGGGAGAATACTTTTTAAATGTGATTCATAGCTAGCTTGAAAGTTATCCTAAACCAGATCAAAAGTGTTTTCATGCAGGAGACAGCCAATCGATCAATGATTCTCTCATCACTGATGTTTCTATCTCCCTCTCCCTTCCTCTCTGAAACCAATAAAAAAATTTATTTTTAAAAAAGTGTTTTGACTGCCCTACCCGGTTTGGCTTGGTGAATAGAGCATAGGCCTGCGGACTGAGGGGTACCGGGTTCGATTCCGGTCAGGGGCACATGCCCGGGTTGTGGGCTCGATCCCCAGTGGGGGTCGTGCAGGAGGCAGCCAATCGATGACTCTCTCATCATTGATGTTTCTATCTCTCTCTCCCTCTTCCTTCCTCTCTGAAATCAATAAAAATATATTTTTACAAAAGTGTTCTAATGATGATAATAGTGATAATAGAAGTATATGATTTCTCAACTAAAAGATAATATTTATTTAAGTATGTACCCATTTCTGAGCTATTCCTTGATGTGAGGAACAAAATTCAGACTTTAATTTCTTTACAGTTATACCTAACTAGAGGCCCGGTGCACAAAATTCATAAAAGGCCAGCTTTACCTTAAGTGGTCTCTGAGGTGTGTCCCTCAGCCCAGCCTGCACCCTCTCTAATCTGGGATCCCTCTCACAATCCAGGACTGCTGGCTCCCAACTGCTCGCCTGCCTGCCTTCCTGATTGCCCCTAACTGCTTCTGCCTGCCAGCCTGATCACCTCCTAACCACTCCCCTGCCAGCCTGATTGATGCCTAACTGCTCCCCTGCCAGCCTGATTGCCCCTAACTGCCCTCCCTTGCAGGCCTGGTCCCCCCCAACTGCTCTCCCTGCAGGCCTGGGTCCCCCCGCAACTGCCCTTCTCTGCAGGCCCGGTCGCTCCCAACTTCCCTCCCCTGCAGGCCTAGTCACCCCCAACTGCCCTCCCCTGCAGGCCTGGTCCCCCCGGTCACTCCCAACTTCCCTCTCCTGCAGGCCTGTTCCCCCAGCTGCCCTCCCCTACAGGCCTGGTCCCCCCCCCCCCCAAACTGCCCTCCCCTGCAGGCCTGGGTCCCCCCCAACTGGCCTTCCCTGCAGGCCCGGTTGCCCCCAACTTCCCTCCTCTGCCGGCCTGGTCACCCCTAACTGCCCTCCCCTGCAGGCCTGATCGCCCACAACTGCCCTCCCTTGCAGGCCTGGTCCCTCCCAACTGCCCTCCCCTGCTGGCCATCTTGTGGCAGCCATCTTGTGTGTTGGAGTGATGGTAAATTTGCATATTACTCTTTTATTAGATAGGATAATAATATTGTTTAAGTGTATAAAAGTATTAAAACTGGAAAGGATGGGCAATAAATTGGTCTTTTAGTTAAACTAGTAATTTACCTAAACTAGTTCTAGATCACTTCACAAAACTGAACTCCAGTAGCACTCTCTTCAGTGTGATCTCTTTCTAGAATGTTGTGCTTCCAATGTCAATATAAAACTGGGAGAAATTTAGGGGGAAAATGTTGCTCAGGAGACTGCCTATATTTCTGAAAAGGCTAGCTTTACCTTAAGTGGTCTCTGCTATGTTATTTGACCAAATAAATATGAATGATGAAGAGATATTTGATTTTTGAAAAACATGAGCAAGAGTACATAATCTTGGATACTGGAGACAACAGAATTTAAGATGAATAATTTAATACCTAGAATCTTTATTAAAAGAGGTACTAAATTCTAAAACCAACTTACTCTGGGAAGGCAGGAAAGGAAAAGGAAATGGGTTCAGAAAGTTCTTTCTACTAAATTCCCATTCAGTTTCTGAGTCAAGATGCTCCTCAAGACAGAATGGATTAAAAAGGAAGAATAATTTTCAGCAGAAAAATTAAAGCACATGTAGTCTGATTTATAAGATAAGTCTGGTTAATTATAACCTTAAGCAAAATTTGTAAAAAATAATCACAACTCAAAACAATGAAATCAATGCAGGTTTATTAAAATCAAACAAGTACAACCAATTCTCAATTATCCAGGGTAATTTTAAGAATTATTAGAAAAAAAAACCAGAAGTAGCTGAGATGATATACACCAATTAGGGGAGAATTGGTGCTGACTCCATGCCCCCATGCCCTTCCCTCAAAGTAAAATCATGAATTGGCTGTACTAAAAAGAGAAGAAAGCTGAGAGCTAGATGTCCAATTGTGTATACCCAGAATAGCTGAATGAGAACGATTTATGACTTTGTTTTTTATTCTTATCTACAACACTGACCCTGGAGTTGCAAAGAAAAGGAGAGGTCAGACTACCTTTCAATTTATGTCTGCTTCCAAAATGACCAAATAAGGCTATTCTATGGCATGCATAATTAAAGAAAAATTCTAGCTCTATTCCAGCATTCTTTCTCCCCCATTTTGGAATCCAGCACACCAGAGTTAGATTTCTACCCACAAACGAAAGCCCAAATGCCAGTCTTTGGTGGGAATTTGTACATGCAGATGTGGGGCCTCAGAATATCTCCAAAAAATCCACTAACTTGACAAGCTAGAAAGCAAAGTGAAGTCATTAAAAACATTTTGTTAACGAAGTTTTCTGTCTTCTTTTGTTTGAGTTTAAAAACCAAATCTCAATTCTACTTACTATTTGGTGGCCCTGTTGCCTGGTATGGTGGATAAGATGCTGAAACTGTAGGTCGAGAGAAGACTGGAGGTTCATCTCCAAACACCACAATCATGACCTGAATAAGCCCCAACAGGTCTGACTGGGGCTAAAAACAAAAAACAAATTTAAGTCAGCTAGATTTAATTTTCGGCAAAAAGGAAGTCTGGCCATTTCTTATCAGTTTTCAACTCAGCTTGATAATTTTCTTTACAGGACCCCCAAACACAAAATTTTCATTTAATTAACAGAGCTATGTGATTTATTTTTTTTATTTTTTTAACTTATTACTTAGTTATTTATGTGTAGCAAGTCTGCTGCTTCCTGTATAGTATTCCCCACTTACCTAAGGTTTCACTGTCTGCAGTGTGTTACCCATGGTCCTAAATATTAAATGGAAACTACAGAAAAAGAAATTCATGCTAGTTTTGCTGCAACACTTCAAACTGCAAAAGTTATGGCCACAGTGTGTGATAAAGTGGCTTAGTAAAGATGGAAAAGGCATTAAATTTGTGGGAGCCCTCACTCATGGCTTAGTTGCTTGCTGGTTTGATTCCTGGTCAGGGCACATGCCGGAGTTGCAGGCTCGATTCCTGGTGAGGAGCATGCAGGTGGCAGCTGATTGATGTTTCTTTCTCCCTCTCCCCTGCTCTCTCTTTAAAAATCAATTAAAAAATCTTTAAAAATAAAATCTGTGGATAAAAGACATGAACAGAAAATGTGCTCCAACTGACGGCAATATGTTGCATCAGAAAGCACTGAGCCTACCTGAACACTTTAGCAAGGGATTCTCTGAAACAAGTGATCACATTCACATAAATTGTATTATAGTATATTGTTATAATTATATTTTATTACTAGTTATCATTGTTAATCTCTTACTGTGCCTAATTTATAAATTAAACTTTATCATAAATATGTATGTATAGGAAAAAAGCCACATGATATATATAGTTTGGTACTATCCGAAGTTTTAGGCATCTACTGGAGGTCTTGCAATGTAACCCCAATGGTTAACGGGGGGCTACTGTATATATATATATAAAAGCAGTAACCAAAAGAATATACTGCAAAATTCAGGTAGTATTATTCTTCGTTTGACTCCTTAGAGCTAACCAAAACATAACTCAAATGGACAAATTAAGCGTTCTGTTACAAATTCAGGGATGAACACAGCAGTAGTCACAAATATTAAGGCCTTTAAAAGATAATGTTACCTTGGAAATATATATTCTTATATTAATTTTATTAAAGATAATATTATAAACTCTGAAATCATAGGCAGACTATCTCAGAAATCACTAGATTGTTGTACAAAATATCAAATTGTTAAAGGATCTTCCCTTCCAATATCATAGTTACATAGAGAGTACCTGTTTTTCCATTATAGGTTGCTAAATTTTTCTCTCAAGTATCAATCAACCACCAATTTAAGACAAATTATGCTAGGCAAAGTTATTCAAACTGGCTTATTTGATGGTTCCATTTTCATGCCTTAATATAGTCTGTGTATATCTCATCTGATTTACTTCATGCATGAGTTCATCAGGTTCTGAAGGATTAATTCAGTCATCTGGATCAGCTAATGATCTTCATAATTTCCCTTTTCCGGAGAGAAGATTCATCAGCAGTTTTCAACTTTCTAAGCACCAAACTCACCTCATTTGTTCAATCTGTCCCAACTTAGGAACAATAACAAGTAACATTTTAGAAAGCTTCCTGTAAAAAACCCGCCAAGTCCCACTATTCAGAAATCAAACCTGAGACCCTTTGGTTCTTGGGCTGATGCTGTAACCACCGAGAAAAACCGGCCAGGGCTTTTTAGCATCTTGTCTTTGAAGCTTAGGAATCCAGCATATCCCTTAAGGGGAAAATGCAGATTATCTTGTTTACTTATTTATTTTTAAATATGTTTATTTATTTTTAATATATTTTTATTGATCTCAGAGAGGAAGGAAGAGAGATAGAAACATCAATAATGAGAGCGAATCATTGATTGGCTGCCTCCAGCTTGCCCCCTACTGGGAGTCGAGCCCACAACCTGGGCATGTGTCCTGACCCAAGTCCAACTATGACCACCTGATTCCTAGGTCGACATTTCACCATGCTGGCCGGGCTTGTTTATTTCTTTGTAACTTCCCCTTCTCCAAAATTTTGGTTCCTAAAGTACTGGCTGTATTGGCATTCAGAACAACAACTGTTGTCTTTTCAGCCTTGTGAAACAGCTAGAAACTCTTCACGTTTCTTTGCCTCTTAGCGAAGGCCCTCTGTCCAGATTCTCAGCCTCTTACCCTGTGGCAAAAATCAGTAAATACTCCCAGGGGAAATTGGCAGAATGTTGGCTTATCTCTTGCAGTTCTCTTCACTAGTGGATCTTGGCCCTTCAAGTCTGATTGCCTCAACAGTTCTCCAAAGCCTTAGAGATGTTGTTTTTTTCTAGTTATTTTGATAAGAATACTGGTCTGCCAGAGCTTTACCATCAGAGGCAGAAACAAAAGTTTCCTATTACTTCTTGAAAGGAACACTGAGTAATGAGATTTGAACAGTTTCACAAATATATGCCATCAGTATACTATTTCTTAAAATGCACTTCCTACTGTATGAATTCTACCTATTCTTAAAGGTTCAATTCAAGCAAATAAAAGTGACTATGTGTATGCTGTAAATTACCAAGCTCTATACAAATATAAGTTATACAGTCACGGGGATACATTCTGAGAAATGTGTTGTTAGTGATTTCATCATTGTGTGAACATCACAGAGTGCACTTTCACAAACCTAAATGGAATAGCCTACTACTGTAATTGTATATGCTATACTTTTATATGACTAGCAGCGTAGTAGGTGTGCTTATACCAGCATGACCACAAACATGAGTTATGCGTTGTGCTATATGTTAGGATGGCTATGACATCACTGGACAATAGGAATTTCCATTATCTTATGTGACCACCATCGTATATGCGATCTGTTGTTGTCATAGGGCACATGACTATATTTGTTCTGGAGAGCCTTTTCTGATTACTCAGCTCAGCAATTTGTGATCTTATATTAACTTATCTCCTTTTTGGAATCCTCTTTGAGTGTTAACAAAAAGTAGATGCCAGTAAGCAAAATATATAAAATACAACAAATTCACAGAACACTGTTAATACTTACGTGTTTCCATTCATGTAGATAAGGAAGATATATTTTCCCATTTGCATCAACATGCTTTCCTGTTTTAATAGTCATTGAACTAGTAGGCTTAACAAAACAGATAGGGGGATTATATGGGTATGTGTCCAGCAACCACAGGCATATTGGAATATTATATGTATTACCTGAGAGAGAGAGAAACTTCAGTTACTCCATTTTTTATTATTTTTCAATATGGCTTAGTAGGCGAGCAAGAGAGAGCTACAAGTAAGCAACACTTTTTAAAAATCACAACAAATATTTTAATATTTCAAAGTTCTGTTTAAGATCAATTTCTTAAATTTTCTGTTTGCAAAATATATCAGCAGGATTCAGTAGCTAATTGATCACTACTCTGCTAAGTGTGTGCTTGCTGCCCTAAAAGCATTCTTCATGAATTATCTTTCTACTCAGTCCATTCTTTGCTACTTGACCCCCGTCATTTCAGTTAATAATGTTCACTGAGAAGGGTCATACAAGGAAGACCATGGATTATGGTATCCTATCAGAAAGTGATAAAATTCCGTTGCCAAAGCTAATCCAACTGTCAAACAGATGCTGATTGGTGGCCACAAGTTGACCAATTCATATGGCATTTTCAGTGATAGTTATTCAATTAATGATGTCATCTTTTTAAAAAATATGTATTTAATTGATTTTTTTACAGAGAGGAAGGGAGAGGGAGAGAGAGTTAGAAACATCGATCAGCTGCCTCCTGCACATCTCCTACTGGGTATGTGCCTGCAACCAAGGTACATACCCTTGACTGGAATCGAACCCGGGACCCTTGAGTCCGCAGGCCGACGCTCTATCCACTGAGCCAAACCGGTTAGGGTGTCATAGCACCTTTATATTTTATCATTCTATAGCAATTATGGAATATTGTAAATACCTATTTATTCCCTCTGTTTCCCCTATTTGTATAACTTCTTCCAGAGAAGGTACACTTTTACTTATCTTTGCATTCATAGCCCTTATCTCCTATGCCTCATGCATAGCAGGTACTATATAAAATTAATGGCTAAGTTACAGAGACACAGATCTTAGTGAGTCACAAGGAACAATTCACAAAGAGAGCTGTCCAAAAGCAGAACTGTCATTTATGAAACTGAATGTTGCCTTATCACTGTAAAGTATTCCAGCAGAGGGTGCTGACTGGCTAATAGCTATGTAATTATCCATCATCAGATTATCACCAACATTACAACCTTAAATAATACCTACTTTTTGATATGTGTTTATTACATACCAGACTCATTGCTAATTCTTGAGTTAGATACTATTATACAAATGTTATAGATGCCCATTGTCACAAACCTGTTTAGAGAGAACTGAAACGTTACTTTGCCCCTTTCCCCCCCTTTTATAAAAAAATGTATTTTTATTGATTTTAGAGAGAAACATCAATGATCACAGAGAATCATTGATTGGCTGCCTCCTGCATGCCCCGGGGGACCGGGGTATATGCCCCGACCAGGAATTGAATAACCTCCTGGCCCATGGGTTAACACTCAGCTACTGAGCCATGCCAGCCGGGCTGCCCTGACTTTAAAGCCTCTATCTTAGCCACTACACTGTACAGCTACCATTGTCAGAAAAGTCTGAATGGGGTGGGATGCTGAACTAGGAGGCATGTAAGATTCTAGTTTTAAGATTCTCTGATCCTATGAAACTTCCGTACAAGGAGTCACTTATTGATATACTGTATGTGGGTAGGAAAGGAAAAAGTAAACTGAAATAGTAGGTAATGCTGACAAGTGTTCAATTTCAACAGAAGTTAAATCTCTACATCATCATGAAAATCATGAGGAAATAGGTTTAATTTACTTATAACTCTTTGACAACATATTATGTGAATCAAAATGCATCTATACTGGAAACATAAATTACATAAGATACTTACCTCTATAAAGCACAGGAACTGTTCCAGTGAGGTTCATTAGTTCCCTGGAACTGCCATCATTAAAAACTGAAAGGAAAGAATAATGATTTAAACATGAGCATTTCTGTAGTCTTTCAGAAGTGCTGATTAAAACTTATTACCCTTGAAACGGGTTAACTTGTTAAATGTATCATCCATTTTGCCGAATAACAGAGTATCCTTTGCTGATTCACTCAATAGGATCAGTTTTTATTTATTTTTTAATATATTTTATTGATTTTTTACAGAGAGGAAGAGGGATAGAGAGCTAGAAACATCGATGAGAGAGAAACATCGATCAGCTGCCTCTTGCACACCCCCTACTGGGGATGTGCCCGCAACCAAGGTACTTGCCCTTGACCGGAATCGAACCTCGGACCTTTCAGTCCGCAGGCCGATGCTCTATCCACTGAGCCAAACCGGTTTCGGCATAAATGAGTAAAGAAAAATGCTTTCAAGTACTTGGAAAAATGAATGTGAGTGCTACAATCTCAGTAAACATGAGCTCTGCCTCCCCAACTAACACGATTATAAAATTACATAAAAAACACTATCAACTAATACCATACTGTTAGTCTAATATCATAAAATTTTAGATTCCCCATATGTTTAGCCCAAACATAGCAACAAACCAGTTTTAAAAAAAAGTTTTCACAATGAAATATAGACATCTTTTAATACGAATATTTCTCATACCATATCACACAAGTTTTCCTAACTATAATTGATTAAGTAAGGCACACATAATTTGTATTATATTGGCTGCTATTATCTATATACTAGAAGCCCGGTGCACGAAATTCGTGCACGGCAGGGGGTTGTCCCTCAGCCCAGCCTGTACCCTCTCCAATCTGGGACTCCTGGAGGGATGTCCGACTGCCCGTTTAGGCCCGATCCTGGTGGGATCGGGCCTAAACGGGCAGTCGGACATCCCTCTCACAATCCAGGACTGCTGGCTCCCAACTGCTTGCCTGCCTGCCTTCCTGATTGCCCCTAACCGCTTCTGCCTGCCAGCCTGATCACCCCCTAACCACTCTGCTGCCAGCCTGGTTGATGCTTAACTGCTCCAGCCTGTTTGCCCCCAACTTCCCTCCTCTGCCGGCCTGGTCACCTCTAACTGCCCTCTCCTGCAGGGTTGATCACCTCCAACTGCCCTCCCTTGCAAGCCTGGTCCCTCTCAACTGCCCTCCCTTGCAGGCCTGGTCCCTCACAACTGCCCTCCCTTGCAGGCCGGGTGCCTCCCAACTGCCCTCTCCTGCTGGCCATCTTGTGGTGGCCATCTTGTGTCCACATGGGGGCAGCTATATTGTGTGTTGCAGTGATGATCAATCTGCATAGTACTCTTTTATTAGATAGGATAGAGGCCTAGTGCACGGGTAGGGGTCAGCTGGTTTGCCCTGAAGGGTGTCCCAGATCAGGGTGGGGTTCCCTTGGGGTGTGGGGCGGCCTGAGAGAGGGGCCTGTGGTGGTTTACAGGCCGGCCACGCCCCCTGGCAACCCAAGCAGAGGCCCTGGTATCTGGAATTTATTTTCCTTCTACAATTGAAACTTTGTAGCCTGGAGCAGAGCCAAGCCTGCTGCTCCCTCCGGGGCGGCAGCCATTTTTGTGGCAGTTAATTCACCTTCTACAATTGAAACTTTGTAGCCTTAAGCGGGTGAGCCTGGCCAGGGTGTGCGGAAAGCTTTGCTTCCCCTGTTGCCGCCGGCAACCGTGGCCTGCTCTCTCAAGCTCCATTCTGCCGCCATTTGTTTGAATTTGTTTACCTTCTATAATTGAAACTTTGTAGCTTGAGTGGAGGCTTAGGCCTGCAACAGCTATGGAAAGCTTGGCTTACTCTGTTACCTGGGAAACTTTGCTCTCTGTGGCTGTAGCCATCTTGGATTGGGGTTAATTTGCATGCTCGCCCTGATTGGCTGGTGGGCGTGGCTTATGTAGTGGAGTGATGGTTAATTTGCATATTACCATTTTATTAGAGAGGATATAAAAGCCCAGTGACCGAATGACAGAACCAGAAAGATCGGTCGACCAGTCGCTATGATGTGCACTGACCACCAGGGGGTAGACGCTCAATGCAGGAGCTGCCCCCTGGTGGTTAGTGTGCTCCCACAGTGGTAGCACTGCTCTGCTGACCAGGATGAGCGGCTGCTCCCGTAGTAGGAGCAGGTAACTGGCTGATGGGGATGAGTGGCACTCTGGGAGCAGCTGCTCCAAGGGTGGGTCCACAGCCGTTTGGCTGACCTGGATGAGTGGCTGCTCCCACAGTGGGCTGGTCCCCACAGGCCACACCCACCAGGGCACAAATCCGTGCACCAAGGCCTCTAGTTTGTAATAATGATTTGGAATTAACACTGTACCACATAGGGAAAAGGCTGCAATGTGAAGTACAAGAACAAAATACTGTTGACCTTAGTTCTTTTACTTACTACTGACAATTATAAACTATGCTGTAATTTATTCTGATTTTGTGTTGTGTTTTTTTAAAAAAACACACACATCTTATTTAAATTATGACTTATTTTACTCTAAAAGCATATTGATAATAATGGTTTGGACATGGTCTGGCCATATAAGGTTAATATAAGATTTGTTCAATGATGTTGGAGTCTTTGCCAGTTTTGATCAACATACTTACTCTTTTAGCATGAAATAAAAACTATCACAGTAAAATTCAAGCTCCAGTCCCCCTCCATCCCACCCCACCCCACTGTAACCAGTTTTAAATAAACCAATTTTGGTAATACGAGGTTTCTGCGGCTCTAGATACCACTGTACAGTATGTGGACATGAAGTAGAATCATGCCCTAAGTTTGAAGAAAACTTGAAGTTCACGTCTTTGTTGTTCAGGAAACTCAGGACTGGTTGTCCCTCTGTTGCCTCCCACCTCTCCTCACCAGGCTCCTAATGTTTTCAAAGCCCTAGGAGTGAGTGGAGTTTAGAGTGAGAGTCTCAGCTACAGAATTCAGCTCCTTGTCCTCGGTGCCAAGGGCCTCCTAATGGACAGGGGCTCTTGGCCCTGGCACCTAAGGTGTGGGGCCAAAAAGACTATTTAAAAAAAAAAGAACTCTAGGTATTGTTATTTCTTACTTAAAACCCACTTCATTTGTCTCAGTAATGAAACTGTCACCTACGCACTCTACAGAATTAAGCATCATATTTTAAAAATGTTTACTCATCTACAAAATAAGTGATAGTCCAGCATATAGTTTTGCTAAATGTCTTCCTAAGAATATACAGAGATGCTGGGGGTAGGGAGGAATGTGTCAGTAATTAATTAACTTTAGGATACACTACAATATATTCTCTCCCCTCTCGGTGAGGTAGCATATTAAAGGCTCTGAGAAACATTACAACACTGTTGCAAAGAAGCCCACTTAATTTTGTTTAATCTGTAACTACTCAAACTTAACCATAGAACCCAAACTCCCAGCAACATTCTTCACAACTATGGATAATACTTTGGGAAATGATTAACTAAACCATCTTTAACATCCCCTCTAGGTCTAAATTTGCATAGCTATATCTTTGAGTACCTTTTTAACACTTAAAATAACTAAACAAATATAAGACATTATTATTAGGTCTTGCAATTTTTTATCCCTCCAACACTTATATTAGGTGGAGGTTTAGTCCTACAATAGAAAAAACAACAATCTTAAAAGGAAAATGGAAAACCTAAAATAATTAACAAAAGGAGTAAACTCAAAGTACAGTGATTGATATTTTGTTATGTAAACTCACCATATGAATCCAATACAGGTTTGAGATCTTTGTATAATGTAATCACATTGATAGTTTCACGTACAGTTAGGTCTCTGTATTTGTACTGAAAAGCAAAATCACACAAGAATTTAGTTTAAAACCAATGTACATATTTTACTGCTAGGTTAATTTTCTTAAAATCTTATTTTTTAATAGCACTCTTCTTAAAAGTATAATGGTTCTGACTAATCATTAACATTAATTAAAGCCTGAAAAACTTAAAGTAGAAAGTCATTTGTATAAAGCAAGATTGGCTAATGGTATAAATATACCTCCATAAATTGCTAAAATAATGGAAGGAGGGTGTTAACTAAAAGTTATATTTAAGTTGGGAGCTAAGATAATGTTCAAAGAAAAAAATGATGTGTAATAATATATAAAAAGGTAATATAATGTTATGTCAGCTGTATCTCAAAATAAAATAGACACATTAAGTTAAGACAGGTGGACCAAAGTACTATGATGGGTGCAGGGTCCCACAATCAGATAAATAATCAAGAACCATCACCTGTGTCTAGGGTCCTGGCTAGCAATTCCTACAGAAACCACACCCGACCAATAGAATAACACCTGAAGGCAGCCCTCCACCAGAGTATGAAATTTCACAAATTGATGCTACTTACTATTCCTACCATCTATTTATTGGCTGGATAGAAAAAATGCTGATACTCAGAATTAATATTATCACTTGTAGGAGACTAAGTTTTTGAGATATTGGGCCAAAAAACTAAAAGATAGGTAGAATAATACCCTCTCCCACCTCTCCCCTACATCCCTTTTGTTTCTTAGAGTAAAAAAAGGTTAGACGGAGAGGGAGGCAGGTTCCTCTAGAGCCGTGGTCGGCAAACTGCAGCTCGCGAGCCACATGCGGCTCTTTGGCCCCTTGAGTGTGGCTCTTCCACAAAATACCATGGCCTGGGCGAGTCTATTTTGAAGAAGTGGCGTTAGAAGAAGTTTAAAAAATTTGGCTCTCAAAAGAAATTTCAATCGTTGTACTGTTGATATTTGGCTCTGTTGACTAATGAGTTTGCCGACCACTGCTCTAGAGGAACCTGGGTCACAGGTTGAGAACCGCTAGCAGGGTCGCCTAAGACCATCGGAAAACACAGATATTTACATTACGATTCATAACAGTAGCAAAATTACAGTTATGAAGTAGCAACAAAAATAATTTTATGGTTGGGGGTCACCACAACATGAGGAACTGTATTAAAGGGTCGCGGCATTAGAAAGGTTGAGAACCACTGCTCTAGAGGAAGCCTAGAAATTTAATTATGGTTTTAAAACTAAAATCAATATCTGAATATTCTTGTCCTTATATATACTTAATACTATGTTATCAATTTAAAGACCAAAAATGGCATGGAACAGACACTTTCCAGTTACACAGTATGTAAAACAATGTACTGTTTTTTTAAAAAGTGATATATAAATGTTACAACATAGGTCTGGGCCACAATCTTGTAGGGCTCCCCAAAACTTTCTCTACAATTAAGAATAACTACTTTATAAAAAGAAAACCAAGACTAGAAGATACTAGACAACCAAGAGAAGAAATATTTTGAAAACTGTCACTTTCTCTATAGAGGTTATGTTCTCTTCAACCAAAGACTACCGACTAGGAAAAAATTTTTTTTCAAAGAAATAAGCTTATAAACATAACTAGAGGCCCAGTGTATGAGATTCGTGCACTTGGGGGTCCCTGCACCCTCTCGCAGTCCAGGAGCCTGACTGATGGCTTAGGCCCACTCCCTGCCAGTTGGACATCCTTAGTGCTGCCGTGGAAGTGGGAAAGGCTCCCTCCACTGCCGCTGCGCTCGCCAGCTGTGAGCTGGGCTTCTGGCTGAGCAGCGCTCCCCCTGTGGGAGCACACTCAACACCAGGGGGCAGCTCCTGTGTTGAGCACCTGCCCCCTGGTGGTCAGTGCACATCATAGCGACCGGTCGTTCCACCGTTTGGTTTGTTTGCATATTAGCCTTTTATTATATAGGATATTTTATTAATATTGATAACTGTTTACATTACTTCAATTTCTATCATTCTTTTTTATTTACATCTGTGTGTGTTTTTTCCAGGTCAGTTGATTTTTTTTATCGTTGCTGTTGTTAATCCTCATCCAAGGATATTTTTTCCGTTGATTTTTTATTTTTTATTTTTTATTTATTTTTTTAAATTTTATTGATTTTTTTTACAGAGAGGAAGAGAGAGGGACAGAGAGCCAGAAACATCGATGAGAGAGAAACATCGATCAGCTGCCTCCTGCACACACCCCACTGGGGATGTGCCCGCAACCCAGGCACATGCCCCAGACCGGAATCGAACCTGGGACCCCTGAGTCCGCAGGCCGACGCTCTATCCACTGAGCCAAACCGGTTTCGGCTGATTTTTTATTTTTTAGAGAGTGTGGAAGGGAGGGGGAGAATCAGAGATAAATCAATGTGAGAGACACATCAGGCCGCCGGTGACTGAACCAGCAACTTAGGTACATGCCTTTGACTGGAATCGAACCTGGGACCCTTCAGCCCACAGGCCAACACTCTAACCACTGAGCTAAACCAGCTAGGGCTGATTTCTATCATTCTTGCTCTGACAAACATCCAAAGCTAACCCAGTGAACTACAGAAGAATCAACTCTCAATCACTTCACATGCATCTTATTCCAATTAGGTTTGGTAAATGTAGGGGGAAAAAACAAATGCCCAGTTCACTCTGGCATCAGGTGCCATATTTGAAGTAACTACCAAAATAATTCATAGCTTTAATAGACAAAATGTCTGCTTTTTTTTAAAGAAAATTTACACTATTCTCGAACTGTGAGGATTATAAATTAAGTTCAAAGCAAATAAATTCATGTTATAAGCATACAATTAAAGATAGTTACTTTTATGGCCAATAGACATGAAAAGATGCTCAATGTCACTAATCATTGGAGAAATGCAAATTAAAACCACAATGAGATATCACCTCACACCTGTCAGAATGATATAATCAATAAATCACCAAACAAGTGGTGGGGAGGATGTGGATAAAGAGGAACTCTGATGCACTGCTGGTGGGAATGCAGATCGGTGCACCTACTGTGGGGAAAAACAGGAGGTTCCTAAAAAAAAAATTAAAAAATGGAATTGCTTTATGACCCAACAATTCCACTTCTAGGTATAATCCAAAGAAACCCAAAACACTAATTCAAAAGAATATCTGCACCCCTATGTTCATTGCAGTGTTAATTACAATAATCAAGATATGGCCCTAGCCAATTTGGCTCAGTGGATAGAGCTTTGGCCTGTGACTGAAGGGTCCCAGGTTAGATTCTAGTCAAGGGCACATGCCTGGGTTGCAGGCTTAACCCCCCGTAGTGGGCGTGCAGGAGGAAGCCGATCAATGATTCTCTCTCATCATTGATGTTTCGATCTCTCTCCCTTTCCCTTCTTCTCTGAAATCAGTAAAAATATATTTTAAGAAAAGATATGAAAGCAACCCAAGTGTCCATCAATAGACAAGTGGGTAAACAAGACATAGTGCATAAATGCAATAGAATATTACTCAGTCATAAAAAAGAATGAAATTTTACCATTTGTGACAGCATGAATGGACCTAGAGGATATTAATGCTAAGTGAAATAAGTCAGACAGAGAAATACAAATACTATATGATTTCACTTTTATGTGGAATCTAAAGAACAAAACAAACAAAACAGAAACAGACTCATAGATACAGAGAACAGACTGATGGCTACCAGCAGTGAAGGGAGCTGGGAGGCTGGATAAAAGAGGTGAAGGGATTAAAAAGTACAAATTGGTAGTGACAAAATAGTCATGGGATGTAAAATGCAGCATAAAGAATATACCCAATAATATTGTAATAACTATGTATGGCGCCAGGTGAAATATCAGAGGGAACACTTTGCAAAGTATTTGCTTATCTAACCACTAGGCTGTGCACCTGAAACTAATACAAAATAATAAAGAATGTAAACTCAATTGAAAAGACAATATTTAAAAAGTAAATGACAAGATAGTTGCTCTTAGCAAATCAAAGTCCCTGAAATGGTAATGCAATTCTATTTATTTTACCCGAGGTAGGGAGGTACTGGTATTTTGGCTTCTGTGGACGTTTTTACCTACATCGAGCCTGTACACCAACAGTTACTGATCTCCCACCGGTCGGGTATTGAGCTGTGCGAGGAATACAAAACTGAGAAAGAATCTCTGGGGGCTTCGAGGGAAGGGCCAAAGCTGACGGTCCCCTACGCTGGAGTGGAGGACTGCCCCAGGTCGAGAATTAAATACAACCTTCTCTTTGTGTTTATAGAACCGAAAACAAAAACTATTCTGCCCCACAGACGGCTCCCAACTCCACCCAGAGAGGGGGGCGGGCGGCAGGTGGCCGACGGCCTCCACTCCGCGCCTTTGTTGACAGCCGCCGCCCCCCACCTCCCCCGCCCGGCATCGGGTCCGGGCTCCAGGCGACCGGGACCTCTGGGTCCGGGCCGCAAAGGCGCTCAAGGACCACACTGGGCTCTGGGCTGGTCAGCCGGGCAGGCTCGCTGGACTGGCCGGGCCATGCCGGCCCGGGCACGGAAGGCAGCGGTGGGCGCGCGCCGGGGGCGAACGCGTCGCGGCCTCACCTTGGACACCATTTTCTTGAGCTGGCTCTCCGACACGGCCATGGCGGCCTCCGCGCCGCTCCGTCCCCGCAGGCAGAGGGTCAGCCGCGCCGGGGCTGCCCAGGCCGCCCCACAGCTCTGAACACCGAGTAGCCAGTCCCCCGCCTCCCCGCCTCTAACAACAGGAAATCGGCCGCCACGGCAGACTTTCCGCTTCCGGTACGTCACTTCCGGAGTAATCGCTGGAGCTGCGGTGGTTCCCGCCCACCCGCTGCTCAGGTGCGGCCGGTCGCGTCCCGGCGTGGGGGGCCGCTTGTCCCCAGGGTCGAAACCCCGGGCCGGGGCCAGCTCTGCAGGTGTTCCGTAGTTGCCCTCAGACTAGGGGAGCCGGTGCAGGGAGGAGAGTACTGAGAAGGTCTTGCCAGCGAGCTTTCATGGCCGATTCATCGGATGGGAGGGCACTGGAGTGGGCTCCAGACAACGGCCACTGACTTGCCCTTGTGATAACAGCCAGCAAGTGCACTTGTAGCTTGGGCTGAAGTTTTTAAGTTCTAAGACGAGCGGCTTGCATTATATGATGCCCAGCGTCTCAGGGTTTTTGTTTGTTTGTTTGAAGCTTGTACGTTCTTGATACTGCATTCCCAAGGGCAAAGTGCAGATTCCTCCTTCACAGGGAGCCTGGCAGTCATTTCTTCAGGAAACCATTCCCCTGGGTCAGAACTTCCCTGTGCCCAGACATAAATGCTAATAGAGGCTGCATTTACTTTGCAGTAGGTTTGTATACTAACCTGTCCACTGTCAAAGTCCAAGTTTTGAGGGCAGGCTCGTCTTCAGATGCTCATTGCCTTGTACAACACAAGAGTATTTGATCTTAATTGAATTTCTACTTCGGATAAAAGTTGTTCATAGTCATATTAGTCACTGAACATTACCAGTTTTATCATGTTATTCAAGGTATTGTAAACTGTAGTATGGTAATTTGGATGATTCAGCCTAGTGCTAATGAGGAACAGGTTGTGGTATTAATTCCCTTCTAAGTTGGCGCTTAAGTGAAGGTCACACACACAAAGGGTGTAATTGAAACCACGTGAAAGCATCATTATAAATTGTTGCATGCAAACACAAATAAAAACTATATTGCTTTTAAAAATATGGACACCATATGTTAGTAAAGCATACAGTTCGTCAAAGGAAACCATAAGGCAGTCTATCTTGCCACTGCACCTCTTTTATGTCACTTAAAAGCAACCTGGTTTTCAAACAGCTTACTCAGGAGTACCTTCACTTAGGGGTAGAGAACGTCCTGCCAGCCCATGGGCTGTAAAACGCCTGAGAAATCATTTGGTCTGGCCCTGCCAAGGAATTAGGGGTGAGTTAATTAAATGTTTGACCAAATATAGTAGTCAAATTTTTAAGTTGATAATTTTGTATGGCCCTCGAATGATGTTACAAATATCTAAATGGCTCTTGGCAGAAAAAGGTTCCCTACACCTAATTAGAGCAACTATGCTTTTACTAATTGTGGGAGCACAGGTAAAACATTGTTTAAAAAGTTTTCTTGCTAAAAATATTTTTTTAAAGTTTGAAAACAATTAACAAAATCCAGTCTCTTCATTTTGCATTTAAGCCACTTAAAATGAAATAACTAAATATCTTGGGGACTATAAAATTATATGAAAGAATCTTTCTCTTCAATCTGAATAAATTTCCTTCCACTCAGTAAATTAGACATCTCCTGGTTATTTTAAAGTCAAAGTTTATTTTTTTGATAATTTTTGACATTTAAGGAAAACCGCAATATAAAACTGGAAAAATACATTTTAATCCAAGCACCACTAAAACTTAGAACAAGAGACATTGCATGATTTTGGAAAAATAAAAAAGTGAAACTTAATAGCAGCATCACAAATGTCAAATTATTACCAAATCATAGTGAGATGGTTGTGGTAATGCTTGTTGACTTGTATATGGAATTTACAACATAACTGATAATATTCAACACTCAAGGAACTGTCTGATATAATTACTTCTATGTTGTGGGCTTCTATAGGGCAAGGGCTGTTACTCATCTTTGAATATTTAGATTAAAACATAGTACTTGGAATAATAATAGGTGCTCAATAAGTATTTGTTGTATTGTCATGTTTCTTCTATAATTAACGTAGCAAATTCTTGGCAATTCATCTATAATACAGTATCTTGTGGTTAGATTTATGTTTTAGAGCATATTAGACAGTAAAATTATCTAATTTCTCATTAGATATCTGATATTAGAAAAGGCTAGTTGTATTTCTAAAAAACACAAGAATTGTTCTTTCAGTTTTACTTTCCTATCTCATACAAATGGACAATGAGGATACATTGCTAGAGTAATACCAAAATAACCTACCCATCTAGTGAACTTACACAGAACTAATGCTCATCTCTTTCAAATGTCCAAGGTTTTTATACTAGTTAATTCTGGTGGGAATCTTTCCATGCATATTAAATACCTTCCTACTTTTTTAAACACGGGATATAATATAAACTGATTATATACTGAATATACTCTCATCTTTTCTTAATGATTTAAGCTCATCATTATAAGCATTATTGTACTAAATCAGCATTAGATCGATGGTTTCCTCTCTATCTAGGATGTATCTGTCCTTATAAACCAGTGGGCTCCTATCTCTCTGACCATTTATGGTTATGCTTTCAAAGCACCTGGACTTCTTCACAGAACTTATTACATTTTCAATTGTACATTTATTTGTGACATTTGATCACTGTGTATGCTGTACTAGATTATAAGGACTATAGGGCTTGTACCTAACCCACATTTGCTTACCACTGTACCTGCAGTGCCTAAAAATGCAGTGCTGCGGTATAGTGGGCTCCCAGTCAATACTACCTGAATAACCAAATAAAAAACACCTACCGCAGTGCATACCCCTCTCTGCCATTTGCTGAGGGCAAATCTGGGAAGTCAGGGAATCAATCTTTCTAAAAACTACGTTGGGGGGGAAAGTCAGCTCCTGCATGAGAATGGAAAAGTACAGAACCCCAGCATTAGGGGCCTCTGGTGACTATTTTGGCTATTAGGCCTTTTCCCTCTACTAGCACTTAGAAAAAGTAGAGGTTGTATGGATAAGTGCCCTTTATCCATGAGATCTTGGTCACTAAAGCTCAGTTTTCTCCTCTGTAAAATGAGGATGATAATTCCCACCTCAATGGGTTACAGTGAGTATTCAACAAAATAATAAAGTGCTCATCACACTGCCTGAAACATCAAGTGTTGATGTTGGTTGTTACTATTAGTTGTATGCCACCTCAGTAATAATATGCAATCTTTCACATATGAAGATATTGTTATTGAACCATCACCAAAGGGTATGTACTCTGATAGTTTCTTTAGGAATTGTTAAAGGATCTGCTCAGAATAATCAGTCCATCCAACCTCTCCCCCTTTAAAACCAATGGCTTTTATGACAGCCTCATATTTTAGCTTAAAAGTAAACTGCTTGGCTTTCATTCACCATCTATTTTCACTGAAAATACACATTTCTCTATGATTCTAATATTACAGTGAATTTATGAGGTGTTAGAGATCTGATAGCCCAGAAACAGGTTATAGAAAATTTCAAAAAGAAATTTGAAATTTTCCACTGGAAGGTAAACTATAATTTTTCTTCATATATTTAAAAAAAATTCACTTTCCCTTTTACTATTTTAAAGTACATGTAAAATTCTTTTCCATTGTTTGGTAGCTAATTAATTGAAGAAGGAAAGCAAAATGCTTTATTACCATTACTACCAACTTTATTTTTATACCTTAAATTGTGGATCCTTTGACTGTATACTTAGCACAGATTTGGCAAATCCATACTGAGCCTTTGGCTTAGCATGTTTACTGTAACAGTTGAAGAGTACTTTTCTTCTAAAAATGTATCACTTTCAAAATATTCCCAAAGTGCTGAATGTGCTTTTAGTTGAGGATACATAATTTTACATGATGCATTTTGCAGATAAAGTTCATCTCTGCTATAGGTTTAAAAATGATATAGTTATATAAAGAATGACAAAGAGAATCAGATTTTTTTCCCTCCTTATCCAACTCCCTAAGAATTCAAATTACAAAAGCAACCAAGAAACCATCTACCTTAACCAAGCAGTTTGTAAGGATAAGTAATAAGATACAGAAGTTCTCAGCCCTATATATGTTGGCAAAATTAAATGACCTTTCCCTCCAGGTAGCTGTGAACTTTGGACTTAAAGTTTTAACTGTTGTTGGAGATCATGGAGTGTGGAGGCGCTGCTCTGGAGTTTCTCAGTCACTCTGTCTTCTTGCACTGTGCTTTTGATGACTTCAGATACCCCACTGGTTCCAAGGATGCAAGGCAAACTTAAAAACACTTCACTATTTATATCATAATATCCCTGAAATGAATAAAATTAGATTATAATAGAGCTAAAGCACTATAAACAATATCATAAATATGATTACTTTCTTGCTTTTACAGCCATAGTACAAAGTGATACAGGTGAACTTAAAAAAAATTTTTTTTGTTCATTTATTTTCTAAATTCAAGTTATTGTTTCAGATATTGTTTGTGAGATGGGAGGAACTTGGTCAAAGATATCCCCTTTATGGGAAGAGAAGCTAGCCCCCTGCAATATGAGTAGCAAGTTGGGGGCAAAGAAAAAAAGACTGTTAGAATAGATTCCCAGGGGAGGGGCACAGAATAGGCTCTGGGTACAGTCAAATATAATAACCTGTTTTAAGTTCTCCTTTCCATGTTTTATTTCTCCTGGTATTCCTAAGTTTTCAAGAAAATTTGGTTAAGCATTTGTGCCTGTCTTCGTGGTGCTTGAGATGAAGTGGTAAAGGACAACTGAGCTGGAGAGTGCAAACTGATGAACAGCTAAGACTGGTGACACGTCAGTCTGGGGTGACCTGGCTGGCTAAGGTGATAAAGGACAACCAGAAGAAGTTTACGGAATATTTAAATCAGTGATGGGCAACCTTTTGAGCTTGGTGTGTCAAACTTCGCCAAAAAACTGAGCATAACTCGGGTAGTGTGTCACTTTGAGGAAAAAACATTATTTCGCAAATGTTTCATCCTCAGGAGCAGCAAATGTTTCATCCTCGGCATGCGGCCACCTCAGCGGCTGCGTGTCATCAGAAATGGCTACGTGTGTCAGTGCTGATCATAGGTTCGCCATCACTGATTTAAATGCTTCTTAGGAATTCCCCAAAAGTACAGGAGGGCGAAGAGAAACATGGTAGAAGTGCAGAATTTCCATAGCCAAGCAGGATAGGGCTTAGACCCAACTGCCTCCCTCCCATGTATTACTCTAATGTTGAAGATACCTCATTACAATATGAATAGCATCTTTTCAGGTTTTAAGATAATAATATAAAAGTTTAACCATATGATGAGAGAATGAGAATAGCAATTACCTTTGCTAAAGTTGATACAGAATGCACTTTCTTTCTATCATTTATAAGACTGTCAACCAGGTCAGCTACTGATAGTCCAACAGACCAGGATCTTTGACCTTTTACCTTTAATAGTTCCATGGCTCTAGGTTATGAAAAAAATCAATTCAGAAAATGAATAAAATATGTATTTAGTCTTTCAATTTAAAGTATTAATTACATATTTTTATAACACAGAAATATGAGTTATACACTAATTGTTAGGAAAACCCACAGATAAACTAATGATCAAGGTTTTCTTAAAATGTTGGATAAGCAGTTCACAGAAGGACAATACAAATGGCTTAACATAAAAAGATGCTGTACCACTACTACTATTTAACTAAATGTGAGTTGAAACAATACATCAGTTTTGCCTATCAAAATTGGCAAATATCCCTGGGTCCGGGTGAGGCCACGCGCCCCTGGGTCCGGGTGAAGCTGGATCCCAGGTCCGGGTGAGGCCGTATGCCGCTGGATCCGGGTGAGGCTGGGTCCCGGGTCCGGGTGAGGCCGCGCGCACCTGGGTCCGGGTGAGGCCACGCGCCCCTGAGTCCGGGTGAAGCCGTGCCCTGGGTCCGGGCGAGACCAAACCAGAGGGAGTCGGACCTGCATTACCACCATTTGTCCACCATCCAGAGCTGAGGGGTCAGTGCTGACATGTACACATAAGGAACTGGTGGACATTGAAATTGGGTCTCAAAAGAAGTGTTGGTCCAGAAAGAAACTCACTACAGACTGATTCATTTGCCTGTCAGCATAACTATTATTGCTCGTCTCACATTCAGTTCTTATAAGTATATTTCTAGTAACACATGATCTCGCTCATCTAGGGGAAATGATGAACAACATAGACTGATGAACAAGAACAGACCCAGAAACAAGGAGGCATTGATCGGACTATCGGGCCTCAGAGGGTGGGTGGGGGAAGGTGGGGGTAGGGGGGAGAGATCAACCAAAGGACTTGTGTGCATGCATACGAGCCTAACCAATGGTTAAGGACAACAGGGGGGTGGGGTCATCCGTGGGGAGGGGTGTGGGATGGGAATGGGGGGATGAGGACAAATATGTGACACCTTAATCAATAAAGAAATTTAAAAAAAAATTGGCAAATATTAAAAAAATTGGTAACCATTTTTAGAGAAGCTACAGAGAAACAGGCATTCCCATAACTGCCAGTGAGAGCGTAAGGTGATACAATTTTTTAGGAGAAAGATTTGGCAACATCTGATCTAGAAATTCCTCCTCTAGGAATTTGTCCTATAGCAATACGCTCAAATGTGCAAAGACATACATATAATTATGTTTGCCTTGTTTGAGACAGAAAAAATTTGGAAACAATTAATCAAAAATGAGTTAAATAAATCACTATCCAATACAGTGCCATGTAGCTCTAGAGAAGAATAAAGTAGATTTATATGGGCAATATGGAAAATGTCCAAGATTTATTATTAAGAAAACAAGGCAAGTAGCAACATAATATGAATAACATAAATCTGTTATAATAAAAATAATAAAAATATGATGTTTGCAGAAGCATTGAAATGTTTGAACATGTGGGCACTAAACTGTTAACAGTGGTTGCTTCTAGAGAATGGAATTACCCCATTCATTTCCTGCTTTATCGATATCTACAGCATTTACAGTTTTATAATAGTACACATTGTTTTGGTAACTAATAAAACATGATATAAAATTTTAAAACGTTTTAATTTAAAACGTATAAATGCAGGTTTATATAAAGAATCAGGTTAGAATGGATTGTGCAACATACTCCCCTTATCAATAAGAGAATATTCTTTCCAGTTAAAAACTATATGCTGAAGATTTAAAAAGCTAAAAATCTCCACCACTCACACTGTAGGAAAGTATGTCATTATGTGATGGTGAAACAATAAATGGCATGAAAATATATGTAGAGTCCATCCTATAAGCTCTTTACCCCCAGAAGGCCTCTGAATAAAGCAAAAGATACAAGGATCTGTGCATTATACTTTCTTTTTGCCTGCACTTATAATATGGCTTATCCATTCATGTTAGGCTAATTTCTAAATGTATTTATGTGTGATTAATAAGTACGTATTAAATTTTAAGTGGTATGAGAAGTTTTCTTCTACATTTAAGAAAACTGTCAATATTCTCAGATGTTTAGATATAGGAGCAGTAAATCACTGTCTATAAATCAGGAACCTGTTCAACCCTTTAAATGTCAACTGTGTATCTGAAGTAAAGTTTGCAAAGCACTCTTTGATCCATTTTCAGATAAGAAACAATAGAAAACATTGCTCCCTGGTATTTTTGGATTTGTCCATACTAGCTAGTTTTGTCTGCAGGAGCCTGGTAAGTAAATGTTAGTTAGAGAAATGTAAATTTACATTCAGTGTTACCTGCTGGACAGCTGCACCTGAGAGTTATGACTCATGACTTCTTCTTGGCCACCCCATTTGGTAACTAAAAAGTAAATGAAAAATCAATTATATTTTGTCAATGACTCCTTTAGGATTAAGATGTGATAAATGATTGTTTGCCATCAAGGGTACCCACCTTCTAGCAATAGTTACATTTTCCACTAATGACACTAAATGTGCTGTAGTGACAGCTGGGGTAAGACTTTGAGCTGCAATCCCCAAAACACATGACCCCTTGCAGCCTCCTTGCCTGTTCTCTCTCATCAACAATAGTTCTACCTGGGCCATTTTACTGTCCAAACAGAAAGCTTTCCTTCCTCAGCAGGCTGCGAATAATAGGCTCTCAAGTATTACAAACACTTGGCATTTGTTCTGCTGGGACCCACACAGACTAATTTCTTTCACCAGGTGAGGAATAATTAGACTGTCTATTCTAGGCTAGATTTCAAACTTCCTAAATGTAAATCCATGCTAGTTTAGGGAGCCCTTTTAAATATTGTATCAAATATCAATCCTAATGTTTTTGGTTCCATTCTTCAAGAACAGTAATCCTCTGGATCCCAAAATTTGAATGAAAAATAACCATGGGACAGCACTTTTCCTTTACATAACACCTTCCCCTTCGGTAAGATGGATGTGTTCGTAAAGCAGATGATCTAACACTCTGTTCTGAGGTCCAGCCTTGGATTTCTAAAATACCATTCGAAGGAGCTACCTGCAGTTTACATATGATTTCAATATCACAGCTGAAAATAGCTGCTCCAAAGTACATGTTTTGCTGACTAATTTGGTAGGGCATAATATGAATGACCTTTGATCACAAGATGGTGTCAGGATCATTCCTTCATCTCAAAACACATTTACTGAGACCATTCCAAGGAGCTTACAGTCTTGTGGGGTAAACAGACTGGTAAGTATGCAGTTATAACATAGTGTGATAGTGTTTATAATAGAGGCATAAACTTACTTAGCCTGGATAATTAGGAAAGGCTTCCTGGGAGAGGTGGCACTCAAGCCCAGTCTTGAAGGGTAAGCAGAAGTTCGCCAGTGAATGAATATTCAGAGAAAGGAAGCATCAGGTGCAAAGGCAGGGAGACATGAGAGTGTATGAACCATTCAGGAAATTGCAAGGTGACCATCTGACTAGCATAGAATGCCTGGCTGGATGGCAGAAGATGAAGCAGGGGAAGGAAGCAGGAAACAGATCCTAAAGGGTTTTCTATGTTATATGATTTCTTCCCTAGGCTGTAGTTGCCACTTGTCTCTGAAATAGTTGAAGAGAATAATTTTACTTACACACCTGCTATTATTATGTTTCCAAATCCTCATGTTGCTTTACTTCAAAACATAGTTCTACATGTTTTTACCAATTTTTATTCATAACCATCTTGCTGATTACTGTAATAATAGCTACTATTTACTGAGTGTTTACTTGATGCCAGACACTGTACTAAATGCTTTAAGTAAATTATCTAATTAAGTCACAGCAAGAAAAAGCACAGCTTTGAAATTGACCAGGGTTCAAACCTCAGTTTTGCTCTTATTACATGTGTAACCACAAACAAATTAGTCAACCTGAGTTTTAAGCTTCCTGATATATTAATTTGGAAAACCACCATCTCCTTCTCAAGTTGAGATATGCAAACCATTTAATACACCTAGTATCCACTCAATCTTCATATATAAAAGCCTAAGCGACCACACGACTAAATGACCAATCACTATGATGCACACTGACCACCAGGGGGCAGATGCTCAATGCATAGGATTGGGCTCCCTCCTGTCTGGGATTGGGCCGAAACCAGCTATCCGACATCCCCCAAGGGGTCCTGGATTTCGAGAAGGTGCAGGCCAGGCTGAGGGACCCCACCAGTGCATAAACCCATGCACTGGGCCTCTAGTCCTATATAAAAAAAGCCTAATATGCAAATCAATCAAATGGTGGAACGACCGACAGCTGTGACACACATTGAACACTAGGGGGCAGACACTCAATGTAGGAGCTGCCCCCGTTGCTCAGTGCGCTCCCACAGTGGGAGTGCCACTCGGCTGACCAGGATAAGCCACTCAGAGGGCAGGTCCACAGCCGCTCGGCTGACCAGGATGAGAAGCGCTCCCACAGCGGGCTGATCCCCTCAGGCCATGCCCCCCACCAGGGCACGAATCCTGTGCACCGAGCCTCTAGTATAATTATAAATGCTATTACTGTGGTAGTATCACTTATACAAAAACATAACCAGTTGATATCTATGAAACCAGCAGAGGGAGCCTCTAATCCATTTCTGGCTCAGGGCCAAGCTAAGTAACCAATCCATGGCTATCACTATCTCTGAAACAAATAGAAAACGGATAAAAAGTGATCTGACAGTGGTATCTAAATGGAAGATGGGGAGATGGGTTGGGGAGTATATAGGTAGTTTCAGTGGCATCAGTACTGTTCTTAATAATTGAGTGTGGATACGTATATATAAATAGACATTTGCAAGTTATGAATGTTTACTCTATTATGCTCATATACTTTTGTATGTGTCAAATATTACATATTATACTTAAGTAATCCTAATTCTCATGTATCTACATCCCTCTATTTCTAGTTCCCATTTGAGAGCTGAAGACAAATTTACCATATCATTCCTTATGCTTTTATCCTACTTCCCTTAGACCTTTCTCATAGGAAGTCAATACTGCCTTTTATTACAGTCATTTCCTATATTATATGCTAAGCTTCCTAAAAACAGGGTCAGGTTCTTATACATCTATATAGCTCTAACAGCAGTCAGCACAGTTCTTAGGTTTACTTATTGTCACACCATCCTTTATTTTCTCTTTACAATTTGTGATATTAATGCAACCATATTTATGAAATGTCCTAATTCATTAAAAATTATAACTTATTAGGGGGACTGGTTAAATAAATTTTGATATATCCAGTAGTTAAAAAGAATGAAATATATATATAGTAGTCATTTGCAAGTTATCAATACGTAAAAGGGCAAGGTAGAGAATAATGTATGATGTACAGTATATTTTATACATCTGCTTCTCTATGCACAGAACATTTCTATAAGGTTACAAAGAAATTGGTAACTGTGATTGCTTTTAGAGAAAGGGGTGTCTGGCATACAAGGGAGGTTTATTTTCCACTGTATACCTTTTTGTACTATTTAAATTTTTTGCGATGTGAATGTACGATTTTTTTCCAACTAGAAGAGCAGGTTAATAATTTACACTTTTAATAAGGAAAAGGTGCAAACACAAAATTCAAACTGGATCAGAATAAACAGCAGTTTCACAAAAGAATAAGCATCGTGAGACAATATATGGTTAATCACCATATAGCTAACAATGACTTTTAGCTCAAAGGAAAAAAATCACTGTGGAGTGATGTGATCTGGAAAAGCTTCATAGTGTAATAAGGGGGGGCTTGACTGAAATCTTGAAGGGTGAGATTTAACTATGCTGAGAGAGAGGGAGAAGGGATTAGGAGGAAAATGAGGTGGGCAAAGACCCCTGTGGCTGAAGCAAAGCGGTAGGTGGGGCTAGGTGGCACAAGCCCTGGTTTTAGACCCTGAAAGCTACAGGCTCCTGGGCAGGTCACTCTCACCATCCATTTCTGGGCTCTTAAAACAAAGTATAATTGATGATCCCTTGGGTTCCTTCCAACTCTTTAATAACACGACTACCTCCATAACTATAACTGGGAAGGAAGATTAAGGCATTCCTTGAATACTGTGGGACTCCTTGAACGCCAAGCAAAGGAATTTAATGATTTGGTCAGAGAAAGCCAGTAAATGTTTTTGAAAGGAGGTATATGATTTAGGAAGATTGAATTATAATGAAAGCATTTGTAAACACCATGTAAGTTTTGGCTATTATCCTTATTAATTTGGTAGGCTAGAGGAGAAAGAGCAAACTAACTGGGAGATTTACAATAACCAGATAAGCAAAAAATCAACCTGGACCAGAATTCAAATGGAGTAGTGAGTAAAATTCAGGTCTTGGGTTTGTCTGAATCCCTAGACATTCATTACTCCAATACATCTGGCTCCAAGTTCTGGTTCACTACCCTTTTCTAGGGTTCTACTGATTAATGTTTAGCATTTTGAACCTGGAAAGTATTTCTGATTGAATTACACTGTCAGGCTCTATAAAACTTTATTCTATAGCACTGAACTTTCTAGGTAGCCAGTGCAGATTTATACATATTTAAAATACTACTGTATTTTATTAAAATAATTTTCTTAAAAATTATACAAATACCACATATCCATAATAACAAAATTAGAAAACACAGAAAAGTACACATTTTTTAAAAGTTACTTCTTACCCCAGACATAATAGCTGTTAATATTTGGAATCAAAGACTATAGGAAGCTTTACATTTTAAGAAAATCGTTTTGAGGAAATATAAAACCTGACTAAGGAGTCTTGCCTAATTGTAAACTTAAACAGAAAGGTAAATATAATTAGGATAACACAAATGAAGAGTCTATTCACTATGCAGAGCATGTTACAGAAAATACACCCAAATGTGAAACAAAACCCAACTAAGCTCCACAATTCTTGAGTCCCCAGATATATATGAATATCATGGGCACTAGTGATTTAGGTTATCAATGTAATTAGTAAAAATGTATTTCTTACCTTTGTCTTCTCCCTGCTCACCAATAACCCATACTGGTTTTCCTGAAGTCTCTGCCTTTAAAACATTTGTAATAATATACTGTAACCTCTGTGAGTCCAGATTGCATCCAATTCCAATTACTCGATTTGCAGGAAATGCACTCAGTTTCCATGTCACATAAGTCATGATCTCCACTAAATATTGCACACAAGGTAAATATGTAAATATTTTTAAAAACATACTTCTAGCCTAGTTCATAAACAAATATTTATTATTTTAATATTAGAACTTGTATATATTCTTCTTAGGTCCTAAATGCACTATAAGCTATATTTCTAATGTATATTAAAAAAAAACACAGGTTTCAGCATGATTCAACATAACTTTGTTGCTAAATATAAATTGTTAAAAGCAGAGAATAATTTCTTAGAATAGTTAAGCAAGAAGGATAAAAACTGGGTACAGAAAACCAGAAGATAATATTTTTTCATTGATCAAGTTATCTTTTATATCTATCTTAAGCTGAGTTTCTATCTTTAAATTAAAATACTGATTCATATACCACCACTATGTAGTATAGGATTATGAACAAAAACACAACTACTTTTTTTCTAACATGCCAAAAGGATGTCAAGAATTAAAGAGACCAGAGTTCCTCAACCAATTACTACAGGAAAAACAAGTAAAATGCATGCCATACTCCTATATGGGGAACATGTAAAAAATGTGTTCACCAACTTGAGGCCAGTACCACACCTAACTCTTTAAAAATATTTCTTTCTTAAGTAAAACAGTTTCAAATAATATAAATTCAAAATGTTAAAAATGTACTCTGGCATGCTCACTAACATTTTATGACATTTCAGAATTTAAAAAAGCTCTTTCATATAACCATTGCATTTTTCTCTTGGGAGTTTAACCATTTCCTCACTGAGGAAAGCATGGCTAACAACCTGGAACATAATAATAGTAGTACAATATAAAAATTGTAATTTGTAAACTTCTAGTTAATGCTAGTCATAAGAAGTCACTGTATGACAGGATATGGAAATACTGTATTGTTCATTATAAGAGCAATTTAATTGACTAGTCATCCTTTTATAATCTAGTTTTATGACTTTTATCAGTAATGGCAGTTCTACTGATGCACTGAATCATCCAATTCATTTAAAATAAAACCTTTTACCTGGTTGAGATGCAACAAGCATGACACTGTGTTGACTATAATGTCCCAGAGCTGGGACAAGGGCTCTGAACATATCCACATTTCTCTGCACCACATCAAGGTAGGACTGAGAACTACCCAAAGAGTTAACGGTAAAGATGACCACTTTGGAATGAGCAGAGGCAGACAAATCTAATGAATAAAAAGAAACAGTCTGAGCTCAAGGTATATGTTGTAATCAAGTTTGTGTTCATAGCAAAGGTTTCTCTTCTCTCCAAGTAGAGACCTTTTCTGCACACCTACCTCCAGATCAATCTTATCTCTATAGAAAGTTTACAAAGTGCTGAAGTTTGCCACCAGAAAGAGGATTAAGAACAACAGTGTATTCCAAGTGGGGAAAGAGAGCAATAAAGATAAACCAAACAAATTACAGTATCCAGAATCCACAAAAAAGGATTAATTTTTATTTAATCTATCATTTTATTAGGGAAAATAAATAATATGTTATAGGCAAAATTAACTTAAAATCAATTACATCACTCATTTTTAAACTTTTAGCTTAGGTGTCCTAAAGTTCCTTAAAAGCGATTCAGGGGCCATCTGGGAGGACTGGGAATAAGTGAAAAGAAGGCTGGTAGGCACGGCTCCAGGCCATTTACTTCAACTTCTCCAAGCAGAGTAGTTCTGCTGTATCTATTTTATTTATTAAGGAAGGATTCTACTCCAAAGAGGGGATAAAAATGGTTTGAAAATCTTTAAATCAAGATAAAATGTCTCAGCTCATTTTTTTACTGACTTTTTCTTATACTGAATGAAGCCCAGAGTCCTTGGGTTTAGATCCTTCTTTCAATGGGACTTAATGCATAAGCAACTGTTATGACTTAGGAAAAGCTATTCTCTGGAGTTCACTACTGCCCAACTGGAGTGGCTCAGTTTTGAGCATTGTCCCATGCACCAAAAGGTAGCAACATCAGATACAACAGAAAAATAATGAAGCAACTAAAATGGCACCAGTTTAATCAACCTTTGTAAATGAATACTGGCATCCCAGGGAGACAATGAGTAGATGCCAGGGTTTAGTCTTAATGAAGCCTCTAAGGCCATCTTTCTAAACAAGTTTATGTGGAATGTGTCCACTGGGAAATGCACTACCCAATTTTAGTTCATAATCTAATGCAACTGTGGGGATGGGAGCTCCAGAAACTGACTCATAGATTTTAATTATGGTTCTTCATAAACCATAATTAAGTAATTCCTGTGTTCTAATGTTCAAAATAGATATCTGGTGATGAGTCAAAAACCTCAAGAATTAGAAGACCATAGAACTGGAAGGGATATACTAGGTGTACCGGTTAATAATGGCGGATTTTGTAATCAAAGAAAACACGATAATTTCAAGAGAAACATCAATAGTGCTTTATTCAAAGTAATGTCCATCGCTAGCTACACATTTCCCCATCTTTCAGGTAATTTGTGAATACTGTCCCAATAGAACTTTTCCTGTTTTGAGGCAAACCATTCAGAGACCAAATTTTTCACTTCTTCATATGTTTTGAATTGCTGCTCAGAAAGTTCATGTGCCATCGATCGGAACAAGTGGAAATCTGAAGGAGCAAGGTCTAGTGAATACGGCGGGTGGGTTAATACTTCCCAGGCAAGATCTTTTAACGGGTCTTTAACTGGTTTTGAAGTGTGTGATGGTGCGTCATCATGAAGCAAAATTACTTTGCCGTGTCTTCTGGCACATTCTGGTCATTTCACGATCAAAGTGTGGTTCAAGTTGATTATTTGTTGTGGGTAGCAATCAGTATTAATCTTTTCACCTGGTTTGAGAAGCTCATAATACACCACACCTTCCTGATCCCACCAAACGCAGAGCATTGTCTCCTTTTCGACGTGATTTGGCCTTGTAGTCGATGTTGATGGTTGCCCTGGATCAACCCATGATTTTGTGCATTTGGGATTCTCAAAATAAATCCACTTTTCATCACCAGTCACATTTCGATGCAAAAAAGACTTTCTTTCATGCCATTGAAGCAACATTTTACTGATGGTTTTCCATTTGTCTTTTGTTCAGTTGATGTGGCACCCAGTTTCCTCCCTTTAAAATCTTTCCCATTGCTTGTAAATGATCGAAAATTGTTTGCTGAGCAATGTTTACTCTTTCTGCAAGTTGTTTTTGAGTTTGACACACATCTTCATCCAATAATGCTTGTAATTGTTGGTCTTCAAACTTTTTTGGTTGACCTGGACGTTCTTTGTCTTTCACATCGGAATCATCACTTTTAAAGCGTTTAAACCAGCGTTCACAAGTATCTTGAGATGGAGCATGTTCACCATAAACTTCCCGAAGTATACGATAACTTTCAGCAGCACTTTTCTTCAAAATAATGAATTAAAACTTCCCGCAAATGCTCTTTTTGGGGCACAAAATTCTACATTTTTAAGCGTAAAAATATCTATGATGTTAACACCTACAGCAAATTTGACATATGAAGTTTTGAAGCCTACTGTCAATACAACAAAACAGCATACATATCAAATTGCATATATATCAACATATGTGTAACTCCATGTATTGGAAAAAATCCACATTATTAACCGGTACACCTAGTAGTTAACACTTCCCTACCACTTTCGTGTGTCAGGTATTGTTCTAAGAGCTCTCCCTATATTTACTCATTTAATCTAAGCTACAAGACACTGTGGTGTTAATATCATCCCCATTTGACAGATCTGAGGCACAGAGAAGTAACTTGTTCAAAGCCACAGAACTAGTAACCAGAATTTAAGCCCAGGCAGTCTGGCTTCAGAGTACTGTTTAGCACTGTGTTGTATTTACAGATTTAGTCCTATACCCTCATAAAGATGAGGAAATTGATACCTGGAAAGAGTAGGTGGCTTCTCAATATTATTAAATATCAGTGAATAGTTCAACTTATGATCCTATAATTTGGCATCAGCCTACCTTGCCAGGAACATTACTTTTCTTTTCCCCCTTTAGCTTCCTCTACTTTGAATGATAAAAATGCCTCACACTCAAGGATGATCATTAGTAAACAGAGTAGAAGCTGTCTAATATTTCAAAAGTGCAAGAAAGGCTTCCTACTCCATATGTCAAGCTCCCAAGTTGTTCAATCTCTCCATAGAGGTGCCAGGCATCTGTAACTTTAAAAAGCACCTCAGGTGACTCTGACACAAGTTATCAATCCATAAAGATGTTTTAGGAATCAATGGCTATTGAGTAAATTTTACTTTGCTAAATTTTACAACTACTGAACACTTTTTTCTCCATGCACACACGTGCTTATACCTCTACACACAAATATTTATGCTTGTATATGCAGAGACTATTCCTGGAGTAAATAAGAAATTGGTAACAAACATATGTTTGAAATCCAAGCTAAGCCACTTACTGTGTGACCTAAGCCACGATCTCTCTGAATCATTTATAAAATAAAGTTAGAGAAGTAAGAAACTGTGACTATATCTAACTGTGAAATATAACTGTGAAAGTATCTAACATATGTTATTGATTCCCTAAAATAATGGCAGTGAAATAAGAATAATAGTGTCTTCAGTCAGAAAATGACATTAAAATAATCCCATAGGAGAATTATTCCATTAGCTGTGTTTAACAATAAATAAAAGTAATTGAGAGAATGGAAACAGGAACCCTCATACACAGTTAGTGAGAGTATAAATAGGTACAACTTAAAAATACAAGTTTTAAAAACACATCCCTTTTGACCCAGTAATTCTACTTTATCCTACTAGTTAGAGAAGTGCACAAAGACTTTTGCATTACAATGTTCTTTGAAGCATTATTTGTAATCTTAAAAATACAAACAACATGCCCTGGCCATGGTTAGAGCATCAGCCCATGCACTGAAGGGTCTTGGGCTGGATTCTGGGTCACGGCCATGTACCTGGATTGCAGGTTCGATCCCCGGGCTGATTGGGGTGCATGTGGGAGGCAACCAATCAATGTGTCTCTCTCACATCAATGTTTCTCCCCACCCCCATCCTTCCCTCCCTTCCACTCGCTCTTAAAAAAAAAAATCAATGAAAAAAAATATCCTCAGGTGAAGATTAACAAAAAAATATATATGTATATTCATATGGAGCAAAGTACAACTCTAAGATGAGCAGTCAGTTGCAATCATCAGTGACTGTTATGACAGGAACATTACTAAAATGTCCAAATGAGTTCAATTTCCCAAAATTATTAATGCACTTTTTCATAGCATAGAATATATTTATGAAATGTTAATTAACATTGTATTTTAAATTACTTCATGTCATAGTAATTAAATATTGTCAGGAATGAGCAACCAAAATTAACATGGGCAACATTAAACTTGTCCCAAGATAGGAAATGTTGAATAAGTACCATGCCCTATATATCTACTCCAAGGATTGTATACTTTCAATTATCTAAAACAACAGTTATTGATGGTTAATGAGATACATAGGAAGAAATAATTTCCTTATGTCTTAAGTGGCCTCACAACCTCTAGGGCCCAGGTATTAACAGTTCCCTAAAGTGCTTTGGAAGAGTTAAGATGTCCCTTAAGAACTTCAGTACCTAGAAATGACAGGCACAAGAGAATATCCAGCTCCCCCAGGAATCCTCGTTATGAGGCCTACAAAAGGATCACTAAAGCAACTATTCTCCTCTTTCTAGAAAAGGAAAATTAACTCATTGTGTCCTATAGGAATCTAGAGGCTTACTAGAACTGTTACACACAATTTTTATAACCTAAAAGTATTATATCAACTTTTCTGACCCACTGTTGTTCTTAGTACATTTAAGCTTGTGAAACCATTATGTCTCAACATTTTATTTGGAAAACATGGTCAAGGAATACAAGGGACCCAAGTAAGGGAAGGCAAAGGAAAGCCAAACAACTACAACATGTTACAACCTGACTTTTGCTATAACCTAGATTTGGAAGGTTGGAGTAAACAATTTTTAATTCAATGGTCTTCCAATTTTTTTGTTCATGCATCCTTGATAATAACATATATATATATATATACACATATATATATATATATACACACACACACACACATATGTATATATATATATGTGTGTGTGTGTATATATATATACATATATATATATGTATATATATACACACACACACACATGTGTGTGTGTGTATTGTTGTTGTTGTTGATAATCCTCACCTGAGGATATTTTCCCATTGATTTTTAGAAAGAGTGGATGGAGGAAGAGAAACATCAATGTAAGAGAGACAACACATAGACTGGCTGCCTCCCACATGGGCGCTGACAAGGGCCGGGGATTGAGCCTGCAACTGAGGTACGTGCCCTTGACCGGAATCAAACCTGAGACCCTTCCGTCTGAGGGCCGATGCTGTATCCACTGAGCCAAACCAGCTAGGGCTAAAATATTTTTAAGTTCATATCCTCAAATATAGCATTTACCTACAGATATATGTCTGCACTAATATATTACATACATTATAAAGTATATGCAAAATTTTTACATTAAGAATAGAAGATAAGCCGAAACCGGTTTGGCTCAGTGGATAGAGCGTCAGTCTGCGGACTGAAGGGTCCCGGGTTCGATTCCGGTCAAGGGCATGTACATTGGTTGCGGGCACATCCCCGGTAGGGGGTGTGCAGGAGGCAGCTGGTCGATGTTTCTCTCTCATCGATGTTTCTAGCTCTCTGTCCCTCTCCCTTCCTCTCTGTAAAAAATCAATAAAATATATTTTAAAAAAAAAGAAAAAAGAAAAAAAAAAGAATAGAAGATAAAATTACTTTTTTAACATTAAATTTTTATTTATTGATACAAAACCCTTTTTGTTGTTATTAAAACTTATTTTAACAATGTATTTTTAGGAAAAGCAATGTTAATTGGATTTTTAGAAAGAATATTGGTTTAGCACTTTTGCTATATACCAAGAAGTATGTATTATTCTTACTTTAGAGATGATAAAACTGAACTTTGAGAGATTATGTAATCTCTCATATAATGAGGCATACATCTGTTAAGCAGAGAAACCAGACCTTTGCTGATCTCCACATTAGGCAGGTTGAAGATCTCAAGGTCCATCATCCCTCCTTTAGTCCCTTCTGAGAGGTCTAAGAGGACAAGTCTGTCTGCAATGCCCTGTATAGTACAATAAAAAAAGAACAGCATTACATGGGGCATGTCCAGTTACTCAGTTTAAATTCATTCAGAAGTGAGGGTTAAGAGAGAATGCAGAGGTGTCATATGCTGTCTTAGGAAGCAAAAGTAACATAATAATAATAAAAGGGACATGAAAGCAAGAAATTATTATGAATACTGTGATCCTTTAGGCTTGACTGGAAACTGGGATCTTACTGTAAATGACAACATGGAACATCCTAAAAAGTCTGATTATGCCGCAACCGGTTTGGCTCAGTGAATAGAGCGTCGGCCTGCGGACTGAAAGGTCCCGGGTTCGATTCCGGTCAGGGGCATGTACCTTGGTTGCGGGCACATCCCCGGTAGGGGGTGTGCAGGAGGCAGCTGATCGATGTTTCTCTCTCATCGATGTTTCTAACTCTCTATCCCTCTCTCTTCCTCTCTGTAAAAAATCAATAAAATATATTTAAAAGAAAAAAAAAAAGTCTGATTACCTTTGTGGAAGGTCTTTTTCCAAAACAGTAAGGGATATAAGGCTCTCTCCTATCTTAGAGTGCAGGGGCAAGAGTCCCCAAGGATCTATCTGACTCCTGGGAAGGAAGTGTGGAAGTTAAGAAAACAACCCAGCTGTACAACCTATTCGCTCTGTAATGCTGGGAAAGTCACTGAACTTGGCCTTACTTCATGCGGGGTGAGGATTTGTTACACAGGGCTGGCAGAGAGCAGTCCCCTCTAAATTGTACCGGTTAACTTTATTATTGTTAACCACTTGTAAGAGAAATGCAAAGAAAGCTGAGTTAACATTTTTAATTTAACATACATGCTAAGATCCAAAAGTTGAACAACTGTAAAACAGGTATTTTCATACAAGGTGGGTATGAGAATAAACTGGTATAGTTGACATGGGAGATAATTTGACAATTTCTATCAAAATTTAAAAACACAATAACTCCTTTAATTCATCAATATTATTTATATAAATTACCCTATAAGTTTATTAATACATGTAGGATAATGATATAATATGTAAAAATATAAGGATATTCAAAAGACTAGAGAGAGCATTTGAGATCTTGCTTCCAGCATATGTCATCACCTTGGCTCAAATAAACTCATTAAAAAAAAAAAAGACTAGAAACAACTTAAGTGTCCTTCAATAACAGCAACAATAATAACAAAGCAGTTTAACATAGTGGTTTGGAGCAGAGCTTCTCAAGCTTTAAGAGATCACATTTAATAGATCAGTGAAGCACATGGATCACTAGGGATTTTGTTAAAATGCAGATTTCTACCGTAGGTCTGGAGTGGGGCGTGAGATTATGCATTTCTAATAGGATCTCAGGTGACGTCAATGCTGCTGGTCTAAAAGCCACATCTGAGTAGTAAGGTTTTAGAATATACGTTCTATAAATAGACTGCCTAGCTTCAAATCCTCCCTCCATTTACTAACACTGTGACTTTGGCAAGTTGGTAACTTTCCTATGCCCTGGTTTCTTCATTTGTAAAAATGGCAGTAATGATGGTATCTAAGCCATAGAGTTGCTATAAAAATGAGTCAAGTGTTTAAAATGAGTCAAGTGCTGGCACCTTCTTAAGCATTCAGTAAAGGTTAGTTACTGCTGCTATTGTACTATTTGAATATTGTTATCTTGTATCAAAATATTAATGTTCAAAAAGAAAAATGGGAAAAAATCTTCCATCTAGACAGCTCAAAAGAAATACTGACAACAACTAAAGAAACATGACTTTAAGAGGCCTTCCTGTACTTAACAAAAACAAAGAAAACTGATAAAAGTTAGTACTGTTAGGAATGGCAAAAATCTGGCTGATATGCACATTTTTATTAGCAGCATAAATTTGTTCTGCCTTTCTGAAGAACAATCCTGCAATATGTAATAAGTGTCATAAAAACCATCCATGTCCTCTGACTCACTAGTACGATTTTATACACACCTAAAAAAATTCAGATGAGAAAATAAGCAACTTGTAAAGCAATGTTTACAGAAGCATTCTAATCAGTAACAGAAGAATTGAAAACAATTCCAATTCCAATTAAGAGGGAACCATATATTCTGATGGAGGACGGAGGAAATGAAACTATAATATGTCAAAAGTTAGCATATATTGTTCTGAGCAGCCAACTTTAAAATTTTCTAGCTCGCTAGATACAATTTATTCATTTGTTGAAGTAGACCCGACCTCCAAGACATATGTGATTCTTAAATGGAAGAAATTAGATGGCAAATAATCAAATTTTAATAGAATAGAAAACCAAATGTCAACTACCAAATAAATATATAAAGGGACAGCTGTTCTATACTGGGCTATATCCCTCAAATGACATAGACATGCTGTTACCATGATTCTGGGCCCTGGAGGGTCTAACCTCTCTGGAAGGGGATTTAAATGCTTTTCTGAAAATAATTTATATGGAAAAGATCTAGTAAAAAGGAGTGATAAAAATAAATCTCAAACTATCAACTCAGGAACTATGATCATAAAAGAAAGAGAGTAATTACACAAAAAAGGCAACTGTAAAAAAGAAATTCTAATTTTAGAAAAAGCTAAAATTAATTTATTAAATAAGAGTTTAATTAAAACAAAAGAATTTGTGATGAAGTCAGATGAATGTCAAGTTGAGGTTTCCCTTGAATTAGGTTGATGACCCCAATATTCAAACCACTTTTTCAAACTGTATAGTTAGGTAATTGGAACTATAGTTAGGTAATTGGAACTATTCCATGACTAACTGCTAATTAAGAGGCAACATCCCTAATGAGCTTTTAGCCATTTTTTTTTAAAATATATTTTATTGATTTTTCACAGAGAGAAAGGGAGAGGGATAGAGAGCTAGAAACATCGATGAGAGAGATACATCGACCAGCTGCCTCCTGCACACCCCCCACCGGGGATGTGCCCGCAACCAAGGTACATGCCCTTGACCGGAATCGAACCTGGGACCCTTCAGTCCGCAGACCGACACTCTATCCACTGAGCCAAACCGGTTTCGGCAGCTTTTAGCCATTTTTTTGTCAACTAAATATATTTTAAGGCAAAATGAGTTTATTCCACATGAAAAAATTAAACATAAACTACCTAAAAGCATATCAATATTATATATGTATTTATAACTACTATGCTAACATACCTTTGCTGAAATTGCTAATGTGCAGGCAACTCCCAATTCTCCACCTCCAACCACAGTAATTTTCTTTACTGTTTTATTCTCATGATTTGCCCAGTTCTTTGAATTTATGTTTGAGACACCTAGAAAGAAAAGTGAATGATCATGACAATTTAAAAACAATATCAAAAACCTTTTTAGCATCTTTCAAAAAAATACACCAAGCTTCGATAACTTAGGACAGAAAGCATGGTGCTAGCCGGTAATAGGCACTCAAAAATACCTGTCAAGCCGAAACCGGTTTGGCTCAGTGGATAGAGCGTCTGCCTGTGGACTGGCGGGTCCCAGGTTTGATTCCGGTCAAGGGCATGTACCTTGGTTGTGGGCACATCCCCAGTAGGGGGTGTGCAGGAGGCAGCTGATCGACGTTTCTCTCTCAACGATGTTTCTAACTCTCTATCCCTCTCCCTTCCTCTCTGTAAAAAATCAATAAAATATATTTTTAAAAAAATACCTGTCAAACAAATGGTATACTAGACAGCTAGGAATCTCTTATTAAATATTCCACTAAATAAAGACAACCCTTTAAAAAAAAATCTTCCCAAACATTTAAAAAATCCTGCCTAATAATAGACAAATATGCAAATTGACCACACCTTTGCTACGCCAAGCCACGCCCACCAGCCAAGCCATGTCCACCAACCAATCAGGATGAGTATGCAAATTACCCCAACAAAGATGGCGGCTAATTTGCATATCAAGACAGCTTAGAAAGAAGCCAAGAAATGCTGAAGGGAGCAAAGCTGCGGAGAAGTAAGCAAGCCGGGGGGGGGGGGGGGAGGAGGACAAGGGAGGAGTGGAGGCGGGGCCGGGGGGAGAAGGAAGGAGAACGGGGCGGGCTGGCAGAGAAGGCGGGCCGGGGGACAAGGGAGGAGTGGAGGCGGGGCCGGGGGAGAAGGAAGGAGAGCGGGGCGGGCTGGCGGAGAAGGCGGGCCGGGGGACAAGGGAGGAGAGCAGGCGAGGCGGGGTAGAGTGCAGCAGGAAACCCTATTGCAGGATTTTTCCTGCAACGGGAACGCTAGTATTAAATAAGACAAAAAAATAGGATTTCCATAATTCTGGAAAATGCTCTGGTTTAAAATGCAAAAAATATTTAACACCTTACAAAATTTTGCAAGCATGGGTATTTTACTTTATACTCAGTGAGAATCACAGACTTTCTGGTCCAATATATTCAAACTAGAGGCCCGATGCATGAAGATTCGTGTAATAATGGACCTTCCTTCCCCTGGCTGCCGGCACTGCCTTCACTCTGGCCGGAGCCGCCTTTCTGCCTTCCCACACTGCCCAGAGGCCCGGAGTCGCTGGGGCGGTGCAGAATGCCTGCGCCCTGCCCCCGGCCATTCAATGCCTGTGTATGCAAATTAACCCGTCATCTTTATTGGGTTAATTTGCATACTCACTCCTGATTGGCTGGTGGGCATTGCGAAGGTATGGTCAATTTGCATCTTTCTCTTTTATTAGTGTAGATGAGGCAAAAAGATACATAAAAATATAATAGAAAAGTTTTGGGATCATTAATACAGGGGTCAGCAAAGATAAGTTTATAGTTTTGAATATGTGAAACACAGAGTTTTCCCTGTAATATTTATTTGTATTCTTTTTATTGTTATTGTTATTATTATTACTTTGTATCCATATTCATGATGTATCTTTTAGGTAATAATGGCTGGTAATTTAACCTATTTTTGCCCAGCATTGTATATTCAAGTGGTTTTATACAAAATACAAACTATTTTATTTGTCAGTATAAGGATAATCTTTTATATATTTTTTTAACACTACTCGCCCAAGGATATGTTTTTATTGATTTTGAGAGAGAGAGAGAAACATCAATAAAAACCATGACCATTCAGTTTACAGGATGACATGCCAACCAACTGATCCACACTGGCCAGGGCTAATCTTTTACATTTTAAGAAATCATATTCATTAAAACTGTAGAGTTAGGTAATTGGAACTATAGTAGGTAATACCCTATGATAAATGTACAGGAATTTTTTATTCAACACAGACATGTGTGTGTATATATGTAAATATGCATGTACTTATTTATAAAAATAAAGTAGCAGAGAGTAAAGGCTATCAGTGAGAAATTATAAACTTATAACTCTCTGAATAATAAAAATACAAACCTTCAGTAATTTTTGCAATATAGGCTAGCAAGTCCACCTGCCGTGCCTCATCAGATGATGATAGAGAATACAGGGGAAGTTCCTCTTGAAACTTGGCAATCATTTCTTTAATTAATCCTACAACAACAGATTTAGGCTGCAGAATATACACAAAGGGAAGAGTTATGCAAACATTTTGCTAACGAGTACTACCTTGATAATCTATACATTGTTATAGTTAGCCAAAACAAAGTATTGTATTATGCTCTCATTTTTGAATACTACCATAGAAATTATACCTTCAACTGTTTCAATACATTTTACTGAAAAAGTACTTAATTCTTTTAACTGAAAAATGAAGGGAGAAATGCTAAATCCACATCTCCACAATATAGGGTATAAAACATGAATGTGCTTATGAGCAGAGTATGTTTGGGAACAGTCTGTCTTTTTTCAACTTTTTACTTTGAAACAATTGCAAACAAAGAAAAATTGCAAAAATAGTAAAAGAATTTCCATGTACTCTTCACCCAGATCACTAAAATTTTATCACATTTGCTTTCTTAGTCTCTTTCTCTCTCTGTATTTTTCTGTACCAATTGAGAGTACACTGCAGATAGGATACCTCTTCATCTCTAAATACTGAGGAACAGAGTAAAGAGATAAAATGGAGTCAGTGTAAGTCAAACTGCTAAATCACTAAAATCAAGTAAGTTGAAGCATGAGGAAATGATTCTATTCTTGTTTTAATGAGCCTGGAAACCTAAACTTTTAAACTTTCCAGTCCTGTGTCAAAGCCTGGATATACATCAAAGCTCCAGATAACTCTCTCATTACCCTCTAAAGAACTAAGGAAAGAATGGTTTTGTATCCAGATAAAATTTAAATGCTGAGTTAAAACAAAGCACATAACAGATTATCTGATTTAATATACTAAAAGTGAAAAACAGGCAAAACTACAAATAAATACGTATATTACATAAGAGTCTTTAATAGAGAGGGATTAGGAAATAATGCCCAATACTTGCTAGTAACTTTACATGTGCTTTATCAAGTAGTAAACAACTATAAAAAGACTAGAGGCCCAGTGCACGAAATTCATTCACTCTGGGGGTTGGACAGGGGTCCCTCAGCCCGGCCTGTGCCCTCTCACAGTCCAGGAGCCCTGGGGAGATGTCTGATTGACAGCTTAGGCCCGCTTTCCATGGGGAGCGGGCCTAAGCTGGCAGTTGGGCATCCTTAGTGCCTCGTGCAGGCGGGAGAGGCTCCCGCCACCGCTGCTGTGCTCGCCAGCCGTGAGCCCGGCTCAGGGCTCTGGCTGAGCGGTGCTCCACATGTGGGAGTGCACTGACCACCAGGGGGCAGCTCCTACGTTGAGCGTCTGCCCCCTGGTGGTCAGTGCGCGTCATAGTGACCGGTCGTTCCGCTGTTCGGTTGATTTGCATATTGGGCTTTTATTATATAGGAGGATAGGGAGCAAACAACAGTTGGCTCTTAGACTCAAAGAGAGCAGCTTCAGGCAGGCTGCTGTCATCAGGCCGGGCTGTCATCAGGGTTCTGGGACTTGGGTATCCCCGGAAGCTCAATTTCAAATTACTTTTAAAGACCATATGAAGAATATCATTGAAAGAAAATTCAGTAACTTATTTGTTACTTTTATTCACTAAAATCAAAGATAAATATTCAGAAAAACAAAAACTTTTCAAAGAAAATCCAAATTGATCTTACATGGCTCCAGTTTTGGAGGTAGGGCAAGTATATTCTGCCTTGAGCATCCACATGTTTTCCAACTGAGATTCCCATATTTGCAGTTGGCTTTAAGAAGCAAATGGGGGGAGCAAAAGGGTGAGAATCCAAAATCCACAAACGAATTGGTATGTTATATGTATTACCTATTTGAGACAAAATAAACATACTTCAAACAATAAGGCATGCACACTATGTATGGTATAGCTAGGTGGCATTTTAAGATGTGTAGTCAAGTTCATATATAAAGGACTTATGTAAATTGTGGCCTATTTTTCCCATTTCATCTACATTAACATTGAAAATATATTCCCATTAAATCACCAGCATAATATTTGAGAAAATTCAATTAAGACATCCAACTCAATTCAATAAATATATAAAGGATCTACTGTGTCAGGAGTTTGAGATACACAATCTTCTCTATGTAACCTTCTTCATTCTACCCGAGCAGAGCTATAGTACCTATCTTGACTGGTAGTGGACACTTATATTTTTATACTTCTGCACTGAAGTTATTTGCTTACAGTTCTGTTTCTCATTTTACTCTATAAACTTCTTCCTAAGAGAGGATTATGTATTATTCATTTCTATAACCCCTGCACTAAACATAGTGCCTAACGTACTGGCTGCTCAATGCAAGTTTCTTATGTAATTAAGAATGACTGAATTAATAAATAAATGAATGAGTAAAGATGAATTTGATAACTGGCCCTCAAGTTGCTCACTAATTGCAGGTACTAGAACATACCAGCTAGTTTTGATATATAGAACTTAGGGCTAAAAATAACCTTAATAGTCACCTTGTCCAGTGGTTCTTAAATTTTAGTGTACTGAGAAAGGAAGTTGCATGTTCTTCCGATTGTAATCATGTATGTCATGCCTACCAAGAGCCAAAATCTGACTGCCTTGATTGTCAGGAAGCCCAAAGTGAAACCTAATATAAGTATAAAAATAAAACTTCAGCTAGAAATCTCATCAATTACCTTGTCTGTTTTATTGTATCTCCTGATATTTATTTCTGCTTTCATAGTCTTATTGCCTATGTCTTTCCCTATACTTAAGAACATGGATGTTCAGAAGCAAGAATGCGTAGGTTTCACTCATTACTAGCTGCATGATTTTAGGCAACTTAACTTCTCTGTGTCTCAATTCCTTCTTCTATAAAATGTGAATAATAATAGCTCCTACATCATAGGGTTATTGTGAGGATAAAATTAGTTAATGTATGTAAAATGCTTAGGACAGTATATGATATGGTAAGTACCATGATGAGTTGGCAGTGTTTGCATTTTGAAAATAGGGCCCATTATAAGTAAAAATATTTTCTTCTCCACTGCAACCTTTTCTTACTAAGGAAATCCTCCTTCCACTGAAAGTTACTTTTTTCATCTTGCTTACTCCTATCCTAAGCATAATGGTACCCAGGGGTGTCTACAAATTAGAAACACTTAAGGAACTTCAAAACATACCAATATCCAGGCCACTCTCCTAAAGTTTGACTCAATGGAATGGGGACTGGATATCATTTTTAAAAAGATTCACATGGAATTCTCATGTTCAGCTAGGACTGAAAATTAGTATATTATAGAAATGTCCTAATACTTGGTCTACTATTTCATATTAGCAGTTCTCAGAATCATACTCCTCTTCTGCTTTTGTCTAACTATTAAAAACATGTTTTTATTGAGGTATGTCACCACAATAAGTCTAATTAACATCTCTCACCATATATAGTGCCTAAGTATTTACAATACAGGTATAGAGAGAAGTAGTTAATGGTCTGTAGATAACTCTGTGATGACTATAAAGTCATGTGATCATAGCACCACAAAGTAACCATGAATATTGGCCCATTTGATAATGAGAAAGATAATACATTCTGACCTTCTGATCAGCAAAAAATAACTAGTGTGCATCACGCTGAGTTAATATAATTCTAGTCAAAAGCAAAGGGGACAAAAGGTACTTCCAATGAAAAGGTATTGCAGGTACCATTACTACCTTGAAAGACCCAGCCAGCATAAGAATCAATGACATAACTCCATGGCACTAGGAAAATCAGAGTGCCAATGAGGGGCATCTTACCAATGGCAGTAAGATAACTTTTATGCCCTCCTGTTACCTCCCACATTGTCCTAGAAACTGAAATGCTACTAAGCAATGACTTATTTAAATTCACAAGCTCCTCCATTAATATGAAAATACCTTGAAATTATTGGGATGGGTAAGAATTGTGAACTCAATCAATAAACCAGTCATTGGGGTGGATAGGAATTCTTTATCTCTCTTTCTAACATCTAACCGTAAGAAATGCAGAACAAGTCTGAATATTATGGCACTAAAGAAATTTAAGTTCTTACTGAACTGCTCATTTAGAAAATTCCCACAATTTCTCAACATCCACACTTACCATGATACATCACAGGAATAGTACCAGTGAAATTCAGCAAGTCTTTCTGCGAACTATCTTTGAAAACTGAAAGGGGAAAGAAAAAAAAAGCCTCAAAATGTGCAATCAGAAGTAGGAAGAGGAATCAAAGTCGACTCAATGGCAGGTAACGCACATACACATGTACAGAAACACATAATTTCTAAATACCATTATCTAGGAATCAGTAAAAATGTTGACAAAGGAAAATTACTACATTTTTTTTTCTTAGAAATCAGAGCGGGTAGGTGAGTAAACACAGGACTTTGATACTGAAATCCCAAGTTCTAGGCCCACCTTCCCGACCTTCCCCACTTAGAGGCATGTGACTTTTGGTTACTTTAATCTCTTTGACCTTCAGTTTGATCATCCGTAAAATAAAGATAATAAGACTGCATCTTAAAGTTGTTATAAGAGTCTAATGATATAATGTAAAAAGAAGTAAAGGATTATAAAATGTGAGGACATCTATACTAATAAAAGGGTAATATGCTAATTAGACCCAACATCTTCCAGATGTCCTTTCGGACAAAGCCACGGTGAGAGGGGCTGAGGCAGAGGTGGTTATGGGCGATCAGGCTGGCAAGGGGAGCAGTTAGGGGGCAATCAGGCCTGCAGGGGGAAGTAGTTAGGGGGCAATCAAGCTGGCAGGGGGGAACAGTTAGGGGGTGATCAGGCCAGCAGGGGGGCATTTAGGGGCAATCAGGCTGGCAGGGGAGCAGTTAGGGGGCAATCAGGACAGCAGTTAAGGGGCGATCAGGCTGGCAGGGAGGGCAATTAGGAGTGATCAGGCCGGCAGGGGAGGACAGTTAGGGGCGATCAGGCTGGCAGGGGAGCAGTTAGGGGGCGATCGGCCAGCAGGCAGAGGCAGTTAGGGGCAATCAGGCAGGCGAGCAGTTAGGAGCCAGTGGTCCTGGATTTTGAGAGGGATGTCCTGCGAGACTGGGCCTAAACTGGCAGTTGGACATCCCCCGAGGGGTCCTAGATTGGAGAGGGTGCAGGCTGGGCTGAGGGACCTCCCCTCTCCGTGCACCAATTTCATGAACCGGGCCTCTAATTGTTAAATAATTGTCACATGTAAGAAAGCAGTTACAATCACTTTCAGAAATCATGTTATAAGTTTTAGAATAAGAAAAAGAAAGTGTTAGCTTTATTTTTGAAAGTGACCTTTTAGAAAGATCAATAATTATTTTCTTTGGTTTCTCTAATTACATTATTATCAACCTTTATTCAATCTCCACATCCCTGAAATTTCATCAATAACTAGGACACACTGATGGAGAATGAATGCCCTTATCTCTGAACTGAATACAGAAAAGACTACCTTTGGCTTCAAACTATCATACTGCCTTGGAATGTAGTCCTTTTAGTGCCTCGGTAACTATACTATTTAGGCAGTGGAAGAAAAAATTCCAAGTAGATTTGATGATCTACTAGAAAGGGAAAAGAGGAAACCAAGCTGACAAAAACTCGAGGCCAAAAGTGTATAAGTACAAATGTTTACCTTAAACTATATAAATGAAAGGTAACAATTGGTGAAGAGAACACTCCATAGCAAAAATTAAACTGGAAAGAGATGTGGAAAAGGAACTGTTACTCGGGGATACAGGATAACCTAGAAATGTGGTAGAGAAACTATCATTGTATATATATATATATATATATATATATATATATATTTTTTTTTTTGTTTGTTTGTTTGTTTGTTTGTTTGTTTGTTTAAATTTCTTTATTGATTAAGGTATCACATATTTGTCCTCATCCCCCCATTCCCATCCCACATCCCTCCCCACGCATGCCCCCACCCCCCTGTTGTCCTTGACCACTGGTTAGGCTCATATGTATGCACACAAGTCCTTTGGTTGATCTCTCCTCTTTATCCCCACCCTTCCCTACCCTCCCTCTGAGGTCTGACAGTCTGATCCATGCCTCCTTGTCTCTGGATCTGTTCTTGTTCATCAGTCTATGTTGTTCATCATTTCCCCTAGATGAGTGAGATCATGTCCTACTAGAAATACACTTATAAGATATCGGTATAAATATTTATTGTCCGATCAAATTATTCAAAAAGCCAAAATAAAAGTGATTAAGATGCTTGACTATCATTGTCTTCAACAATAAAATATACACTGATAACTTAACACCTATAGCTTAAGGGTCTAATGGCACCATAGTTCACTTTCTCTAGACAGGGGACACGAGAATAAGAAATAACTGGTATAGTAACTCTATATAATAAAGAAAAATATTATAAAAGGACAAGAAGTATTCAAGTAGAGGGCAAGATGAATATGGGTACAAACTCAACTCCATCTCTAACTAGCTGTAATCTTGAGCAATTTATTTAAACTCTGAGCCTTGGTTTCTTTATCTGAAAAATGAAGAAGATAATGCTTACCTCATAGCTTTGGGTCTAAAAAAAAGATAGGTCAGAAAACATAGATAAAACATTTGGAAGCACATAATAAGCAGCAGCTGTTGCATCTCTTATCCCAGGCATGTATACAACACCAAGTAACTAGGTGCCAATTAAAAGAGGCCAGTCACAGATGGGCCTGAATCTAATGTCTTCCACATATAAAATTAGCTATTCCTAAGAAACACTTCAATAACGCCTCAAAGTTTCTAATATATAAATCTGAATTAGATACACTTCCTTAACCCAAACTGATCCTCTCTAATAAAGGAGTAATATGCAAATCAACCATCACTCCACTACAAAAGCCACGCCCACCAGCCAATCAGGGTGAGTATGCAAATTAACCCCAACCAAGATGGCTACCAGAAGGGAGGCTTGGGTTTCCCCGGCAACAGAGGAAGCCAAGCTTTCCACACACTCTGGCGGGCCCAGGCCTCCACTCAAGGATACAAAGTTTCAATTATAGAAGGTAAACAAATCCAAACAGAAATGGTGGCAGCCACGGATCGAGCAGGAGGCTTGGTTCCACTCCAGGCTACAAAGTTTCAATTGTAGAAGGTAAATAAATTCCAGATACCAGGGCCTCCGCTTGGGTTGCCAGGGGCGTGGCTGGCCTGCAAACCACCACAGGCCCCTCACCCAGGCTGCTCCACGCCCCAAGGGAACCCCACCCTGATCTAGGACACCCTTCAGGGCAAACCAGCTGGCCCCCATCCCTGCACCAGGCCTCTATCCTATCTAATAAAAGAGTAATATGCAGATTGACCATCACTCCAACACACTAGATCAAGATAGTTGCCCCTATGTGGTCAAAGATCCTGCCCCCATGTGGACACAAGATGGCCACCACAAGATGGCCAGCAGGGGAGGGCAGTTGGGAGGGACCAGGCCTGCAAGGGAAGGCAGTTGAGAGGGACCAGGCCTGCAAGGGAGGGCAGTTGGAGGCGATCAACCCTGCAGAGGAGGGCAGTTAGGGGTGACCAGGCCGGCAGAGGAGGGAAGTTGGGGGCAAACAGGCTGGCAGGGGAGCAGTTAGACATCAATCAGGCTGGCATGGGAGTGGTTAGGGTGATCAGGCTGGCAGGCAGAAGCGGTTAGAGGAAATCAGGAAGGCAGGCAGGCGAGCAGTTGGGAGCCAGCAGTCCTGGATTGTGAGGGATGTCCGGTGGGATCGGGCCTAAACGGGCAGTAGGACATCCCTCGAGGGGTTCCAGATTGGAGAGGGTGCAAGCTGGGCTGAGGGACACCCCCCCCCCCCCCCGCGCACAAATTTCGTGCACTGGGCCTCTAGTACAAATATAAAATATACCAATATAGAATAAAGAAGTTTTTCAAAACTGTGTGTTTTGACTAATTCATGGGTCCTGAAATTAACTTAGTGAATCTCAGTCAGTACTTGTTTTTAAATGGAATGGAATAAATAGAAGAAAAAATGCCAGAGAGTCCACAGTATTTTAGTTATGCGTATATGGGTTCATGACACGAAATGTATTTCCAAGTGTAGGCTGTGGTCAGAATTTTTGAAAAATAGTAAATCAAAATCTTTCTTAGGTAGCCAGACTCTCTGTATTAAGTGAACAAGATAACTAAAACTTCAACCATGTATGTGGTAGGCAGAATAATGACCTCCAAAGATATTCAATACCCTAATCCTGGAACCTCTAAATATGCTAACCTTACTTGGCAAATAGACTTTTTAGATATAATTAAGGACCTGAGGTGGGAAATTATCCCATGCTATTGGAATGGACTTAATCAAATCACACTGGTCCTTAAAAGTAGAGAATCTTTCCTAGCTGTGGGTAGAGGGAAATCGAACTACAGAGGATGGTGAGAGAGATGCAACATGGCTAGCTTTGAAGACGGAGGAAGGAGACTTGGAGCCAAAAAATGAGGATGACTTTAAGAAACTGAAAAAGGCAAGGAAATGGATTCTCTCCCAGAGCCTCCAAAAGGAACTGAGAACTGCCAACATTTTTAGTCCACACTTCTCATCTACAGTGACCTGTGCTGCACTTCTGGCCTACAGAATTGTAAGATAGTAAATATGTGTTGTTTTAAGTCATTAAATTTGTGCTAATTTGTATAGCAGCAATAGAAAATTAATATTAATTTAAATTTCCTCAGAAATCACAGGTCACAAAGTGTAGTTCAAAATCAGGGGATAAAAGAGAGAATTATAATTTTGTAGCTCACTAGGAACAAATAATTAATAGTTTACATAATGTAGCAAAAACTAGAGAATACAATTCTTACCATAGGTGTCCATGGAATATCTGAAATGTGGGAAAAACATATTTACATTCTTTAGTTCTTCCACAGTTAGATCCCTGAACTTGTACTGAAAAGAGAAAAATGAGCATGGGATAAGAATAAATCTATAGACAACAGAACAATTACAATCAACATTTAACTGAACACTTACTGTGTACGAGGCTCTGAGTTTTACAAACATGAATAGTATTTGATTTACAAACATGAATAGTAATAACAACCCTATAAAGATGAAAATGAAAGCTAGAGAATACAAATAACCTGCTGAGTTAGTAAATTAAGTAGGGAAGCCAGAGATGAAACCTAGGACCAGAGCCTTTAATCACTAAATCAAACTGCCTCCAAATATCTCCTGAAGGCTTAAGAAGTAGGACAGATGTATCTATCACTCCTGTCACCACTGTTCAAGATCCACTCTTAGTCTTGAATACCTCATTCATTCACTTGACACACCTTGAATTTCCCTTCCAATCCTCCTGGCACTGCATCTTGGGTTTCAAAGGGAGAACAACAACAAAAAAAGCATGCATGGGTTTACAGTCAGGCTGAGTGAACTGTCTCCTCATTGATCCAGATGCACTCCCAGAAACATGACCTTGGTTGCCCTGTGGGCAAAATCATTTAATTTCTTTGAGTTTTTCTTATTTACAAAGGGAAATAATACCTACCTTGTAGACTTGTGCTGAGGATTAAATAAAAGAAAAAGAAGTATGTTAAGAGTCTATTGCCATTCTAAAAATGATTTTGAGAAAACATTTACATTTACAACAATCCAAATGTCTATCAATTGATGGATAAAATGTAATATATCCATAACATGGAATATTCAGTCATAAAAATAAAGAACTGCTACAGCCTGGTAGGCGTGGCTCAGTGGTTGAGCATTGACCTGCGGAACCAGGAGCTCACAGTTTTGATTCCTGGCCAGAGCATATGCCAGGGGTTGTGGGCTCGATCCTGGGGCGGGGGGGCGGGGGGGGCGTGCAGGAGGCAGCTGATCAATGATTCTCTCTCATCATTGATGTTTCTATCTCTCTCCCCCTCTCTGAAATCAATAAAAAATATATTTTTTTAAAAAAAGAATTACAACTAGAAAACTGAGAAGAGGGGCTGCCTCAGACTATCCAATGGTGGGGAATCAGAGAGCCTGAACCGGAAACTGGCGCTAGTCAAGCCCCAGAAATGTAGGTCAGACTTGTGGGTCAGCCCTCCGGTCAACCTTTCAACGTTAAGAGGATCTCTTCTGGGCCTTCAAGCCCCGTCTTCATTCCTAAATCTACTCAGGTCTTCCGTTCGCTGCACAGTTACTGAGCACCTCCGATGCGGTGAGGCACAGGGCTAGGCGGCAGAGTTCAAAAGCATGAGTAAGGTGTGTAAGTACACAATTACTCCACGGTGCGATAATCGATATTTCTGAAAGCAAGTAGAGAGAATGGATTGCTTCTCTCTTCCAGGCACTGGCATCTGAGGCCGAGTGAACATTGCACAAGTCAAGAAAAAGTGGAACAAGCCATTTCAGCAGAGAGAAAAGAGAGCGGTTCCAGGGACAGGCAGGTGCTAGAAGCTATTTGAGACCAAGAGACGCTGGAGGCGTAAGGAGGTCTCACCCCGCAGGAGGTTGGGGGCCTCGGAGCTGCGGGTGCAGCCAAAGCCCGGCCCTGGGAGGGAGAGACCGGTGGCTTCCCCGAGGCCTCCCCCCCCCCCCCCCCCCCCCCGCAGCCGACTTCATGCCAGCGCCCCCTCCGCTCCAAGCCCCGCAACAAGCGGGGGACACGCCACTGGGGGGTAGCCCGACCGGGGGTGAAAATGCCCCGAGACCCCAGCACCAGCCCGGCGGGCTGCCCGCACCTTGCCCAGCAGCCGTCTCAGACCCTCGCAGTCGAACTCCATCTCCAGGCGGGTTCCCGAGTCAGATTCCGCGACCCCAGCCCCTTGACCTCCTTTCCCACCGGCTCCTGGACGGCGGCCGCCGAGGACCAAACTTCCCAGGAGGCGCAGGGCCCCGCCCCTTCCCGGGCTCGAAACTCCACCCGCCTTCAACGCCCCCGACTCCGCGGAGGTTCGTAGGGAACTAGGATCCAGCTTGCTGGAAGGAAACTTGGGGACAACTATGAAGAGAGGACTGACTAGGAAGGACCTGAGGACAAGCAGTCGAGGAAGTGGAAGAGAGTTTCTAGAAAGAGGTGTTAAATTCAGTACCGAAAAAGATCAAGAACAAATGTGGTAGTTGGATTTAGGAAGAAAGAGATCTTGAAAATTCAAAATCAGAATTTCAGGGACCTAGAATGGGAAGCCAGCAGGAGCGTGGTCGGAGAACTGGGAGATAGGGACAGCCTGTGAGGAGGATACCGCATCGGGGGAGGGGTTGCCTTTTTTTCCAGGGGAGGGTCCCATAACCGTATTGGTGGTTGAGAAAAGCAAAAGCCAGGTGAGAGAAAAAAACAAACAAAACAAAACAAAACAAACTTCGAAAATAGGAGTGGAGGTAGATTGGTGGATTAGGTCACCTGGAGAAGGAAGGCGAAGATATGCAATATGCTGGCTTTGTTTGGTCTCCTTGACTTGTGAGTTACCTGCTTTGGGTTCCTGGCTTGAGCAGGAACAGGAGTTATTTTTTTAACTGTCAAGAGGTTGGGCTGGCAGTAGGGTGATTGTATTAATGGGAAGACCTAAAGGCAACAATGCTGTGACTCAATTAGGAGAAGAAGGTTGAAAGGCTGGAAGGAGAATTTATTCATTCAACAAACTTTTGGTTGAGCATTGACTATTGGCTAGATATTTTTCTAGGTCTGATGATACAGAAGTGAACAAAATAAACAAAAACGTCAGCTTTCCTAAGGCTGATGTTTTTATTCCTAGGAGAAGAGCAAAATAATAAATACAATAAATAAGTAAATTAGACTGCATGTTATAAAGTAATTTTGTGTTTTGGTAATATAATTTTAAAAGGCAGCCTAAGGAGATCAGGGTAGGGTCACATTGAGGGCTGAAACAATAAGCATTTTAAAGAGGATATTCCAAGCAAAGTTCTAAAACCGGCATGAGCTTGGGGAGGCTTGAAACAGCGAGGCCAGTATGGTTGGAGTAGAATGAAGTAAGAAGCGAGGAAGCAGAAGTAGGCTAATTCAGAGAAACAAGAGGGAGCTAAGGCAGTTATTCTTCCCGTGTGGTCCACAGACTTACAGCCTCAACTTGTTAAAAATACAAATTCTGAGACCCCACCTCAAACCTACAAAATCAGAACCTTAGTGGGTGGGGTCCATCAGTCTGTTGTAAGAAGCCTGGGTAATTCTAATGCACGAAAAAAAATCTGAGAACCAGTGTGAGTGCTTTGCAGACAATTGTGACTGGCTTGTCAATGCCCTTCAGCCAGAGACCAGCAGGCACACACTCACACTTAAACAAGTTGGGTTGATTACTTCTTGCAGGGAGGGAGTAGATAACAGTAGAGAACCATTGAGACAGCTTAGTAAGAGTGTTGAAAAGAACCTATTATAGGATTTGCGTTTTTGGGTGATTTGGGAGAGGGTTTAAGAAAGCAAAGCTCCATTTTGGGTTGGGTGGTATCAGAAAGGACAATTCTATGATTATCTCAAATATATATATATATATATATATATATATATATATATCCAAGGTACATGCCCTTGACCGGAATTGAACCTGGGACCTTTCAGTCCGCAGGCTGACGCTCTATCCACTGAGCCAAACCGGTTTCGGCTGATTATCTCAAATATCTATAAGATGGGCAAGCTAGAGTGATGATAGAGCTGTGATTGGTAAAAAGAAAAAGCACCAATCACTTATATTTGCTGAAAAAAGAGGATGACCTTGTTTTTGGGTAGACAGAATTATGAAGTGGACTTGTTTTGTCTCATTTTTGTCATGGTCTAAATGACCCATCTGATGTTGTTGTTTTTTGAGACTGTTATAGCTACAGAAGAATCACATAGCCTAGCTGTGAGTGCCAAGTAAGCTAATAACACTGATACAGAGCTGGGTCAGACGAGTTTCAATGCCAGGGGCTGCTTTTATATTTGTTAGGCTTTTACTCTGAAAGAGGAAGCCACAAGAGGGTTTTGAACAGAGGAATGACTTGACCTGATGTGTAGTGAGTATGAGTCATGTGACTAATGATGTCATAATGCCCTACTAGACTCCAACTTCTCTACTAGGGAGTTCTGGATCCCTTGGAGCCAAGGACTGGAACTGACATGCGAGACCTCTACCAACTGAGGGTTTCTTGAGCATACTCCTTTGCCAAGATCTTGGCGAAAAGTCTTTCACTGTGCAATTGTGTCTTAGAAATTGTTTTATCATGATCGTGCTCGGCTGGATGCTTTTTGTTGGCCTTGCATGTTACATGGGCACGTTTCCGGAGTTTATGGTAAGTAATGATTCTGCCTGCAAATTCCTGGTAGTCAGTCCTGGCTCTGACTAACCCTGCGAGCTAGGCTTTCTGGCCAAATGGGAAAGATAGTTGAGATCTCACCACTAATTTGAAGTCAGGATGTGATGGGAGCAAAGTTATTTCCCAGGCTACTTCCCATCCCAGTGGGACATCTTTAAATCCCCCTACCTTAGGTATATAGCGTCACTTATTTCAAAGCATTATGGGATTTATAAGGGCTCCGCCAAAGATAATGCCCAACGTCTGGATTTCAGGCCCAGTTGCTGATCAGGAGAGGGAAGGTAGGCCTTGGAGGGGACTTTTCAGCAGTCCTTCCAGTCCCATACAGAGGCATTTACCTACTGGACCAACTAGTGGAGCCATGTCTGACTTTAAATTTATTTCTGACTCAGACTCCAACTCTGAGGTGGAAAGAGAGGTGGCCTATTCAGGAGAGCAAGGCCCGACAGAGCAGCCAGGCTTTGGATGAAGATCTACAACTGTGAGTGGTGATCGTATGTGTTGGGCTGAATTCCTCCCTTTCCAGAGGACTTGGTAACACACTGAAATCTCTGGAGAGTTTATATTCCTCTGGAGAATATAATGAGCTGTAGAAGGGGAAATGATTAGAGGTAGATAGCAGGGAAATAGAATTTGGGGAGCTCTGCTGATGACAGCAGATCAAGAATAAAAGGCTAATATGCAAATTGACCGAACAGTGGAATGACTGGTTGCTATGATGCGCACTGACCACCAGGAGGCACATGCTCAACACAGGAGCTGCCCCTTGGTGGTCAGTGCACTCCCACAGGGGGAGCGCCACTTAGCCAGAAGCCGGGCTCACGGCTGGTGAGTGCAGCAGTGGTGGCGGGAGCCTCTCCCGCCTCTGCAGCAGTGCCAAGGATGTCCGACTGATGGCTTAGGCCCACTCCCCATGCGAAGTGGGCCTAAGCTATCAGTCGGACATCCTCCGAGGGCTCCCAGACTGCAAGAGGGTGCAGGCCAGGCTGAGGGACCCTCCCCCCCAAGTGCACGAATTTCGTGCACTGGGCCTCTAGTTTGATAATAACAACTCTGGTCTGTTTTGAAAAGAAAGGTATTAGTTTCGAAGACTGTTCCCATCTATTAACTTACAAACTCTATAATAAATTGGACCAGCATTTTAATGTCCCTTTTGGCAAATACTGAATTGGAGTTAAGGTGAATTTGGGTTAAGTCCTAACTTTGCAACTTACTAGCTATGTGACTTGGGAAATTTTAATTTCCATGAGGTTCAGTTTCTTCATCTGTGTAATGGAGATATCTCAGTATCTATTAGTTAGATATTTGGGAAGTCATGTAAAGCATTTAATGCAAAGCTTGCTAATTAGCATTCAGTAAATGCTAACTTAAAAACTAAGCAAAATCATGAACCAGTCAACCAATCATGAACCAGATTTGCTTGTGGCAACAACCTCAACTGTTTATCCAAGGCCACACAGACCAACTTGTTTGTGAAGCTGAGATGTAAGCATAGATGTCTGGATTTAATAGCCCCTCACACTCATTCTGCTAGACCAGCCTGCCTGTAGCAAGCATTAATAAGAGTGTCCTTTTAGCATCCCCTGGGTTTCTCATATCCCACCCCATTTTATTCAGACCTGTTTTTTCAAAGATGTTACCACAGTTAAAGAAACTTAATTCTGCGTCTTAGTAATGTACCGACTACAGGAGCAGGTTTTCTAGGCAGCTACTCTGAAGGCAGGGGTATCAAGTCTCAGCCAGCCCGAGATACTCTAAGAGCAAGGCATGATGGTGGTGCTTTTTTTCCCTCCCTCTGCCCCAGAATTCCTATGAGGGTATTGGCACAACACAGTCACAACTCTGTGGGGGTGGGGATAAGAATGGAGGCCCTGGGCACTTGTTTAGCTGAGCCACTGCCACACTGTGTTCCTGACAAAACCACTGAAATTATCCTGTGCCTCAGTTTCTCCAGCTGTAAATTGAGTGTAATAGCCCATGTTCCTTCTTTTCCCTTCTGAGGGAAATTGTAAGGAGGTTTACCTTGCATGAAAGTTTAACTGTGCTATTCCACAAAATTCAAGATTTTTCACCCTGTCCAGGTAGTTCAGTTGGTTAGATTCCCCCATCGGGACATATACAAGCAACCAACCAATGAATGCATAAATAAATGGAACAACAAATTGATGTTTCTCTCTCTCCCTTCCTCTTTCTCTCTAAAAATCAACTGATAATTTCTAAAAAAATTTTTTTTTCTTCTTTGAATAGTCCTAACAATCTTACATAAAGTAATTGCTCATAACATATCTAGCCAATTAACCCTTCCAGTGAATCCAGGGTATTTTTTTGTTTTGTGTTTTACATAGGAATATATTTTTTTAAATTTTTTTTTTGGCATTTGACTGCATAAAACCGAAAGTCAAAATATTGGCAGGTGATGAGTTAATAAAGATCTGATGCCAGCTAGATCCCAACTGCATAGAGTCAGTCACCAGGGAACAGGGTCCTTCTGATAAGGGTTCTTTAGCCCCAACACAACTGGCATCCTGGCCAACCATCCCATACTCACTCTGACTGGTCCCCAAGGTCACAGGAGCTGATGTCACAATTGGTATCTGAGCCCTGCCCCCCAAAATGGCCATGGCAAGCCATGTCAGTTCAGACTAGACCACAAAGCTCCTTAGCCAGGAGCTATCATGCTGGGCCATCCACCATCAGGCCTTGAATGAAGACAGCCCAGTTCCCAGGACTCAGGGAATAGAACACACCTTTCCGAACCAACCCATTTGCCCCTGCACACACCACCAACTGAACCAGAAGCCCACAATGATTGTTGTCTTATGGATGCTTCTCATTGCAGGAACAATGTGGAAGGGATATAAGTATCCCCCAGGAGGGGTAAGTGTGCCCTCAACTTTGTTCTCTATTCCTCCTTTGAAATGTGTTCCCCCAGATCCGTGGTCGGCAAACTGCGGCTCGCGAGCCACATGCGGCTCTTTGGCCCCTTGAGTGTGGCTCTTCCACAAAATACCGTGGCCTGGGCGAGTCTATTTTGAAGAAGTGGCGTTAGAAGAAGTTTAAGTTTAAAAAATTTGGCTCTCAAAAGAAATTTCAATCGTTGTACTGTTGATATTTGGCTCTGTTGACTAATGAGTTTGCCGACCACTGCCCCAGATAAATGAATTAAGCATCAAAATCCAACTCTAGTAACTTTAGAAACAAACACCCTCTTCTTTATTTAAAAAAAGTTATGTGGCTTACCTACTTCTATTACTATTCACTTTCTACTTACAGTTGGGAGAATTCCCTCTGTCTTTCATGTGATTTTTTTATACACATTTTCCTAAGAGCCTCTATTCTTCTTCAGTTTCTTTCAAATAAACTGGCAGTGTAGAGGTCAAGATTTCTCAGGCTCAGTGTCAAAGCTGACTGACATGGATGACCTAGTCTTGTTCTCATGGGACATTGTGTATGCCCAGTCTTCAATACCATTTCTTAGATGAGCCCACACGAACAACCCCACTTAACTCTCCCTCAAGTAAACACGGGATTCTGGTGGCACATGTCTCTCTCCTCTCTCCTCCTGTTGGACCTTGGATATTTGGCCTTTCTCTGCCTCGTCGGCTCCAATACTGCTAAGCCCCTCTGGCAACTGAGATCAGAGGCATTTGGTGACAGAGCTGGACTCAGCTACCCCTGCCTGCTCTTGGCAAGGAGGGCAATGACCTCAGCCCCCACTAAGCATGACCCACCTGACATACTTTTCTCCCTTCAGACCCCACTGGAAACAAGCAACGATGATCCTGGTGAAGCAATGCAGCTCTGAAGCTCTTCTGACCCACTGGCTGTACAGTTCCTGATGTTGGTTTCACATAAAGTAATTGCACATTATTTTTGTCACATTTTATGTAAAAAGTTGCCGTACTTTTTAAGATAAAGACTTGGTATTCTGTTAGCTCGAAACAGGGAGATGGAGACTGGGGAGGTAGTTGGGGTGGATGGAAGTGGTTGGTTCCCCTCTGTTTCATAGTCCCTAAGACTGGTATTAAGACTAAGATACCCAGTTAAAATTCTCCTCTATTCTGTATCCTTAAGGATAGAAATTCTCAAGAGCTCTTTAGACCTGTTTCCCAAGTAATGTCTTTCTCCCGGGTCCAGGATTGAAAATATGTTAAAGGGCTAGAGATTGCAGCAACTTAAGCCTATTCTTTGGGGGTATTTCTCTGTGGCCTTTCCACAACTATTATTAAGAACCCAAAGCTTCCACCTTGTGGGGAAAAGGACCTCATTTTCATATTAGGTGTAAGATACTAAATTTTACATTATTTTAATCCTTACAGTAACCGGAGTAGTAGCCTCATTTCACAAAATGGCAAAAATGAAGTTGAAAGTCTTAAGTACCTTACCAACCCATGCAGCCTCTGAGCTGCAGTGAAAGTTAAGATCCTGGCCTTTTCCTTGGCATGCTTTTGTGCGTCAAGGAAAAGGGCCAAACAAGAGACTGGGATATCTAAGATCTTAATTGCCTCATGGTTCAAATGTCTTCCTCATCTGTATAGCCAAAGAAGTTGCCCGATGGTTCTTTTTGCACTGACTGCTGCTAAAACAAGCAAGTGAAGAAACAAAAGCTAACTGCTTAGTCCTCATTATGATGCAGTGTGAGTTTATGAGACCAAGGATGGAACCTAAGTATAAGATCTATCCCATTAAGCTGGGTGTCTGAGCCCTAGGTTATTCCGAATAAGCCCTCTAGTGATTTGGAATTTCTGACCCTAAGGGGGGATGGGGAGGGAGGAACAGCTCTAACAGGAGTAAACATAATACTTTTAAAATAAATTGTATAAATTGTTCTTATTCTGTGGCTGCTTGGATGACTGATATAGTTCCATTGTCCAGAAGTGCACCCTCACCAGCAGATCTTTTGGTTATGTACACATTTTGTTGATGCCTATTTGGTAGATTTGCTGAACTATTTGTAAGTGGCTCTATGCACTGAATGGATTAGCCTTTTATTTTTTTTTTTTTTTGTGGAAAGAAATGTGAATTCAAAACCCATAAGCAAAACTTCACAATTTCTCAATCTAGGATACTGGCATCTCTTGTACTTATGATCTAGTCTCAACACATTTCATGAAGTGACTGCATTCTTCAGCTGCTAGGATGTCCCTCATGTACTAGTATGTATTCCTAAAGATTCATTTCAGCCATCTCAAGCCTTATTACAGGGGTCAGAGCCTGCTTTTCTTGATAAGTATATACCCAGTTCTTCTTCCCTCCAGGTCAGAGTACACCTCCAAACAGTTCTCCTAACTTGGGTGCATTCTGTAAGCTGGTGGGAGAGATATGTCACTGATAGGGTCTGAACAGATGTGAATGTATAAGGGAGAATGAACAGAGGCATGTGTATAAGGAGGCAAACTCCATCTCTGAAGTCTGATGAGTCTACTGAGGTTTCTAGCTGGAAATATGTTCAGGGTGATGATATAGGAATATGAGTTTTGGTAAATAAGTGCAAACCAGGGAGATATCAATAAAATATTTTTAATGCCTATGATTTCTTGTATACATAAATTGCAAAACTTTCACCTGTATATGCAAAAGTAGATTCTCTTGCAGGTCAACAGCACCAGGTTAACAAGCTAAGCTATGTAAATGTTTCTAAACTTGTTTAGAAACAATGTTTATGTAAAAGACATGATGGATTTAATAACTTCAAAGAAATCTATATATCCCATTCTTAATCATACACTAAAACCTGAATATTTATTTCATCACATTCACTCATAAAATAAATAGTCTAATATATTCAGCACATTGAAAATAAACCAACCGTCTCTCTTCATATATTTATTCTCTTTCCAAACATGTTTTGGTCTCCTGCTATATCTCAGAAATGTACTAGTAGCTGCTTTTAAGTTACAAAATACAAAACAGTAATTTATTTCTTGGAGAAAATCTTGGGGATTACATTAAAAAAAATGAAATTTCGAGTTCCCATAGACTTTCTTTCTTGTTAACAGTCTTTGAACCTTTTCACGGCACACATGTAAGGCTGCCTGTGACATGTGGTACCCTGGCCTCCAAATGGACATAACTGCATTTATAGTTTAGAGACAATACAAAGACCAGTCCTGAAAGTAGCCTTAAAAGAAAGTGCCCTTGCTTTGACATAGCAACCATCAAAAGCAAGCGGGACTGTGCAATCAGAGGCATATTGAGTTTTATGAAAACTACTTTCCTTTCACGTCATCTGTTAGAGAATACCACACCCATGATCATGTAACATTATTACAATCGTGAAATAACATTACTACATTCGTGCATTAACATTATCCAATAAAAGGCACATCTTCAAATATTGAATTAATAAAATCTGAAAGTCAAAACGGAGGATACATTGAAAATCAAGCACTTAATTTGTAAACCTTGATAAAATAACAGCCCATTCCAGTTTCTTCAAAGGTTTGTGAACTTGGTGGTCAGGAATGCAGAATAAAATGGAAGACAGGATTTGGAAACAAGGCCAAGATTAATTTAAAAGACTCAGAACTTATAAAAAAAAAAAACCCACAAAAGTGCCCTTTTATAATGTTGATGTTGCAGATGACTAAAAATCAACATTGATATTAGAGAGGAAACATTCAGAAGTGACAGACGCATAAGGACACAACCTGACTTCTTACCAAGTTCTGGAACTTTTATCTAGCACAATGGTGCCCTTTTCTGTACAAATGTCATTGAGTAAAGTGCTAGAAAACTTTAAGCCACCGAGAATCTTTCAGTTGTGACAAGCACTTGATTGTAATTGACAATTTCAATATTGAAAAAAAATTTATCCAAGAAAAATGCATTTGAAGGGGTGGAGGAAGTACACGGCAACAAAGGAAATAATGTTCCAAACCTGTTTTATTACATGGAACATCACACTACCCTCAAACCAATTTCACTGAACTGAAGGTATTTGAGACCCGTGAGGCAGTTAATAGGATTTTCTGCCACCAGTGTAACAGTCTATGTGGAGCATTAGGAAGGGTGCTATTCCTAGTGATGAAGACACCTTTCATTGGACTCAACTTCAAAATTAAATCTTTGCACTTTCAAAGTTTGAAACACAGTTCAAAATGAGTCAGGGTTAAGAGACTGAGTCACATGGTCAACTCATTAAGGAAGGCTAAAAATGGTCACTTATAATACCCAAACTTGAAAAATAAAGAAAGCTTTTTGAATAAAAAGTAATAGCACAAAACAAGTTTTGGACCTACTGAATAGTAAGGATTCTTTGTAGGACAACCTTTACTACTTAACCCCCACCATCCAACAGCTTAAAGTGGCCACAATCTTTATTGCAGAAGTGTTCTGTAAGCTTGTGTCCCTCTGTCCCCAACCCTGCACATTTAGCATCAAGGACAAATGCTCTCTATCATCATCATATCTCATTTTCTGTCACTGACTTTCCTTGAGACTTAGCTTCTCTCCAGCTAGAACCTAAGTCAGCCTGAGAATTGCTTGCATTTGAGGCTTAAGAGAGAGCAAGTCTAAAGAAAGGTGAGAATGAAGCAAGTTCCACAGCCCAGTACACCACCAGTAACAGGGAACATCCTTTTCAACCTGGGGAAACAATCTCTTCACAGTGCATAGTTTGAAATAAAAGTGCAATATGAGCAAAAAGAGGCGGTGGTGCTCTTGATACACATGAATTTAGTTTTTGGTTTTTGCCATTAATTACTAAGGAATTTTAAGATAAAAATGCAAAGTCATTAACATCAAGAGATACAAGGGCACCTTGGATTCCAAAATACCTTTATAATGGGGGAGTAAGGGTCGCCTCACATGTCACTTGCTTATTTTTTAAACTATTACTCTTTCAACTCTAATCTTTGAATAAAATATTTTTTCTTCAATATAAAATGACTTTTTAGATAAAAATCAGCACAGTAACATTGTCTATTTTAAAATAAATCTGAAAGGAAAACTTGGAAAAGAGTATTCTTACACCAAATGGCATAACTTGTTTTTTAACTTGAAATTTTTTTGGTTAATTGCCTAATCACCTAAATCAGTGAATAAGAATGCTCAGCATCCAATCCGTGAATATAGAATACAATATAATTTATTCTACTTTTTACTTCAAAGTCACAGAGATGACATCCATATAATTATAAAGGCTACTCTACATTTTCAAGTTCTCAGTCCAAACATATAGATTAGAACAGGTCACTTTATTGCTGGCAACATTCATGGAAGGGCCAGATTTCTCATAAAAAGACAAAATAAGTTTGATTGGGAGCCGGCCATTGCCCTACTCACCCATCAACAGAATTATGGAAGTCAAGAGGAGGCAATCTTTTTTCCTTTTTAAAACAGCAAAGGAACAAAAGAAGATCGGCTGACTGTTGAGCGGGCCCCACATTAGAATGCATAGCTCATCAGGATCAAGGTCGGCACCTGTGAGCAGTTAACTTCCTAAGAGCACTCACTGGGCATTATGTCATCTGCACTACAGATTTCACTCCGGAAAGTATTTGAAAATACTTTATGCTCAAAATATACAGTATCCATTCCTTGTCCTTGAGGACCCAAGTATAAATCTAAAATGATAATGGGCTTCTTCAGTCCGTAGGCAGGACTTCTTTGCAGTAGAGTCTCTCCAGAGTTTCACAAAAATAAATAAAAGCAGCAGCTAACGTTTTTTCAGCTTCTTGACCTTTCGGCATTTCATTGCTTCTTCCTCCCGTCTCATTTCCTCTAAGTCTTCTTGCATACCTAGTCTTAAACTGTCAAAAAAGAAAAAGAAAAAAAGGTATTTGTCAATACTACTACTTCGTCTTTTTTGTTCTAATACTGCCGGTAGTATTGGAGAGCAGCAGGTCATCCACAAAGTCTGCTCTGCTGCCCCCCATAAGCCAGCTGCTTATATAGGGTAGGACAAAGATTCTACTTTTTTTAAAAAGCAAGAATGAAATTTCCACTGAGAGCTCAGATGGAATGTAGTATGCACTCAAAATTACTACCAAGAGCCATGCCATTGCCTCAAATTATAGTGGAAAGAAGACCTCACAGCTTGCCTGCTGTTGCTCAGTGGTTTGAGCATCGACCTATGAACCAGTAGGTAGGTCATGGTTTGATTCCCGGTCAGGCTCCATCCTGGGTAGGGGGTGTGCAGGAGGCAGCCGATCAATGATTATTTCTCATTGATGTTTCTAGCTCTCCCCCTCCCTTCCTCTCTAAAATCAATAAAAATATATTAAAAAAAGAAAAAAGACCTCACAGCCTCAAAATTTTATTTTCCTCTTAAAGTAATAAAGTAGAATTATCTTAACAGATCTTAAAAAATAAAAAGAAATACTTATACAAAAATAAAATAACATTCCATGCTTGCCCCTTCCCAACACTTTAGCTTGATATCTAGTTACAGGACAAGGGAGGGCAAGAGGGAGAAAAAGGTTTAATGTTCTGGGTTGAGACTGACATGAATTATTTCACCAAGTTAATGCTATAAACAAAGTAATCATTGGTTACCACTACCCAAGAAATTATCATTAGTTTGCTACCCGGTAGCCAAACAGGAATCAGACAGAGGGAATTTAATATCCCTCCCTCATCAGGTCCCTGAGGCCAGCAGTGGCACAGGGTAGGCAAGAATGAGATATGTCTGATGTCAAAGGGAATCAGGATGGGGAACAAAAAACAAGACCATGCTATGCTGAGATCCCAGGCGGCTTCGAACAGTTGTTGTGTGTCTACATGGATGAAGCACTGCCCTAGGCAATGTGTCAATATTATCTTAATCCTCACAATACCCCAAGCAGTAAAAACAGTATATTCTCATTTTACAAACAAGAAAACAAGAATTAGAAATGCTAAGGAATTTGTCTAAAGCCCCACAACAAGTAAGCAGGACGGAATTCAGAATTGTGTGGCCCAAAGCCCCTGCTCCCAATGGTACAACTGAAGCAGGAAATAAGAGTTTTTAGGACATGCCAACACAAACGTAAGTTGTTTACTTACCTTTTTGCTTCTTCCTTCTGCTGTTCTTTCCAACTACTCTCCATATAACGTAAGGCATAATCACTTTCATCTTTGTATCTGAAGAGAGGAAATAAAAATTGTTTAAAAAAAAGGCCAAAAATTCAAATTTCTAAAGGAACTAAATCGTGCTGTTTTTAAAATCAACATCTTTTAAAAAAAAATATATTTTATTGCTTTTTTACAGAGAGGAAGGGAGAGGGACAGAGAGCCAGAAACATCGATGAGAGAGAAACATTGATCAGCTGCCTCCTGCACACCCCCTACTGGGAATGTGCCCGCAACCAAGGTACATGCCCTTGACCAGAATTGAACCTGGGACCTTTCAGTCCACAGGCCAATGCTCTATCCACTGAGCCAAACCAGTTAGGGCTAAAATCAACATCTTTACAACTAAATCAAACACACTTAGGGTTACTCTTCCTTGCAAAGGATGGGTAGAGGTGGATTTCTGAAGTAAAGACAAATTAAATGAGCCCTTATTACTCCCAGAAGGCAAATATTCCTGAATCTAATGCTGATGAAGGTACCAACCCAATGCTTACTCAACTCACCTCTACTTACATGACAGTTTGTATTAAAATCCTGAAAGCACAATATATGTGAAAATTATTTTGTTTAAATTTCATTTGAACTTAATGACCATCATGAGATAGGGAAGGACTTTTAGAACAGAGACTGAAGCACATAGGTTAATGGCTTGCTAAAAGAATATGTAGCTTAACTAATGTGGTACAGCCTTTCTGTCCTATACACATACTACTTCATTTAATCCTTCCAAGTATCAGCCTATCTAATAAAGGAGTAATATGCAAATCAACCGTACCTCCGTCACATCAAGCCACGCCCACCAGCCAATCAGGAGCGAGTATGCAAATTAACCCAACCAAGATGGCTGCAGCCAGAAAGAGAGCAGGAGGCTTGGGTTTCCCCGGCAATGGGGGAAGCCAAGCTTTCCGCCCACCCTGGCAGGCCCAGGCCTCCACTCAAGGCTACAAAGTTTCAATTATAAAAGATAAATAAATCCCAACAAAAATGGCTATGGCCACGGTGCAAGCAGGAGGCTTGGCTCCACTCAAGGCTACAAAGTTTCAATTATAGAAGATAAATAAATCCCAGATACCAGGGCCTCTGCTTGGGTCGCTGGGGGGTGTGGACGGCCTGCAAACCACCACAGGCCCCTCGCCCAGACTGCCCCACGCCCCAAGGGAACTCCCACCCTGATCCGTGACACCCTTCAGGGCAAACCAGCTGGCCCCCCACCTGTGCACCAGGCCTCTATCCTATCTAATCCTCCTATCTAATAAAAGAATAATATGCAAATTGACTGTCACTCCAACACACAAGATGGCTGCCCCCATGTAGTCAAAGATGACTGATCCCATGTGGACACAAAATGGCCTCCATAAGATGGCCAGCAGGGGAGGGCAGTTGGGAGGGACCGGGCCTGCAGGGGAGGGCAGTTAGGGGCAAACAGGCTGGCAGGGGAGTGGTTAGGGGCAATCAGGCAGGCAGGCAGGCGAGCAGTTGGGAGCCAGCAGTCCTGGATTGTGAGAGGGATGTCCGAATGCCCGTTTAGGCCCGATCCTACTAGGATCGGGCCTAAACGGGCAGTCGGACATCCCTCGAGGGGTCCCAGATTGGAGAGGGTGCAGGCTGGGCTGAGAGACACCCCTCCCCCCCCCCGTGCACGAATTTCATGCACCGGGCCTCTAGTCCTATATAATAAAAGCCTAATATGCTAAGTGTCCGGTCATCCAGTCATCCATTCAACCAATCAAAGGATAATATGCTAATGATATGCTAAGGCTGTTCAACTGGTCTCTATGACGTGCACTGACCACCAGAGGGCAGACGCTCTGACTGGTAGGTTAGCTTCCTGCTGGGGTCCGGCCTATCAGGACTGAGCGAGAGGGGCCAGACACGCCCTGGAGCCCTCCTGTGGTCCCTCCCTGGCTGGCCAACTTCCCACATCCCTCCCTGGCCCCGATCGTGCACAGGTGGGGTCCCTCAGCCTGGCCTGCACCTCTCACAGTCTGGGACCCCTAGGGGGATGTCAGAGAGCCAGTTTGGGCCCAATCCCACAGGCCAGGCCGAGGAACCCCACTGGTGCAAGAATTCGTGCACTGGACCTCTAGTTTTACATAAAATAACGTACTCAAGTTTACCTAGCTAACAAGTGATAGAACTTCCACTCAAACCCTGATCTTTCCTCTGCTTCTCAAACTTTAATGTGCATATCACCTGGGAACCTTATAAAGCTGATTTGGACTCAGTAGATCTGAAGTGGGGCCTGAGAGCCTGTATTTCTAATAAGCTTCCAAGTGATACCAATGCTGTTGGTCCAGGGACCACACTTCTGAGTAGCAAAGTTCTTCAGGTGTCAGATCAGATCAGCTTTCAACATAGCTCTATGGGTGGCTTTGATTTCAAAGCCAATCTGTTTTCTACCACACCACACTGCTTCACTCACATTAAATATACATCTTAAAGAAAACTCTTTAAAAGGGGTTAATTTTTGGCACTCACGCAAAGAGCTACACAAATAATTCTGATTTAATTCTTAAATAATAAATAGCAAAGAAGTAAAGTTAAATCATTCAAGAATTCCTAGAATTGCATTCAATACCTCTACTATTAATGTTTATTTTTTCCTCTTTGCATGAGTTATTCAAAATGAAAAGTATATCTAAATATTCTTTAGCCTTACTTTTTTCGGTCATAGCCAAAGATTTCGCGAATGTGCTTGGATATTTCTTCCTGAGATTCTCCTTCATCTTCGATAAAATCTTCCATTTCGGAGTCATAGTCCTCATCTTCCTCCTCTTCATATTCTCGCTGTCTTTTGTAACCACTAGGGAAGGGAATCCTTTGAGGACCTAAGAATAGAAAAGCCATTATTTATAAGAGCATTAAAACTTAAAATAGCATCCCCCCCAAAAAAATTATAATAGTCCCAACAAAGTTCTATGTAAATTCACATTTTGAGAACTCATTAAGATGGTCTTCTCAAAAACCTGAGCCAGCAAGCTAGTGCAGGGCATGGAGTAATTCCTACATCATCCCTGATGCTTCACGGTATCCACAAAGAATAGAATTCCTGTATATCCCAGGACTTATTATGTCTTACATTTTCTAGCTTAGTAGTTTCCATTCTTCTGGACTTAAAAAATTTGCAACATTAAAAAAATTACAAATAGCTATAGGATCACTAACTTTTAATTTTGCAAAGAAAAGACACCATAGGTAACAATCTACTATCTATTATCACCATTAATGTCATAACATTTTTAAAAAGTCCAACAAAGTAGGAAAGATTCTCAGAATTATGGGTAATTGTTCAAACTGAGTAAAGTTTGACTTTAGGAAAAATTCACTATATTATCCTTATTTTTGTCATTTTTCCAAAAGACTGATTAAAATTTTAGCAAAAGATTGACACTGATCAATAGACCAGCATCTGGGAACTGCTTTCTTGTCCTTGATTACAGACATTCCTTTTGTTCTTCTAAAGTTTTAATATTCATGGCTTGTCTCATTAGCTCAGAGCTTCTTTCTCAGCTTCGGCATTACTGACATATTGGGCCAGATAATTCTTTGTTATGAGGAAGCTGTCCTGTGCATTGTGGGATAATAGCAGCATTCCCGCCTTCTGTCTAGCAGATGCCAGTAGCATTCCATCCTCAGTTGTGTCAATCAAAAATGTCTCTAGACATTGCCAATTTTTCACTGGGGATCAAAATCATTCTTGGTTGAGAACCAATATTTTAGTTAAATTAGGAAGTTAAAAGCATGGATGAGAATCTTTTGTTTCTTTTTATATTCTCCATGAGAGGCCCAGTGCCCGAATTTGTGCACAGGTGGGGTCTGGCCGGCCGGCCCCGATCGGGGTGTGTGTGTGCGCATGCGCGTGCCAATTGGGGGTGGGGCTGCAGGCAACTGGCAGGCCTGCCCCATCCCCTGGTCGAACTCCCGGTTGAGGGGACAATTTGCACATTAGCCTTTTATTATATAGGACTAGAGGCCCGATGCACGAAATTCGTGCAAGAGTAGGCCTTCCTTCTCCCAGCAACCGGCACTGGCTTCCCTTTGGCACCTGGGACCCGGGCTTCCCTCTGGCCGCTGGCAGGCACCCGGACCCAGGATTCCCTCCGGCTGCCGGCAGGCACCCAGGACCTGGGCTTCCCTCGCAGCCCCGGCTTCATCCGGAAGGACATCGGTCTAATTAGCATATTATGCTTTTATTATTATAGATGGTGCCCAACAAGTACTTTAACAAATGCTTATTACCATGAAGAACTATGACCTAGCAGCTAGTAGGTGCCACCAAGGATCCTGTATCTTGGGACAACAGAATCCTAAAGAACTAATAGCTAGGGCTTTAATGTTGAGTACTCTAAGGAGCAGAAACACAAGGGCAGTCTAAAAGAGTTCCTGGAACATACTGGGTACTTAACAAATATAAATATGTGATGAATAAATAATGCACCAAAAGGCTTCAAGCTTACAAATACACTCCAATGCTTGAAGACAGGTCTCTTTAGTCCTCATGAAAAGGTGAATTTACTCATTGAACAATTTAGGCATATACACTCACTGTCTTACAAATCAGAGCTAAGGTTATTAAACTTGGAGACATTACTGGGATAAACACAGAGGACCTAGATAAGTCTCTTTCTAAAGACTTTTCCAAGCTATGATCACTAAAGGAACTCTCAGGCACAGACAAAAAAAAAAAAAAATCAGGATTCTGTCAATATATGAATACATTAAAGGGCATATAGGAGGATTATAGGGACTCTGGTTATATTTTTAAAAGGTGTGTCTTCCAATTTCCTAATGACAGATACTCTTAAGGAGAGGGGCAATTTTACCTTGGGCAGACCTGTAGCCAGCCAAGGAAGGCTTCATTCCATTCATCTGTCCATTGCTGGGCCGGGTAATGATATTCTTAGAAGATATTGTTTCTGAGACAACAGTGCATTTGGGCTTATGGGGGGGACCTGAGCTACTAAGAATTCGCCCAGGTCCCAAGCTGCTCACTGGTCTTCCAGGGCCTGAACTACTGACAGTCCGTCCAGCTGGAACCGAGCCACTTACTGATCGCCCAGGGCCACTGACTGACCGCCTGGGGGGCACTGAGCCACTCACTGGTCGTCGGTCATGTGGACTGTGCACAGGCCGCCCGGGGCCACCAGAGCTGACCACCGACTTCCCAGAACCACTGATGGGTCGTCCAGAGCCACCTGTACTGCTGACTGTCCTTCCAGGAGGATCTGAGTCACTGGCTGGCCTCTTGGTCCCACTGACTGATCGCTCAGGTCCTGAGCTGGAGCTGCCATTCTGGCGCCTGGGCATGGAGCTAGAACTAACCGTAGGCCGAATACTCGCTATGCTGGGCCGCCCGGGAGCTGGACTGGAACTGCTGCCTGGCTGCCTGACACCTGGACTCTTAGCCTTATGTGGGGTGACCACGGGTCCAGGTCTGGAATGGCTAGGATGGGGAGATTTTTTGGCTTTGTGCTCAGTAACAGATTTCTGCGTTCCTTTAGCAGAAGTCTTTGGAACACTTGGTGAATAGGTGCTCGAGTGGGTCTTTCCAGCCCCATTGAAAACAGGCCTGTCATGGTCCTCCCGATGCGAGGGTTGGGAGCAGTTGCTAGATCCTACTTTGGTCCTCTCTCCCGGCATGGATTTGGATGAAAACAAACCTAAATGTTTCTCATTAGCTGCGCTGGGTCTGGATTTCTTCTCAGCACGAGGAAGGGGAGTACCCTTGGAAGAAGGATGCTTGTCCCCAGAAACTCTGCTAGGTTTTGTGCCCATACTTTCTGTCTGAGAGGGTGCCTTTTTGGTCGGAGGTAGTCTTGCATCTGCCTCAGGTTTCTTTTTCCTGTGCCTTCGTTCAAGAAATTCTCGCTCCTTAAGTTCTTGTGCAGTCATAGGCCGCTCTTCTGTTTTCTTCACTACCTTGATTTCCACTGGTTCGTACTGCTTTTTCTCAGCCAGCCTGAGTAGGTCAGTGAAGTTCATGAGTGGTGGGGCACTTTTAAGGGGGACCTTTGGTTTACTTTCAACTTTGGGAGGAGGTTCTTGCTCTTCTTCATACTCCTCCTCTGATGCTGCTTGATTGTATTCTAAGAATTCTTCCTCTTCTTCCATCTCATACTCTTGGTCTGTTCCCTGACTATGGCTTTCCATTGCCTGTCTTTTCTTTGACTTTTCCTCAACAGGAACCCCATTGTAACCATGGAAATTGTCCTTTGTCCTCTTGGCCATAGCTCTTGCTTTCTTGTCATGTTTTAGCTCAATTCGCTTTTTCACTAGTTCTTCTTTTCTCCTTTTTTCCTCTAAAGCTAAAAGGGACAAAAAAGAATGTATTTCAAGGTCTCAAGATAACAGTATGTTTATAAAAAATCAGTTGGTGGTCAAAACATAAGCAACATGTAGTTTGAAACAATATAGTTTGGCCCTGGCTGGCATGGCTCCGTGGTTAGAGGGTCGGCCCACAAACGGAAGGGTCATGGGTTTGAATCTGGTCAAGGGCATGTACCTGGGTTGCGGGTTCCCTGCTCCAATTGGGGCACACGCAGGAGGCAACCAATTAATGTGGCTCTCTCACATTGATGTTTTTCTCTCTCCTCTCTCCCCCCTTCCCTGTCCCTTCCACTTTCTCTAAAATCAATGGAAAAAATATCCTCCAGTGAGAATTAACAAAAAACAACAATAAAAAACACCAATACAGCCTGCTGGCATGGCTCAGTGGTTCAGCATTGACCTATAAACCAGGAGGTCACAGTTCAATTCCTGGTCAGGGTACATGCCTGGGCTTGATCCCCAGTAGGGGAATGCAGGAGGCAGCTGATCAATGATTCTCTCTCATCATTGATGTTTCTCTCTCTCTCTCTCTCTCTCTCTCTCTCTCTCTCTCTCTCTCCCACTCCCTTCCTCTCTGAAATCAATAGAAATATATTTAAAAAGCACACACACACACACACACACACACACAAAATCAATACAGTTTGAAGACATCTAGGAATCAAATGAGAAAGTCATTTGAATGAGTATCATTTGAGTCATCTTAACACAATGACTGGGTCACATATGGGTTTTTCTATATGACTAAGCAAGTGAGACTTGACTTTTAACTTTAAATATAGAAAATAGTTCATACCAAATAAATATACCAAGTTCGTCCCGGGTCCGGGTGAGGCCGTGGGCCCCTGGATCCGGGTGAGCCTGGTCCCGGGTCCGGGTGAGGCCGTGGGCCCCTGGATCCGGGTGAGGCCATGCGACCCTGGGTCTGGAAGAGGCCACGCGCCCCTGGGTCCGGGTGAGGCCAAGTGCCCCTGGGTCCGGATGAAGCTAGATCCCGGGTCCGGGCGAGGCCGTGTGCCCCTGGATCCGGGTGAGGCCGGATCCCGGGCCCGGGAGAGGCCATGCGCCCCTGGGTCCGGGTGAAGCTGAATCCTGGGTCTGGGCGAGGCCGTGTGCCCCTGGATCCGGGTGAGGCTGGGTCCCGGGTCCGGGTGAGGCCGTGGGCCCTTGGATCCGGGTGAAGCCGTGCCCCTGGGTCCGGCCGAGACCAAACCAGAGGGAGTCGGACCTGCATTACCACCATTTGTCCACTATCCAGAGCTGAGGGGTCAGTGCCGAAATGTACTCATAAGGAACTGGTGGACATTGATATTGGGTCTCAAAAGAACTGTTGGTCCAGAAAGAAACTCACTACAGACTGATTCATTTGCCTGTCAGCATAACTATTATTGCTCGTCGCACATTCAATTCTTATAAGTATATCTGTAGTGACACATGATTTTGCTCATCTAGGGGAAATGATGAACAACATAGACTGATGAACAAGAACAGAACCAGAAACAAGGAGGCATCGATCGGACTATTGGGCCTCAGAGGGAGGATAGGGGAGGGTGGGGGGAGGGGGGAGAGATCAACCAAAGGTCTTGTGTGCATGCATATGAGCCTAATCAATGGTTAAGTTCAACAGGGGGTTGGGGCATCCATGGGGAGGGGTGTGGGATGGGAATGGGGGGATGAGGACAAATATGTGACACCTTAATCAATAAAGAAATTAAAAAAAATAAATAAATAAATAAATAAATATACCAAGTTAAGGGAACAGTAGCACTAACTTAATAGTTATTAGAATCAATGAATACTTAAACTTATTGAATCAGTTTCCTTCTCATGAAGTAAAATTACTTCTTGAGTTTACTGGTTTTCAAAAATTGCCTCTATTTTAATTTTTTAGATAATACTTTTAATAATAACAAAAAAAATTAAAATACAAAATAGGCTAGAAGCAGATTCAGAACCAAAGTCAAAGAATGGAGTTCTTATAGGTATTACTATGATCAACTAGAAGATATGATCACTTTTCCCAAAAAGCTTTTATTTAAGAGGGAATAAAGGATAACACCGTTACAAATAATCAATACAAGAACATAAGACCCGACTGGTGTGGCTCAGTGGTTGAGTGTTGACCTATGAACCAGGAGGTCATGGTTTGATTCCCGGTCAGAGCACATGTCCAGGTTGTGGGCTTGATCCCCAGTAGGGGGTGTGCAGGAGGCAGCTGAACAATGATTCTCTCTCATCATTAAAGTTTCTATCTCTCCCTTCCTCTCTGAAATCAATAAAAATATATTTAAAAAAACAACATATATACTGCTATAAATAAATACAGTTGACTCATACACATACGCAACAAATCCATTAGCCTGTTATGTTATTACAAATATCCATTGGCTAAGTATAAGCTAGCTATGAAGGTGGAAGACTTTAAAATTAAGAATAAGCCCTGGCTGTCGTGGCTCAGTAGTTAGACTGCCCACGCAAATTAGGGTGGTGGGTTTGATTCCGGTCAAGGGCACGTACTACCTGGGTTTCAGATTGGATCCCTCATGGAAGGCAACCAATTGATCTGACTCTCTTGCATCAATGTTCCTTCCTCCTTTCCAGTTTCCCTAAAATCAATGGGAAAAATATCCTCACCGGAAGACTAACAAAACAAAAAACAAACAGAACAAAAAAACCAACAACAAAATAAAATTGAGAATAAGGCTAGAGATAACGTACCTTTTCGTCTGAGCTCCTCCTCTTTTCTTCTGAGAAAAGCTTGTACAGCTGCTGATTGGACACCCTTAACTTTTGGGTCTTTTTTGGCAGGACCCACTGCCAAACTATACCTTTTCTACAAAAAAAAAAAAAAAAAAAAGTAAAAGTTATAATCAATTCAACTTTAAAAATATATTGTCTATTAGGTGTAAAGCACTGTGGCAAGCAATAGGAGGTTTAAGTATTGACTGAAATACCTATTCTGAATAATTAAGACATCAAATAACTCACATTAAAGCTTAGCCATAAAGGTACAGGCTAAATATGATTATTATGTGATTTTTATGTGCAGTTTCTCTGTAACATCTCAAATAATGCATAAATGAGAAATTCAGAGAACCTGAACTGAAGGCTAAAAAATAAAAAAAATCACCACTTAGAATAGATTGCTTTAAAATTCTGATTTTTAAAAACCAGCCTTTTCCATACAATGAGGCCTTCCTGGAGGTGAAGGTTCTTCGGCTAGGCTCCATGACAGCCTGTGAGACCGCTTTCAGAGGAGAGACCCAATTTCAGGCAACAGTGTACTGTGGTCTGTGATGGTTAACTTTTTGTGTCAACTTGACTAGGCTAAGGGATTCCCAGAAAAGTAGCTGGTAGAACATAATTTCTGGGTGTATCTGTGACCTTGTTCCTAAAAGAGATTAACATTTGAATCGGTAGACTAAAGATCGCCATCACCAATCAATATAAATTTTTAAAAAATCAGCCTTCTTCAGAATTAAGCATTTCAAAGTCCAACTTTTCAAAGAAGCAGAAAAAACTACTACTCACACCTATGTTCTTTCCTGAATACCCTACTCCAGCTGATTTTCTAGTAGGGACGCATGGCTACATAGTTTTGCCTACAACATGAAACACTGAGATTTTACTCTGACCAACCAAAAAGCGCTAACATTATCCTGGCACAGATGGTATTTCTCTGGGCTTCACTTTTTATGTAACTGCATCGGGAAATGACTAACACTAGAATATTGTTAATTTGAACTGTGAAAAGAAAAACATTTCCAATTTATAAGTAACTATCATTAAAGAAGTATGATAAACAGCTAATAACTCGGACTGAGATGATTCATCTCTAGGACCATCCACATTAAAAGTATGGGCTAGGAAATAAGATGTTTAAAGTGCCCTCCCGCATTTGTTTTATTACTAGTAAACAGATGATATTCTTATCCACTGAACCTGTTGCTGTGTTAGTTAAAAAAGAAACACTAACTCTGAGAACAAATTCAACTACATGGGAACCAAAAAGTGATTCCCAAAGTGTGTATGAAATTCCTGGAGGAAAGCCAAAGGATCCATGCTTACCATATGGCTGTCAAACACAAGGCATCTTGAAACAGGCTGGAAGTTCCAGCTCAGTCAGTCTACTAACAAGCAACTGGCCAAGAAATCAGGCCCTAACCAACCTGAAAATCCTGCATAATAACAATGCTGAGAACTGACACATCCCTGACAGAGAAATCTCAAGAGCATCCAGAGTTCTTTCCCAGTCCCCTTGGCTGAGTCATAATGAGATCCTTTAAAAAAAAAAAAAAATCCTTATCTTTGTAAATTTAGTTGTAGATCCTTTCCATAGTGGATTGGGGCCCAATCCACTTAAGGAGAAAGGAGAGGTTAAGGGAGACTGAAGAGAAGGAGCAGTGAAGAGTAGCTTTGCTACTCGTAATAATCCCATTACCTATCTCTTGAAGTCCCAGGTTAAAAAGAAAGATGTTTATCCTAATTGCTTACCCAACTAGGTATATAAAATTGTCCTGGTTTACAAGAATAGATTTGCCTGCCAAATCAAAGCTTATATACAGTGTTTCCCACAGAAAAATGCCAATATACATGTTAGTGTTAATTAATTTATTTTTAGAGAGTCTTTTTTTAAAAATTGATTTTTAGAGAGAAGAAAGGAGAGGGGGAGAGCGAGAAACATTGATGTGAGCCAGAAACATCGATCTGTTGACTCCCACATGTGCCCTGATGAGATGGAACCTTGATCGAAATCGAACCTGCCACCTTTGGGGTATGGGACAATGCTCCAGCCAACTGGGCCACACCAGCCAGGGCAGTGTTAATTATTTAAAACTAGAGGCCCAGTGCACTAAATTCATGCACAGGAGAGGGGGTCCCCTCAGCCCAGCCTGCACCCTCTCCAATCTGGGACCCCTTGGGGGATGTCCCACTGCCGGTTTAGGCCCGATCCCGGCAGTTGGACATCCCTCTCACAATCCTGGTCCGCTGGCTCCTAATCGCTCATCTGCCTGCCTGCCTGGTCGCCCCTAACTCACCCCCCCCCCGCCGGCCTGATTGCCCCTCACTACCCCCCCACCGGCCTGGTCGCTCCTAACTGCCCCCCCCCGCCGGCCTGATTGCCCCTCACTACCCCCCCCCCCCCCCACCGGCCTGGTTGCCCCTAATTGCCACCAGCCACCAGCCAGGTCACTTCCAACTGCCCCCTCCCTGCAGGCCTGGTTGCTCCTAACTGCCCTTCCCCTCGCCGGCCTAGTCACCCCTAACTGCCCCCCCTGCCGGCCTGGGCGCCCCCAACTGCACCCCCCTGCTGGTGTGGCTGCCCCCAACTGCCCACCCCCCAGCTGGCATGGTCACCCCTAACTGGCCCCCCCCCCCCCCCCCGCTGGACTGGTCGCCTGTTACTGCCCTCCCCACCCTGCTGGCCTGGTTGCCCTCAACTGCCCTCCTCTGCCGGCCTGGTCATCCCATGCAGACTGCTGTTAAGGCATTTGGTCATCCCTCACTAACCCCCCTTCCGGCCTGGTTGTAGGCAGCCATCTTGTGAGAGCATGACCATCAATTTGCATATTACTGCTTTATTATATAGGATTAGAGGCCTGTTGCACAAAGATTCGTGCAATAGGCCTTCCTTCCCCTGGCTGCCGGCACCGGTTTTCCTCCGGCACCCGGGACCCAGGCCTTCGCTCCAGCCGCAGCGGAGAAGCCAAGCTTCTTCAGTCTTCAGTCATCTTCAGTCTTCACTCAGGCCAGAGCCTTCAGTCTTTGCTCCGTGCCCATGTATGCAAATTAACCCACCATCTTTGTTGGGTTAATTTGCATAATCACTCCTGATTGGCTGGTGGGTGTCGGGTAGGTACAGTCACTTTGTGTATTTCTCTTTTATTAGTGTAGATAGGATTGGTTTGTTATCTAGATATTATAACAATGAGCACTTCCTAACCTGGTTTCAGGATAAACATCTTCTTAACCTGGGACTTCAAGAGATAGGTAATGGGATTATGAAAAGTAGCAAAGTTACTCTTCACTGAATACAGGTACCCAAAAGAAAAACAATGTCAATGGGCACAATTTAACAGTGTTTACCAAGCCTCAGACATTCTCATACCACATTCACATTTTTTCTCCTTTCAGTATACCACCTGTATTATTTACTAGAGGCCCGGTGCATGAAATTTGTACATAAGGGGGGGGGGGGGAAGGGAAGGGGGTCCCTCAGCCCAGCCTGCACCCTCTCGCAATCCAGGACCCTGAGGGGGATGTCCGACTGCCCTCTCGCAATCCAGGACTGCTGGCTCCTAACCACTCGCCTGCCTGCCTGATCGCCCCTAACCACTCTGCCTGCCTGCCTGCCCGCCTGATCGCCCCTAACCACCTCTGCCTCGGCCCCTGCCACCGCAGCTTCGTCAGGAAGGATGTCTGGAATGACGTCCAAAAGGTCATGCGGCTGTCGGGTCTAATTAGCATATTACACTTTTATTATTATAGATTAATTTTAAGAAAATATGTAGACTTAACACCATGACTTAGTATTACAGCTTTACCTCAAGTAATAATATCTATGAAGTGACAGGTTAGAAGGCTAGTTATATTTTTCCAAATCATATCACAATATATAACTATTTAAAAAAAATAACTATTAGAATAAAAAGTATTTGTGCATCAGTTTAAAATCATGGTAGAGCCAGAGCTACATATACAGCATTTTAGGAAACACACACTAGGAACTTAAACACAGGAAAGGCAGAGCACAAGAAAGAAACAAGGAGGGGGTTTTCAGGAACTCAGATTCACTAAGAAAAAAAATCCTGCTCTAGCCATGTAGCTTAGCTGGTTCCTGATATGTTAAGGTTACAGGTTCGATTTCCTGTCAGGGCACACACAAGAATCAACCAATGAATGCTTAAATAAGTGGAACAACAAATAGATGTCTCTTTCTCATCAATCAATAAACAAAAATTTAAAAAGGAATTCCTAAAGCTAGCATAAAGCTGACCATCAAAGCCACATATTGTATATTTTTCTTTCAAACTATTTGAGAAAATATTTCTTTCAAAGTTTTTATCTGAGCAATGCCCCCCTCCACTTTATATAAGTTAATAGGAAAGTCAACAATGACTACAGAATAAAATTACATTACCATCATTTTAAATTTACTTATATAATTGTCATTTTTTAATTTCTAGGATATTCTGCTTTTACTCCAAAAGAATTAAAATGATACCCTTTTTGAAACATTTAATGGGCATAAAAACTAATTATCTCTTAATTAGTTAAGCCATAGAATAATTATAATTTCTCAGTTCAAGGATGTTAGGAACCAGCTTAGAAAGCATTCTCCGAAAGGTATTCTTTTGGCCTTTGAAGCTGTCTATTTTCAAACTTAATAGTCAAGTAAAAATTCATGGGGGTTTTCAAAATTTTAAAAAATCTTATATACTTTGTATAATCACTTATTTAATCATTTGCTTATGGCCTATACATTTTACCTTATTTTATGATATTTATCACTATGTAATGTTACACTGGGTATATGATTTTATTTATATGAAATGTCCAGAATTGGCAAACTCATACAGTAGATTAGTAGTTGCCAGGGCTGAGTGGAGAGGGAGATGGGGAAGAAATGACTGCTAAAAGGTAAGGAATTATTTTTGAGGATGATGAAAATATTCTGGAATCAGATATTGGTGATGGATGCACAACTCTATGAATTTTACACATTAAGTGGGTGGGTTTTATGCTATGTGAATTATATCGCAATAAAAATGTTGAAGAAAGCCTCAAGCTGGAATTACAATATATTCTAGTTATAAGGCAGAAGAACTACTTGGCACTTTCCCCTACATCAGATGGTCACATTTAGCTCTAGCAGCAGCACATCAAGATGCTCCCACCAATACTGAATCTGATTCAAGGCACCAGGCTGCTTCATTATTTCAGCTTCATGAAAAGCAGCTGGACCAGAGTTTCTTTCATCCTAAGTATATCCATTTCATTATACTGTAAGCCAACTCAGTCATTCTGCTGGACCCCAATGAATGATCCACAACAGTATTGGAGATTTTGCCAAGGTTTATAATTTTAAAGCCAACAGACTTAGAACACACTAAGTCACTTTAAAACATGTGTTCCTTGTATTGAGACTAAGAAAATTGGGGGTGGGGACGGGAAGGTGGAGGAGGGTTTAGAGGGGATAAATAGTGATGAATGGAGACTTGACTTGGGGTGGTGAACACACAATACAGTGTACAGATGATGTGTTGTGTAGAATTGTGCATATGAAACCTGTGTAAAACCAAAAAGTTGCTATTCAGGATTGTTATGTCATTAAATGTAAAACTTACTATTACTTTATTTCTAATAAACCTGATTATAAAATGAAGTATCAGATAGGTACTTCAGAGCCTCTAGTCCAACCTCTATGTTAGAAATGCCCCAGGAAGCCCTAGCTGGTTTGGCTCAGTGGATGGAGCATTGGCCTGAAGACTGTAGAGTCCTGGGTTCAATTCTGGTCAAGGACACACACCCGGGTTGTGGGCTTGATCTCCAGTAGGGGGCATGCAGGAGGCAGCTGATAATGATTCTCTCTCATCATTGATATTTCTATCTCTCTCTCCCTCTCCCTTTGTCTCTGAAATCAATAAAAGTATATTAAAAATATAAAAACAAAGAAATGCTCCAGAAAGGACAACCATGTATTTCCAGTTTGTAGTAGACAGAGTCTGAATTAGCATGTAGGTCTCAGGCAGGTCCAAAGTGTTCCCACCACAACATGCCTCACTTCTAATTTAATTCCAACACTTATATCTCCAGCTCTGACCTCGATCTTAAATGCCATTCCCTAATTTCCACCTACCTCTTGGGCAGTGCCATTACCTCAAACAGGCCCACCACTGACCTCTCTCTTCCCTCACTCTCAGACTGTTTCTGTTAATCATGATGACACTCTCCCTAATAGGCCCAAATTTTCTCTATCCACCAGTTTCAAATGCTGTTGATCTGGCCTTTAAATATCTCTCCCATCAGACTTTATTATACACTAAGAAGTGTTATTAATAAAACTAATAGGGTTACTGCTTTAAGGCTATATTAGCCTGGAGTTGGATAGGGAGCTGGATGGGTGCGGTGGTTCAGGAGGTATAGATGACACACTCTCCTCATTCAATACAGTTCCTTCCACAGAATGAACTCTGCAGCCAGTCCGTCTGGATTAGATTCTCTGCTCTGCCATTACTAGCCCTGTCACTTGATTAGCTGTGTGACTCTGGGCAAGTTTCTACATCTCTCTGGGTCTCATCTGTAAAACAATTTTCCTTATATGGTTATTATAATGGTTAAATTAATTAATATGTATATAAAGTGCTTAGAACAGTGCCTAGCACAGAGTAAGCACTATAAATGTTCATTGCTATTGCTTTATTATTCAGAAAGAGATTATCTAGGTAATGACGAGGAAGAGAGATAATTTCTGTGGGGATGTTAGTTTCTAAAAGACCCTTTCCCTAGCCCTGGCCAGGTGGCTCAGTTGGTTGGAGCATCATCTGGCATACCAAAAGGCTGCAGGTTCCATTTCCGGCCAGGGCACATACTTAGGTTGGGGCTTGATCCGGCGTTCACATATGGGAAGCAATACTGATCAATGTTTCTCTCTCCGTTTCTCCTTCTTTCTCTCTCTCTCTCTAATTAAAAAAACAAAACAAAACATATCCTCAGTTGAGGATTAAAAAAAAAAGACCCTTTCACTAAAATACTGGTTGAGAAGTATAGCTCTAGGCTAGAAATCCATATTTCTAGGCACTGGAAAAGTCATCTTCAGATCCAAGAATGGGGAGCAATCCAGTTATAACGATTATAGATCAAGTTTTACAAAGTGACAGCCTGTAGAAACTTTATTGTTGGCTCATACTGTTTGTTTGTTTGTTTATTTATTTGTTAATCCTCACCCAAGGATATGTTTTCCATTGATTTTTTAGAGAGAGTGGAAGGGAGGGAGTGAGGGAGTGGGAGAGAGAGAGAGACAGCAATAGGCTGCCTCCCCCAGGCGCCCGAACTGGGGACAGGGATGGAAGCTTCGCTCCTTCGGTCCGAGGGCCAAACGCTCTAACCAATGAACCAAACCGGCCAAGGCTCATAGGGTTCTTTTTTTTTTTTTTTTTAAATACATTTTATTGATTTTTTACAGAGAGGAAGGGAGAGAGAGTTAGAAATATTGATGAGAGAGAAACATCAATCAGATGCCTCCTGCACACTCCCTACTGGGGATGTGCCCACAACCAAGGTACATGCCCTTGACCGGAATCGAACCTGGGACCTTTCAGTCCACAGGCCGACGCTCTATCCACTGAGCCAAACCGGTTAGGGCTCATAGGGTTCTTTAAAAGGAACTATAACTACTGTAATAAATAGCAGTTTCTTTGGAATATGTGGCGCTTTGTAACCTATCATTTTACATCCAGACTACTTTAAGAATTTACACTAGCTCCTGAAGACATCTGTAACTGCCATCCCAGTCACGGTTCCTGGGCTCCATTTTCAGTACCTCTATTTTTCTCAAGGAGCCATAGCCCCCCAAATCCTTATATATCTGGCACCAAATGAAGGCTTCCCCTTTACTTTTTGGTTTGAGAGTCACATCAGAGCTACTGTTATCGTGTCTGGGATGATTTTCACTGTCTGTGAGAAAGACCATGTAACCTGTCTCATGCACTACAAGCCATTAAATATAGCTTTTTGAAACCTAGAAGAATCCATAATCTAAGCTCTACTATTCTATCAAAACAAGACAAATGCTTTGTTTTTGCTAGAGGAAGGCAGGGAGAAAAATCTCAAGCGTAAGTTTACAAAAAATATCTTTTATTGTTTAAATATAAGCAGAGCTAATGACAATGACTGGTTACATCACCTTGATCAGCTGTTATTCTGCACTCAGTTTCCCACTGGGAAATATAGCGTGCCAAATATTTCTAGGCATGATGCAATCCTTTCTTTGTTTTAACTAAAACATTATAAAAATAACTAATTATTTTAAAAAGAAAACAACAGAAAAAAGAAAGATGTCCCATGGGGAAATAAATGTTCATTTATTCTCAAGCCAGGTAACAACAGACGCCTCTTAAAAATAAAGCCCTGCAAAGAGTTGGAAGTGGCTGTACAGGTGTTTCAGATTTTATTAGTAGCCTCCCTTGGATTTCATTCTAATCCATGCTAATGGTATCTTCCTGTAGTAAAGGTCTGCCATAGAAACTATGAAGACTAAATCTGAACATCAAGTCTGACAGGATCCAAATGGAAGATGGGGAAGAAGATGGCTAAAAAGGAAAAATGAATCATGCACTAGAGAGGGATGGTGATGTCACTGCCAGTTATGGCAAAGACTGGTTCTAGAAAATCAAGTTTATGTCAAGCTGAGTGTGTGTATGTGGCTTGAAATGTTTCTTGATTTGGATGGTTGCTTACAAGGATTTTTTTTTTTATATGAATCTGTATTGCCTTAGCCAATTTGGCTCAGTGGATAGAGTGTCCACCTGTAGACTGAAGGATTTGATTCCAGACAAGGGCATGTATGTCAGTTGCTGTGGTTGCAGGCTTGATCCACAGGGGAGGGTGTGGGAGGCAACCACATCAATGTTTCTCTCTGTGTGTCTCTCCCCCTCCCTTACACACTCTCTAAAAATCAATGGACCAAAAAAAAAAAAAAAAAAAGATAAAAAATAAAAATCAATGGAAAAATATCCTCGGGTGAGGATTAACAACAACAAAAAACAACAACCACATACACAAAAACCAACAAAAAAAGAACCTGTACCATATGTTATAATTTTTAAAAAAGGAAACAGCGCTTGGGAGACTCTTCAGTCATATCAATTAGGCTTTATTTCTTTAGCCGGCGTAGCTCAGTGGTTGAGCAGCAACCTATGAACCAGGAGGTCACGGTTTGATTCGTGGTCAGGGCACATGCCCAGGTTGAGGGTTCGGTCCCCAGTGGGGGCATGTGGGAGGTGGCCGATCAATGATTCTCTCTCATCATTGATGTTTCTATCTCTCCCTTCCTCCCTTTCCCTTCTCTGAAATCAATAAAATTATCTTTTTAAAAAATATGGCAAAATATTGATGTATGTTAAATGTGAGGTGTGGGCATATAGGTATATGGTAACATTCTATATGTTTTACAAGTGTCCAAAAATTTTAAAATATGTATTTTGTAAAAATATGTCTCTCCAGTTGACTTAAAAGAAAAAAGAATCCTGTAAACCTGGAGATTATTATGCCAAGCAAAAAAAGCCAGTCAGAGAAAGACAAATAACATATGATCTCACTTATAGGTGGAATCTAATGAACAAAATAAACTAACAAAATAGAACCAGAGGCATGGCTACATGGAACAGACTGATAGAAGTCAGAGGGAAGGGGGATGGCGAGACTGGATGAAAAAAGATGAAAAGATTAGCCAAAGAACATATGTGCATAACCCACAGACACAGACAACAGTGTGGTAATGGTGGCGGGGGAGGGAAGGGGGCAGGGGCTGGATAGAGATGGTTAAAGGGTTAAAAGGGGAGGGGCATCTGTAATAGTGTCAACAATATAAAATAACAAACCATCTACTGGTTTCTAGGCATTGTAGAAAGAAAGAATTTTTCCTGGGCCTTATTATGTATACATTGTTTGCATTGATGGTGTGCTCCAAAAGACTTGACTTCAAGCTAATGAAGAATGTAACTTAGAATAATTAAGGTGAATCAAGTTGAAGCAAGATCACGGATTAAATTTAAAGTTTTGCCTCTACATCAGTTTCTCTTGTGATGTAAAAAGATAAGGATTATAATGCGGCTAACTAAACCAACTTTTAAGCTTACTAGCTTTTTGGGGATGGGTAGGGGAAAGCATGCTTTCATAATATCATTAAATTTTAAATGACCTCACTAATTTACCTGTTTATCTTTCTGCTTCCAATCTTTATTCAAATCATAGGCAGATCAATAAATAATGCATATATTCTGAAATTTACACATATTCTGAAATCTGCTTCTGCTCTAGCAACATTTGCTTTTCTCCTAGAGGCTAATGGTTTTTAGAATAAGAAATGATTAACTCTTGGCCCTAGAGTGTGGTCCTGATACTCTATCCCAGGTCAGGGCACATACAAGAAGCAATCAATGAATGCATAAAAAAGTGGAACAACAAATCGATGTTTCTCCCCCTTCATCTCTCTCTCTCTAAAAATATGTATATAAATTTAAAAAAGAGCCCTGGTTGGATAGCTCAGTTGGTTAGAGTGTCGTCCTGATACACCAAAGTTATGGGTTCGATCCCCCATCAGGACATATACAAGAATCAACCAATGAAGGCCTAAATAAGTGAAATAAATGTTTTTTGTTTTTTTTTTAAAAAAAGACTATTTGATTCTCCTACAGACTATTCCTGGGCATCAAAGATAGTATTACCACCTATTTTTCACCTACACTGAAACTCAGGAAGATTTAGAATTAAATATGGACCTAACATAAAGATCCAGTATTACAAAATTCAATATTGACTTGTCTAGGAAATTTACAGATGTAGGAAATAATTCTGTTGTTCAAGGTTTCAAAGGTTTAAGCCCAGAACTTCAACCTGCATAGCTAATGACTCATGGCTTAAGGGAATGATTAGTAAGAGTACCTTGGATGGAGATGGCTGGACAGATAATAAACGGATGGATCTCAGTTTTATTTACCAGTTATTTTACTATCATCAGATCACTGTTTTCAAAAGGGTGAGACAGCATCAGAAGACAAGAAAAGTATGAGAGAGAAAAAAACTCACAAAGCGTGGTAATAGACAAAATCCTAAGAAATGCAGACCGCAGTGAGAGAGCAATAAATTCCAGTTGAATTGACTTTAACGGAGAGCTGTTTGAGCTCTACGTCTCAGTGCCCAAACCGCAGGTATCACAATGCAATTTATCGGTTTACAGCTGTCTTGTGGGTACCATCTGAGGACCCAGAAATGATTAGTTTATGCAAAGCAGCTACAATCCCGCAAACCAGGCACTCTCTACCATTTCAGCGTTTCGATTTTAAAAAGCCGTACACCACCGCTGCGAATACTAGCGAATTGGCAAACATTGCTAAGCAAATGAGACCTAGATTTCAAACAAAGACAAATCTGGAAGGCCACAAGTAAACGGAAGCTAAAACTAGCTCACCCGTGCTGTTAGCCAAGGACTTCGTGGAATCTGCTCCATTTCTCTTTCCAATACAAAAAGTGATCCTTAGGAAATGATAACTTGATCACTTCATTTGTGAAGTGGGTGGGGCCACAAATCAGAAGAACTTGTTGGGGAAAGCACTCAATGTCTGACCCGAAAAGAGGCGGGAAATCAGCCAAAAGGCTCTCAGGCCAAGTCCCTAAAACCCCTGAACTCTCAATATACATACTTCCTCCCCACTCTGGGCAGAAGTTTATCCCGAAAGCCGGAAAATACAAACGCTCGATTCCACCGTGTGCCAGGCACCAACTCCACTCGTCAGCTCTCACGCAACTGTAGAACACCCAAACCGCACAGCCCTTACTGCAGGGGCAACTGAGCTGGCAAAGCCACTCACTGGACGGCTCCCCCGCCTCACCTCAAGCCCCCATCCACCCCGAGTTCCCAGAAGTACATGCCCAAGAAAAGGAAGCGAGGGTGTTCAGGTCTTGCCTCTCTCGGAGCCGAGAGGAGGATGCCTCGAAGTTCCACCCGATCGATACACATTTCCAACTTTAAAATTAGAACCCCAGGGGCGTCCCAGCGGCGACTTACCGGTACGCTGTTGGTTCCTTGTCCTTTAGAAGCTATCATGAGAATTTCCCTGAAATCCATGTTGACCGGATCGGATAGAATGGGCCAGGCTCTCGGAGAGGAGGGAGTGCGCGTCTTACCCCGGCGGCCAGCTGCAACCAAATGAACTGGCTGGCCAGCCTCTTTCCTACCTCTACTCGGCACGACCACTTCCGGCGCCGTCCGCGGCGGTCTGCCCGCCCCCTTCCTCAAGCGGCCCTATATCCTTACAGGCCCATCGCTGCGCTCGCGAGTCCCCTAGCGTAACTTCCGCTTTCAGGCTGGAGACACGTAGCAACGTGGTACGTGGCTAATGACGTCAACCCAAGGGGGCGGGGCCAAGTCCTTCCTAGACCAAGGAGACGCGGCCCAGTAAACTGTGGGGTGTGGCTATGGCAGAGCGCCCCATTCTCGCGGCCCCCTGCGTGTAGCACGACAATTTCGGTGCTCCGAGCAAGCTCCGGGTGGGGAAAGCGAGGGGGTGGGGTTTACCTACCGGGCCTGGGTTCGTTGTGCATCACGGGTGGACGCTCAGGTCTGAGACGGCGGTGCCCCTGCAGCAGAACCGGCAGATCGCGAGCAGGGGCTCTTAGGTACTGGTTTCTAGGCACTCACCAAGCCGCGCAGGCGCACACGGCACGGACTGGCCCTGCCTTGGATACGCGTTACTCATCACTAAGCACTTGGTGCTCATCTCCTACACAGATGCGCGCATGGCGTGTTTAGAGGCACGCGCTTACCGCTTTTGCACCATTTAGATAAACACGTAGGGCAGCTAACTGTGTTTTGGTCAGTGGGAGAATGAAGGAATTCCTCACACACAGATCGAGCCTGGACATAGTTGGCACGCTGAAAAAACATACATATATACTCCATATTCATTCATAGTCATTGGGAGTCCAATCCTGGGTTCCTTTTAGGGCTTATCTGGGGTCTATAAGGTCATCTCAACTCTGTAAAATACACTTATTAGGCTGATTTGGAACAGGCTGGGATTGATTGTAAATGGACAGTAGGGATCTTTTCAGTGTGATGGAAATATTCCACAACTGGATTGCGGTGATGGTTGTCCTGTAAATTTACTAAAAGTTATTGTACACTTAAAACAGGTGAGTTTTGCAGTATGTAAATTGTATCTGCATAAAGCTGTTCAAAAATATTAGGCAAAGCGCCCTTAGCTGGTTTGGCTCAGTGGACAGAGCGTGGGCCTGCAGAGGGAAGGGTCCCGGGTTGGATGCCGGTCAAGGGCATGTACCTTGGTTGCAGGCTCCTCCCTGCCCAGGTCCTGGTTGGGGGCGTGCAGGAGGCAATCAATCCATGTGTTTCGCTCACCTAGATGTTTCTCTGTAAATATTTCTCTCTTCTCTGCCTCCAGTGTGGCTAGAGAGCGGTCCGATTCCTGAGGAATTGAGAAAATGAAAGAAAGAGACAGACACAGAGATGGAAGGAAAAAGCTGGGGCTGGATGGGATCACTGTCCTCTGATGGATAGACAGGGACCCAGAGCCAATGCAGCATGTTTATTTTATACAGCAAAAACCAGGAAGTTTTACTAAAGGTCAAGACAAAAGGAGATTATGTGCATTCTTGGATTAGATTATATTCATTCCTGGTGCTTTGCTGGATTTACATAACGAAACCCACCCCCTGGCGCCTAGGCTGAAGGTCAAGCTGGCAAGGTGTGTTTCCAGGACGTGGCTCTGCCTACGCCACTGGATTCAGCTGACAGTAATTAAAGAAATGCTCATGTGCCTTCCCAGGCGCTCTCTACATTTCTCTCTCTCTTTCCCTCTCTCTTCCACTCTCCCTAAAAATCAATGGAAAAATATCCTCCGGTGAGGATTAACAACAACAACAAAATTAGGAAAAGCTACTCGGTCTTATCCTTCCAACTGAGTTTTAATGCTGAGTTGTGGCCCTCACTACATTTCTACATTTAAGGCAGCCAAAGCATCAGACCAAGATTAAATTAGTTTGGTGGCTAGAACTCTCAACTTTCCCATTCCCTCTGGGGAACCCAGCATAGCTTACAGGCCACCTAAACCATATACATTGCCTTTAGATACATACCCACCTGTTTTTATTTGTTTGTTTTAATATTTTTATTGATTTTTAGAGAGAGAGAAAGAGAAACATCTATGAAAGAGAAACATTGATGGGTTGCCTCCTGCACACCACCCACCGATATTAAGCCCCCACCCAGGCATGTGCCCTGACCGGGGAATGGAACCAGCAATCTTTTGTACACAGAAGGATGCCCACCCAACTGAGCCACACGGGCCAGGCCAACCACCTGTTTTAAGTAGTAAGAAGCCAACTCTACAAATATTTCACCCTTGTGATTGAGTTATATGGAAGCTTAGGTGCAATACATTGAAAAAATTAGCAGATCTTGGTTCCTCATCTGTAAAAAATTACAACTAAGATTTTTGTGTTTCTTTCAAGTGGTTTATTATTCAGTGGGTAAAGTCATCCTTCAATGGCTTCTCATTATTCTTCGGATAAAGACCAAAATCTTAATCCTAGACATGGCCTGTAAAAACTGCTGTGATTTTCCCTGGTCCACTTCTTTAACATCATCACCTTGACTCTTTCATCCCTTTCATATATGCCAAGCTCTTTTCCACTCCAAGGCCTTTCCATAAACTCCCTGCTACCTGGTATGCTCCCTCTAATCTTTGGTGGGCCAGCTCCAACTCATCCTTCGGTATTTCATAAGCCTTCAGTGGGTGGTTATCTAGATTCAGGCCTGAGCACTATTGGTTCCTAGGTATTGTGTAATTTGGAAAATGCTTAACCTCTCTCTACACCTCAATTTGTAAGATTAAAGTAGCAATGATAGAGTTGATGTAAAAGAATGCATGTAAGGACTATAGATTAGTGCCTAACTGTTAGGGGCTGAGTTGTGTGCCTCCAAAATTCATATGCTGAAGTCCTAACCCCCAGGACCTCGGAGTGTGACCATATTTGGAGATAGGGTCTTTAAAAAGATAATTAAGTTAAAATGAGGTCATGAGAGTGGGTCTTAATTCAGTTAGGGTATCCTTATAAGAAGAGGACATATGGAGACAGACAGGTACAGAGGGAAGACCATGTGAAGACACAGAAAGAAAACGGCTACCTATAAACCAGGGAGAAAGGCCTCAGAAGAAACCAACCCTGCCAACACTTCAATCTCCAATTGGGAGAAAACAAATTTCTATTACTTAAGCCACCCAGTCCGTGGTGCTTTATTATGGTAGCCCTAGCAATCTAACATACTGGCATATGGTGAGAACTCAATAAATATCAGGCATTATTTCTCAAGGAAGCTCTCTCTGATCTAGCTCAGGACTCCTTGTGTAAATTCTTACAGCCACCAGTATATTTTCCTTCATAGAACCTTTCACGGATACAACAGCTAACATATATTGAGCCCTTAATGTATATTGAGTGCTTGACATGGATCACCTGCTTTAGTCATAGGTGCCTGTAGTAATGCACTTGTTACTATTGCATAGATTAAAAAAACCAAGGCATGACCTGGCTAGTGTGGCTCGGTTGGTTGAAGCATCGTCCCATATACCAGAAGGTGGCAGTTTGATTCCAGGTCAGGGCACATACCCAGGTTGCGGGTTCAATCCTCAGTCGGGGCACGTGCAGGAGGCAACTGATCTCTCTTTCTTTCTCTCCCTTCCTCTCTCTCTCAAATCAATTTAAAAAATAAAGTGTCACACCCTATAAAACAAAACAAAACAAAACAAAAACCAAGGCTTGAAGAGGTTAAATAACTGGACTAATATTGTACAACTAGTCAATGGGAGAGCCAAGACAACTGTTTGAAAGATTAGCTACCATAGATGAATTAATCCATTTGAATTGGTATAAATACATGCACATTAAATTATAGATAACTTAAGTGGGCTTGGATTAGGCAATTACTCAAAATCAGTAAGAACTGTTGGAGGTGGGAATGAGGAAAGGAATGACGGGGAAAGAGAAATTTTCCTGTAGCCATATAAGAGAAAATTTATATCACTGAATTCAGCAAATATTTCCTGAGCAACGATGGTATGCACAGCTGTATATACAATACAAAAAAAAAAAAAAAAGGGAAGACCCAGCCCTTGCCTGGGTAAGGCTTTTATTCTTGTATGAACACAAGTAACAATAATGTAAGACAGAAAGATTTAACTGCATTAGGGGGCACAATGTATTGGAGGGAAGGTTGCTAGAGTTAGCAATTAAAATAAAATATCCATTTCAATTTTAATGTCAGATAAAAACACTCTAAAAATTTAGATTTAATGGTTGTCCTGTATTTTATCTGTCAATCCTAGAAGTGATGGAATTCCAGTTAGAACATGAGCAAAGACAGAGGCAGGAAAGCATATAAATGGGACCAGAGAACAAGTAGTGTGTGCATTTAGAAGAAAAGAATGTTGAAAATAAGCATAGGAAACGAGGTTAGAAAGTGGGTGAAGCCATGCTGAGAAGAGCTTAAGAATCAGGGCAGGAGGAAAGGAGGGAGAGGAACCCTTAAAAGACCAGAGAGTCAGGAGGAGAACCAAAGGAGTATGGTGTGGCATTCCAGGAGGCAATAGAGAAGATTTGCCAAGGAGGAGGGGACAACTTAATAGATCTAGGCTTCAAATGTCAAATGCTGCAAGGAGGGTCAGTAGGAATAAGGTCCCTGAATTATTCAGTAATTGAGTGTATTACATGAAAATTAAAATCACAATGAGATAGCCTTTTCACCAATCAGATTGACAAACTTAAAAAAAATTGGAAAATAAGCAATGTTGGCAAGGGTCAGAGAAATAAAACACTATGGTGGGAATATATATTACTTCAACAAAAGTAACTTGACAAAATAATAAATTGATATAATAAAGGCTAATGCTATGTGTTTATTGCAGGCCAGGTACTCTAAGCAGTTTTTGTGTATTAACACATTGACTTTTCCCAGCAACCCTGGGAGGGATGGGGAAACTGTGACATAGAGGGATTTGTCCAAGTTCACGCAACTAGTAAGTGGCTGAGCTAGCACTTAGCTCCAGGCTGTGTTCTACAACAATGCACTGGCCTCATCAGTCAAAGCCTAAAATCCAACTGCTCTGGCCCTGGCCCGTATGGCTTAGTTGGTTGTAGCATCATCCCCTGCACTGAAAGGTGGTGGGTTCGATTCCTGGTCAGGGCACATATCTAGGTTGGGGGTTTGATCCCCAGTGGGGGCACAAACGGGAGGCAACAGTGTTTCTCTCTCCCTTCCCCTCTCTCTAAAGTCAATAAACGTGTGCTCAGGTGAGGATTAAAATCCAACTCCTCTGACACAGAAACTCCCTTTCTAGGAATATGTTCAACCAGACTATCCCACATGTGTGAAAAGACAACTGAACGAAGTTATTCATTGTAGCATGGTTTGAAATACCATCTGAATGTCCATTAGTAGGAAATGAATTAAATACATTTTGGTACAGCCTTAAGGTAGAAAACTATGCAAAGAATGTATAATATGGAATAATCTCTAAAATATATTAAGTGGTAAAAAGTAAGACGCAGAACAATGTATGCTACTACTGGGGTAAAAAAAAAAAAAGGTGCATATAGATGTATATACACACAAATGTGCTTGTATATATAAAGATGATTTCCGAAAGGGTGGGTGCCAAAAAGATGATCTAGGTCTAGGAAATGGTTGCCTCTGTGGAGGACAGAACTCAGTCACCTGTGAAAGGAAGGGTTATTTTTCACTGCATTTTCTTTGGTGCTATTTGTTTTCCCTTGTGAATAAACTGCCTTTTCAAAATAAACCAATTTTTTTTTTTTAGGTTTTTTAAAAAAAGACATTATGACAGCCAACGGTCATGTAGTACTTTTCACTTTATAAATGTGCACTCACGTACATGCATTTCTTTGATCTTCCAACAGTTTCCAGGAAAGCCTTATTTACCCCTTTCTGAGGAGTCATTGTACAGACATGAAATACTCTGTCAGAGATCTCCATCTGGAATGGACTCTCTGGAGTGTCAGAGCTGCTGCAGTGGCGTTTTTATTATCATCGGTGAGAGGCAGAGGCCTGGGCAGGGCAGGCTCCAGTGTTTAGCTATCTCAGCACTCAGACTTCCTGCAGTAATTAAGCAACCCAAACCTGATGGCAGGACTTTGTAAGCAGTTTCAGTAATGGGATGCAGGGAGAATAGAGCCACGGCTAACAAACGGGGTGGGAGGAAAGATGGGTGACTATGGTATTTGATGAGATTTGGTGATGAAGAAAAAGTGAGAGGCACACAGTAATGAGGGTGGGTGTTGGGGCTATTGGGAGAAAGGCAAACTCAGAGAGGTTGTGTAGACAGGCAGTAATGGAATGAGCCTGGGTCTTTGCTGACCACGGTCTATCTTAGCTCTGCCGTGGAAGGGTTATGTGTTCCTAGGCAAGTTACTTTTTGGTTATTTTTTAATGTATGTATTGCACAGCATTTTAATACAATGCTTGATGAAAAAAATTTGCAAGGACTAGAAATAACATAAAAGTCCCACTCGATTTCACTCCTCTTGAAACCATTGTAATTAGCTAGCTATTAATAACTAGAGGCCTGATTCACTAGATTTGTGCACTGGGCAGGGGGGTGTCCCTCAGCCTGGCTTGTGCCCTCTTGCAGTTCAGGACCCCTTGGGGGATGTCCGCCTGCTGGCTTAGGCCCACTCCCTGCAGGGAGCTAAGCTGGCAGGCAGACATCCCCCGAGGGGTCCTTAGCCCTGCTGCGGAGGTGGGAGAGGCTCCTGCCACTGCTGCTGCATTCGCCAGCCGCTGCGCTGCGCTCGCTCGCCAGCCTTGAGCCTGGCTCAGGTCTTTTGGCTGAGCAGTGCTCCCCCTGTGGGAGCGCACTGACCACCAGGGGGCAGCTCCTACATTGAGTGTCTGCCCCCTGGTGGTCAGTGCACATCATAGTGACCAGTCATTCAGCTGTTTGGTCAATTTGCATATTAGCTTTTTATTATATAGGATAAGAAAGGAGCAAAGGGAAGAAGGCCAGACATTATAGGAATGTCATTTAAGCAGCTTCACCAGAGGAAAACTACCATATAAGATGGCTGTGTGTTCTTCTGAGATGTTTTATTATGTACAATTATGTCTAATGTACCATATACATGTAATATATGTACATAAAGGTACATTATATGTATTTCATAAAGTAGCATATATAAATATTTGCATATCAATACAAGTTTAGAATATTTATATTTGGAAACATAACTGTTTACAGAAATGAGATAATTCTATATATGTATATATATATGTATGTGGATTTGTTTTCAGTTTAAAATATGTCTTGGAGTTCTTTATATGTCAGTACATATTGACCTACTTTATTTTATTTTTAAATATATTTTTATTGATTTCAGAGAGGAAAGGAGAAGGAGAGAGAGATAGAGACATCAATGATGAGAGAGAATCACTGATCAGCTGCTTCCTACTGGGGATCGAGCCTGCAACTTGGGCATGTGCCCTGATGGGAATCGAACCGTGACCTCTTGGTTCATAGGTCGATGCTCAACCACTAAGGCATGCCAACTGGGCCTACTTTATTTTATACAGCTGCTGCATTATATTCCATAGTATGTATTTAGCATAGATTATTTAACCACCCTACTGCTGATGAATTGTAAGACTTCTTACAATTTTTTGCTATTATGGACAATTCGGCAATGAATAATTGCCTTATAAATGCTTCTTTGTGCAAATAGTCCTCATGTTTTCTTATACTAGATATTTAGGTACCTAGAAATTGGATTGCTGGGATAAAGAGTATTCACAATTAAAATTTTGATAGCTACTACTTAACTTTCCTTCCAAAAGGATGTACCAGTTTAGATTCCCACCACCAATATACCGGAGCACCCTTTTCTCTATACAATGACTCTGGATATTATCAAACTTAAATTTTTGTCAATTTGATTGGTGAAAAATATCTTATTATTGTCTTATTTTTCCTATCCTTCATTACTAGCCAGCATCAATTATTAGCCACTTTTCATATGGTAATTGTAATTTGTTGTTCTTTTTCTCTGTAAATTGTTCCCATCTGCAACAGATATTTTTATTATTTTGCTGGTATCCATCCCACTCCCCATGTGCCATTGTAAATCGGAAATCCCATCTGGGTGGGATAGACCCTACTCCCAGCTCTAGTGAGTGCCATAATCCAATCAGTATAACCTCACCCAGGCTTTCCAGTGGATGTGGTTGTAAACCAATCAAACAAGAAGGAGCATTCCTCAGGCATAGTAAGCACAGTGCCTAGAGCACTAAGTCTTTTTAAGGGCACATGAAAATGCCTTAATTTTTAAATAAAATCAAAAGGAAAACAATGAACTTTTAGATTAAAGAAGATACTTTCATATCTATGGATTGAACTGTGTTCCCCCCAGATCCCTATGTTGACCTAATTCCCAATGTGACTATATTTGAGGCTGGGGCTTTAAGGTTAAATGAGGTTTTAAGGCAATTAAGTTGAAATGAGGTTTTAAGAGTGGAGTTTTGCCCTTCGGTGTGGCTTGAACCAAGAGGTCCCAGGTTCGATTCAGTCAGGGCACAAGCCCGGGTTGGGGGCTAGGCCCCCAGTACAGGGGTGGGGGCGGGCATTTGGAAAGCAACCGATCAATGATTCTCTCTCTCATCGATGTTTCTTTCTATCACTCTCTCATCCTCTCTCTCTGAAGATAAATAAAAACATTAAAAAAATTGAAAAGAGAGAAAAAAATAAAATATTTATATATATATATAAAAAAAAGAGTGGAGCCTTAATCCCATATGATGGTGTTGACAAGGAGAAAGTCTGAGAAGTCCTAAATTAAATTACAGCCGTTAACAACTGCAGGCCAGCTGACAAAAGACTGCTAGAATTCCTTTATGTCTGTTAGAATTTCAGATTAAATTCCAGATGGCTATTTCTGAGATTATCCAAAAGAGAGAATAGCCAGGTGCCATCGGACCCCTGGAGCCTCCGTTCCTTGTTTACACACAAATTTTCCAACCTGTTGCCTATAGACAATCCACAGGAACAAACATCTTTTCCTTCTTATTTGGACTCTGCACCTATCCCAGAACTATTCAGATTCACCTTCTCCCACCCCCCTTATCTATAGCTAATGTAAATTCTTTCCGAGTGGTTTACCTCTTTCTCCCCCCTGCTTGATGTATAGAAAATGCTCTCGCCCAGCTGGCGTGGCTCAGTGGTTGAGCATCCACCTATGAACCAGGAAGGAGGTCACAGTTCAATTCCCAGTCATGCCCGGGTTGCAGGCTCGATCCCTAATGTGGGGCCTGCAGGAGGCAGCTGATCAATGATTCTCTTTCATCATTGATGTTTCTATCTCTCTCTCCCTCTCTTCCTCTCTGAAATCAATAAAAATATATTTTTAAAAATGCTCCCAACTCCAGGCTGGCAGACATGTTTGCCTTTTCCACTCAGCATTGTGCCAGGACCTGGTAGTCTTTTTCTTGCACCAATGACCTAATAAACCCTTTTTTTCCAAAAAGATTTTTCAGCTCTGGAAGTTAAATTTTTGTTTCACAGAGTCCTCACAAGGGGAGGAAGAAATACAAAAGAGTTTCTCTCCATGTCCACATATAAGAAAGGCCACATGAGGACACAGCTAGCATATGGCCAACTACAAACCAGGAAGAGAGGCCTCACCAGACACCAACCCTTAATGCACCTTGACTTCCAGCCTCTAGAACTGTGAGAAAATAAATGTTTGTTGTTTAAACAGCTCTGTGGTATTTTGTTATGGCTTCCTGAACAAACACGCAATATATAGTATTAATATATTCATCTTTATCACCAGGGCAGCCATAAAATATAATTTCATTTAAATGTTTTATTTTTATGAAGGAAGTGTCTAGGGCCAGTGGAAGTCATAATGTGACCCTTTAATCAGGCCCTGGCATTCTCTAGATCCAGGCCTTTAGAATAATGGGAGGGAAAGAAGACTGCTCCAGATGGTTAGATGTGCTAATATGAGGCCTGGAATGGCTGCAGCTACTTTTATTATTAAAAAGGAAGCAGACAGACACACTGAAAAGAACAGAATTAAGATCACAGACAACTGCAATCAGAACATGCTGACTTCATTTTTTATTTACTATTGAGAGAGAGAGAGAGAGAAACTTTGATTTTTCTTTTTTATACATTTATTGGTTGTTGTCCAGACCAAGGATGAAACCTGCAACCTTGGCATATGAGGACAATGCTATAAACTACTGAACTACCCGGCCAGAGCTGACTTCGGTTTTAAAGGTTAAACAGTAAATTTATTTTTAAGAGAGTAGTCTTTTATTCCACTCCTCTCCATATACCCCAGATGTCTTCCAAATGGCAACTGCCCTCAACTCTTCTTGATGCCTCCTCAGTATTTATTTATTTTTCCCCAGTTGCTATCTTTTAATAATTAACCAATTTTACTTAAGAATCCAGACTTCTAGTTTCTTTCTTTTTCTTTTTTAAAAAAATATATTTTATTGATTTTTTACAGAGAGGAAGGGAGAGAGATAGAGAGCTAGAAACATCGACCAGCTGCCTCCTGCACACCCCCCTACCGGGGATGTGCCCGCAACCAAGGTACATGCCCTTGACCGGAATCGAACCTGGGACCTTTCAGTCCGCAGGCCGACGCTCTATCCACTGAGCCAAACCGGTTTTGGCAAGACTTCTAGTTTCTTTTAAAAAATCAGAAGATCTGGCAACACAGGCCCACATTCCTACATGGTGACAACCAGCTAGAGCTGCTCTCAGTTGTTCCCTTTCTGTGGGGTTTGCTCTCTGGTTTCTGCACTTTAAGCCTCCCCAATGGCCCTAGCCACTCATATCAGCAGCATGGCCTCTAAACCATATCTCTGCATGAGGCGGTCCTGGGGGAAGGAACAAAAGCCTGCAGGTCTCAGCGTGCAAAGGAGGGCAGAGCAGGGCCAGCAGAGGCAGGGCGGAGAGTCCCAGTTGGGAGCCACATCCCAGCCTCTCTCCATCACTGTTTTATACTAGCAGCATCCCAGGCACCCTGTGTGTCCTGTCCTGGCTCAAGCCTCCCTCTGGCGGCCAGGCTGCTGCAAACACGTAGCCTGCTGTCCACTGCTTCAGACTACTCCCCATCCTATTGGCGCTGGGCCCAGGGCCTGAGGCTTTGTCCAGGGCCTGAGTAGCAGTGTGGCCTGTAGGTACAAGCCTCCTTACTGTCCAGCCAACTCAGCCAAGTGTGCACCAGGGGGTAGCAGCCTTGTCACAGTCCAACATGATGTTGAGAACAGTGCACGGGGGCCCCACCCACAGACAGGGCTGTACGAGCATCCACACGGTACTTCACAGTGTTCAGACCTCCCTCCCGGTCCACCTTGAATTGTTCCTGTTTTTGAGCTGCAATGCGCTTCTGGTCCCTCTTCCGCCAGGCTGGGTCATGCAGGTGGCGACATGTCTTGTATCCAGTTGTGATTCCCGAGGGGGCGGAATAGCTGGAGCCCAGCTCCTTTGATGCGCCGGTAGAATTCATCGTCCTCAGGGCCCCAGCAAAGGACGTCCCGTTGCACAGCTGGTAATGCTGCTTGGAGAGCAGCAGGATGCCGCCGACATAGGTCTGGTAGTGGTAGAGCGGGTGGAGCTCTGGGGAGGCCACATGGAAGGGCCCGGCCTCAGGGAAGCCGTAGTCCAGCTCCTCGTGGAGAGGGAGCAGGTCCACGTCGTGCATGGCGATGTAGTCTGTGCTGTTGCTGCTCTCCAGGAAGCCCGCATTGATGGGTGCCGCCCGGTTGAACCTGTACAGGGCGGCCAAGGCTGAAATGATCCACCTGGCTGAGCACGTAGATGTGGTGTGGGACCTTCTTCCTGCTCAGGAAGCGATGCATGTGGGGCACAAAGACCAGGAGCTCCTCAAAGCGTTCTCGGAAGGGCACCAGCACTGCCAGGCGGTGGGGGGCCCCGTGACGGATCTTCTTCCCAGTGCTCAGGGGGCGGCTCTGGGGGACAGGCCTGGGCTGGACCCGGGGTCTCCTGCCCTTGTCCCCTGGCTGCCCAGGCCATGCCACCGGAGCAGCTGAGCTGCAGCCAGAGCAGGGAGAGGAAGCCCAGTAAGAGACAGGCACCGAAGAGGTGGAAGACGGAGCATTTCCGGGGAAGGCTGCTGGGAAGCAGCCTGGACCTACTGCCTCTCTTCTGTGCTCAGGTCTCATTGGTCCTGGGCCGGCTCAGACCTCTTCAAGCTCATGGACGATCCTCTTCTGCCGTCCTCCCAGGGCAGCTGCGCCGCTTTCCTCCGGGAGGGGAACATCGTGGGGGGAGGCGGCTGTGCATGGGGCTCGAGCCCCCAGCTGGGCGGCCCGGCCTCCTCGGCCTGCGCGGCACCTCCCAGTATTTACTTTTTATATGCCTAAAACATATCTTTATATTTGCTGTGCTCTTTTTAAAAACATTTACTTTATTTATTTATTTTTTTTAAAGAAAGGCAGACTGCCACACGCAGTGCCTCATTTGGATGTATCTGGAGTCTTGGAAGCTTGACTACCCGATGTTCTCCTAAAAACGGGCCTTGAGAGCTTGTTTGGAGGTGCTAGCAGGGAGCACAGCTACTCCTATACCCTTGACCGAAGACCAGTCCTCTCCTCTGGGTGGAGGGGAGTAGGCCGTCCTTTTCAACCAAGTGCCCAGCTTTGGGGAGGAATTCCCCAGAGGAACTGACACATGTAAAATACTTAGTGTTCAATAAATGGTAGCCTTAATGTTAGAAATCATCAATACCACATGGATCGGTGAGGGAGGAAGGAGACACCTGCCTAGCCAGCCAGATCAGCTGAATCAACTCTGCCGATCAACGGGGTGACAGATCACCCTCATATTCTGTGCTCTTTTATTCTAATAGTAACAACCACAGGAACTGACACATGTAAAATGCTTAGTGTTCAATAAATGGTAGCCTTAATGTTAGAAATCATCAATACAACTAGACAGGAAAACATTATTCTTATTCTCATGACGAGGAAACAGAGACTAACACAAGAGAGGATGTTACTTTCAAGAGATTTCACACCGTGAGAGCTAGGATTCAAATGCAGAGCCAGCCCAGACAGTGTGGCTCAATACCCAGGAACCCAGAAGTCACCGGTTCAATTCCCAGTCAGGGAACATGCCTGGGCTGCAGGCTTGATCCCCACCAGCGGGTGTGCAGGAGGCAGCCGATCCATGATGTTCCTCTCTCATCAATGTTTCTATCTCTATATCCTTCTCTCTCTAAAAAATCAATAAAAATATTTTAAAAAAGAGGCTGAGAACTAAGACAAACTATGCTGGGGGGAAAGAGAAAAAAAAAAAGCAGAGCCAACGTCTTAACTACAATGATTCATTATCACCTGCAACCACCATTGTGAAAACCCCTGGGATGGATGTGGTACAATAGAACTTGCTGAGAGTGGAGGAGGTAAGGCATAGTCAGGGTGGGGACCTGGTCTTTTTTTTTTTTCATATTTAAAAAAAATATAAGTTTATTGATTTCAGAGAGGAAGGGAGAGGGAGGGGACCTGGTCTTAATGGGAAGCCTGGAAATAGGATTGCAGTATAAATTACAGACACCCAGTTACATTTGAATTGCAGATAACACATGAATGATTTTTTAGTATTGCATATGCCAACTAAAAAGTTACTTATTGGAAATCCATATCTAAATGGAGGTTCTGCACTTTTATTTGCTAAACCAAGTACCTAGGAACCCAGGGCATGATTCCAGCAGGGAGTTTAGCTCTGGCGAGGCACAGGGAATTAGTGAGGGCCTGTGGCAAATCCCAGCCTTGTCACTAGGCGGCAGTAGAGGACTGAGCAGGACAAGGGGTGGGGCTGTGGGTGGGTAGAGAGCAGGTGTGGGAAAGGGCTTTGTTATGGAGAGAATCTCAAAGCAGAAAAGAAAGAACTGGCAGTTCACAGAAAAAGCAGTTTATACATGACTAATAAACACAAAGAGAAACACAACCGCTTTCATAATTAAATGAAGAAATTTAAAATTAGATATTTTCCGCCTCTCAGGTTGGCAAAAATAAAAAGATTAAAAATACTAACTATTATGGGGGTAGGGGGAGGTAAAGAGAACAAGTGGCGGGGGGGGGGAATGGGGGGGTGATATATGGTGATGGAAGGAGCCTTGACTAGGTGTTGAAACAGGCTAGTAAGCCAGGACAAGTGGAATAGGAAAACTGAGGCAGATAGTTAAACGGCCAATTAGTTTACAGCCATCTAATAAATTGCAAAACCCTATCTTCTCTAACCAAGGACCTAAAAGTATTATCTAGCCGGTGTAGTTCAGTGGTTGAGCGTCAACTTATGAATCAGGAGGTCACGGTTCGATTCCTGGTCAGGGTATGTGCCTGAGTTGTGGGCTCGATCCCCAGTGTGGGGCGTTTTGCTGCTTTTCTGGGCCTGGAGCTGAACTACAACTGAGGCCTAGATGTTACCTCTAGGGAGGAAATGTCAGGGTGGTCCAAACCCCATGATCAGTGATGTGCTAGGGGAGGAAAGGTCACCCCCAGGTCCCACACTACAATTGTCATTTGCTGGGCACCTAGGGTTTTCCACCCTGGTGGCCTTCTATACCTGGCTCCTCCTCCTTGCTCTGCTCATGTGTATCTCACTGTCCACCACACCCTGAGACCTCCCCTAAGATTTTCACCTGCAGGAGAGAAATACCCTCAATGCAAAGGACTCAGAGCTCTCCTCCAGAGGAGCGCCCCCTCATCATTCCTCTCTGGCCCCTTCTTCCCTTCAAGGGACTTCAGGAGAGTTGCAACCAGGGAATCAATTGGCAGCGGCAGGTCCTCCCGGTCTAACCCCCTGAAGCTCTCCAATGCCCTCTTTACTCTGACTTCCCAGTGAGCCAAAGCAGCCCAGCCTAGGCTCTCCTATTGCTTCTTCTATGCCCTTCCTTGCTTCACTGTCCTGAGTGTGTTACGGATGCAGCCAATAAATTCTTGCTTTGTTGCACTTTGTCTCTTGACTGAAATCTTTCCTTCAAGAAGACAAGAATTGCCCTAGCTGGTTTGGCTCAGTAGATAGAGCGTGGCCTGAGGACTGAAGGGTCCTGGGTTTGATTCCACTCAAGGGCACATGCTTGGGTTGTGGGCCCGATCCCCAGTAGGGGGTGTGCAGGAGGCAGCTGATCAATGATTCTCTCTTATCATTGATGTTTCTATCTCCCTCTCCCTCTCCCTTCCTCTCTGAAATCAATAAAAATACATTAAAAAAAGAAGACAAGAATTGAGGTCTCATCATCTTGCCAGTAACAGTTCCATCCTGGGTTAAGGCACTTAGAAGAATTGACCAATGAGTGCATAAATAAGTGGAACAACAAATTCATGTTTTTTTCTCTCTCTCAAATCAATTTAAATGGTTTACACTTTTCCTTCCTAACCACAGGGTAAATAGCTTAAATCACCCTACTCACAGAGATAGACAGCAGAAATCCAATTAGTGCCATTTGCTAACAACACCCAAGGACAGATGAAGTTGAGAGAATAAATCTCATTTTGGTACATCAGTATAAAGCTCATGAATTTTCTATTGAGATCTTCCCCTAAGATATCCCCTAAACTCCCAGGCTTTAACACCCCCAAGACAGCCCTGCCAGTGTGGCTAAGTGGTTGAGTGTCGACCTAAGAACAAAGAGGTCAAGGTTGATTCCCAGTCAGGGCACATGCCCAGGTTGTGGGCTGGATCCCCAGTAGGGAGCGTGCAGGAGGCAGCTGATTAATAATTGTTTCTTATCATTGATGTTTCTATTATTGATGTTTCTATCTCTCTCCCTCTCCCTTCCTCTCTGAAATAAATTAAAAAAAATACTTTAAAAATAAAATCCTCAAGACAGACCCAGTGGGCACTCTCCCTCCCTAGAACATGCCTGTGCCTTTCTCTTCCTCCTCTTCTTCCCCCACAAGCCGGTTACCTTTGCCCTTCTCTCTCCTAAGCTCCAAGGACCCTTCCTTTGCCTCTGTAGCTTATTTCCTGAGCCTATGAAGCCCAGCTGACTCACTTCTACTACCTCTGTGACTTTCTAAATAATCTTTCTCTTCTAGTTTGAGTCTTGGCTCTGAAATCTTTCTTAGCCAGAACTCACGTACCAAAGTTGCTGAACCTAGGTCTGGTATGACTCCACAAGTCTAACACCTGATGCCCTTTTGCTGCCAACAGCTCAAGGTTGTTAGTCAGCAATCCTTTAAACCATTAAAACCAACCTGTCATATTACAAGTAAGTCCTTTGTCATTCTTACTAAACAGACTTAGAAATTCACCTTTATAATGACAGGATATAAGTACATATAGATTTAACAAAAATTTGATGGTAACTGATATGTAAATATTCTCTATTCTTTTCATTAGCTATCAGAGGTGTGAGGCCAACTGAACAATTTCTCTCCAAGTACCTGTGTCAACAGTCATCTTATTCTTTTCAAGATTCCTCATCAAATGGGAAACTAAAGCTTGTGGCCCTTGGCTTCAGATATGATTTTTAGCCAAGGCTTATTAAAGCATTTGGAGGTATTATAATTTTCTGTTTCCTCACATGTGACCTAGGTCAAGTCCCTTAGCCTCTCTGAGCCTCAAGTTGCTCATCTGTAAAATGGAGACAATATTAGTGCCTATATCATAAAGGTATTGCAAGAATTAAAAAAAAAATAGAGTATGGGCAAAAGTAGATTTACAGTTGTGAGTATCAAAAAACACAGAGTTCATTCTTGTATTTTTTTATTTATTAAAAAAACTAGAGGCCTGGTGCATGAAATTCATGCATGGGGGGTGTTCCTCAGCCCAGCCTGCACCCTCTCCAATCTGGGACCCCTCAGGGAAACTGGCAGTTGGACATCCCTCTCACAATCTAGGACTGCTGGCTCCTAACCACTCACCTGCCTGCCTGCCTGCCTGATTGCCCCTAACCACTCTGCATGCCAGCCTGATAACCCCCTAACCGCTCCCTTGCTGGCCTGATTGACGCCTAACTGCTCCCCTGCCAGCATGATAGTCCTCAACTGCCCTCCCCTCCCAGCCCGATTGCCTCCAACTGCCCTCCCCTGCTGGCCCGATCGCCCCCAACTGCCTTTCCCTACGGGGCTGAGAGGACTGGGGGACTCCGGCTAGATGAGGTGGGGCTGAGGGGACTGGGTGCCGCTATCTTGTGAGGGCATGATGTTCAATTAGCATATTCCCTCTTTATTAGATAGGATATTTTTATTGATTTCAGAGAGGAAGGGAAAGGGAGAGAGAGATAGAAACATTAATGAGAGAGAATCATTGATCAGCTGCCTCCTGCACACCCCCTACTGGGGATTGAGCTCGAAACCAGGCATGTGCCCTTGACTGGAATTGAACCCGGAACCCTTCAGATGCTCTATCCACTGAGCCAAACCAGATAGGGCCATTCTTGTATTATTTTTTAATGTATTTTAAAATTATTATTGATTTTAGAGAGAGAGGAAGGGCGAGGGAAAGAGAGAAACATTGATGTGAGACAGAAGTATTTATCAGCTGCTTTCCACATGCACCCCAACCAGGGATCGAACCCGCAACCTGACTATGTGCCCTGACTGGCAACAACATTTCAGTATCTGGGACAACATTCCAACCAACTGAGCCCCACCCACAGGGCAATTGTTTATTAATTATTGTATTATTTTCCATACAAACAACTGTAAACCTACGTTTGCCCCACCCTGTTGGTAGAACACTCAGCATGCTGTCCGGCATAACAAACACTAGAAAACATTTATTATTAATACAAAGAGTAGAGCCTTTAGAAAAATAGAAGTATGATCTTTATATCATGCTTAAGTAAAGAGTTTACATGTCTATTTACCAGGTGAACCTAATATTCTTCATAGCTGTCACAAAAGCAGAGACTCTTTTTGGAGGGTAATTTGGCAATTTATCTGGAGAGCAATTTTTTTTGGTGTTGTTGTTAGTCCTCACCCAAGGATACTTTTCCATTGATCTTTTAGAGAGAGTGGAAGAGAAAGGGGAAGACAGAGAGAAACATCCATGTGAGAGAAACACATTGATTGGTTGCCTCCTGCATGCATCCTGACCAGAGCCCAGGCCGGGGAGGAGCCTGCAACCAAGGTACATGCCCTTGACCAGAATCGAACCCCAGACCCTTTGGTCCACAGGCTGAAGCTCTATCCATTGAGTCAAACCGACTAGGGCTGGAGAGCAATTTTTGAATAATAAATATAATAATTCCCTTTGGTTTAATCATCCCACTTTTAAGACTTTTTCCCGAGAAAATAATTTAAGATGTGGGCAAAGATTTATGTAGAATATGTTTAGTGCAGAATTATTTATAATAGAAAAAACAATTTACATATTCAACAGTATGGGAAACAAATAAATTATGGTGAATTTTTACTTTAAAAAAGTTGAAATATGCATGTAAAAAATTGGAAGGAAATATACTAAAATATTCAAAGGTGATTATCTCTAGACTGTGGCATTATAGGGGATTCCTATTAAATTATTTATGCTTTTCTGTTTTTTCCAAATTTTCCATAATAAATACATTACTTTCACAGTTGAGAAAAGGTTCTTTTTAATAGCCTCATACACACATTTTTTTTGCTAGGCTTTGTAAAAGACCACGCATATGAAAGAATTCCCCATATGTGAAGGAACTACATAAAAATCCTCTCACCGCTACTCCAGTTGGATCTTTTACAACCTCCTCATGAACTGTTGGAACAGCTTCCTAATTGCTTTCCTTGCCTCCAGTATTGACTTTACCGTCCCATTTTAAAAAAATATTTTTTTATTGATTTCAGAGAGGAAGGGAGAGGGAGAGATAGAAACATCAATGATGAGAGAGAATCATTGATCAGCTGCCTCCTGCACGCCCCCTACTGGGGATGAGCCTGCAACCTGGGTATGTGCCCTTGACCGGAATCAAATCTGGGACTCTTCAGTCCACAGGCCAACACTCTATCCACTGAGTCAAACCGGCTAGGGCTTACTGTCCCATTCTTCATACAAGTTGCTGCTAAAATGAGCTATCTATAGTGAAAAGCTGTGGTTTACTCCCTACCTACAAATGTTCATGATTCCCAAGGACTTTGTCAAAAAGTTGAAACTCCTTAGCAGAGCAGGTCCATCACCAACTAGTTCCGAAACACACACCTCTTCCTGCTTCACTTCCCATCCCTCTCCCAAGTGCCTTATGATCCAAACATGTATAGTCACACTGTCACACCTTTATGTCTTAGCACACATCTGTTGTAGGCAGTAGGAACTGCACCTACAGGTGTTAGACCCATAGGGTCAGACTGGACCTGGGTTCAATAACCTTGGTACTTGAGTTCTGGCTAAGAAAGAATTCAGAGGCAAGACTCAAACTATAAGAGAACATTTATTTGGAAAATCACAGGATAGAAGTAATTTGTAGAAGAAGGCCTGTAAACTCATCCTATCCTTCAAGCTGGCAGATGACTCCTCCCTAGAAGCCTGTCTGACATATCCCTCCACTGGCATCACTGTTACCCTTTGGCTACCCTTTTTTTGGTGCCCACTTTCATTCAAGTCCTTGTGGCTATTTAGTGGTTTCTATGTCCATGTACCCAATTGAATACACCTCCAATACACTTCCTTGAAGGCTATCATTTTTTTTTTAAACTTCATCCAAGGATATGTTTTATTGATTTTAGAGGAGAGGGGAAGGGAGAAAGAGAGACAGACAGACAGAGAGGTGAAACATGGATCTGTTGCCTCCCATATGTGCCCCAATTGGGGATCGAACCCACAACTTAGATGTGTACCCTGACTGGGACTGGAATCGGCAACCTTTTGGTGAACAGGATGATGCTCCAACCCACTGAGCCACACTGGCCAGGGCTGAAGACTATAATTTTTTAAAAATTGATTTTTAGAGATAGAGGAAGGGATAGGGATAGAGAGATAGAAACATCCATGAGAAACATTGATCGGTGGCCTCCTGCACGCCCCCTACTGGGGATTGAGATGCAACCCGGGCATGTGTCCTGACCGGGAATTGAACCAGGGACTTCTTGGTTCATGGATCGACGCTCAACCACTGAGCCACATTGGCCAGGTGAAGACTATTTGATAACTATTTAATAAGTGCTTTCTATGTGCCAGGCCCTGGGCTAGGCATTGGCCTTTCTAAAAAATACGTTGTTTTCTTCTTTGCCTCTGGCCCAGCACGTGCCACATGCTTATTGAATGAATGGCTGAATGAGTTATCTAGTCCAGAGATCCTCAAACTTCAGTGTGCATATGAATCACTTGAGGAACTTGTAAAAATACAGATGCTAGGGCCCCACCCTAAAGCTCCTGGAGTTCAGTCACCTGTATGTTTAATAAGCTTCCCAAGTGATTCTGATGCATTCCAAAGTTTGGGATTGTTGAGAAGTCCCACTTATTTTCAGAAAAGACTGTGTCTACGCCATTCCAGGCAGATAAAAGCCCACTCTGCATTTGTTTCCTCAAAGTAAGGAAGACACTATTTACTAAGCACCTATTAAGCATTTAGGAGCCACGTTGGCTGGGCAAAATGTCTTTTCTTTTACAAAATGATGGTGATGGCAGTTGATTGTTTCTCCATTTTTTTAAAATTTTACTTTTAAATTACAGTTTACATTCACTATTATTCTGTATTAGTTTCAGATGTACAGCATAGAACTTTACAAAGTGGTCCCCTTCTCTTTTTTTTAATGTCTTGGCAAAATAAAAAATAGGTAACTCTGGTTTGGGGTCCAATCTTTTAAAACTTTAATTATTAAAGAAAACATGCTTACTGTACAGAACTTGAAAAATATATCTAAGCAAAGAGAACAACATAGATATTTTTGTCTATTTATTCTAGCAAAACCTACCTCCATCCCACCTACTCTTAACTCCACACAAATACAAGAGTTGAGAGGAGCCAACACCGGTTTGGCTCAGTGGATAGAGCGTTGGTCTGTGGACTGAAAGGTCCCAGGTTCGATTCCGGTCAAGGGCATGTACCTTGGTTGCGGGCACATCCCCAGTAGGGAGTGTGCAGGAGGCAGCTGATTGATGTTTCTCTCTCATCGATGTTTCTGACTCTCTATTCCTCTCCCTTCCTTTAAAAAATCAATAAAATATATTAAAAAAAAAGAGTTGAGAGGAGGAATGACAAATACAGGGATTTTACTTTTTCATTTGCTATTATATCCCGAGTACTTCCCATGTCATGAAGATTTTGTTGAAATATCTTTGTTAATGGCTATTTGATATTTTATTGTAATTTATGAAATTATTTCTCTTCTGTTTTGATACAGTTAAATACTTAAGGCATGTCAGTCATGATTTTCCCCATGGACGCCTTTGATTCTAGCTACCTTCCAAATGTTGATGTTACTTAAAAGTCTATCTTTGGCTCTTCTTTCTCTTTCATTGATTTTATGTTTCCATTTTTTCCCAGCCCCTTCTATATGCCAGGGACTCCCTATATACTCAGACCTCTCTCCTGAGTCTAAAGCCCATGAGAGTGAGAGAGTAATGTAAAAATAGTGGGGAGAGTCTTGACAGCCAGATTGAAGAGTTGGGGTCCAATTAAAAAAAATTAGACTAGTTCTGTAAATCACAAATGTGGTTTCTGCTGATTCAAACACAAGGCCCCTTTTACAGTATGAGCCTGTTTCCTTGGCTCTTCCTGCAGCAAGTGGAAATCACTCACACTTCCCAGTACAATGAAGCTTTGACACTTGCTGCTGAGTAGCGTCTGCATGTGTGTGTGTGTGTGTGTGTGTGTGTGTGTGTGTGTGTGTGTGCACGCTATAGAAGAATGGACCAACTTTTCAGGGACAGGGGAGCTGCTCAGCATCCCCATTTGACGGCTGCCTTCCCTTTCTCCCTTTCTGAGCCTGGCCAGGGAGGGAGCTATCAGGGCTGGGGGGCAGGGAGAGGAGTATGGTCACAATCCAGCTCTTTTTCTTGGCAGTTCAAACCCTATTGTAATACATAAATATTACACTCCTCCGAAGCCTGAACTTCTCAGGACAGGAGGCAGGAAGCTGAGCTGAAATACAAAAGGGTTTGAAGAGGGCTGAGGTTACACAAATAGCTTTGCTGACCTCTGCACAGGGTGCCTAGGCCTCATGGGCTTTACTCCACTTCCTGTCGGATTGGAGACAATCCCCTGGAAGGTCCAGCCCGGCTTGGCCAGGCCCAGCCAGACCTCTCTCTCCCCTGCCCAATTTTCTGGTCTTGGGAAATCTGAGGAGAGGGAGGGTTAGGCAGAAGGGTCTGCTCTGATCTATGTCAAGACTGGTCCTCAGGCACTAATGTTGAGGAGAGAATTACTTACTCAGCATCCTGGTGCTTGATGATATGATCTTCTAGGTATTTTTTTTCTCAAAAGCCATCGTCTTGCCCAACATCCAGATACTTCTCATTTCTTATTTCTACTTCCTCATACTAGCTTCCCAATACTGAAGAAGGAGCAACCCAAAGCACAACCTAGAGTTCTTAGGGTCTGGAGGAAGGGAGAAGTTGGAGGGGGACTGGGATTAGCGAGATGACTGGACTTGGATGACCCCAGTGCAAGGACTTTCCAAAAAACACTTGGACTTCACAGAGACTGGAGCTCTAGATGCTTGGGTGTTGGAGGCCATCTAATCCCACAAACCCCACCACAATTAGGGATTCCTCCTGGGGCACCCCTAGTATTGAACCCCATCAGAAGACCCTCAGTTTGGCAGCTTTACAGTTAGAGAAATCCACTCATGCTTCAAGATCTGATGATGCCTTTGTTAATAAAGGAAAGGAAAGAGGGGTAAAAATCCAGGCAAGTCTGGCCCCAGGAGCCAAACAAACATCCCAGAATGTCAGTGTTCAGAATGACACTTACCTAGGTATTATCTCAAGACCGCATTACAATTTAGCCCTGACTGAGGGTCTAGAAAGATGACTTCTGCTCAAGTCTTTGTTCTTTTCCTAAAGGTCTCCAGGAGCTCAGTCTGTATCTTGGGTTACATTAGCCACGCCAGGGCTCACCTACTTGGCCCGTGTAGGCTCCAGTACAACAAAGACATTCTGAAATAAATATCTTCAGAAGTTGGGTGATACTGGGATTCTGTATTCCTAGGTTGACTCCTGTAAGCAGTGAGGGCAGGAGAGACCTGTAGGAATGCCCTGGACTGGGGTTGGAGGAATGGAGCCTCACATAGACCATGAGCTGATGGAGCACGCAATCAGGAATGGAGATGGGTCATTGTCCTTCTGGCTGAGTCTGCCTATCTCCCTGTGAGCGTATATAGCCTTAGCATATCTGTTTACCTTCATATCTGTGTTTATCTCCTTCCTGGTCTTCCCTTCCTTTTCCCCCTTGGGGCTGGATCTGGTCAGTCTTCTCTACTCCCTCAAGATCCCTCCCTGGTTAATCACATCCCATATACCATTCAGTACGGCCATGGCTTCCAAATATATGGACTGGTCTTTAATTCAGTTCTGAGCTCCAGCTTTGTAATTAGCTCCTCCTAAACACCTCCACTTGGCTGACACACATTCAACTCACTTGTACTAATTTATCAGTTCACTCCCCCATACTGCTATTGGAACATCTGACCTTGTCCCACTTCCTTAACATTTTTTCAGTGGTGTCTGATTTCCCTCCCCAGGTATGTAGATGGGGCAGGGGTGGGGTGGGGTGCGGGTGACTGAGAGTTGGTTTGAAGTGTTCTGGGGTCTGGAACAAACAGAGAAATTATCTGAGATCCAATAGCAGGTCAGGAGTAAGGTAAACAGTTTAGATGTGGATTACAATGTCAAGTAGGGCAAACCATGTGAGGAGAAAGTATCCTGTTTCAAAATCACAGGGATCAGAGCTGGAGGAGGCTACTGGATGAGAAGAAGCCCCACCGGAGGAAGCGAGGCAAAGCTAGAATAGTGGTTGGTCACCATTTCTAAGCATCGCTCATGTATCTGGTGTGTGAGAGTCAGGTACAATCAGAGAAGCTAAGGAACAGAAGATAACTAGCAGACTGTCATCTACTCCTTAACAGAACATTCAGATCCTTTCCGACCTGGATCATGCTTACTTCTCCAGGTTCACCTTTTCCACTCCTCAGCTCACCCCAGTACTACAGGCATTTCCCTGAATTCGGTGTGACTCCTGTGCTTCTGTGTACACGCACAATTCCCTCTGCTAGAGCATCATTGCCATTGGTGTCTACTCAGTGAAGAACAACTCACCCTTGTAGACGAGTCCCAGATTTCTCAACTCCTTCAGACACAGTGAGTAATTCTAATGTCACCTGAGGCATACCTTCTTACCCCAATTATTTTCATTGCCACATTGTATAATAATTGTTTATCTGTGTGCCTGAACTGAACCGAACTGTGCACTCCATGAAGACAGAGCCTACACCTTACTGACTGTTCAAACCTCAGCACCTGCCTGGTCGGCAAGGCTCAGTGGTTGAGCATCGACCTATGAACCAGGAGGTCATGGTTCGATTCCCCATCAGGGCACATGCCTGGGTTGCGGGCTCGATCCACGGTGTGGGGAGCGCAGAGGCAGTCAATCAATGATTCTCTCTCATCATTGATGTTTCTATCTCTCTCTCACCCTCTCCCTTCCTATTTGAAGTCAATAGAATTATATTTTAAAAAATAAACCCCAGCACCTAACATACTGCCTAGCACATACTTGGTGCACCCTAAACAGTTCTTGGGTGAATAAATGAACAGATTAATGGGCTCACATTCTTATAGGGGAGACAAGCAAGTAAAGAGAAAATTACAAAACTGTGTGGAAAGGGCCATGCTAACAGGCCGACTTGGGTACAGAGAGGAAGGAATGCCTCACTTCAGGCAGTTCTACCCCACTTTCTGCCCCTTGCATTATGCAAGTCAATATAAAAACACTAAACAGTAAAATAAAATTTTATTTTTGAGACAAACAAGACATCTTATTCATAGGAATGAAATCAGATAGCTCTTTCTTTTTGGGAAGAGGGCAGTGCCTTGTTTTGTTGGTGACTATCAGTTAGGGTGCTGGCAAAGTGAAGAATGTAACTGAAGAGAATGTAGGAACTGCTGGCAGAAATGTGGGCAGGGTTGAGGAAACCAGTCAGGGCTGAAGAGGCACTTAAAAACTTGCAACAGCTGGAGGCTGTTGCCACATCTAAGCCTGAGGTCTAGGGTGGGAGCCTGGAGCTATAGCCAATGAGGAGCTCAGTCACTGTCAGAACCTCAGCCTGGCCCAACAAGCTGGTGATAGGGGGACCCCAACCACACTCTTTTCCCAAAATCAAAATCTGCCGCCAGCTCTCATTAGCTGAACTCAACCAGAAGATAGAGAGCGAGAGAGCCCTGGTGAGGCTCCAGGGGCAGGGTGGAGAGGGGCCGAGAATGGATCTGGGTGTTAGCAGAACAAACAGATTACCATCAGCACAGAGGGAAGATGCCTCTACTCTGCAGGCGATCTGAGTGTATGATTATTGCCTTTTGGGTAAACATTAATTCAAGCCTTGTGGATGACAATTTTATGTCTCATGTTTTGTATATTTCGGCATTTGTGTGTCCAAGCTTATTGAAATATGCACTGCTTTCCAAGTAATTTTGATAGTCTTCGCTTTTAAAAATAATTGTATTTATTGATTTGAGAGAGAGAGAGACACAGAGAGAAAAAACATTAATTTGTTGTTCCACTTATTTATGTAATCATTGGTTGCTTCTTGTATGTGCCCTGAGGAGGAATCATACCTGCAACCTTGGCGGATGGGGACGACACTCTAAGCAACTGAGCTACCCAGCCAGGGCAGATAGTCTTTGCTTTTTGAAAACCATTTTTATAGTCCCACTCTCGCATATTTTAGATAAGGAAATTAAGGGCCAGAGTAATGGAAAAAATGCCATTTTTAAGTGCCTCTTCAGCCCTGTTTGAGAACTAGCCCTTAGGTGATGTTAAAGGGTTTGGCTAGAAAAGCGATAGGTTTGCACTTATCACAGAGCCCAATTCTTCCATTTTACTGATGAGGAAACAGACTCCTAAGATGGAGTGATGGTCCCACTTAGTATTGTAAGTCATGTAGTCAGGTAGTGAGTTAGTTATATAGTAAGTCACAGAGAAGGGGGGGGGCCTAGCACTAAGATCAGTATTTTTAACTCTAAATCCAGTGTTCTTCCAGGCAGCACACTTTGCAGGAAGGTGTGCGTGTGTGTGTGTGTGTGTGTGTGTGTGTGTGTGTGTGTGAGAGAGAGAGAGAGAGGGGGGGGGGGGACAACAATTCTAGTGTTCTAATCTCCTGTTCTGGTAAGGTGGGTCTCCCCACAGCCTCCGATCGGAAAGAAAACAGAGCAGGCAGAGTGCATTGGCCACTGGGGCTCTATGCAGAAGGGACCTGGAGGGACAGAGGAAGGCTGGGGGTGACCCTCAGTTAGGGATGGGGAGTCAGAGGTTTTTAAAGGATTCTAGGCGGGCTTTTTCTGGGTGGAGAATTCTCTGGGTGGGTTGGGATTCTGGAAAAGTCCGGAGGGGGGAGATAATGGTCTTAGCAAGAGGAATGTGGTTTAAGCAAAAGGGAATGTCTGTTGTGAAGTGGTCTAAAGGTCAGTTAAAATATATTTTTACTAGTGACCCAGTGCACAAAATTTGTGCACATTAAAAGGGAATTAATTAGAGGAAATATTTTAATATTGCTATTTGCCTTTTCTCTATAATAAAAGTGTCAGAAATGAAAGAAAATTAGTAAAATGTATATGAAAATCTTCCTCCTGTCAGAGTCTGGGGTGCGCCACGGGAACCAGAGTCAAGTCTCTGCCCACCCACATGCGCCTTGAAATCGCACAAGACCCAGACCCGGCTGGCCCCACGCCCATTGGGCTAAATCCAGACCTAGATGGCCCCACCTCCGTCAAGCCCCGCCAAGGGGTGGGGGGGTGGGGAGGAGGGGGCGCGGCCTCAGGTTGCCTGGCCTGGTGCCGGGGTGGGGGGCATGGACTGAGGTCCCCTGTCAAGCCCCACATGGCAAGGGGCGTGGCCTCAGGTCCCCAGGCCTGGTGCCGGGGCGGGGGGTGCAGCCTGAGGACCCCTGTCAAGCCCTGCTGGGCGGGGTGCACCCTGAAGTGGTCCCCTGTCAAGCCCGGCTGGTTGGGGGCACGACCTTAGGTCCCCTGGCCCAGTGCTGGGGCAGGGGTGCGGCCTGAGGTCCCCCATCAAACTCTGCTGGGCAGGGGACACGTCTGAGGTCCCCTGTCAAGCCCTGCCAGGTGGGGGGCACAGCCTGAGGACACCCAGCATGGTGCCGGGGCGGGGGGAGTGGCCTGAGGTCCCCTGTCAAGCCCCACCAGGCAGGGGGCGCAGCTTCAGGTCCCCTGCCCCGGCCCAGTACCACACAGCCTCATGTCCCTGCTGATTGCTCTTTAATGCTCGTTATAGGAACTCGGCCTCTGCTGTGGGCGCAGCCATCTTGTTACGCCGTGATGGTCAATATTCATAGTCCCTCTTTATTAGATAGAATTGATTTCCGAGAGGCAGAGAGAGGGAGAGCTAGAAACATCCTATATAGTAAAAGGCTAATATGCAAATTGTCCCCTCAGGAGTTCAACCGACCAGAGTTCAATCACTCGCTATGACGTGTGCTGACCACCAGGGGGCGGCATGGAACAAAGGAAGGCCCCAATAGGCCCTGATTGCCGGCCAGGACTAGGGACCCTACCAGTGCACGAATTTCATGCACTGGGCTTCTAGTCAATGATAAGAGAGAATCACTTAATGGCTGCCTTTTGCATGCCCCATACTGGGGATTAAGCCCACAACCCAGACATGTGCCCTGACCAGGAAGCTTCTTAGGCTTACACTGGGGATCTAGCCTGTAATCAGGCCATGTGCCCTGACAGGAATCAAACTGGCAAACTTTTGGTGTATGCAACTTCTTGGTGTATGCAATCTCACTGTATGGGAAGATGCTCAACCAACTGAGCAACACTGGCTAGGAAGATCCCTAATTTAAATAATTTAAGAGAGAGGTACATGTTTTTGGCGAGCCTACAGGGTATTGATTGCCTTCAGCTCAAAATAATTCACATGCCAAAGTGGCAAAGTGGGGCGGCCTGTTCTAAATCCCTCCTCTAAAACTTCTTGAGAAACTTCTCTTTCCAGAAGTTTTAGTACACTATTGATATTAAAGCTTAATTTTAAAAAAGTTATAATAAATTCATTCAATCTTATCCAGCTTGATCACATATAAAATTTCCTCTCTCAAGATTCCTTTTCATAAACTTTCTACAATTTTCTGTGTCTCTTTTAGTTGGTCTCTTGTTCTCTTACCCAATTCAGAAATAATCAGGATAAAAATCACTTTATTTCCCTAATGAAACACATCTCCATATCTCATACTTTTTTTTTCCAAGCCAAAACATACATATTTTTGGGTATATATAGTTGGTTTTCCTATTATCATTGATTTTTTGTAGCTTTAATTACATATATTATAATTCTTAACTTTTTTTTTTTTTACTACCAGGACATCAAACAAGTTTATTTCAGATGTAACAGCAATGTTAAAAGCAACAAGTTTAATTCTAACGGCACCAAGTAAACTTATTTAAGTATTTGTAAAGTTATTCCCTCCAAAAAACTGAGGGAGCTTTGCTTTTTCACCCCACACACCATGGTTTCCCAATAGTTCTGTTTTTGGAGGACTTTCAATAAATTAGTAAACTGCTTTGGGCATATTTTAGAACTTCTTTCCCCAAATAAAAATGAATCTGTACAAATTATATATTGCATTGATTTCTCTGCAGATTCTTTTCCTTAGAACCTAAATGCAACTGCCATATGGTGTAATTTCACCCCACAGTAAAAAACTATTTGTACTGAAAAATATGATGGAATCATATTCTGCAATCATCTAGTTAATAAAATTGTTTTAGCTTAATGATAATTTTTAAATCATATTTCAAAATAACTAACTCAACATGGGACATTATTTCAGTCTTTACTGACTCATATGTATATGAACTAGTACCCAGCTCTTCTATATCTTCCTCTTCCATAAGTGGATAGAATTATTTAATACAAGTTTGATGTAGGACAATGAACTCTTTACAAAAATTTACAATTTAGGTTAAAGTCATTGATTAGTGTGGAAAAAGAAACACTATAATGATAGGGAGCCTACACCCTCAATTCAAAATTTAATATTTTTTTTCCTCCTTCAATATCATGAACTTAATTGTCATAAGGCAGCTATTTGGTTTCCAATAACCACATTTAGGAACACATTCATAGGACTGATTAGAAAGTCCAGATGAAATGGTTATAAAGCAGAGGCAGTGTCATCTCAGAAAACTCATTTATATATCAAAATCTTTTTGATATCTGGAAGTTTACAAAAATGCTGAATTCTTCAAAGTAATAATGTGTTCTATAACTCAAGCACTCTTCTCTCGGCAAGAGGAAGTTAAAGCTTATCCATGAAGGTAAAGGTGCTTAATGTTGAACTTTTCTTCTAAGCTTAGATTTAGACTGAATATACCCAAGGAATCAACATCGTCTTTCTACATTAGAACCCTATAAAGTTATTCATCAACTATCTTCATTTTCTGCATTATTCTTGGCATTCAATTTAGACTGCTGAAGTCTATTGTACTTTCACATACAATTCTTAACCTTTAAAAAACCTTAATTTCTAGTGAAAACTAAGAAGGAAGCAACTGTGAACTGTCTGTTACATATTATTTTAGATTGACAAATTTCTGAAAACATTTCATAATTTCTAAAATTACTGCCATAATATGATAATGTATGATAATGTAAAAGACTGTAAAAATTACATCCAAAGTGCTTCTGGCATATGGAATAAATTAAAATTATCTACTTTGATGGCAAAAGCCTTTTCTTATTAGTTTTTGTGGAGAAAACTATTAAGATTTATTTGTATTTGTCCTTGGGGTCATGGAGCCGTTTGTGCAAAAAACAAACAAACAAACAAACAAACAACCCTTTTGGTTTCCCTTTTCCCCCCTTCAGCCTTAGGAACAGGGGATGATAAATGTAGGTGGGCTTTGAACTGTATTTCTGGTTTTGCAAAGATTTGTAAGAACAACTGCCCTCAAAACCGTAACTTAAGTAACATCATTGGTTGATCTATCTAACTACTAGTACACCTTCCTAATTTGCATCTTTTCCTCTAGGTACCTAGTTTTATTTTAGCTTGAGGAAGAGGCTCAAAGACTCCACATACACGAGAGGTTCAGGGACAGAAAGTTAACTGAGGTATATATGACATTCTGAGCTATGGATGAGGTAAGGTGTCTTGAGGGCTTCAAGAGGTCATTATAGGATGATAAGAAGAGCAGATGTTTAGGAATTAAAAGTTTGTCCTGTCCTACAGATAGACCATGAAAAGGTATTTCTGGCAATAACTCTTTTATGGGCAAGGCCCCTAATTTACATTCATTAAGGGAGAGGTTAAAGTTCCTCCTGAGCCTGCAGGGTCTTTATTGCCCTCAGCTCAAAATAATCCACATTCCAAAGTGGCATACTTGGAGAGGCCTCTTCTGAACCCTTGCTAGTACACTATCCTGCACAAGTTGGGCTTGGAAGGAACCTTAGAGATCATCCACTCGCATATGAGGAAATCAAAGAATGCGAGAGGAAATGATTCACCCAATCACACAGATGAAGTGACAAAACTGGGACGAGATCCCATTTCACGTGACTGCCTATCAAGTCACCCATGTAATTCCCATGATTCTGAACACAGTCTCAAATGTGCCTGTGTACCCGTGGACTGTGTAATATCAACATTAAATCTGCTTAAGTTGTATTTTTGGCAAAATTAGTTCCCACTCACGTGGGTCCATAAGTATGCTCAGGTTTGCCTGTCCATCCGTCACTTCTGGAGTGTTCTTATGTGTAGTACAGTTGTTTTATGGCTGTGTGCAGCCTGCTATGTATGTGTTCTCTGTTCTAAGATGAAGGATGTGTGTCAACCTGCGGCTGTTGGTTTTGTGTCTATGTGATTGCTTGGTGCCTAAGGGCAACTGTGATTCTGTAGTTGCATGTGTATATGGCAGGACTGTGGTCTATGGGCTGCTGTGTACCTATTTATGTGCCTCTTTTCGTGTTGAAAGGTGCATGTCTGCTGACCACTGTGTGTCCATCTGGATGTGTGTTTGTACACAGTAAAGGCTGTGGGTTTAACTGTAGCCACGTGGACTGCCTGTTGAAAGGCTGAGGGGAACCTGTCCTTTTCCTTTATCCCCGGATTATGAGAACATGTGGGTAGCCGTGTGTGTCCGGGAGAGGAATGTTTGTGTCTCACACAAGCTCGGTCCTCACCCAAGAACTGGGGTTACGTCTAGTTCAGGGATGCTTTGGCTTTGCTTTCCCTGGAGGTCTGGCCTCCCCCCTTTCCCCCCTCCTCCCCTCCGCCAACTCCCGGGAGCAAAAGCCCTTGGGGACTGGGGCGGGGGGCGGAGGGGTTGTTAGCAGCCTAGCCCCGCCCCCCCCACTCCAGCCACGCCATTGGCTCAGTCCGCGGTGACGTCGCGGGGATCGCAGACAGAACCCCCGGCGCCCGGAGCGCGGGAGGTATTGTCCGTCACCCCGCCGCCTCCTCACCTGGCCCCCAGGCGCGTCTTTATCCCTGCAGCCCGGAGCCGGTGCCGGCAGCCGCCGTCTCCGCCATGGTGTCCCCGGTCACCGTGGTGAGTGAACGAGCCAGCGAGCGAGCCAGCGTTCTGCGCGGCCGGAGCCCACCGGCCCGGGGACTGCACTGCGGCGGGCCAGAGCCCCCAGGGGCCGAGGAAGGGGAGGGGTCCCGCAGCGGAGGTCCCCCCGGCCGGAGGCGGGCGCTGTCAGGGCCTCCCGGCTTCCCAGGCCCGCGGCGCCCTTCCTCCGCGCGCCCCCCGCCCCTCCGCGTCTGGGAGGGACACAGTGGGCACGTGACTCGGAAGCGTGACTCTGTTGATTTCTGCGTGTCTGGCACGGGTCGGCGGGAGTGCTGCCGTGGACGAGGAAGGGGGCAGGCGCTTGCTGCTGGCTTTTGCGTGGGCAGACTACGGGGATGCGTGGGAGAGGGCGAGGGAGGGCAGGAGGGTGACTGGGTCCTCCGGGGAATCCTGTCCCTTTCCTCCCCTTCCTCATTTTATCAACAAGTCTGGGTCGGGGAGGGGACGCACCTGAGTCAAAGCTTCGTGGATAAGACGCAGCAGGAAGAGGGGTCATTATCTATTGACACCTCTTCCTGTTCCGACTTTCTCAACTCTAACCCTTTCCCCATATTTTCTCTAATGCTGGGTTCTTTACGACTGTCAAAGTCTCCCCGGCTACTACTGGCTATTTCTTCTAGAAAATATGGGGTTGGGGGAGGGGTTTGGAGCAGATGTTGCTGCTTTCAGGGGCTGGCTGGTGGATGCTGGGAAGATCTGGGTTCAGTGGGGGCTGTTCATCTGTCTCCTTCAGTCTCCTGCTCTGCCCTGCCCTGCCCTGCCCTGCCCTGCCCTGCCCAGCCCAGCCTAGTTGGGGGGGATATCCAGAGGAAGGGACTTAGTCATCTTGTCTTCCTGTTCTCACCCTCGCAGAGTAATGGCAGTCTTAGACCCTGGACCCACCCATCTTCCTCTTCCCAACCTCCTTCATCAGTCTGGTCAGTCCCCAGGTATAAGTGGTGATCTGGAAACTGAGTGTGTCCCCTGAGCCCTGTGCTGGACAGCTCACCCAGACAGGGGCACAGTCACTTTGGGCAGAATGTGGGTGTACAGGGCACCTCAGCTGCCCTGAATAGCTCTTAGAGACCTTGTACCAGAAGCTCAAGGAAAGGAGTTTCAGGGGATCACATCTTCAGGATATCTCAGAGCTTGTTCCCCATCTCCTCCCAAGGATTGTGGAGCTTTGGAACAAACTTAGAGAGTGCCTGCAGTGACCTTGGACACAATCTTTCTTTAGCTGCCCTCCCTCCCCAGTCCGGCTGAGTCCAAGTCAGCTGCTCTAACTTCCCCCTCATAGTTCCCCATGTCCTCCCAGCCTGTCTGCTGGCTTCAGATCAAAAGCTGGACAGAGAACCCCCACCCCCTTCCTGTCTCTCTTTCTGATGTGCCTTGAATTGTGTTCTCTGGGAAATGAGACTGACACCCTCTCTCCCTCCAACCTCCAGGTCCCTGAAATTGCAGGTGTTTCAGGGGCAGTTTTGCTCCCAACTCCTGGGTCCATTTCTCTAGCCCAGTGGTCGGCAAACTGCGGCTCGCGAGCCTCATGTGGCTCTTTGACCCCTTGAGTGTGGCTCTTCCACAAAATACCACATGCGGGTGCGTACGTACAGTGCGATTGAAACTTCGTGGCCCATGCGCAGAAGTCGGTTTTTGGCTCTCAAAAGAAATTTCAATCGTTGCACTGTTGATATTTGGCTCTGTTGACTGAGTTTGCCGACCACTGCTCTAGCCCGTATCCCTAGCTCCTCACCTTGCCCATGATGGTTACCTTTACACTGGAGCAGTTGGAGTGGAGGCTGAGGAGCAGACTGGCTGAGGAGAGAGCCCGTGGGGCCTGGGGTGGTTGGCAGTGTACCACATCACTCATCCCTGGCACTCACCTGGTGTTGCACCAAGGCCCTAAGCCTGTGCCCTGGCCCCGCTGCTGAGGATCATGAGTTGGCCAGTTGGCCAGGTGTCTCTGTGGTTTTCTGTTGACTGCACTCCAGACAGCTGAGGGCTGATGTTGGCAGAGAGGAGCTAAAGGGGCTTTGGGGAGGGACAAGGAGGGAGGCAGGAAGGGTGAAGCGTTTGGGCTGCAGGAGAGGACATTATCCCTCTGGCCCTGCCCCAGGGTCAGCAATGGATATGGCCAGCAGGAATAGTGGAGCCCTTCCCCTTCCTAATGAATGAAGCCTCAGGGTAGTGATGGGCTTGTTCACATTCTGCTGGCTGGTTGGGGCAGGCCAAACTGGTTTGTGTGTGTGTGTCAATCCTCCATACTTGGGAGGTGGGCCTGTCTCTGGGGTGAATGTCTGGGCTGGCTCTGAACTCCCGAGCTCTGAGTGCTGCCTTGTCCTATGTCCTCCAGGTGAAGAGTGAGGGGCCCAAGCTGGTGCCCTTCTTCAAGGCCACCTGCGTGTATTTTGTGCTCTGGCTGCCCTCGTCCAGCCCGTCGTGGGTCAGCGCCCTCATCAAGTGCCTGCCCGTCTTCTGCCTCTGGCTCTTCCTTCTGGCCCATGGCCTAGGATTCCTGCTGGCCCACCCCAGTGCCACACGCATCTTTGTAGGGCTCATCTTCTCCACCCTAGGTGATGCCTTCCTCATCTGGCAGGACCAGGGCTACTTTGTACACGGTCAGTTGCTGCAGTAGCTACCTGGGAGGAATCCTGGGGTTGGGGGCTAGAGAGTCCTACAGGGCTAAGGATTTGGGAGCTTTGGAACAAGAATATGGGGAATCTGAGGGGTTTTGAGACCAGTAACTGTGGGGCCCCTGTTGGAGGATGACCTGGCTGGTGATCTAGTGGTCAGTTCTGGAGTTCCTCAGGGGAGTTGGGGTCTTTACCTTTGTGGATTCCTTCCCACCTCTGTTCCTCCCAAAACAGAGCTCTTGGGTTACCCCAAATACTCCATTCCCACCCCGCCCGTGTACTCATCACTCACCTAAGCCTGCCCTCAGCAGCGCCTCATTCTCTCACTCCCAGGTCTACTGATGTTTGCTGTGACCCACATGCTCTACGCCTCAGCCTTCGGCATGCGGCCATTGGCTCTTCGGACAGGTCTGGTGATGGCAGTGATGTCGGGCCTGTTCTATGCCTTCCTCTACCCGGGCCTCTCAGGTCCCTTCACCTACTTGGTGGGGGCCTACGTGGCCCTTATCAGCTTCATGGGCTGGCGGGCTATAGCAGGGCTGCGGCTGGTCGGGGCGGCCTGGCGCTGGACTGAGCTGGCGGCTGGCAGTGGTGCAGTGCTCTTTATCATCTCTGACGTGACCATCGCTGTCAACAAGTTCTGCTTCCCCGTGCCCTACGCGCGGGCACTCATCATGTCCACCTACTATGCTGCCCAGATGCTCATTGCCCTGTCAGCTGTTGAGAACCGGGAGCCAGTGGAAGACTACAGACTGAGCAAGGCCAACTGATACCCCAAGGGCTAGGGTCTGGGTCACCTGTCCTCTCCTGGGACTGGGGTCCAGAACCTGGGAACCTGCAAGAGTTGGTTCCGGATGGCTGCAGTTTCAGACTGAGGCAGCAGGTACCACCTGGAAAATGTACGAGTTTGATGGGGTGAGCAGGAAAGGATCTCTAGCAAAGCTGGTGGTCGAGGACAATGCTGAGAGCTAAAAAGAGGCAGACCGATATTCCTTGCTGGAGCCAGAAGTAGACGTCTCCCCACCTCTACCCCATTGGGATTGTCAAAACCCCTCTGGAGGGTGATGGTGCTCAGCTTCTTGACCTCCCCGCACTTCTACTAGATGGAAGAGTCTGGCTCACCCACTCTCACTCTTTCTGATCTATGTAGAGTTGAGGGGGAGGGGAGAAATCTGTGCTAAGGCTTGAAGCCCCTTTCAAAGGCCCCTAGTTGGGAAGATTGGATGGAGTGGAGTCTCCCTTTCCCTCACTTATCCTTGTTACTTGAACAATCGCAATCTCTGTGTGGTGGGTAGGAAAGTGCCTGACCAAGTAGGCAAGAGAGGGGATTCATTGGCCTGGGAGCTTGGGGTATCAAGGATTCAAGTTGGTCCCATCTCTCTCAAAGGCCAGCCCAGAGCTCAGGCCCCATCACCACCCTCAGACCCTATCCCCAGGGCTAGGGTGAACCATGCCAAAGGAAGGGGCCAGCCTGTGTGCGTCTGTGTGTGTGCAATTTGTCTCCCAGCCTGTGTCTTTCTCTGCCATCTGTCTCTGTTCTGCTGTCTGTCAATGTCTTATAGGGAGAGGCCTCAGGGAGCTGCTGAAGGGATACTGAGCCTGGCTTGGAGAGCTGGGAGTCCCCCAAAACACCCCCCAAGTTCTTTCTTCCTACCACTCCTGCACTGGGAGCACGAGGAGGGGGGCTCCAATGACACTCTAGGGTCATAAGACCCAAGGCACATTCAATGCAAGGTGAGCAAGGATGAGACAACTCCATCCTTTACTGTTCATATGAAAAAACAAAAATAAAAACCAAGGGCCGCTGGCTGCCCTGCTTGTCTGTCTGTGTGGCGCTTGCCTATCCTGGAGAGGAGGGTGTGGGGGCATAGAGCCAGGGGCCCTGGATGTCCTCATAGTCTGGGTCACAGTACTGGCCAGTGCATCTTGGCGCCAGGCTGGTTCCCTGGCTCTGGTAACACTGCTGGTTGGAGTGGGTCTCACTTCCCTAGTCACATGTGTGGGTGAGAATGTAGTTCAGGAGGATGGGGGATGGGTAGAATTTGCCTCTGTCCAAATTTGTCCTGAGGCACTTGCCTGTGCATGGGTGCCCAGCCAGCACCTTTGGTGGTCCTTAGTTACCCAGTGTCCTCCTGCTGCCCACCTCCTCCCTGCCTCACCCCAGGCCTGCTGCCTGCTCCAAACGATCCAGATTCCCTTCAACCATCTTCTCTCTTCTTAGACCCAGGGCTCAGTTGAACAGCTTGGAGGAATGGGATTAGACTGGGTCATTCATACTTTTGACGTGAAGCCCTGGTAGAATTATGTTTCTCCCATACTCCAGGGACATTTGCATCTTAATGGGCAGTGCTCTGACCCAGAATTTGAAAGGGAAGCCTTGGGTGGTTTTGAATAGTAGAGGGGTTGTATAGTTATGGGGATATGACAGAAGGCAATGCAGGTCCCTTGTGGGTATTGAATGAATCAGTGATTTTCAAAAAAGGGTTTTTACAGAAATCTCTGGTGGGAGATAGCAAAAGAATAAGTAAAGGAGGGAGGCTCAAAGACCCCTATCCTTTTTTTTTTTTTTTTTTTAAAGGGAAGGATTCCACTGCAAAAACAAGTTTGAAACCTAGAGCTGGATGACTAATTCTTTCTAGTTCTGAGATGCTCTAGTTCTCAACATTGGGAACCCTGGGCACTAAAGAGGCAAGGTCCCGAGGCCCTTCAAACCCCAGAACTTTGATGACAGACCTACATGATGTAAAGAAATGGGAGGGAACAGGATGAGGAGAAGGATGAATCAGGCAAGACTTGCCCACCCATGCCAGGAGAGGAGGGGAGGGTGCAGTGTGGCTACGGAGGAGGGGAAGGCAAAGGCCCAGTCAAGCGGGGGCTGGTCACTCTCTATGTGGGTGGGTTTGGACCAAGCTCTCCGCAGTCTGGGTTGTGTGAATCCCCATTCCTCTTCCACTTCCATCTCCTGGGTCCCTGCTGTACACCAACTGTACACCACCCTCAGAGACAGGAAAGGGTGAGCTTGCTCAGTTTATTGTCCCATCCCGTCATTGAATGTTTACATTGACAAGCACCAGAGAGCAAACTGGGTTTCCCTCACTGGGGCCATATAGAGGACAGGCCAAGAGGACCCACATCACAACATCCTGATGCCGGGACTGGGATGGAGCTCACATAAGGTACTTCGATTTCTTCTGCAGGCTCTCCGTGACTGATGCTAGAATTGTTTTGTCATCTTTGTCTGAAACAGCAAGGCAAGTGTTTGTTAGTTTAGTGATGCCAGGGTTAAGGGAAACTCCACATAGCTGGTTACTATGCAGGAACTGCCTGGGGCCCTCAATTCTTCCCTGGGGCTGGGCCCCAGTTCTAGTCTCCCAAGGTCAGCTGAGTGTGTGTAGCCAAGAGCTGCCAGTTATTCAGCACTTAATATTTGTCAGGCACTGTGCCAGGCACTTCCATGCACTATCTCACTTAAGCCTCACAACAGCCCTAAGAAGTAGATGAGAAAATGGGCACAGAATGGCTTGCCAAGGTCACGCGTCTGGTCAGTGGTGGAGCCAGGGCCCTGGCCCATGTGTTTAACAACCAGAATTGAGTTGTCAGGGATCTCTCTCCAGCTCTGGTATGAAATCTAGATATCTCCCACAGTGCCTTCCCTGGTCTAGTTCTGTCACATAGTTCAGCAGCCACTCCGAAGGCATCACCTCAGTGTGGCAGGCATTTAGCTGACTTGAGAGACAGAGCAACAGGACAAGGTCCTTTCCCCCAGGAAGGGCATCTATAACAGGATGAAACAGGTCTATAACTAGGGAGACCGTGGACATCAATGGAATGTCTTGGAGAGTTCAGGGAGCGGCAGTGGATGTAGCTCGGAGAGGTAGTTGTGGGCAGGGTGGGGCCTTGTTGTTTGGGATTTTATTGAGAGGATCATGGGAAGGCTAGGAAGTTAAGTAGGAGGGAACAAGGAAGGTCAGCTTTGCATTTAGTTCATGCTACTAGCTGTGTAGCTGTGAAGACAGTAGACTGTGTTGGAAGGCATAAAATATTTCCCCTACATGTGCACACACGAGCAGAAATGTGGCACATACATGCAGAGTGTGAGCATCCACTAGGTTCCCTTTAGCCCTCTCCTCATTTGTGCATCCCATTTCCCCTTATCCAAGACCAGTAGTTTTCAATCTTGAATCACTTGCAAACATTTGTAACCTAAAGATTCTTTCCATGACTCTGCCAGAGAGACTGTGATTGGGGGGTCAGTGTCTTTTTCAAGGCAAGTCTAGGCCTACCAAGGGTTGCCAACTACAGTCGCCGGAGGGTTTGCCAACTCTCACATCTGCAGGGGCCAGGCACATAACAAATGACATTGAGGGTGGAGAGTGGTACCAAATATGGCCCACGTTTAACCACCCGATGGCAGATTAAATACAAAACAATGCCAGCCATATGAAGAGAGTCAGCAACCCCCAGGACTGCCATTTTGTGCCTCTGCCCCAGATGGGAAACAACCCGTTTCCCATGCCCACCCCACCCCGGCTCTTCCCGCAGCACTCTCACCATAGACGGTGAGTTTGCAGCTGCTGTGGTCCTTGCCCAGCTCGTTCTCCACCAGCACGCTGTACTCGCCGCTGTCCTTGAGTGTGCAGGTAGGGATGACAATTGTGCATACCCCGCTGGTGGAGTTGTACCAGAACTTGGAGTTGGCTGTGATGTTAACGTCACCCTTGTAGAGGGTCACAGTGGGCTGGGGGTTCCCAAGGAAGGCACAGGTCATGGTGCAGTCCTGGCCACGCAGCACCGTGTGGGGCTTGAGCGGAGTCAGGAAGCGTGGCGCATGGCGCCAGTCCTTCTTCTCATATGGCTTTAGCTTGGCGCTCAGGTCTTCGACTGCGAGGATGGAATGCAGAGGCTGTGAGCATCTCCAGGTCCCTACCAGCTCAGAAGGTGCCCTTGAGACCCATCACATGGAATTTTGATGACCTGGGTTAGATTCCCAGATGCCACCAACTCTGGGGACTGACTTTTTATTGCTTCCTAAAGTTCTCCTACCACCACCCTCCCACCCACCTTACCATTTCAGGGTTTTATACTTTCCAGACCCTGGAGTCCTAGTCTTCTTTCTAGCCACCAGCTTCCCAGAACTGAGGTGTTATCCTGCTTTTAATTCCCCCTCCAAGCTTTCCTCAGTGTCCTCCCAGCCTCCATGATCTCAGCTCTCTCCTATATAGTCCTGCATTTCACATTTCCTGACACTGTCCCCCCGCTTAACCCCTTCCCTCCACAGTTGCTGGACTTCATGCCCACTCCCTGCTCCTTGGAGACCCTTCCTAGTCCTCACTGCCTTCAGCCCCTGGTCTCAGGACCACTCTTAGCACTACACCCCGCCCCTCCCTCTGGCCCAATACTGTCCCCCAAGGGTATCTCCCCACCTCCATCTTAGTCTCACTCCTCAGTGAACCCCAAAGGTGGCTTCTCCCCTAGGCTTCCTGACCTTTATTGCTCTGCCCAGCTTCCCAATGTTCCCACTCCCACCTCAATGGTTCTCTGATTTTACCTTAAATCCTTGGTACCCTCTTGCATCAAGGGATCTCAGGCATAACCTGAACCCCTAAACACCCTGACTCACTCTTGTCCTTGTTGACGAGCCAAGTGTCCTTGGAGTCCAGGGGATCACTGTCACCGATTTCGTTCCGAGCCAACACTCGGAAGTAGTACTTCCTGCCAGGGAGCAACCCGGTCACGGTGTACTTGTTGCTGAAGACGCGCTCTGCTGCTGTGAACCAGGTGGCGGTGCTCGCATCCCGTTTCAAGATGACGTAGTGGGCCTCACCGTCCTCCTGCACATCAGGGCTGTGGTTCCAGTTCAGAGTCACCGTGTTGGGAACCTCCTCAAACAGCCGTAGGTTTGTGGGTGGCCGTGGAAAATCTGGAATAGTCAGAGGGTCCATCAGCCCTTAGGGGTTTAAGGCTTTATGTAAGCTTCCAGCACTCTCTAAACTTTTATTTTTTAAATAACTGACTTGTCTTACAAATTGAGTCTTTTAAAAAAACACACGTTTTTATTGATTTTAGAGGGAGAAAGGGAGAGAGAGATAGAAACATCAATGATTAGAGAGAACCATCCGTTGACTGCTTCCTGCACTCTCCCTACTGGGGACCCAGCCCGCACCCTGGGCATGTGCCCTGACCCGAAATGACCTGGTGACCTCTCAGTGCATGGATACGACACTGAACCAACTGGGCCACACTGGTCAGGGCCACCCCAGTTTTTAATGGATTATCTTCCTCTGTACCTCCTGCCTGGCCAGGGAGATACTGGAGTTGGAGGAATCAGAAACGTGCAGGCCCTGCACCAGGCCTGGGGGTTCTGGGGCACAACACGCATCCAGTCAGCCCCCAAACTCATTTTCACCCATTCTCTGCTCTGTTTTTCTGAACCTTCTCTACATATGTTCTGAAGCTCACCAGATATGGCAGCAGAAGCTGAAACAAGGGCTTGGTCCTAGTTCAGTGCCCTTGGAGCTTCAGGACAGTGAGAAAAAGTGGCAACAGCCCTCCCCCTTAAGGCAGAGGCAGATAAAGCCTTACTTTGTGGCACCAGAGAAGCCTTCACTTCCTGAAGGCATGATTGTAGTGGTAGGAAAGCAAGCACAGAGGGAGCTACATTTTGGAGACTGTGCAGCGATGCTCCTCGAGGCCTCTGCCACCGTCATACCTGCCACTCGTACATGGATGTCATAGTGTGCCTCTCCAAACTCATTCTGGAGCAAGATGCGGTACACCCCCGAGTCGGAGCGCTTGGTGCTGTTGATGAGGAACTGGGAGTGGTTTTTGCCCTTGGTGATAGTTTCCCTGCCTTTGGTGGGGATGCCATCTTTCTGCCAGATCACGTTGGGAGGTGGTGAGCCCTGGTGGTGACAGGAGATGGCACCATGGGTCACCCAGGTGGTATTTGGGGGCAGGTTCTCCCCCAATGTTGAGGAGTCTCCTGCCAGGCTCTGGTGTCAGGCGCCTGGCGAGGGGCAGAGGCAGAGACTACGAAAACTACAGCAGCTATCTTGGTTAAGTGGTGGACATCGGGGGCCAGGGTCAGGAATGACTCACGGAGAAGGCGGCATGGATGCAGAGGGCTGTCCCAGCACGAACCACCATGTGACTCTTCAGCCGGGCACTGAGGTCAAATTTGGGGGCAGCTGAGATGGAGGAGACAGAGATTGGGGCATGCATCTTGCTTTCCAGAAGACTCAGTTTAAGCCTCCCCTCCAAAGCCTTTCCCAACCTCTCCTCCTTCATGCCCTCATCATAGGCCATACAGACATCTAACAGCCCTGCATCACTGTAAAGCATTTATCTGTTTTCTCATCTGTCTTCCTCTAATCATATATAAAACCCTTGAGAACAGGTCGAGTGTTTTATTTGTTTCATTATCCCTCACACTTCCTTTGGCACACAGTAGGTACTATTTGGCCCATAATGGGGTATTTTTTTGGTGGGGAAGCCCCTAGGATCACCTCTGGCTCTGTCCAGGCACAGCAAGTATGGAAGACTTTTTCTTGATCACAGTATGACCCAATTTTCCCCTGTGGAATGAGGTCCCAGCGAGGAAGGTTTGGAAGCTAGGATAAACCCCTGGCCCTCTGTGCTCTCACCTGGTGGTGGCATGGCACGGACCCCCTCATCCAGCTCCACGGGCTCCCCAACCCCAGCCTCATTCACAGCCCGGATTCGGAAGAAGTATTTCTGCCTCTCGGTGAGGCCTCCCACCGTGTAGCAGGTGCCCGAGATGGGGATCTTTGTGCACTTGGACCACTCTTTGGAGTCTTCAGCTCGCATCTCCAGGATGTAGCCAGAGGGTGGGTCTCCCTCTGCAGGCTCCCGCCAGGCCAGGGAGATACTGGAGTTGGAGGAATCAGAAACGTGCAGGCCCTGCACCAGGCCTGGGGGTTCTGGGGCACAACACGCATCCAGTCAGCCCCCAAACTCATTTTCACTCAATCCCGTGCCAGTTCCCACATTCAATAGCCCTGAAAACTAACTTCACAACTTCTATCTCCACTCTCACAATTAATACCCTCAATACCTGACCTTGCATATTCAATAATCTCCAAGTTCAATTCTCTCACTTGACTCAACACTTGCACCCTTGAAGTCAGTATCCTCCAAATTCAACATATTATACACATTCAACCCCTCTATATGCAACCCCCCAACCTTTAACCCACCTATCTCCACCACATCCATTCACATGCAGTATCGCCACCTCAACTCCTAAATTCAACACTCTCCCACCATCTACCTAGCACTACTACCCCATTCTCAACCATGCTTCTACTACCTCACGTAATACCAGAAATACTCAGAGTTTAATAAAAATTTTTTTTTCCCAACCTGCCTCCTCATTGTCTCTGGCTCTCAATCTTTATTTGTTGGCTTTCTTATGTGTCTGAATTCTGTCTCTCTGGTAGGCTGGAAGCTCCCAGAAAGTGAAGACTCTTTGATACTGCCCCCTCCCCACCCCATTACACTTTCCCATAGAAGCAGTCCTCTTTTCACGGTGAATAGGCTAATTCCACTATGTGTTGGGGCCTGGCAGCCCCTAACTCACTGACAGGGTCTCTGGCCACCACTGAGTTGGATGGTATACTGGGCTGTCCGGGGCCTGCCTTATTCACAGCTATAACTCGGAATTCATATTCTGTATCCTCCAGGAGACCATCCACTGTGCATTTGGTGCCTGAAATGGGAATTTGAGTGGTCATGAGGCCAGGAGGTCCACGCAATAAGAGGGCAAGGAAGAGGGGGTCGTGGATGCTATTAAAATCCCCAAAGGAGTTGGGGAAGGGAGTATGTTCAGATCAACAGGGGTCATGGTCTATCCAGCAAAGCCTCTCTTAGTCCCTTCTGGGACTCTGTCTCCAGGAACTCACCCTGGATGGGGTCCTTGTTGAATGGCACCCACAGGTTACTGCCTTTCTTCCTCCGTTCTACAATGTAGCCGAGCACTGGGGCTCCCCCATCCTGGGTGGGGGCATTCCACGTGATGGTCACGGTCTCTTTGGTCACATCAGTCACTTGAGGCTGGGAGGCAAGACCAGGGGGCTCTATAGGGGATGGAGAGAGGGCAGAGGTTAGGAGAGGGAGCACATTGACAGTTGCCCACCCCATGCTGACTTCTGGCTGCCTCCTTAAAAACATACACTCAACTTAAACCCATGATTCTTAACTCTGGTTGCACATTAATATGAAGTGGGAAGAACAAAAGAACAAAAAACACACCACCAATAACTAGTGTCTAGGTCCTACCTCCAGAGAGTTTAATTTAATTGGCCTGGGGTGGAGGCCAGGCACCAGCATTTTTAAAAAGACTTCTGGTGATTCTAATGTGTAGCCAAGATTGAGTATCACCCACTTAAACCTTCCAACATGTGTCACCCCCAATGCCCCAGTTTTTAAAAATTTATTTTGTGTGTGTGTGTGTGTGTGTGTGTGTGTGTGTGTGTGTGAGAGAGAGAGAGAGAGAGAGAGAGAGAGAGAGAGAGAGAGAGGCTGTTACACTTATTTATGCAATTTATGCATTTATTGGTTGACTTCTGTATGTGCCCTGACCGGGGATTGAACCCACACCTTGGCATATTGGAATGACACTCTAACCAACTGAGCTACCCAGCCAGGTTGCTCCAGTTCTTAAGGTACTGTCTTGACACGTTGGGACATGGGATCAGTTGGAAGGAGTGTAGCAAGTAATTAAGTAGTAATCTTAATTAAAATATTGATGTTATCAAGGGTTTTCTTTGGAAAAAAGTCTTAGCATGGATTAAGGTTATCCCTAAAGCAACATCTCTCACTTGGGCTTGGGGATGATTTCTGGAGTGAAGAAACCAAGTGGAGTCAGGTCCCTGGAATTGTGCACAGTTTTGGAAATATACGTAGGAGTATGTTGTGCATGTGCTCTGACTGGGAAAAGTTGAGAATTCCTGCCCCACAGGATATTTGGCTCTTATTCTGGAATCCATCTGTCTCATGGGTGACTAGAGAAATGACCCTGTGAAATTCCCCACAGACCAGCATTCCTCACTGGCTAAAGGCCCCCATCCTGAACCCTGAGTGTGCCACTGAGCTTGGGGCTATCTCACTGACCAATAGGATTTCCTGCAAACACTTCATCTGTCTCCAGAGGGTCGCTCACTCCTTCTGAATTGACGGCCAGGATGCGAAACTGGTAGGCTTTTCCCTCTTCCACTTTGTTGGTGGAGAACTTGGTGACTTTGCTGTCCACTTCGCCTATTTTAATCCAGGACTTCTTGCCGACTGCCCTCCGCTCCACTATGAACTGTGTCACAGGCCGCCCACCATTGTCCTTTGGGGCCTTCCACTTCATGTGCACACAACTACCCGAGAGCTCCAGGAACTCCACTCGGCCCTGCGGAGGCTTGGGACGGTCTGAGGACAGAAGATGCCGTCAGAATGGGGCTTTGGAGCAAAGGGTCAAAGGGATTCATCCCACTTGCCAGTGGCCCAGCCAGACTAAATCATAGCTAGATTCTGAACTTTCTGGATCCCCCACCCTTCCCTGTGTCCACTGCCCCTCCTTCTAAGACCTGTCCAAAGATTTGATCCTTGCCCCCCTGAGTCTCCTGTCTGCCTCGGAGTGGGTGGGCTAAAGACCTGAGGGGCCTTGTCAGACCCCCATCTTGTCCCCTTCCAGACAAGATCTCCCCCTCTTCTGAGCTTCCAGAACTCCAGTGTTCTCTGGTATTAGACATGTTAGAATTACATGTCTACAAGTATCTGTCCCTTTTGGGTTGAGGGACTGCTGAGGATACTTCACCTCTGTGTCCTCAGGACTGAGAACACAAAGGAGGTGCTAAATTTTGCTATTGGATTGAACCGAAACCCAAACCTTCCCACCCCACAGCTTGATAGAGATGCAGGAGGAGGAGGTAGGAATGGTGTCTGTGTGTTGCATGTGGAATATGAGTTCATCTTCTCATCTCTTTACTCAACCTTATGCTCTGACCCATCTCAAATCCCATTCCCACTCTTATTCCAAGTTTTTCTCCAATCTCTTTTTATCCTCAACCCCACTCCCAACTCTAATACGCTCCCCAACTAACCTCACTTCCATCCCTAAAATCCCACCATTTTTACCTCATTGCCACCATACTCCCAACCATGTCCTCATCTCCAAGTCAATAACAATACTTAAGTAACATTTGAAGGTCTATTATATGCTATGCACTATGCTGCATGCTTTATTCACTTGAAGTAGATACTTTAAAAAAAATCACCCTCTTCCACAGAGAAACTGAGGCTTAGGAAGGTTAATTGACTTGCCCAAGGCCACCTAGTTAGGAAGTGGGGCTTCTGGCTACAAAGCCAGAACTCTATTGCCATTCTCAACCCAAACTCCAACTCTGTCTCCAGTCTGCCTCCTACCCTGAGCACTGGACGCAGGTGCCCTCAGCCCAGCCCACCCAGGGTCCTGCCCTTACCCAGCACGTTGAGGTGCAGAGTGGCTGTGGCTGAGCCATGGTCATTCTTGAGCTTGAGCAGGACAAGGCCGCTGTCCTCACGCACGCAGTTGGAAATGGTGAGCAACGCCTGGTCTTCCCTGCGCTCCATGGATACGCGTTCCTCCTCCGTCACCTCCACACCATCCTTGTACCATGTCACTTTGGGCAGTGGCTTTGCCCGGAAGGGCACCTTGATGTTTGCAGTGTGGCCCACCTTCACAGTCACTGGGTGCGCAGCAAGTGCCTCCAGTAGGGAGGGGTCGATAGTAGGAGGATCTGCAGGGCCGGATGGTAGGGAAGACTCACCCAGTAGGGATGGGGGAGGAGTCAAGGGGGTGGAGGAAGAGCATGTGGGCGGGGCAGGCGTGGTTGAGGTTTGTCTATAGTGGGACCTTACCTGCGATGAATACCGAGGCTTCACTCTCAGCGCCCTTGGCCCGAAACGTGTACTTGCCCTCATGCTCTGGGCCCATATTGGGGAAGATGAGCTTATGCACCGCACCCTGCTTCACGATCTGCACGCCTGGCAAATCCGTGATCTGGGGGGTGAGGGGTGGGTGTGAGTGCGAGTGTGTGCCCGCTGAACCCCTTCCTCCATGGTCCCCTTCCCTAGCCCCTGCTCCAACCTCTTTGCCATCCTTCAGCCACACGCCCTCCACCTTCTCATCGTTCAGCACTACGCACAGCTCAGCCGGGCTGCCTGTGGCCGCATGCACATCAGACATTCCACTCTTCACGGAGGCCAGGCGCTCTAGGGAGAAAGGGAGTGGAGGCTTTGGGAAGGGGCAGGTGTACCGCGTATTTCAAAATCATTTATGACAAGCAGGAGGTTTGGAAATGGTCAATGGGCGATTGGGAAATGGTCAGTGTGGGAATTGGAGCAAGTTGGATGAGAAGTTGGGAAAAGGTCAGTGGCACTGGGAAATGGCCACCAGGAAGACTAGGAGATGACTAATGGGGTTGGGGTGGGGGTAGCCAATCGTTCGAGAATGGTCAGCGGGACTTATGATGATGCTCAGTCAAAGAAGGAGAATAGATGGTGGGCATGCAGGTGGTTGGTGGAGTTGGGATGATTAGTTGTGGTGTTGCTGGTCTGTGGGAGGCCCAGGGTCATTGGGAATTGAGGGTGTTAAGGGTCAGTGGGCAATGGTCCAGGCTAGTGAGTGGGGGCTGGCCAGGATCAAGAGGTGTGGGATGATCACGGTTGCTGGGGATAGTCAGAGACTAGAAGTAAAGGATGAATGAAGTGAAGGGATTTTGGATAGAGTTCAAGAGATAGGGGATGATCAGGATCTAGGAGGTAGAAGATGTTCAGAGCCTGGGAGGTCAGAATGTGGGAGATGGGGGTGGTCAGAGTGGGGAGGTAGAAACTGATCATGGTCTGGGGGAGGGTTGGAGTCATAGGGGGCTGATCCATATCCAGACTGACAGGGTGTGTACCCTCCACGGTGACTGTGGCAGTACTGCAGTATTCAGTGGGGTCCCCATCCTGCATTGCGACCACGGTGTACTCGCCACCGTCACTGAGCTGTGCATCCTCAATGATCAGCTCTGCTCGCTTGCCCTCATGGCTCATGCTGTACTTGGTGCTGCGCTCCAGCAGCTGCCCATCCTTCTTCCAGCGCAGTGTCACATTCTTGGATGTCAGCTCACACTCAAGACATGCACGGCTCCTCTCTTTCACACGTACATTCTTGAGGGTGCTCACAAACTTGATGGGGATGCCTGCAGACAGAGAAACACTTGGACCTGCCCCCAACCACCTACATCTCCTTCTGCAGCTACTTGCTGCCCTGATCATCTTTTTGGCCCCAGGAAGCACAGGGACTTGTGACGTGGAGTGTGTTTACTTGCTAGCTGACTGCAATGCACTCATTCTCTGAGACTCCGTTTCCTCATATATAAAATGGGATAAATGTCCCCTGGTAACCCCAAAGATAACTGCATTGTCTCTCCGTTGTCTGCGTCTTTACACATACTATTCCCTCTTCTGAGAATGTCCCCTCCTCTCCCTCCTTCTCTGAAAGCTGAACTACTTTTTGTTCTTCTTGGTAAAGCTTGGCCATCACCTCATCACATTCTTTCTGACATGGCCAGGTGGTGCCTTTTCTTTGGGCTCCTTCAGCTTCTTTGTCTCCCTCCATCACAGTAATGATAATTCCATGTCACATGTGTCAGGTGTGGTTTCCATGTGCGACATGTTTCTTGGTGTACCCATCATCACCAGGTACAATTCTCCAAACTAGTTACAAGAATGTGAATAGTGCCGAAACCGGTTTGGCTCAGTGGATAGAGCGTCGGCCTGCGGACTCAAGGGTCCCAGGTTCGATTCCAGTCAAGGGCATGTACCTTGGTTGCGGGCACATCCCCAGTAGGGGGTGTTCAAGAGGCAGCTGATCGATGTTTCTCTCTCATCGATGTTTCTAACTCTCTATTCCCTCTCTCTTCCTCTCTGTAAAAAATCAATTAAAAAAATGTGAATAGTCAAGAGTGATGTGCTGTAATATATGTAATATGTGATATAGTAATTTCTTGGCCCATGATTTCCCAGCTGACAATAAGACCCTCATATATCTTGACTCCTTGCTTGAGAACTTGTGTTCTAATTCTATTTCCACATGTGCCTCTCCCACTATACTAGGAGTTAGTGGAGAGGCAACCCCTCTCTGTTTCTAGCGCCCATCAAAGGGCCTTGCAAAGAGGAGATGGGTGGATGGGTGGGTGGATGAACGGATGGATGGTTGAATGGATGGATGGATGGATGACTGCCCATATGGAAGTTGCTGTGTCATAAATCCCACCCCTCAAGCTCTGGCCCAATCACTCACGGTCAATAGTGAGCTGGGCCTTCTGTACCAGGTCCCCGACCTGGGCAGAGAACTCGCCGCTGTCACTGAGTCGGGCATCCTTAATCTTAAGTGTGTGGGTCAGACCATCCTCAGACACTGAGATTTCATACTTGTCATCCCTCTTCAGCTCCTTCCCATTGAACTTCCACACAAAGTCGGGCACTTTCTTGGAGAGGCGGATCTCAAATACAGCTGTCTGGCGCTCTGTCACCTTCACTGGCTTCATCTCTCCCAAGAACTTCAGTGGCTCGTCTGCAGCAAAAAGTAGGAGGGCCAGTCATTGGACTGCAGCCCTGGTCTCTCCTGAGCAGTGGGATGGTGAAGGAAGCATAGAGACTGAGGTGTCATTGGCCTCCTGTAGCCCACAGTTGGGGAAAGTATCTTTCCTTTCATTCTGCTCGTAAATCCTCTCATGGTGTTTTTATGATCTCCTCCCCAGGGATCTTAATAGCAATTTTAAAAAGCACTTGTGCAGTTTTTGATATGTGCCAGGAACTCTTCTAGCCAATGTGCATATAGTAATGCATCCAATTCCCACACAGGTAGATTCTACTATGATTCCCCCTTTTACAGATGGGGAAATGGAGGCAAAGAGAAGTTAAATAACTTGCCCAAATCACACAGCTCTTAAGTGACAGAAGCTGGGATTTGAACCCCAAGAGTCTAATTCCAGAGATTGTACTCTTAATCACTATACTACACTGGCCCATGGCACTTATTATCGCATAGTCCTCTCCCTTACACCACTTGTCTCCCATTCCCATGCAGCCCTTTCCTGCATAGCCCCACAGTCCTCTCTTCCATATCCCCATGGACTCCATCCATGGCTATTCCTCTCCCCGACCCCGACCATGTCCTCCTTGTGCCCCCTGATGCCCACACTCATACCCAGCACTTTGAGCTCTGCAGTCATCCGCTTGTCAGCCACAGACAGGCTGTAGATGCCTGCGTCGTTCATATTCACGTTGGTAATAACCAGCATGTACTTGGTGCCCACCTGCTTCACATCATACTTGCCCAGGGAGTACTGGATCCTCAGTGGTTCAGTACCCTGACGCATGAAACAGGTAGAAAAGTTGATGAAGTAGTTTAGGAGACTTTCAGAGGTCCCCATTTCCCAAGGCCAGTCTGAACTGGAAGACTGCCATGTCTACCTCTTTAAGAGCCTAAAACACTCCCAGAGGCCCATAAGATCTCTGTAGCCTCATCCTCTGGCTCATTGGGATCCAGGGTCCCTGCCTTCCCTAAGGCCTGAACTCTTACTATGCATGAGTTCATTTGATGCTTTCTCTTAGAGGCACAGAGACCTTCAGGACCATCTAACCAGTCTTTTCAGATGGGTAGACTGAGGCATAGAGGAAAGTAAATGTCTCAAATTAAACAACAAAGTGGTAGAACAGCTAAGAATAGAGCCCAGCTCCCAGCCAGTTTTAACCACATCAGGTGGCATCCTCTTGATGGGATGGAAGAAAGGACATGGCTGATGGAAAATGAGAAGGGAGGGGTACAGAGAGGAAATGATATTGCAGGGTGGGCCCTGACTAGGTGCTCCCCACCTTGACCCATGTCATCTTGGTATTGGGGTCCTTCAGCTCCATGATGCACTCAAAGACCACCGTGGTGTCAATCTTGGTCTCTATGTCTTCCAGGGGCTTTAGAATCCGGATGGCCTGAGAGATTGGAATAACAAAATGGCAGGGTCAAGGGTGCCTGAAGCCTGCCTCGTTTGTGTCCTCAATCCTGGAGGAGCTCCTCAAGGGTCTGGGGAGAAATGACTAGACTGATTAGATAGCTTGCTTCCCCCAACTCCTGCCACTGATCAACTGGAGGATTTAGGGGAAGACAGATAAGCTATCTAGGGGATGAGAGAAGCAAGTACGATGTAAACCAGGTGAGAACCATTTGCAGGACTGTTACTATGGACCTGGACCCATTACACAGATTTTCTAATTCCATTGTAGGTGAGTAATAATGACAAGTTGGTCGAGTAAATGAATGAAAACAACACAAAAACAAATAAAAGCGAAAGTATAGTTCTCATTTGGTAGATGAGGACACTGAGGTTCAGAGAGATGCCCATGTCCAGTTAAAAAGGCAATAGAACTGGAATTTGAACCTCGGTCTGTCTGACTCCAAGTCCATGCAAGTATATTAGGGAGTGAAGAGAGGAGAGGTAGAAGGGAGGTGACTTGAGTTCCTTTCCTGCTTTTGCTGTAGAGTATGCCTTTGAGTATGTGTGTGCAGGCCAGGAGACACAAAGGTGCTAGCCCTTTCGGTGAGACCCAGGCCCAGCCTGCAGACCCCTGCCCCCCGATAGGCACTGACCTCCACCTCTACTTTTTTCATCCCTTTGAGCTTCTTGAGCAGCCCCCGGAAGTCAGTGAAACCGTACTCCATGCAGACCTTCTCAAAGTCCTTCTTAGGCACGTTGGCCAAAATCTCCAGCATCTCTTTCTCATCTGTCACTTTCTTCTGCTGCTTCTTGGGAGGAGGGGCACCCCTGGGAGGAGGTGGGGACTGAGTTTGGACTCAGCAACTCCCTCTGAAGATAGAGGGAGCTTCTCCTAACCTTGAGATACCCCTCCCCACTCCATGGATTCTTGGAGCAAGGGCTATTAAATCAAAGCCCTGTTGAAAGGCCTTCAAGAAGCTCTAGCCTGGAGGATGGGGGGACAGTACCCTGGGGTGAGGAGCCTTCCAGTCTCACCTCTTCTTCAACATCTTTTTGAAATCCATTTTTTCTTGGCCTGAGGACAGAGAGAGGGACAGGGTCAGACAGGGGAATTTGGTTCTTAAGGAGAAAGACCAGGAGGAGGAGGCGGCTGGCTCACCCTCTGTCACCAGCAAGGACACGGTATAGATGGCATCTGCATGGTCATTGCTTGCAATGCACTTGTAGTTGTCAGAGTCATCCGAGGTCAGTGGCTCCAGCTGGATCAGAATCAGGTCATTAGTAAGGGACTGGGGAGGGGACCATAGGGAGACTTTCTGTAAGAAAGGAGGGCATATTCGGGGGGCTGGGGAAGGAGCTGAGTGTTGGGGGTGTATGTGCAGAGGATTGAACAGCCTCTATGATTTGGAGGTAGCAGTCAGTGTAAGTGTCTGTGTTTGTAGCCTGATTCTGCATGGACTCTCCCCCTTGGTGGTGAGCTCCTGGAACACAGACTTCCTCTGGGTTGTAATTCTATCTGCAGCTTCTGGCACAGGGCTAAGTACTCCTTTCTTTAACACATAATTACTCCTCTGTACCAGGGGCTGAGCCCCTGAGGAAATAGTGGTGAGTAAGACTGTCTTGGGCCTATAGCGTGGTATTTACAGCCTAATGGGCTCTTAGAAAGGGTTTGCTGAGTGAATGAGTTTGTGCAAGGGTCAGCGAATAGGGGACTCTGGGTCTTTCTGAGGAGAAGGAACCAACTTTGGTTTCTGGGGGAGCAGCGAGGCTCTTTGCTTTTCACACTGGAAGTTGGGGGCAGGACCAGTTGGGACAGGAGTAATTATAGGCCTAGGTCTCCTAGGAATCCATCTCTCCAGTCTAGAGGTTGAAGAAGCTGGTTAGACCTAAGAATTATCAGCCCCTGGCAAGACTCTTCTGGAAGACTCTCCTGAAATGCCCAGGAACCCTACCCGCATTCCCATTCTATGACCAGCCCCTCCCTCCATCCCTCCACTCAGCCTCCCTCTACTCACGATGGTCCTGCCCCTTTCTGGCCACACCGGTAGCTTTGGGCTCCTGTTCCTTTAGGCTCACACACCCTTTGGAATACTCCTTCTTTTCCATTTGTGCTGGCCCCCTCCTGGTTCTGCCTTTGTTCTGGCTCTGCCTTGCCCTGCCCCTACAGTTTGGTCCCCTGCTCACTCTGGGAAGGCCCCAGCTCCTGACTGGCCTCTCTTATCCTGACCCTCCTCTAGGGTAATGACAGCCTCTTTCCCCATCTCCCTGGGGTCTCGCTGTGACTGTCTTGTGGGTGAGAGGACCCACGGCTCCCTGGAGTAAAGCCCCTCCCTCTGGCCTCCTGGGTCACTGGATCTCAGGCTGGGCCCCGCACCTTCAGCACGTGCTCCTTGTTAATGCTGTCGTAGAACATCTTGGCAGACTCCTTGATGGGGATGCCACTTTCCCTCTTCCAGGAAATGTTCGGTTTGGGGTTGCCCTGCACCTGGGCTCGGAACACAGCTTTATCCCCTGCAGTGGGCACAGGACGCATGTTCACCTGGTAGCCTCCAGGCTGCACCTGCTGCCTGCTCCCTGCCTCCTCCCAGGGGTCTTGCTCCAGCCCAGGCAGGAGAAGGAGCCTTGGCCTGGCTCTGACAGTGTTTGCATGTTGGAGACGGTGGTGTTGATGGTGGCGGTGGGGTGGCTGGGGTTATGGGAAAGAAAGGGAAGCACCTAGGAGCATGGGAAGACATGGGATGGGGTCAACGTACCCTCAGGCGCGGTGACCGGCTGAGGCTTCTCCACGAACTCAGGGATGCTCTCGCCCTCAGGGATGTTGGAACTCCGAGTCACCAAACTGAAGAACTGGACAGTGCTTGACGACGACGACTTAGTCATGACTTCCTCTGTGGTAGCAGGAGAGAGGTCAGAATGAGCTCCAGGCAGAGCTCAGGCTGGTCTTAGAGAACTGGCCTTTTTTTTGAGGGGATGGTGGGATACGTTAGGCCAGTGCCAGCAGACCAGCTTTTACCAAGAAAGCAGGCCCTTAGAGCCTGGAGTCATTGTATTGTGGCACATTTCAACCTCTAGGGGGAGCCAATTCTCTCCCATCCCTCAATGGCCAATCACCATTTTTTGGGCCACCTCCTGAGTACTAATTTTTTATTTTTTTTAAAGGAGATTTCTCTTTTGGGAATTTCTTAATCTTTTGTGCTTGTCTCCTGGAAGTCCTGGTCCCCCAGTAGCATGAGGAGGGGTTGGGCTTGCTCCCGCTTGGGAGGCCTGGTAGCTTAGCTGAGCTCTGCTGTGGGCCTTCCCCCTGCTCTCCTGTGGTTCAGCATTCATTGCCGTGGAGTAGTGATTCCTGACTGAGGGACAGGAGACATTCCCAGTCCAGTGGGACTACGTATGGGAATCTCACCATCTGAAAGAGCATATTCAATGTGGTAATATAATTTTACATCTGGGAAACAAAAACGTTTTTTCAATATAAACTACACAAACTCTTGTTGGCTTAGTGAGTTAATGACAATTGCTCTGAATCACGGTCCCCTTTCCTTGTCAGGATCTGTGCTAAGCACATTTCAGAGATTATTTTATTTAATCCTCATAGTGACCCGGTGAAGGAGGTGCCTGTATTATTCCCACCAACCTGAACGACTGAGGAGAGAAAAATGTGTTAAGGAGCCCTGTCGCCTGCTGTTCACTGGTGTCAGAGGTCTCGAACGAGCAGTGTGCAGGCTGCACCCAGTCCGTACATGTCTTATTTGACCTCCACAACGTTTAAACAAAAAGTAGCCCTATATCTAAAAATTGTGAGATTTCACATAAAAGTTCAGATTTCTGGATTCTTGTATTTCCATATGGTAACAACTAGTGGGAGGTAAATATGGCTGCCCTTTTTGACGGGGTATGTCCTCTTGAGTTGACCTCAGTCTCTTTCATGCATTTATGTTCCCTGCCTGGACCCTGAGGGTCAGTGGTTTTAAACTCTGGCCACATATTAGAATCTCTGAGAGTTTTAAAAACAAACACCTGGTTTAACAGTTGGGTGAGGCTCAGGTATTGCTATGTTTTTTACTCCTCTCCCACACTAAGATGACTCTAACTCCAGCCAGTGCTGATAATCCCTGCTATCATCACTTGAACTTGCAACTTCTGCCCTCAAGTCCTTGTCTCCTCTTTGCTCTGCGTCATTGACCAGGAGGGGGTGGTGTAGCATGTTTATCTGGCTTTGACCTCTGTGCGCAGAGGACTCTGAAGGACGGCCTGTCCAGGACTTTGCGGGAGGGGCAATGGCTGAGAGGATGGGGATTCAATATCCTGGCCCCTGGCCATTTCTTAATCACTTTTCTCTAGAGACATGACTAAAACAATCTGTTTTGGTCTGAGACCATTTCTCAGCTTTTCCTTGGATCTGCCCTTCCCAGGTCTGGTCCCCAAGGGCTGAGAGCCTGGAAGCTTAGGTCACTTGTTTAGCTGTTTGTCCTCTCTCGGATGGCAGCTCAAAGCCTTCTATCTCTTAAGTGGAACAGGGTCAGCATTACTCATATGTAGATAAGGTGGCTGCCTCCCTAACTCCCTCCATGCTGAAATTCTACCATCAGGGATGCATGTGTTTGCCTATGGCTCTGATCTCCTCAAGTAATTAAGAGTTCATCAGTCACTCACACACAGCCACGAGATTGATTTTTTGTAAGCTGTTTCCCTGGAGAGCTGATCTGTGGGTGAACATAGGACTGGCTGAGGCTTTATCAAGGCACAGATTAGAAGCACAGGTTGGGAGAGGGTTGCTCTTGGTATGGCAAATACTGAGGCCACCCAGGGGGTGGATGTGGAGGAAGAAAGCCTGCCCCTTCCCAATCCCCCCGGCCCCCATTCCACTTGCCTCCCACAATCTTGGTTGTCTTGGAGAAGGTCTGCACGTGGGTGGAGGAGCTGGAGAACTCCATGGACATGTGCTCCTCCATCATCTGATTGTGAATGGTTGTCATGGTGACAGCAGGCGTGGGCACTCACCTGGGAGGACAGGCAGAGGATGAGGCCATGAAGGACAAGGAAGGGAGTAGGAGGGGGATTCACAGATGTTGTGTGTGTGTGTGTGTGTGTGTGTGTGTGTGTAGAGGGGCAGGAGGGCACAGGGGGTGAGAGGCAATACGCCTTTTCTGTCTGGCCTCTATCTTCTCCCCTTTGTATCTCACTTTCCCAGCCTGGCTACAAGGACCAATGGGCTTGTCCTCCACTGAGTAATCCCAAACCATTCCAGGTTCTGGGAGGAGAGGATGTAGGGCTTAGGTTTATCCTGCAAACCAAGGAAGGCCCAGAGGCACTGAGGATACCGATGGACAGCTACATGGAACTAGGGAGGCAGGGCTGGAGGTTTCATCAGGAGGAATGAAGTCAGATCTAAGAGGGAACTTCCTGACTAAGCCACCCTGGAGCGGCCTTGGAAGGAAGCTGTGGATTTCTCCCTGGGCCTTGGGGCCCCTGGCCCAGGTGGAAGGCCAAGACAGATGACAGCTCATCATTCCAGCTCTTTCATTTGCGACGTAGTAAGGACAGAGTTGATTTCATACATTTTTTTTTTTAAAAATTGGTACTTCAATCACATAGTCAAAAAACAATATAAACATCTTCATGAAGAAGCGCCCTTCCATCTTGAGCCCCCCGTCTCACAACCCTCCCCCAACAGGTAAGCACTGGTGGTCTCTAGGCTCCTTCATGAAAATAGGAATGTCTTTGTCCTTGTCCCCCCCCCCCCCACTTTTTTTTTACATGTAAGGTAGCCTATTATACAGACTGTTCAGCCCCTTCCTTTTCCATTTCATACATCTTGGAGGTCTCTCCATATCAGTTCATAGTTTCCTTCCTCCTTCTTGTTAATAGCCACATGGTATTTCAGCTAACCAGCATGGCAGTTTCTAAACCCCTGCTTTGTATAGGAGGAAACTGATGTCTAAGAGTCAGAACTTGTCCAAGGTCACTCAGACTAGAATCCTGGCCTCCTGACTCCCAGTCCAGTGCCCTTTCAGGGGATCCCAAAGCCCTGTGCTGAACCAGGCAGTTCAAGGCTAAACTTTATCCCCCCCGCCCACCCCCACCATGATCTCTTTCAGCCTGTCCTTTCTCCCTCTAGCTTCTGAGACCACCTCTGTCCCAGCTCCTGTGGTCCCTCTCTCAGCTCAGGAGGTAGTAGGTTCTGCCTCTTCTTGAGGGATGAGGGAAGTCTTACCTTCGTATGACCAGTCCCTCCTAACCCTCAAACGCTGTGTCCACGGCTTTGGAGGAGCAGCTAGTGCCCGGGTTGTAGAATGGCCAGTCTCCTTCTTCCTTTGCCTTAATAGTGAGGCCGCCAGGAGTCACCGGTTCCTTAAATGTCTGGCCCCTGGGGGCAATCCCTTACTCAGGCTCTGCAGCTGCCCCAGCTATCTGACACACTGCTTTGGGGGGGGGGGGCGTGGGGGGAAGAGGGAAGAGGGTGGGTGGACGTGGGGCTGGAGCCAAGGCTGGAGGAAATGCAGGGCATGGGCGGGCAAGGGGCTGAGGACGGTGGTCCAGGGGTACTTTACCTGTTCCTTTGTGCCAGAGGTTTTGCTTCTCACTGCTGCTGCGTGGGAACTCTTTGAGCTGAGGGGCTCAGGGTTGTGTGTATGTGTGTGTGTGTGTGCGAACACGCGCACATGCACAGTCCAATGGGAAGGTCAAGGTGGTCTGCTATTTTGCACAAGTCCAGGGGATACCATTCATCTATGTATGGTGCCTGCACAGCCTGTTAGCCTTCCTCCCCCTTGCCACTCCTGCAGCCCAATCCCCCAACCTGAAGGGCAGGAGGTCCATCCCCCTGTGGGAGGGTGGCTGGATACCATGCCCCTACCCCTGACCTTCATCCCATCTGTTCAAGCCCCTTCTTATTCTTTCCTCACTGTCTATAATCTACCTGCATGGCTAGACCCTTGACCAGCCCACACAAGGTTCTGGCACCTGGAAGGACCTGTTGGCTGATCAGCAGCCCTGCCCTGGGCCCCCTCCTGTCCGGAAATGACCCCCGCTTGCCAGCCATGGCATCACAGCTACTTTTGCTGCATCCCTGGGGGCAGGGGCAAGAATAGAACAGGAGTGTCCAGAACTTGAGCCCATGGGCAGATTCCCCAGGCCCACTGGGAGGGGTTGCTCTCAGTCCAGGCCTTAAAAGGGAAATTACCGGTTGCAGCTGCTGTTGGGACCTGTAGGGTTAGCATGGGATAAGTGTGCTGGCCAACAGGGAGGGGCTGGGGGTGGTGACCTGAAAGTCCCCCGCCTAGCCTTGGCTTCTCTGGCCCATCTGTCGGAACTGGTGCCCGGCCAGCCACGTTGCCTTCTGTAGATGCATGCCACACCTGTTCTTGAGGCTTCCCCTGTCCCAGGGCTTCTGGCTGGATTGGGGTGAGGGTGTGTGAGAATCCTGTCCAATGGACTTCTTTGGCTTTGCAGATCTGGATTCTCTCCATATTCCCAATTTCCACAAGGGGGTGTTAGGGAGATGGACGGGCTCGCACGCGCGCGCACACACACACACACACACACACACACACACACACACACACACACACGAGGAGGAGGAGGAGGAGGAGGAGGAGGAGGAGGAGGAGGAGAATGGAGGAGGATGAGAATGAGGAGGAGTTGTTGTTGTTGGAGGAGGAGAAGGAGGAGGAGGAGGAGGAGGAGGAGGAGGAGGAGGAGGAGGAGGAGGAGGAAGAGGAGGAGGAGGAGGAGGAGGAGGAGAATGGAGGAGGAGGAGAATGAGGAGGAGTTGTTGTTGTTGGAGGAGGAGAAGGAGGAGGAGGAGGAGGAGGAGGAAGAGGAGGAGGAGGAGGAGGAGGAGAAGTTGGAGGAGGAGGGAGAGTTGTTGTTAGAGGAGGAGAAGTTGGAGGAGGAGGAGGAGGAGACGACCAGTACTAGGAGGCAGGGAGTGGATGGGAGAGGCAATCACAGACCCAGGAGGCTAGTTTTGCTCAAAATGCTCTGTTTATTGCTCTATTCAATGACCACGAGCAAATTATAAAAAGACACCAAATGTCTCTGTCTGCCGTGGAATAAATATTTAAAGTCAGCAATAAAAACACGTGGCTCCAAGATAACATATGTTGCCGAAGAGTCATGCATACCCCGCTGATGGGCTCTCAACACACGCGTGGACACAGGAACACACGCAGAGCTGCACGCAGCAAGACTCCTGGGAAGGCTTCCCACGGTGACACAGGAAAATGTTTCCCACAGATCTGGGGCGAGTTCCCAACCCCTCCTCGGAGCTCCCCCTCTCCCTCCCATCCCCACCAGGGCCCACGTCCTCTGGGTGCTCAGCCCCATCTGTCCCCTTCCTCCCCGATGCCCCCATGCTGGCCACTGCCTCCTGAGGACCTGTGACACCCAGAGGCCACCCAGGCTGTGACACTCCCCCACCACCCAGAGACCTCTCCCTAGACGAGATCTCTCTCCCCACCCAGGAGCTTCCCACACCTGACCTCCAGGTCCTCCGGCCCTTCTCCCCACCCCGATCCCAATAACTGAGGGTGAAGTGCGATCTGCCTGTTGGGAGAAGTGGGGTGGGGGCCAAGCCAGGCACCTCTGCCTGGGCTGCTTAGGGGCTGGAGCTCATGACCCCTATCCTAGGCTGAGGAGACACAGTGTCCGGTACAGACAGCAGAGATGGATGGACGGACAGAACACGCTGTTCAGGACACGTGGAATGCAGCACAAACATTTTGGATCAAGTAGCAATGGAACCATTGTTAAAACTGAGGCCCCAGGTCTGCGTGGTGTGGGTCGGGTCCTGGAGCCCCAGGCCTGGCCTGGCACATCCCTCCCCCACACCCTGCCCCACTCCCCCATATATACAGTAGGAATTGCTATGTTGGGGGTAAGGGCCAGCTGGAGAGAAGGGAGCAGGAGGGGCAGGGCAGAGAGCAGGCCAGGACCTGAGGCTGGGCCCTGGGGGTGTGGCTGGGGTAAGGGCCCAGACTCAGGCTGGGTGGCGCCAGGAGGACCTCGGGGGAGCAGCGAGGTCACTCTGGGGACTGGCGGGACAGCTGCTTCTCATACAGGCTCATGACATGATGCACAAACTGGTACTGCTCGCACGTCTGGATCATGCCGCCCCTGCCCGGCAGAGATGCACGGTGGGGAGGGGGTTGTTGAGGGATGGGCTGTGGGAGGTACCCCCAAACCCACGGAGTGCCCCTCACTCACCAGGGGCCTTGTTTTTGTGGAGGCTGGAGAGGCCAGCCCTAGCCAGGCGACCCCCTCAGCTCCTCCCTGCCCCTCCCAGCTCCGGTGCAGACAGCAGGGACAGAGATGGCATCCCCACCACTGCCAGCGTGCCCTGGCCACCGGCTCTTTCTCTTCCCTCTTCATCCAGCACCGCCCGTCCAGATCCAGCCCCTCCAAGTATCCGGCTTCCCTACCCCATCAGCCAGTGGCCAGTCCATACCCAGTGTGCCCTCCTGCCCCTCACCCCGAGCACAGTCAGTCTCTCCCTTCTGCCCCTAGGGCTCACGCTCTCCACGTGCCCCACCCTGCCCGTGGGCTGACCTGTCCTGACGGAGCTGGCACGTGGTCTTCAGGATGTCCACCACACCCTCCTGCCGCAGCTGCTGGCAGCAGATGCTGGTGGCAATGAAGCAGCCAGTCCTCCCAATCCCTGCGCTGAGGGCCGAGGGGATGCGTGGGGTGAAGGGCGGGGCAGCAGGGGTGGGTGGGCTGCCCTGCCCTGGCGGGTGGCTGGGAGGACCCACCTGCAGTGGACGATGATGGGGGCGCAGTGGGGCCCCTCCTGCTGGGCAGCCTCCTCCACCTCCCGCACCAGGTGCAGGAGTGGGGGGGCCCGGTCTGGGGTCTTCTGGTCGGGCCAGGACGTAAACCAGTAATGCTTCAGACCTCGCTCTTCCGTCCCGCTCTGTCCAGGAGACAGAGGCCCACCCCAGATACACGTGAGCTCTGTGAGCCCACAGAGGACAGAGACGGGGATGGGATGGGAGGAGGAAGAACACAGGGGGGCGGACACAGGGAGCGGGGCCTCTGGCCTCTGCCATGGACACCACGTTGCCCAGTGGCACCAGACAGAGACCCAAAGCCAGCGTGGTAGTGGCGGTGGGCCAGTGGAATCGGCATTGGCCTTCACATGTCATCCAACAGAGGCAAAGAGTCCCTTCTCCAAGTCATTCCTGCCTCCCAGTTTCTTATTTTAACCAACAGCCCAGTCACCCCTGCGCCACATCACCAGAGCGCGGGGACCTTCCTCTCGCCTTGCTGTGCTTGGTCTGACTCCCCCTCAACCTCTCTTTCTGGGGAAACAGGAAGCTGGTTCCTTGGGCCCTGGGCCATCTGGCTGTGAACGCTCCTACAGCCTACCCCCCCACCCCCCTTCCTGGCCCTTCCTGCCCTCCAGCCAGGCGTGTATCTCAGAGCTGTTCCAGTGGGCACTGCCCTCTGGGAGCATCCTCTCCAGCGGAGAGGGGCAGCTCAGAGGAACAGATCTCAGGCTTTCAGCTGGACCTGGTGACTCTCAGCATCACTGGACTTCGCAGTCTATCAGCTTCCTGGTGCCTGGCTCGCCTCTTCCAGTCTTTGGGGTTATGAGAAGGGCTCTATGATTCCTTAAAGAGAGAACCCACTGATCCTCCTGACTCCAAATGAACAGTCTGTTCTCTTATGCTGCTCCTGAAAGAAGCACAACTTCAGGGTGGGAGGATACCTTCCCCCACTCTTCTGGGCTGTTTCCTATTGCTCATGTTTTGTGTCTCTCCGCGCCTCCCCCACTCCCACCATTTTTTTTTTGTAATCACATCCTCCTCCTGCAACCCAAATGCAGCAAGGCGTGTCTGCCCTCTGGTGGACAGATTGGGTACTACAGGCCAGAAGGCCTGTATCCCAGGTGAAGGGATCTTGAAGTCACCATGGTCTTTCAGTTCTAAGGACAGAGCTGGAGGCAGCAGGAGACCCCTTGTCCAGACGGTCCTGGATTTGGGTGCATTTGAAGCAGAGCTGGAGGCATTATGAATAACTGTGCAGACACACAGAGAGCCCAAAAGCATAACATGCAACAGGTTTGGTCCTGCTTCTGTCCCCCGGGTCCATTCAGCCCTCCCTTATCCCTTGCTCACAAGTAATTCCTGGGAGACATAGGACCTGATTTCAGCTAGAGTGGACTGTGGAACCCTGTTCTGTGGCATCCTCAATAAAGCCCTTGCCCCCTAGCAGCCCCGCCCCAGGCCTTACCCTGAGGGAGATGAGTCGCAGCCGGTAATCCTCAGTGTGAATGACTTCGCGCACGGTGATCTCGACACCATCGTATACCACCTGCTCCTCCGGCCAATACTCGGTGCACTTCTGTAGGGCCAACACCAGGCTGCGATACACTCCCAGTTCCCCAACCATGCTCTCCCCAGTGCCCCGTCAGGGCCAGCCAGGAGAGATATAAAGTGGCCATAGGTTTGCAGTTAGAGAGTGCTGGGTTCAAAACTCAGCCTCGTAACCTTCAGGTTACCTCCCTTTTCTGAGCCTCAGTTACCTTCTCTGGAAAAATGGGAGTCATATCCATCTTGAAGGACTTTTCTAGGGGCTCAATTAAATGGGCTGTTTCGAGTATGGAAGTAGCCTGCGTCAGCCCTGGCAGCCTAGGAGGCAGCAGAGCATTCTGCTTAAGGTCCTGGGCACTGGAGGTAGAGAAGCCAGCTCCAGACTCTGCCTCTGACTGCGGGTGTGGCTCTGAGCAAATGACTTAACCTTGCTGAGCCTCCTACGTCCTCTCCTTGACTGTGGTGTGAGCACTACCGACCTCACGAGATGGTTGTAAGAATATGGAAACAAGAGGCTTACGGCATGAAGCTGCAGACACCTGGTAATGGTGCAGGGGAGCCTACCTCGTTCATCTCCTCGATGTTGGTGATCATGACAATGATGGGTGTGTGCTCCTGCCACACCATGTGCCAGAAGTCGCCAACCGTGCTGACGATGGGTCCCTGAGTGGCAATGTACACCTTCTCCTCCCCACCGTAGCCCTGTGGCCAGCCAAGCCCAGGCCGTCAGGGTCAGATGCAACATTCCTGGGGCCCAGCCCCCACACGCAGGCTCTTCCCGGGACTGGCAGCAGCCGCACTGGCTGAGGGAGAAGCCTGGAGGATGGATCCCACCAGCTTGGGCCTCCTTTTCAGGAAAAGGGTGTTAGGATGGGGCGACATACCCGGATGTAGTTGGCGTTGATATAGGAACTCAGAGGGTCGTCAGGATCTGGTGAAGTCAGACACACTCTGCTGTGAGGGTCTGGGGTGGGAGAGACAGGTGAGGCTGGGATCCGACGTGTGCAATCCCCCTGGGCAGGGCCCACCTGACCTGGCCCATTCAGGGCACCCACATTTCTTCTGAGACTCTAAGTTCCTCCGTCCCCTGCCCTGTAGCCAAACATTCACCCTTCCCCATGGCCCAGTGAGGCAGGCGAGGCCCAGGCTGAAGAGGAGGGTTGAGTGGGAGGTCCTGGGTCTCTACCTCTGTGGCATCAATGCCTGCCCCTTGCCCCTGCCCCTTAAGCTGCCCTGGATTCACTGTGCCTTATGTTCTAGGGAGAAGAAAGCGAAGCAGAGAAACGAGTTATCCAGGGTACACATCCTGGACAGCAGAGGTAGCAAGAGTTTGAATATACACTCTCACCAACGTGCTGAGTGTGCTTGTAAAGCACATGGCCTTTCTAAGCCTCAGTTTTCCTGTCTGTAATATGGGGGTAAAGATACCGACTTCCTAGGATTGTTGGGAAGATAGATGAGAAAACAGCTGTGAACGTGCTAAGTAAAGTGCTTTATAGCTATAGAGGGCTATTAAGATTTGGGGGATGAAAGCTGAGGAAGACTACTGGGATAAGAGGAGTAAAACCTTCCACGCCTGAGCTGAGACTAGGGTCGCTGCAGCAGACACGTGTGCACAAAGGGTTTTTTTTCCCCCTCTTCAATCCATTCACGTGTCAAATCCCATGGTAAAGGTTTCTCATAACATGCTGCTCTTCTTCCTGGGGTAGAATCTGTTTCATTCCCACTAGCGCCTCCCTGCACTGCTGGCTCTGTCATCCTGCAGAGGCTGGGACTGAGGTGGAGACGTGAGTGGGGCGGGCAGGGAGCTGGCTGGGGCCGTGGGTCCTGGCTGTGGTCTAGCTCTGTCACCAGCTCACGGTCTTTTCTCTGGGCCTCGGTTTCTCTCCTGTATAGGGGGCCTGGACTAAGGTAATTCAGGTGTGCACAGCACGGGGAACGGTTAAGTCTGCACCACTGAGCCAGACAACCTGGGTTCAAATCCTGCCTCTGACTTACTAGCTGTGCCAACGTGGGCCATTTACGTAAGCTCCCTGTGCCTTCTCTGCAAACTGGGGGCATCCCTTTCATCGCAGCCTTACTACTCTTGTAAAGGTTAAAGGAGTCCTCAGACCAGTAACTTAGCCCAGCATACAGAAAACACCAGACAGTAAAAGCTGCTGCCGGTATCACCGCCATCGTTACACGGGCTGCCATAGTTAACAGGTAAAAAGAAGGATGCCAAGCGGCAGGAGAAACGGCACGGAGCCTCTGCTCTCCAGCCTGTTATGCCTCAGCCCCAGTGCCTGAGGCTTTGGAGGGTGATTTGGGGGTAGGAGCAGGTGGGGGAGGGGAAGCTCTGTGGACAGAGGTGTAGAAGGATGTCCGGAGTGGAGAAGAGCATGGGTAAGCCGAGGGGGGCCCTGGCTGACCAGCAGGAGAGAGGAGCAGGGTGCGCTGCATGTGCCATCTCCCTTCCCTTTGTCCGCGCTGCCCAGATTAGGTGCCCAGATACCAGGGTCTTTGGTATTCAAGAACCACGGTGGGAATGGGAATGGTCCTTTTAACCCTACTGTGCCTGGCACTGTGCTTGAGAGTAAAAACTCCAAGATAAACAAGACATAGTCCCTGCTCCCAAGTGTTGGGCAGGCAGACAAGCAGTGTGTGGCCCTGGCTTCCTGGAACAGGGGCACCTGGATGAGGTGTGAGGGACCAGGAGGAGGAGGAGGGCACGCCATTCAGTCTGATTCAAGTGCCCAGGGCAGGGTGGGGCTGCTGAGAGATGAGTTGGGGAGGAATCTGTTGACGAAGGGTCTTATAAGCCGTGAGGATCAGCCTGGACCCTAACGCGAGGATTACAGGGTGACGTGACAGTGTTGAAGGAGGAGAAAGACGACTGGGTTTTGGGGACATTGATAGAAGATGGACAGGAGGGTAGGATGTGGGAGTCAGACCAGTTAGAAGATTACTGCAATGATCCAAGTGAGACGTGTCTGGGGTCAGAGGGCTGCCCTGCCCTGCACAGCTCCAGGGACATTAATTGTCAATGCAGTCGGTATACATGGCACCCTCTGAAACTGGGCAACTACCCCCTCCCCTAAAAAGTTACTTGGCAGTGAGGATGGAGAAGGGGCACTAGATCTGAGACATCTACTCATCCATTCACTCATTCACTCATCCACCCATTCATTCACTCAGATAGGTGCAGAGTGACTACCATGTGCCAGGCACCCTTGGTGCTTGGGACACAGTGGCCAAATGGACAGAAATAGCTCCCCTGCATCTTGTTCTCAGTGCTGCTGCTGGGTTCCTGGCCACTCTGTACTGTCACTGTCCACAGCTCTGCCTCTCCCATCAGCCTGTGAGCCTCCTGTGCACAGTCTCTGTCTCATTCACGCCTGAATTCTCAGCCCTGGGGGCAGGGGCTCAGGAAATACGAGCAGAATGAGTGTGAGAACAAACCCCAGGGCGTCCTGGACCTGAGAGGGGACCTCTGCCAAGACTGCCCTGCCCCCTGTCACTGCCCCCACCCCCTCAGCCTCAGCCCAGCCTCTGAGGGCACAGGGTCAGTTCTTGCTGGCCACAGAGAACATCCTCTGTTAGGCTTGGAGGCCTGAAGGCTCAGCATGGCTCAAAGCCTCTGAGTAATCCAGGGTCAGGTGGGGTGATGACCTGAGTCCCGCCTTCCCCCAGTGGCCACTCTGCACGGCCTGCAAAGGCCTAGGTTCTGGGGTACATGAGCCCCTCCCTCCAGGTGGGGCTGGGTGGGTGGGGGAGAGCAAGACAAGGGAAGCAAGAGGTGAGCAGCCCTGAGCAGTGCCTCCTGGCCTTACATGGTGCTTTGTTTAACCGGAACCACCTAGAGACGGTGTAGCCATAGCAACCACAAGTCGATATTTTAAAAGTTAAAAATAAGTCATGACATCTTACATGTTGTTGGAGATGCTGATGGCAAAGCTGCCTTTTTAAAGCCTTGTCACTCCATTAACTGAGTAGAGTAGGTTTGTGGGGATTCACTTTCAACAAGTCACCCCTCCGAGCTAGCCCTGGGGCCTGGGGCCAGAACTCGGCAGGGAGACTCACAGACAGGGGCTCCACTGAAGTTACCTGAAAACGACACCCCAGGGCTGAGAGAGAAACCTTAGGCCACCTGGTCTAACCACCCCCAGAGAGGGAGAATCCCCATCAGGCCCTCCAGGGACTGCTCTCACAGCCTTGTTTGAACACCTTCAGCCGGGGCACTTACTCCCCGACAGGCGGGCGGCTCACTCCCTCGTGGAGTTGCTCTGCCCGGTAGAGGATGCACGATCTGGACAAAACAAACTCGGGGTAGACAAAAGGGCCCAATTCTGGGGTCACAGAGACCTGGTTTGAAACTCAGTTCCGTGTGACTGTGGATGAGCCACTTAACCTCGCTGAGCCTTAATCGCCTCTCCTTAACATCTGCCCACTCTGAAGAGACCAAGGGTGCGAGAACGCCCTGCTGATACCACGCACTGTGTAGGAGCTGCCGCTGTCGTCCCTCTTTCTGGGTTTCCACAGAGCCCAGCACAACACCTGGCCATGCTAAGGGTCCGGAGGGTGCGTGTGAAGGAATGAATTAACCTCTGCCCTCAGTAGGGGGTGTTTCTCTTCACTGGGCATCGCCACTCTCTCCATCCCTCCTCATGACCCTGGAGGCCCAGCTCTGGGGTTAAGGTCTTCCTCAGGGTGAGGGGACCCTCAGGGGAGGGTGAGCCCCCACAACCCCTCTCTCTACCCCCAGGGCACCGAGTACTCACTGGGAAGGATGGTTTTGTACCGGTTCTTCCGTACCAGCCCAGGGATGTCATACTCTTTCGGATCCACAAAGTTCATGGGGATTTCCTGCAGGAGGAAGGACATGGGGATGTGAGCAGCCGTGGGCCGATTCTCAGAGATGTTTGAATCCAGGGGCTGCTGTACCCCAACTTCTAGTCCAGGGGCTGGCTTGAGTGCATGCATTCCTTCAACATTTACTATTAAATGAGTTCGTGCACACACAAAACGCAATTAGAACACTGTGGCACTCAACGAGTACATAAAAAATGTTATTATTACTACTGTCGACTGAGGGCCAGTCTGGCACAGAGTAGACACTAAATAAATGGTCAATAAACAAGAACAAGAGTTTGAAAAGCAATCTGGCCAGTCACTAGCATCTCCCACACTCCCTGTGCGGCAGCCAAACCGAGTGGCTTTGTTGATCTGTGTTCCCACCCTGGACATCCCCACCTCAGGACCTTGGGTTGTGCTGCTCACTCTGTACCCCACCCGATTCTCATCTTCTCATGTCCTTCCTGTCCAGCATCAACGCCACCTCCTCCAAGAAGCCTCCTCTGATTCTCTAGCAGGAGAGGAGCCTCCTGAGCTCCCAGGGCTGTATTTGCACCTCCCAATCATTCTGTGTCAAGAGCTCCAAGTCTGGGCTTCTCTGCCTGGAATATGAGGTCGTCTGGGGCCTGGCCTTTCTTTACCACCAGCTGCTTTCAAGATTCCCGTCCTTCAGTTAGGCCCGCTTTCTCCTGTTGCTAAGATGCCATTCTCCATCTTGCCTCCAGGTCTGAGCTCGTGGCATTCCACTTACAAGGAGCACCCCTCCTCAGTTCTCCACATCATCCCCACCCTTCAAGGTTCCCCTCTAAGCCTCACCTCCCCCGCCCCGGCATGTCCTCTGGGATGACTCCCCAGTGCTCCTCACTTCTTCGCTCCCCTTCTATCCACCCACACATGGCCCTACAGCGTTCACTGTGTTTGGACCCACTGAGTACGCTCTTTGTAAAATGAGGATCATAATACTTTCTAGGGTTGTTGTGAGACTCAAACGAATAAAAAACATGTGCGAAAGCACTGTGGGGTGGGTGTGTAGGCTGTGTTCCTTTCTCTGGGCAAGATCAACAATGATCTACTGAACAAGAAGTGCTGAGAGGACACAAGTCCCCTTCAAGGGGAGGTGATGGCGGTGGGAACTCGGGGTGGGATCCGCGGTGGGATCGTCCAGGAAGGCTTTCTAGAGGCATCAGTGGTGGGAGATGATGTGCAAAAAGGCCCTGGAGGAGAAAAACATGGGGGTGGGGGGTGTTGGCCTAGTTTGAGGTGGACCGTCCCTGCAGGGGCTGGGGGACATAAGGCTAGAAAAGGGGTCTGGGGCTAGCCCCACTCGGGTAATGCAGGCCATGCCAAGCTCTGCAGAGTTTGGAGCAGTGGGTCACAAGGTGATGGAGGTCTTCTCCGAGAGCCATTGGGTCCATACAGGGAGCAGGGGGCTGGGGGCGGGGGCGGTTTGTGAGGGAGGCACATCGGTCCTCCATCCCCCTGGCTTCTCCCAGGAGAGACTCTCCTCAAACACTCATGGCCCCTCGCCCATTCTGCCCACAGAGGTGGGCAAGTAGCCATATGGGTGCACTTGACTGAGAAATAGGCTTTTGGGTCCCAGCCTCCTCCTTCCTCCTCCTCTTGGGACCTCCTGCCAGGAAAGAATTGCAGGGATGCCCCATGGGATGGGTAGAAAGTTTAAATCTGGGGGTCAGTATTAGGAAGCTCACTATTGCTACATACTTAAGCCTCATTTTAAACCTCGTCTTCACCAACAAAAATAAAGACGATACTGTGATCTCCTAGGACTTAGCTCTTAACTGGATGAGCATCCAGGCAGGTAAAACAGGGGTGGCATTTACTGGGCCCCTCGAAGTCCAACAGGAGGCAGCTGCAGGCTGTAGCACAAGTCTAGAGAGGAGGTGATTAGCCCACCCTAAGCTACAGCCACAGGGGTGGGAAGATGTCAAAGGGGCACGAACAATGCGTGGAGGGGTCGGGCAGGAGGAGGGTGGGAAAGTAGCAGCCAGAGGGAGGGCTTTCTAGAGCTTTCCAAGCACAGGGCTAGCCCTAGCTGGTTTGGCTCAGTGGATAAAGCATTGGCTTCTGGACCAAAGGGTCCTGGATTCGATTCTGGTCAAGGGCACCTACATTGGTTGCAGGCTCCTCCCCGGTCCATGCCCTGGTCAGGGCGCATGCAGGAGGCAACCACTCGATATGTTTCTCTCACATGGATATTTCTCTCTGTCTTTCCTTCTCTCTTCCACTCTCTCTAAAAATCAATGGAAAAATACCCTGGGGTGAGGATTTAAAAAAAAAAAAAAAAAGCACAGGGCTGGGCACTGAAGACTCAGGAATGCCACTGAACACCAATCCCCCGGATGGGCACTTTGCACACCTTAGTGATCCCTCTAATCCTTACAACATCCCCATTTTCTAGATGAGGAACCTGAGGCCCAGAGGGGAAGCAGCTTGCCCAAGACACGAGGAGAACTGATAACACAATAGTGTTCATCTATCAGATGTTGAGTTCTGGGCACCCCAGTCCGGTGCCCTGCTAGTTGGGCGACTGACCGAGTGGAGGGGCCTGCCCGCCCAGGGGTAGCGGGCTCCGGGGACTCACAAAGAATTCCGCCTGCAGCAGGAAGGGGTCCAGGGCCTTTTCGTGGAGCTCCTCGGCCTGCAGGACGCGGGAGGCACTGAGCAGGTACTCTCGGGCTGACTCCTCACGTGGGGACATGAGGTAGCCGAAGCCCTCCTCGTTGCAGCCGGGTGTGCACATGTCCAGGGTCAGGGAGACGTTGGAGCCCCTCCTGGAAGGACCGGGAAAGCGCACGTGAGTCTCAGGGACAGGGCGGGGCATCAGCTTGGGGCTTGGAGTGGGAAGACGAGGGACAGAGAGATCAGGGGGTGGGAACTGGGTGGGCTCCAAGAAGAGGAGTGGGGGTGCGACCAGGAGCGCAAGTCTCAGCCCCAGGCGCAGGCCTGCCTCCCCATCTCCTGCTAGAGTAGCTAGCTGAGAAGTTGGGGGCCCCAGATCCAAAGGTTCCATCTGAGGCAACCTTAACGCAGGCCTCCCCTGGACTCTCCTCTGTCAGTCCTGGAGGCAGCACCCAGCCCTGTGGCCCCCAGGAAACTCCCAGAGAGAGGGCACCTGCCTAGATCAGAGAAGCAGGGCTTGACCCTTGGTAGCACAGTCCTGGGCCTGGCAGTCCGGGATGAGGTGGCCAATGAGTCAAGGACATCTCATCGAGGAGAGGCCGGGACCCTCGCTGTCAGGAAAAGAGGGAGTTCCGAGGGCAGCATGGCGGCGGCAAGGGTGTCTGCCCTGGACAGACTCCACTGTGTTCACTGTCCAAAGGCCCAGAACAGGGGGGGGGGGCCCTCATTATATGGAAAGGGAAACTGACTCCCAGAGAGGGGACAAGCATTGTCCAAGCTCGTGCAATAAGGGGGTAGCAGAGCTGAAACAAAAAGCTAGGTTTACCGACTCCTCATTCAGTGCTCTGTCCATGACATCATGTGTGTGTGTGTGATCTGGCTTACCCCGCTAGCCTCTGAAAAGAGGGTGTCGACACCTCCCAAAGTGGGATCTGGGGAACACAGGGACACCCGCTATAAAAGTATGGTTCTGTGGTCAAGTGGCTTTGAGGAATGTCACATACTACCCCCTTGCTGATTTACAATGAACAGGAGCACGTTAAAGGGCCTGACAAGACCCGCAGTAAAGAAACTTACTGGCGCACAGGAATGTACAGTGAGCGTGCTCATGTATGCACCTGTGTATGCCCATGTGCTTGTGTGCAGTAACAGTATTTCTTAGCACTCACCTTGGGGCATTCTGAGCAGACCTAAAGAGCATGTGTTTACACTGGCTAAGCTAGGAGGTCAGCTCGGACCTGGGCACTGGGGGTTAAGAGTCAGGCATCTGCCCTTCTGACCAGAGAGCCCACCCCTCCTCCACGCCTCCCACCTCTCCTGCAGACCCATGGACTTGACGGTCAGTGAGGCGGGGTCGGCCTCAGGCTTGATGTCCATCGTGCAGTCAAACACAGGCGTCTCGGGGACGGGGTCCAGGTCCAGGAAGTCATCTTCGACCTTCTCTTCCATCCACTCCGAGTAGGTGAAGGAGGGCTGGCGGCTTACCGACTGGCGCCTGTCCTCGGGGGGCAGTGGTGTGGGCGGCTCTGGGGGTGCCCTCAGGAGGTGCCACACCTGGTTGGAGGGACATAGCATCACGGACGTGGGACCATGCTGTTGCCCCTTCGCTGGTGGGCTGTGCATGGAAGTAAGCCCCTCGCCCCTCAATATGTCTAGAGCGGCCCTGCTCTCCTGGGAGCTATCTGCATGGCACTGCCCCTCACAGCGATGGCAGGCTCCACCCCTCACCTTGTCCCCATGGCCCCTCCCTCCCTCGACCTCTCAGTTTCTTGTGGATTGAGGGCTTCTTGGTGGGCTGTGGGGGTTCCTACTTGTCTTCTCCCTGCCTCGGCCCCGTTCCCCTGCCTAGAACACTGCAGATCAATTCTGAAGGTGCTCTCACCCCGTGCGGGCCACACGGATGGAGAGGGACAAACAGCCCGTCCGTCAGACCTACCCAGAAAGTCTAATGGGGGCTGGTGGGGATCGGGCCTTGGGGTCAGGAGGCACCTTACCAGGCTGGTAACGAGGAGCACAGACAGAGAGACCAGCAGCAGACTGGGGACTTCCCAGGTCCCAACGCCCAGCCAGGCCTGGGGAACAGACAGACAGGTCAAGGTGATTGGTGGGGAGGAGGCAGTGTTCTCATCTGTTTCAACAGGGACAGAACCAAGGCTCTGAAAACTTCAGGTCAGATGGGGGTGGGGGGTGGGGAGCAGGGAGAAGAGCTCCAGGGGGTGGGGTTGCCTTTGGAACTCAGAGAAGGCCCGAGCGCGGGGCTTGGTGCGCAGGGAGGCCCCCAACCGCTCCTCCCTGCCCTGGAGGTCCCCGAGCGTACTCACCCTGGGTCCCAGCTGTTCCAGGAGTGTGGCATTCTGCAACCAGGTGGGGCCATAGCCGCTGAGCCAGAACATCCCGCAGGCAAGCTGGACAAGTGGACTGAGTTAGGAGCCTGGGCTCTGTGCGCCCCTTCCCACTCCACCTGGCCCCAAGGCCCAGACTGCACAGCTGAGGGCAGGGCCCCGGTGCTGTGTGCCCAAGAAGGCCCGAGGACTCTCTCTGGAGAAGAGCTGACTGAAGGAGTCAAAGGATAGCTCTTCCCAGGGGTCCCCCGGAGACAGGAAGTCCTCAGAGAGACCCCTGCAGGGCCAGAGGCTTGGGCGGAGGCTGTTCCTGCTCCTGGGGTGAGGGAGGGCAGGGTGTAAGGGGTTGGCTATCGAGGCGGTAGCTCAGAACTCCAGCCCGAGGGCTGGGAGTCACCGAGGGGCACCAAGAAGGGCCCTCACCTCTCCGCATCCCCAGGGGGCCGGCTTGGGGAGGAGGCGGAGGGCTGTCCCTCTCCGATCCCTCCTGGGGCCTGTGATGTCCTTACCAGGAACTGGGAGGCAGCCAACAGGCACAGGACGCTCTTGACCGTGAGGGAGTGGCTCCAGGTGCCCGGAGGTGGCGGCTTCTGAGCTGGCTCCGAGGGTGATGAAGGAGGGGGTGGCGGTGGCATTTCTCCCCGCGGGTCCGTGAGCTCTTCGGCCTGGTCCGGGGCCTCCATCACTACCGGCTCGGGGAGACCTGTGGAAGGCGGGCAGCCGGCCGCTGACTCGGGGCCCGTGGGCCCACGGTGGCCGCTCCTCCTGGGGCTGCCGTGCCTTCCTCTCAATCCGGGATCAGCCAGCGTGGCTCCACTTCCAGCAGTCACCCTCGATTAGCAAAGCAATATTCACCTACCTTCGTCAGAAACAGCTAAGTGTGGGTGGACAAATTATTTCTCTTTTATTTCTCCAGTAACAGAGTTAAAATGGCAGGAGGTTTTTCAGGGAGTTAACATCCTTGTGTTTATGCAGCTTCATTCTTTTCCATTTCTTAAGGAAACAAAAAACAACCACCTCAAACTCAATTAGAGAGAGAGAGGGAGAGAGAAAAAAGACAGCACAACCAGGTTGTGCACGTGAATAACCCACCCACGCCTGCCTTCCGGATTTTTTACTCCCGTGCTCTGGGCTCTGACTGGGGGCTTGGGGCTGGAGGCTGGACACGTGACAAGATCCTAGCCACAGCCCTTCCCCAACCTCGAGACCCCATCTCCCCCACCCCCCAACTGAGGAGGAGTGTGGGCGGGCAGGGTGGTGTGGAGGAAAATCTGGGTGTAGTAAAATTGATTATCAAATGTCTGGAATTCAGTTCTGGGTCTGTCCCTAGTTGTGTGACCTTGCGGGGGGGGGGGTGTCACCCCCTCTCTGGGCCTCAGTTTCCACACCTGGAAAATGAGAGTTGGGCTCAGCCCTTGGATTTCTAACTGTGCTTTATGGAGCCCTAGTATTCCCTCAGGCGCACCAGGTATTACCGAGTGCTGAGTCCCTCTGCCTGGGGAAGCTCTCCTTGTCCCCGTTCCACATACTGGGTTTCCTTTAAGATCATTTCAACACAGGGTTCCACTACTGAGATAGTCTGAACGCCACGGTTTAGATCTGGGGCCCTGACTGCAGTGTAGGGATGCCAGCGGCAGCCATTTGCTGAGTCCCGGATGTGGACGATCCCCTCCAAACCCACATGTTCCAGGCTACGGCCAAGAAGAGAAGGACCAGCAACAGGGCTGTGTAACGCTTGACAGTGGGGATGGAACTGTCCACTCATCGCCGTGCATACGGGACAGTGGACTCCTTTTCTGGTTGGGCGACAATGGAACACCCACAGCAAGGCCACGTGAGGCCAGCGTAGTTGTCTGTCCTTGTGCTTGCTTGCTCGCTCACGGGACATTGACCAAACATCTCCTGTGGCCTGGACCCACAGCGCCGCGCAGAGCGCAGGTCCTGGGAACAGCTGCATTTCCATCACAGGCTCCTCCTTTCCAGATGCTGACCCTGGATGGCTCCCTACCTGCTGTGTTCCAGCCACACTCCATGCATTTCCTCAGGGGAGCCCACCCTCTGTACTTTGCAGAGGCTATTCCCTCTGCCTGGAACGTACCTCCAACACCCTGCACCCCCTATCCCACGACATCCCCCCACTTTGCCAAGTTACCTCCTATTCCTCTTGTAGAACTCCATCAGTGTCACCAGATGTAGGTCCTGCCCTATCATGTGCGCCGGGCACCCTAAGCCTCTCCTTCGTCCCGCCAGCAGCAATACCCCTGGAATGTGAGTGCTTTACAACCTTTGCTAATTTACTCGCTTCACAGTACTCGTATGAAGTGGGTACTACTATTATCCTCGTTTTACAGAAGATCAAGATGAGGCTAGCTAATAAGTGGCTGAGGTGGGTTTAAACTGAGGAAGCTGGACAGGCTTTGGGGTACATTACACTCACTACAGTTCGTAAAATTATTTGTTGAGCCAGCCAGTGTGGCTCAGTGGTTGAGCATCGACCCATGAACCGGGAGGTCCTGATTTGATTCCCAGTCAGGGCACATGCCCAGGTTGCATGCTCGGTCACCAGTGGGGGTGGTGCGGGAGGCAGCTGCTGGATGATTCTCTCTCATTGTTGATGTTTCTGTCCCTCTCTTCTTCTCCCTTCCTTCCTCTCTCTGAAATCAATTAAAAAATATATTTAAGAACACTTATTTGTCGATTATCATCTCCCCCACTGTAAGTTCCATAAGGGCAGGAGTGGTATCAGTTTTGTTCATCATGATTGTCCACAGCATTTGACGCAAGTCCTGGCATGTAATCCTGCCGTAAATACTTATCAGTGAATGATGATGTGTAAGTAATCATCTTTGGCTCAGTTTTCTTACTGATAAATGGGGACCATCATGTGTACTTTGAAAAGGTGTAATGAAGACTACAGATAAAACACGCAGCATGGTATTTTATCTGGAAGCATTTAGAAGGTGTGCTTGATACACGTCAGATGATAATAATGATTACACAGGCCTCCCAGTCTCCTGGGTAAAACAGACCCGTGGATTCATGTTTACAATACAGTGCAGTAAGTGACAAATCTGAGTGCTGCTGGAGTCCACGGGGGCTGGGGAGGGCCTCCACCTTTGCCCACAAAGACTACAGTTACAAATTACAGGAGCCCACAGCTCAGATCCTGGCCGGCAAGGGGGAAAGAAAAACACAACTACTGCTAAGAGATGGATCATGCCGGAAGCCAAGAGTTTCCACTATAGATACGCAGAGGTTTTATTACTCAAGTGGCAAGGTCTCCACCCACACCCTCTGAAAAAGCAGCGGAGGGATGCTGCCAAATATGGAAGGCTGGGGGGGTGGGCACACAAGCTGCGGACTTTGGACGATCCCTCCTTCTCCCTGGGCCTCAGGTGCCTTATCTGTAGAACGAGGGGCTTGAACTAGAACTCCATGCTTCTCGGATGTTCCTGCCACCCTGGGAGGACAGGGGGCTGGGTCTTGGGAGAACACAAGCTCACACCATCTTGAACGTGGCTGCTCTGTTTTAAAATTCATGGGTTTTGTTTTACACTCTGGTATATATGCACTTGTTTTAATATTAAAATAATGTGGGGTTTTTTCCCCCCTCCCAAAGCTTCGAATCAAATTTATGCTTCAGGAGAATGTGCTACATTTATCCTGTGGCTTTGCCCTCAGGGGTACATGCACCCCAGTCTGAGAAGCACGGAACTCGCCTGCAATAAAACATTATGTCGATGTTATAAATGATTCTGTAGATGAATATTTAATAACATGGAAAGAAATTTCAATGCTATGGAGAAAGGCAAGGTTACAAAACAGTATGATCCCCTTGGCCTTAAAAATTAAGTAAATGTGCATATAAAAAGGTGGAGTATACCAGATGTAAGACAAGAGGCTGACATGAGATGGGGCCTGCAGAGCCTGCAGCACTGCCGATGCCTGGCACACAGTAAGCGCTCCATAATGCACACGATTAGTGGGGAGAACAGAAGCCAGGTGTTCACGATAGTTCTTTGGAAGAGGGTGAAATTATAGGTGGTTTTTTCATTGTTTATATATTCTAGATTTTCTTTAAGAAATAAATGTGTATGAGTATATACATAGGTATGTGTACACATATATTTATTTTTAGTGAGGAAAAATATTTTAAAAAAGACATCACAGTTCTGAGATTAGATACCATGAGGCCTAGTTAATATGCCCAGTTTCAGGGCCCTGACTCCCACTGGTCACATCTAAATGGATGGAAACACAGTCCTAGCTGGTTTGCCTCAGTGGATAGAGTGTCGGCCTACAGACTGAAGGGTCCCAGGTTCGATTCCGGTCAAGGGCACATTCCCAGGTTGCGGGCTCAATCCCCACAGTAGGGGGAGTGCAGGAGGCAGCTGATCAATGATTCTTCCTCACCATTGATGTTTCTATCTCTCTATCCCTTTCCCTTCCTCTCTGAAATCAATAAAAATATATTTAAAAATAAATAAACAAACGGATAGAAACACAGACCAAAGAGATGGTTACCAGAAAGGAGGGGGTTGGGGAGATGGGTGCAAAGAGGAAGGGGAATATAATCAATAATCCTATATAATAAAAGCCTAATATGCTAAGTGTCTGGTCGTCCGGTTGTCTGTTCAACCAATCAAAGTGTAATATGCTAATGATATGCTAAGGATGCTCAACAGCTTGCTATGACATGCACTGACCACCAGGGGACAGACGCTCCAACCGGTAGGTTAGCTTGCTGCTGAGATCCGGCTGATTAGGACTGAGCAAGACTGGCCCTGGAACCCTCCCACGGTCCCGCTCCGGCTGGCCAACCTCCCGCATGCCTCTCTGGCCTCGATTGTGCACCTGTGGGGTCCCTTCGCCTGGCCTGCGCCTTCTCACAATCCAGGAGCCCTCGGGGGAATGTCAGAGAGCCAGTTCCGGTCAGATCCCGTAGGCCAAGCCAAGGGACCCCCACTGGTGCATGAATTTGTGCACCAGGCCTCTAGTATTGTGATAAGTATGTACGGTGACAGATAATTACTAGATTAAGTGGAGTGATCACATTGTAAGGTATAAAAATGTCGAATCACTATATTATGCACCTGCAACTAATATAACCAATAAAGGTTGTATACCAACTATACTTAAATTTTAAAAAATCTCAAACAAACATACAAACAAACACATGCCCTTGGTAGGACATGGGAGATCGTGCATGGCTGTCTTGAGACCCAGTCAGCTGTACAACAGCCACTCAGAAGACAGACCCCTGATGATGTATGACCATTGCTTCTGCATATGAAAGATGGCAGGTTAACTAACTTGCAGGAAAGAAAACTGCAGGCTGGTGGGGCCCTGCATGCACATCTCAGAGACAAAGGTGGAGGCTGTTTCTTTTCTTTTTTTTTAATCCACAGGGTACCTGGCAGTCCTGGGAGCCAAATGAATCTGACTGGTGGTGCTCACTGAGCACCTGGCAGATAGGCCCACCTTTCAGAGCAGGGTTTCATTCAAAGCTTTTCTGGGCAGAACTCTAACACTTCTTTACTCAGGAAGATTCACTGTCCAACACACTACATTCTGCGTACAGTTTTGGAGGGGATTCACGGACCTTGAGTTAAGAACCCCTGATCTCAGCAGAGGGGAGCAAGAGGTCTCTGATGGAAAATCATGGAAGCGGGGAGGGGGCACACTGGGCTGATTTCAGTCTCTGCTCATTCATGTGTGAGTCCAATACACACTTATTGGGCACCAGTGATATACTTAGCCAAGAACTGGGAGAGGCTCAAACAGTCCCTGCCTGCACAGACCACTGTGGTCCTGGGCCCATGTGTCCTGCTGGCCTCGGGTCCCACGCCCAGAGACGACGTCAGTGCTTCTCCTTGCCCTGCGCACTACCCAGTTTTGGGAATGACAATGCCATCGCTGGGCAGGCTCTATGCAGTTCCCAAAGCGCATCTGCACGCGCAATTGCATTTGCTTCTCTCGGCAGCCCTGTGAGGTAGATATTCTCACCATCAGCCCCGTTTTGTTGGCGAGAGGCGGCTGCTTCTGTCAAGGGCTGGCTTTTCAATAGTTCACAGCGAGGTAGCTGCTTTGCCACGCATGAAACTCTGACTCAGAGGCAGCGTGCTGACAGTGACTTAAGATCGCGCCAGCTCCTCACGCGCCTGCACGGGGCGCAGGGGGTTTTCCAGGCGTGGGAATCGAGGCTCGGCGAGGTTAAGTGGCTGCTCAAGTCAGCGCAGACCTGAATTCAAACCCAGGGCTTCCTGACACCAAGTGATCTTTCCATTTTGCCATCCTTTTCCTTAGGAAAGGGTCATTGCAGCAAAGGCTGGGAGCTGGGGAGAGGCGGGGACCCGGGAGAGAGGGATGGAATCCTTGTACCTGGGGGAACCCCAAACCAGGCACAGCTTTTGCGCCTGATCCCCAGCTCTTGGCTCCTCCAAGGCCATACGGTATGGAGGGAAGAGCTCCTGGAAGACAGGAGTTCCAGGTCCCAGGCCAAAGCTCTAGGGAGCCTGGGTAAAGGCTGCAGGCAAACGGCCTTCAGATTGACCTGGGGCGTGTGGGAGTACTATGATCCCCTCCCGTCACCCAGCACCTGAGTCCCACCATTAAACTCTGCAGCTACTGAGTGCCCGGGGCTGGCACCGCCTGAGCTGGAATGGCCGTGGCTGCTGCTGTCAGTGACTCATCCTTGGCGCTGCCAGCTGCTAGCCCACCGGAACACCAGGACTGGAACGGAAGGCTGGCTCAGCCTGTCCCTGTTTACATGAGCAGGGAGGCTGGTTTTGTCCCATTCAGCTTTTCTTCCCTTCCCGAACATGGCAGGGTGACCTCCCAGCCATGACCACATAGTCTCAGGGGGCCTGGACCAACAGAACATCACGCTCAGTCCTGCCTGGGCTTCTAGAAACAATGACGTCAGAGCCTGACAGGCCCTGAGGGACATCTGGGCTAGTCTGCTAATTTCTTAGGTGGGAAAACTGAGGCCCAGAGGTGGGAACTGGCTGCTCAAGGTCAAGAGCCGACCAATGGCAGAGCCAGGACGGTGGCCGCTACTGTGACCACTATTAGCTAACACATAATGAGTGCTTACCATGTGCTGGGCGCTGCTCTAAGTGCTTTACATATACTAACACATTTAGTCTTCACAACGATCTTAGAGGGTGGGTGCTACCCTCACTCCCATTTTACAGATGACAAAACTGAGGCACAGGGAAGTCAAGTCACTTGGCCAAGGTCAGCTACTAAATGGGTAAACTAAGACTAGAACTCAGATGGTCTGTCTCCAGAGCCCATACTGATAACCAACACGCTAGATGACTAACTCAGGTTTTCTGCTCTCTACTCCACATCATCTGTTATTTTTAATTTTTATTTATTGATTTTAGAGATAGTGTGTGTGAGAGAGAGAGGGAGATAAGGAGGAAGAGAGAGAGAGAAAGAAACCTCTATTTTTTTGTTCCACTCATTTATGCATTCATTGGTTGATTCTTGTATGTGCCCTGACTGGGGATTGAACCCGAAACCTTGGTATAGTAGGACGATGCTCTAACCAACTGAGCTACTGGGCCAGGGTTAGGATCTGTCCTCTTAATCAGACTCCATGCTGTCTGCCTTAGGCTGGGCCTCCACTGCTTCTTCCTCCTCCCAGTTGGCGGAAGTCAGCCTGAGAAGGAGCTCCAGCCCCTTCCAGGACAGAGGGGACAGTCTACCTATCACACCCTGGCAGGCAGGGGCAGAGAAAAGCTAGATTGGGACCAAGATGATGGGAAGGTCTGGGAACCAAGTGTGTTGATGCTTAGTCTGGAAGGTCAGGAGGGTTGAACGCTCTTTGCAGATACATGAGAGGCTGCAATAGGGACGGGGCAGGTCAAGAGGCAAGAATAGGGCCTTGTGTGTGGGTGCTCTCAGTAGGTAGATTTCCAAGTCAAAGGAATATCTCTAGTACCTGACCCTCAAGGCTGTATTGCAGCTCTTCCTGTCCCCACACATACTGTAGATTTGTTTCTATAGAGGTAGATTTTTATTTTATTTATTTACTTTAAAAATATTTTTATTGATTTCAGTGAGATGAAGGGAGAGGGAGAGATAGAAACATCAATGATGAGAATCATTGATCGGCTGCCTCCTGCACACCCCCTACTGGGGATTGAGTCCACAACCAGGAATGTGCCCTGACCTTGAATGGAACCATGACCTCCTGGTTCATGGGTTAATGCTCAAACACTGAAACACACCAGCTGGGCAGATTTTTTTTTCTAAATCCTCACCCTAGGATATGTTTACTGATTTTTTGAGAGAGAGAGAGAGAGAGAGAGAGAGAGAGAGAGAGAGAGAGAGAGAGAGAATGGGAAGAAGGAGGAGGAGGAGGAGGAGGAGGAGGAGGAGGAGGAGGAGGAGGAGGAGGAGGAGAAGGAGGAGAAGTAGTAGTAGGAGGAGAGATATCAATGTGAGAGAGAAACATCTATCAGTTGACTCCAGTACATGCCCTGACCTGGGATCAAAGCTGCAATTTTTCGGGTACGGGACAACGCTCCAACCAGCTGAGTCACTGGCCAGGACAGGGGGGTAACTTTTGCTAGTGGCTCACAGTAAAAGCTTTGGAGTCACACAGACTTAGGTTTGAGGCCTGCCTTTGCCATTTACTACCTATGAGACCTTGGGTAAGTGACTTAGTCTCTCCTCTGGACCAGTGGTCACCAACCTTTCGGACCCCACGAACCACCAGTTGGTGACCGCTCCTCTGGACAATAGGTATACAATTTGCCTCTTGGATCCTGAGGATACCATAAAGTAAAACCTGCGAAGAGCTTAACCTGGTGCCTGGCCCACGGGAATGCTCAATAATTTAGAAAGGAGGGGGAAAGAGGGGAAGGAAAAAGAGAGTTGAGGCAGAGGCAGCAGTAAGGACTTCCCTTTCATCTGCCAGGTGGGCCTCCAGGAGGACAATGGATCCCTGTCCCCACGTGGGTAGGGGCTTTGAGGATGGAGCTGTGGATAGAGTGGGTACGGACTGGGGGTGGCAGAATTGGGGCAGCTTTGTCTCTGCCAGTTATTTAAAACCAGAATGCTAACAAGCTTTCAAAACAAAACACAACTCAAGTACTCTTTGGATGGGATATAATAAAATGGTTCTATCTGAAATAGAAACAAACAGCTTTGTTGCTGCACACAAAGGCCCAATTCTTTGTGCCTCTCTGGAGTGGAGGCCCAGAAGTACAAGGGTGAAAGGGTCAATGAAACTCTGAGGGTGCAGCATCCTCCTCCCCCAACACTGAGAACTAAAAGAACCCATAGAAAAGTCCTGGGGCAATGGGGTACCAGAGGTCTCAAGTGCTCCAGACTTAAGCACAAATGCATGGGAGGGCATCTTCCATCCTTCCATTTCACAGATGAGAAAACTGAGGTCCACAGAGTAAGAACCAGGATTGGCACGTAGGTCTTCAACCCTCTGGTTCAGTTCTCACGCATTAAGGCAACATGGGAAGTTTCACTGTGGGGATCTGAAGGACTAAGGCCGATGGCAGCAGAGGGCTAGGTCCTGGTAAGTGCCCTCAGAGGTCTAGGAGAGTCTAGGTGACAGGAGGTGAGCGAGAGCGACCTGAGACTCCCAGGAGAGTAGTGCCAACAAACCCCAAGCCTCCAGAGGCTGCCACCCTCAGATGGCCCTCTACCACCCAAAGCCTCACACTGTTGTCAAAGTGGCAGCTCAGCTCTGCCTCTAGAAGGCTGAGTGACCCTGGGCACCTCAATGACTTCCTGGACCTCACAGGCCTTCTGAACTAAGCACAACACAGGGTGTCCTTAAGGGACCTTCCCATACTGAAGACCCAGGGCTGCCTTAAAAAATACCTTGAGCGTTAGTTTAATTCAATGGCTTCCCCTTGTTCTTAGGATAAAGACCAAAATTCTGCCATGGCCAAGAACGAAGGCCCAGCATGCTTTGGTCTCTGCTTATCTCCCCAGACTCCACCCACCTGGTTTTCTCTGTTTCAGCTTTTTTTCAGATCCTCTCCTGGAATCAACCTAGTAGAAAAGTTTGGAAACTGGTAGTTCTGCTTAAAAGAATTCTCACACAGTCCCTAAGAGGGCATGTAAGCTGAGGTTCCCTTCCTTGCTATCTGTGGTGGGGGTGGGGGAGTGGAGGCATCTGCAGGCCCATTGCTTGGGGGAGCGGCTAGGCCAAGTGTCTAGGAACACACCGGGGAATGCTATGCAGCCCTTAGGAGCAAAGGATCAGAGTACCTTTGGCACCACGAAGGACTTCAGAAACATTGCTGAGTGAAAAGAATGAAGTCTAACAGAACACAATATTTACAAAGTAAAACACATGCACGTATAACTTCTTAAGTTACAGAAATGTCTAATTACCACGTTGTACACCTGGGACTAATATAATATTGTATGTTAACTGCAACATATATATATATATATATATATATATATATATATATATATATATATATATATACAGAAAAAGTATATGAACACAAAATGTTGCAGCAAAATATAACTGATACAAATAGTTTTTTATCCATTCCTCGGTTCATGAGGATTCACATTGGGGAGAGGCAGGCCTGAGAGGCTGGGTGTGGCTGAGGGTCAACCCTGGTGCTAGGTGCCAGGATTACCTGGGTGGGTAGCTCAGGTTGGCAGAGGGTGACCCTGGGCTGGGTGGAGGACAGAAGCACAGTTTAAACCAGTGCTAGGCCCCAGACTGGGGAGTTTTTGAGAACAGGGGCTGGTCATTATGAGGTTAACTTGTTCCTTAAAATGCTTTGACAGCTGGTTAACAAAAACAGGAACCAGGACCCTTCTCATCCTTCAGGTCACAGGAAGCCTTCCGTGACCCCCCAACATAGGGTTACATTACTGTTGCACCCTTCCATGGAGTCCTATCCTCTTTGAGAGCAGGGACCCGGTCTGTCTTGCTCTTCATTGTATCACCAGTGCTTGGCACAGCATAGGGCCCAGAGTAGCTGCTCAATAAAAAGTTGTCAAATCGATAAAAGGGTCAGGCTGCCCTTTCAATTGGCCCTTGTTGGCTTCTGGCCTAAGAGCTGATCCGTGCTGTGGTGGTATGGTCATGAAAGCTACGACCTATTCTCTCTGATGGCCAGCGGGAGTTGCTGCCAGATTAGGACAGCAAAGGTTTCCTGAACACAGGCCTCCTCCTTATTTCATAAAAGGCTACCCATGATGGGCAGTGGCATCTTGCTGAAACCTAGACCTTGTTCCCCTCAGAGGGATACCTATGATGATACAGAGCCTAAGGCTGGTGGAGGGTAGATTTCAAGGTCCTGGGACTTAGGTAGGGAGTGGGTATCAGAGCCACTGGCCCAAAAGGACAGCTGCTCCTATCAAACCGATAACGAATGGCCTACCCCAGTGGTCGGCAAACCGCGGCTAGCGAGCCTCATGTGGCTCTTGGGCCCCTTGAGTGTGGCTCTTTCACAAAATACCACGTGCGGGCATGCACGTACAGTGCGATTGAAACTTCGTGGCCCATGCGTGGCCCATGCGCAGAAGTCGGTTTTCGGCCTGGGCAAGTCTATTTTGAAGAAGTGGCATTAGAACACTCAAGGGGCCAAAGAGCCTCATGTGGCTCGCGAGCCGCGGTCTGCCGACCACTGGCCTACCCAAACCTCAGTGTCTACTCACAGCCTTGCATACAGCCAGCTAATCATGACATCCTAAAATCTCAGGGTGGCAGTGACATCATGGCTCCGGCCAGCAGCCAGCCACAGGAGGGCTGTGGAAACACCCTTTTCCCAAGAGCAGTGTTGTCCTCAGGCCGGGCCCTAGCTCCCTCTTCTCTGGCTGTGCCACTCCCCATGGATGAGCAGTCCCCAGGGCACAGGGGTTGTGCCCATGCTCCCCTTTCCAGGCCATGCTCTGGCTACTGGGACTCCAGAGCTCCTTGCCCAAGGGGCCCGAAACCAGCTTGGGTGCAGGACCATCCTTCTGAGGGTGGACATGGCCTCTTGTTTTGGGATCTTTAGGTTTGAGGGGTGACCAAGGAACAGCTATTGGGGCGGGGTGTAGATCACGCTTAGACACCAAGACTGACATGCCCACATGCATGCACACAGGGGCCCTTGCAGGGTAGAACTGAGCAGCGGGTGATGTACCACTTGGGGCCCCTATGCCGCCTGACTTAGGTCCCTGCAAATGTTCGGAGCAGGCCTGCCCATGAGCCTGCCCACTGGAGACACAGAGCAATACTTGGTGATGTCATGCCATCACTAGTTCCTACTGTTGCCTATCCACCCCCCTCCTCTGCCCCGTATCCCTGAAGAAGATGCTGGTCCCAAACTAGGCCCACAAGGGTGCCGGTTGGGGAAGGAGCGGAGGCCCCAGCACCAGCCGGGTTGCCTGGTTTCTTGCGAATGTGAACACCTACGCGCGGAAGAGGGGGGAGTGTGAGTTGGAATGTATAAATGTGTTTGGGTGACTGTGAGCAAATAAGTGAGCAAGCAAGGAGGAATGAGAAAGAAGAAGGGTGACCATGAAGGGTGAAAAAGTGTGTGCATGAGGGGAAAAGAAAAATAAACGTGTGCGTGTACGTGGAGTGGAGGAGGCACCCAGGTACACACCCAGTGCCCGCTACAGTGCCTACGAACAGTGGGCAACTGAGGGCCTGGGAACAGGGCACAGAACGGGAGGGAAGGAGCATACCTGCTTGTCTGTATGGGTGCATGAGAAGGGGCACGGTTGTGGGAGAGAAAGAGATCCAAAGAGGGAAGGCGAGAGCAAGCAAGTCTGTCCATCTCTAGAAGCATGTCTAGTGGAAGGGGATACACGATGGAGCCATGGAGCTAAGACAGCCCGAGTGTGCAAGAGGAAGACGGCAGGGGTGTGAGCTTGAGGGTGGGGGTGTGCTTCCACAGGGCTCCGTGAGACAGAGAGGCAGGGTGCGTGCCTGGGTGACTGCGTGTGGTTGTGTGCACGTGAGTATGTAAGCATGAGGCTGTGACAAGTGAGAACACCTATGAGTGTGTGAGCACATGCGTGGAGTGCCCCAGGGCTGTGAGCAAGCATGCCCGTCCCTGGGGCATCTGTGGGCTGCCGGAGGTGTTGGCGATGCCTGAGGATCTCTTCACCCAAAAATTTCAAGCAGGGAGGACTGTATGACCTGCTCGGCTCAGGTCTGGGTGACTGTGGCTGGGAGTGTTGGCCATGTTGCCCCAGCCTGGCAGTGCAGTGCGTGTAGGAATAAGTGAGTCATCAGGCATGGCTGGCCCCCACTCTGCCTCGCTTCTGGTCTTGCCCAGCAGGGAAGACAGCTGGGAGGGGGAGAGATTACTTGAGGACTGTGTTTTTACACTACCGTTATGCAATTGCTTGCAGTGCCCATGGGCTCATTCTAAAGGGCCAGCGCCCAATTCTCTGGGTCTTTAGCCTGCCATCTCCCTTTATGTCCAAGTTGCAATTCAGGTTAGTGTCGTGGTCGGCAAACTCATTAGTCAACAGAGCCAAATATCAACAGTACAACGATTGAAATTTCTTTTGAGAGTCAAATTTTTTAAACTTAAACTTCTAATGCCACTTCTTCAAAATAGACTCGCCCAGGCCGTGGTATTTTGTGGAAGAGCCACACTCAAGGGGCCAAAGAGCTGCATGTGGCTCGCGAGCCACAGTTTGCCGACCACGTGGTTAGTGGTTTCAGCTGATGAACATTTGTGGAAATCTACTCCTTACCAAGTTCCAGAACCAACCTCCAGTCCTTTTCCCATCCCTGGCTTCTTGGCCTTCATTTTCCCATAGCACTTACCTACCATGCTATATATTTTACTTATTTTATTTGTCTATCTTTCCCTTAATAACAAATGCCTGTGCAGCACTTGCTGTCTACCAAACACTGTTCTAATTTCTCTATTACTTCATTTAATCCTCAAACAACTCCACCTGGCAGTGAATATTATTCTTGCCATTTTGTAAATGGGACGCACAGAAAGGTTAAGTAGCTTGCCTATGATCACCCCATGGTAAGTGGTGGGGGGGGGGCCCACACCTCGTCAAGGGTCCCTGCTGTTAACCAGTACACAATACTGTTCTATGAGGTTGGAAATTTTCTCAGTTTGGTGCACGGTTTAATCTTCGGTGCTTACAAAAGAGCTTAGCACATGCAGATGCTCAATGACTAGCTAGTGAAGGAATGAAGAAATGAGTGGATGAATGTTAGACATGGAGGATGAAACAGAGAGGTAGGTACTTGCCTTCCAGGAGTTCATGGTACCATTGAGGACACAGGCAAAAGTTACTTCAATATCATATCAAGATGGCTCTGTGGGGTCTAGAGGAGCACATGCCTGGCCTCTGGATGGCAGGGTTTTCCAGGGGAAGGACAGAGAAGGGGATATGCACAGTGACATCAATCATCTCCTCCAAAATTCTGCTTGGGGACAGACACCCCGTAGCTCTTCCTACCTCAACCTATAGGATTCCAGATGGTGGTGGCTCTATGGTGACAATGGAAGCACAATGGGGAAGTGGCCAGGAGCATGAGCTCTGAACAGATGGCCTGGAGTGAATTCTCACTCTACCAAACACTCGCTAGGTGACCTGGACAGATTCCCTATCCTGCCTGGGCCTTGGTCCTCTCATCTATAGGATGGGGATAGCAAATGATGCAGACTCCCTAGGTTAGTGGAGGGGATTACATGACATATACATGTAAGTTGGGACAGTGCACACAGCACAAGAAAGACAATGTGCCAGCTCCAATGGAGATTACCAACTTCCATTCTACCTTTGTTGCTGGCTCTCAGGGAGGAATGGGAGAGAAGGGTGGAATTCAGCATGCCTATTACTGTGGCCTTTCTACTGTGGCTTCGTCCTGTTTTCCAGAAGCAACTCAAAGCAGAGCAGAGACTATGGCTGCTTTTTTCACCACTATTATCCATAGCACCTAGTATAGTACCTGACACACAGTAGTTGCTCAATAAATGTTTGTTGAATAAGTGCATGTGTGGTTTTATTTATTTAACCTTTGTGAAGATAAATAACCATTTTGTTGTTGTTTCCACTTACAAATTAGGTACTAGAAGCCCAGCAAGGTTAAATGACTTGTCCATTAACACACAGCCTGTAAACAAAACAGCCAGACTCAAAGGCCAAAACCCATGCTCTTTCCTCCCCCCCATGCTACTCTCTGGACAAATATACATCATGTCCTATTTTCCAAAATGGATTTTTTTTTCTGGCCAGTTGGGCCGTCCCTGGTTGTAGAATCATCTTCGAATTCTATGACTCATATCTGAATCACGGAACTGTTTAGTAGTTGAAAGGGACTTTTGATGTCATCTTGACCTCCCACCCATTGTGGAAATTTCCTCTCCAATGTCTATCCAGAAAATACTTGAATGCCTCCAGTGACGGAACACTCATTTTCTTCCTCTTCAATTAACAAGTTCTATAACTGGACCACTTTTAGAGTCAGAAAGAAGGTTCTGCATCTCGTGGGCCAACAGACCTTCTTTTAGTTTCTATGTATTAGGCTTATACCATCTTCCTAAGATTCACACAGAATGAATCAGCTGCCCCCTTCACAAGACAGTCTTTCAGAGAGCCACAGACAGCTCTCACATCCCTCTGGAGAATTCTCTCCTTCATATTAGTTGTTTCTAGTCCCCACAACAAATGTGGAGTGGCTCCTGTCCTAGACTTAGACCATCTCATCAGGCAGTCCAAAGTGTTTTGATCAAGGGTACCGCCTACTGGATAAAGTGTGAATTGCACCATGGGTTCTGCTCACCTGAGGACCTTCAGCAGTAGCTGGGATGCTGGCTCATGGTGTGAATAAAATAACTGCTTATTTTATTTTTCTTTAAACCCTCACTCAAGGATATATTTTTATTGATTTTTAGAGAGAGATGGAGAGAGAAACATTGATATGAGAGAAACATCAATTGGTTGTTTTCTGTATGCACCCTGATGGGGGATGGAATCAGCAACCTATGTATGTGCCCTGACCAGGAATCGAACCTGCAACCTTTTGGTGTACAGGATGACACTCCAACCAACAGAGCCACCGGTTGGAGCAATAACTGCTTATCTTAAAGAGTCATTGCTTTAGAGGCATACCTAGTTGTTTTAAATGTCCATCTTAAGAGTGTCACTGAAGTTTCCACTCTAAGGTGCCTTGCCAATCATGAGATTTCTGACAAGCTACAGGTTTGGGATTTCAATATTAGAATTCAAATGGCTGTTTTTTTAAAAATATATTTTTATTGATTTCAGAGAGAAGAAGGGAGGGGAGAGATAGAAACATCAATGATGAGAATCATTGATCGGCTGCCTCCTGCACGCCCCCTACTGGGGATCGAGCCTGCAACCCAGGCATGTGCCCTTGACTGGAATCGAACCCAGAACCCTTCAGTCCGCAGGCTGATGCTCTATCCACTGAGCCAAACCAGCTAGGGCTGTTTTTTATTGTTGTTGTTTTGTTTTTTTAAACAAAAAGGTGTGGAAGGAAAGAAATTAAAATGGTAATTTTTCTTTTATTTCTCCCCCTTGTCTTTATTTTCTAATATTTCTACAATGGATATTTGTTATAAGAAGAAAAAAAAACCAATAAAAAGTTTCTAAAAAGAAAAACAACAACACGAAAATCTTCCCCCACCTTCCTTCCCTTTATTCCTTTCAAGGCTGTTTTTCACGACTTGAGTATTCGGTCTACAACTGGGACATCTGCCCCCAGGGGCAGGAGCACCTTGGTAATATTTCTGTGGTGACATGGCCCGTGGTTCAGACAGCCAGGCTCCCCCCAGGTGTGGTCAACCGGATGCAAGCAGCGTAATTTGACATTCACAACCAGGCTTCTCAACGGGGCTGCCAGGTAGCTTCTCCACATTATCCACCCCACCTTGGGTTTATGCCACAGTCCGGCTGTGTTTCCCAATCTTACCTCTTGAAATCTGCACAGCACACTACTGGTCAGTGGTCAGGTACTGGCCAGCCCCGGTCTCCCCAGCTCTCCACCCTCCCAGCACACCCTCAGCCACCCGCTCTTCCCTCCATGGGAGCCAGAGCAGCTCCAAACGATGAAAGACATCAGAAAAACAAATCCCCATTTAAATGAAGATCTATGGACCAGCTGAGTCACTCCTCTCAAGCAAGTTCCCAGCTAACCAGGCTTTATTCCAGCCCCAGTGTCATCTGGGGCTCTCTCCCTCCATCTGGAACTCTGGGGGGGGGGGTGCGGGGAAGGGGGCATCTGGGTGCTGGGAAGACTCACCCGGCAGCCTCTCACTGCAGCACATGTCCAGGGCCCCTCCCTCGGAGTCATCAGCAGCGTGGTTCTCTCTCTCCCTCCTGCAGCAGGATGAGAAAACGGGAGATGAGGCTGGCGTCAAGACAACCCTGAGCAAAGATCAAAAGCCTTCCTTTCTTGTACTGTGTCCCTTTGAATAACTCCACCCCACTCCATCAGGGGGACCTTAGGAAAGACCAACAGAAGGGCCAGGCTGCAGAGCCAGAAGAATTCTGCAGGTATCTTCCATGTGACATCGGTGACAGTAGCATCACTATGACGACCATCCTCCTCCTCTTCCTCCTCCTCATCACCTCTAGATTTCAAGGGGGGCTTACCATGTGCAAATCACTTTACAAATTTTATCACAGAGTCTTCATTGTGACCTCATGAATTAGGGATCATTAAACAGGCTCAGAGAAGTTCAAGAACTTGCCCAAGGTTACACAGATCACTTGGGTGGGAGCTGGTATGAAATGACAGTCTCGGACTCCAGGCTCACGCTCACTGCTGTGCTGTTCTGCCTCTTAGTTACTGTGGTTTTAAAAGTTGGAAGCACTGGTGAGCAAACAGAGGGGTCTGAGTAATACAGTCTGTGCCCAGCTCCCCAACGACTGCAAGTGCCCTGTGCCTCAGGCAGTGGACAGTGGTATGCAAAGCTCTTCTCCAGAAATAGCTATATGTATTTTTTTTTGCATATTCTAAACGTTCTATTTCTTTCTGAAATCAGAACACCCTCTTTCTAGATCATGAGGGCACCTTCCAGGACTACTGTGGGGTCTAGCTTTCCTCCCTTACCCAAGAAACTGGAAGAAGGTTGCTGTGGACCAGACAGACCCCCTGTAGTGTCTGTAGACAGACATCATCTAAGGGCAACTGCGCAGCTCACAGGGCTCCCGACTGTGGGAATGGCTGGAAATGCAGGTGTGGGCTGCAGCGGGCCCCGCCTGCCTTTCATGTCTCTGACTCCTGGCAGTGGATGGCTGATCCAGGGCTGGGCACACCAACCAGGCTGGGTCAATCAGATGCTCTTGCCTGCACTTTTCAAACACACTCTGGAGGGCCTGCAGCCTGGGTTGCTGGGGCTGAATCACGGTAGCTGCAGTGCCCCGGAGAAAAGGTCGGAAACGTTGGAGCTGCTGCATTCCGGCCCATCCTGAGTCTTGACTGGGCAACATGTCCACCGAGGCCACGAGAGGCCTCAGAATCCTTTCAATAACTTCCAACATTTTAGCTTCAGCTAGTGGGATTTGTTCTGAGGTTGGCAACCAAAAGGATCTTTAATATAGCCCCACCGGCATACTACTTTCAAGAAGCCCAAGAGGTGAGCTGCCTCTCTGCCCACCAGTCCTGCAATCCTGCCTCCTGGACTGGTCCTGAGGCTGGGCTGAAATAATAAAGGGCAGGCAGGCTGGGTTAAGGTGCTTGCAGCTGGCATTGCATTATATTTTATTTTTTCCTCATTGAGATTGGCACTGTCTCTGAGAATCTAAAATCTCAGAGCCGAGCTCTCCTGCAGAGAGGGCCCTTTATTTTTTATTTTATTTTTAAAAAATATATATTTTATTGATTTTTACAGAGAGGAAGGGAGAGGGATAGAGAGTTAGAAACATCGATCAGCTGCCTCCTGCACACCCCCTACTGGGGATGTGCCCGCAACCAAGGTACATGCCCTTGACCGGAATTGAACCTGGGACCTTTCAGTCCACAGGCCGATGCTCTATCCACTGAGCCAAACTGGTTAGGGCAGAGAGGGCCCTTTAAATGTCTCCGGACTCTTTCCACCTTTCTCCCTCTCCACCACCTCCATCTCGGTCCAAGCCAAGCATCTCATGCTTGGATTACTGAGGCAATCTTTTTTTTTTTTTAATTGATTTCAGAGAGGAAGGGAGCGAGAGATAGAAACATCAATGATGAGAGAGTCACTGATTGGCTACCTCCCACACGCCCCGCACTAGGGATTGAGCCCACAACCCAGGCATGTGCCCTGACTGGGAATCGAACCATGACCTCCTGGTTCATAGATTGATGCTCAACCTCTGAGCCATGCAGGCTGGGCATCAAGGCAATCTTTTAACTGGTCTCTGGCACGCACTCAGGCTGGCCTCCAAAACATTCTCCATATGCTCCAATGCATACATATGGCTGCATAGGTTGTGCATTTTACAACCTGTACAACTGAATGGGGCAGGCTTGAGCTAGAATCAACTCTTTCCAAACTCAACATTTACCACATAAGCTTCCATGAAAAATGACTTGAATGGCATCATACTGCACTTGGAACAAAGATAAAGATCCTTTAACAAAGCTTACTTGACCTTGCATGGTCTGACCCGTGTTTATCCCTCCAGCCTTAGTTCAGGTCCCTTTCCCTCTTGACCTCTGCACTTTGATCAGGCTCTTTTATGCAGGATGAGTTTGTACATGCTACCCAGAAAGCTCCCCCATCTCTACTTCTTAGTACTTTTTATTCATAGCACTTGACACAATTTGAAATTTCATTTTGATTTATGCCATTATTTGATTAACATCTACCTCAACCATTAGACCAGAAGTTACAACAGGGTAGGGACCACCATTTCTGTTTTATTTTCAAAGTCTCACACAGTGGCTGGCTCATAGTAGGTGTTCACTAAGTACTTGTCGAATAAATGAATGTTGCCCTGACCATCTTGAACAACCATCAGGAACCTCCACCATGGTTACCATCTGAGCTGCCTGGCTGACAGGTCTTTGTTAAGCCACTTGGAACCCTCCTCTAGAGCTGCTGTAAAGAGCGGTCACAGAGTCACACATCTGGAGCAGTGACTGTGCAAAGGAGGAAACTGAGGCACAAAATGGGGTCTGACTTGTCCCAGGTCGTACATCGCGACCACGGAAATTGGGATCCAGAATGCCTATCCCTGCCCTAGCCAGTTTGGCTCAGTGGATAGAGCATCAGCCCATGGACCGAAGGGTCCCAGGTTCGATTCTGGTCAAGGGCACGTACCTTGCTTGCAGATTTGATTTCCGGCCCTGGTCAAGGTGTGTGTGGAAGGCAACTAATCTTACATGGATGTTTCTCTCTCTGTGTCTCTCCCCCTCCCTTCCACTCTCTCTAAAAATCAATGGGAAAATATCCTCTGGTGAGGATTAAAAAAAAAGAAAGAAAGAAAGAAAAAAAAAGAACGCCTATCCCTGACCTCCCAGTTCTGAGAAAGAGCTTTTTCTTTATCTTAAAGAGCACCCCTGCCTAAGGACAGTCCATGAGGGCTGCCCCCTCGCTGGGGGCAGAAAAGTAACCAAGATATCCAGATACCTCTGGAAGGGGCCCCAGGGGTGACTCACAGACGCTTTTACACCTAAGCCTCCCAGGCCCCAAGCTGTGTTCAGAATAGCTTGGTGCTGCATGCGTGCAGAGGACTCTATAAATAAGCTTCCTAGAAAATGACTAATTTCATAATCAGAAGAGCAGAAAGAGTAGCACCTCGAGTTTGTAGAGGAAAATGGAACAAGAACCTGCAGTCGAAGGACTCCAGGTACCCTTAGCCCAAACCCACATGTCTAGGCTGTTCAGGGGAGGGTTTTAATTAGATTCCCAAAGAGAAGATGGTCCATTCAGGCTACACGGAGAAGCCCAGTCTCTGGGCACTGCCCCCGCTTCTCCTCGCCCAGAGCAGAAATAGCTGCTTGCAGTAGATTGCTGCAGGCTCCTTCTAGCTCCTTCTCCACTTCTATCAGCGGGCAAAGGAGCAGAAAACCGTGACAACAGGCAGCGACTTGCTGGAGTGGCCACCCACTGTTGCTCTTTGAACCAGAAAACCCTGGAGACAAAGAGACATCACCTCGCCTGTCCCTCCCTCAGTGATGGAGAATGGCGGGGAGGGAAGAGAACCTTCCCAAGGCCATTGCCTTATTTAACAAGCAGATGCTGAGCATCTCCTATGAACAGGCATCAGAGCTGTCCCAGGAATACAGTGACGGACACGTCAGGCCCCTCCCTCCACAGCTCCCAGTCCTCCTGGGGAGACACATGTGCAAACATGATGTACCCACACCTGCGTTCATTGATACATGCATGTGACACCTTGGGAAGTGCTCGGCTCAGCTTGTGGTGGGGGGTGGAGGGAGGAGGACGTCTTCTCCAAGGGGCAGATAAGAACTGGTTCCTAAAGGATGTTCCCAGGTGGAGGAGGGATCACAGGGGAAAGACCTCCATTGTATAGTGCACACAGCAACAGCCAGGCCCAGAGGCCCGCGATGTATGGAACATTTGGCTCTAATTGGAAGCAGGCTGGTCAGTGGGATGAGGAAGCGATGGGGGCTAGGCCTCAGCAGAAGAACATGAGCAAGCAGCAGGCCTGGATGCTGGGAATCCTGCCTCCTGGGGTGGATTCCGCCTGACCATGGGGCTCCCCCACACTGAGAGGTGCCACAGGCTCCTCCACCCATGGCCTGGGCCAGGGAGGTCACTAACAGGAAGGGGAGCCAGCAGCTCTGCCTGAGGAATGGACATTAGACTCAGTTTAGGGCATCTGATGTGGCCCCAACTAACTCCTTATTATTATTTTTTATTGTGGCAAAAGTCACATAACATAAAATTCGTCATTTTAACCATTTCAAGGTATACAATTCAATGGCATTTAATACATTCACAATGCTGTTCAACCACCACCATTATCTAGTCCCAGACATTTTCATCACTCTGAAAGGAAACCCCACACCCATTAAAGAGTTATTACCTATTCTCCCCTTCCCAGGCCCTGGCAACCACTAAGCTTCACATTTCCATATGTTTGCCTATTCTGAATATTTCATATAAATGGAATCATATAATGTATGTAGGTCTTTTGTGTCTGGCTTCTTTTTGCTCAGCATAATGCTTTCAAGGTTCATGCAATTGTAACAGTACTTCATTCCTTTTCTGGCTGAATATTTGACTGTAAGAATATGCTATACTAGAGGCCCGTTGCACGAAGATTCGTGCAATAGGCCTTCCTTCCCCTGGCTGCTGGCACCAGTTTTCCTCTGGCACCCGGGACCCAGGCCTTCACTCCGGCTGCAGCAGAGAAGCCAAGCCTTGAGGGTTCTCCGCTCCAGCCGCAGTGAGGCTTGTCTTCTCCTCTACAGCCACAGCGGAGGAGCCAAGTCTCTTCAGTCTTCAGTCGTCTTCAGTCTTCAGTCTTTGCTTGGGCTGGAGCCTTCAGTCTTTGCTCCGTGCCTGTGTATGCAAATTAACCCTCCATCTTTGTTGGGTTAATTTGCATATTCATGCCTGATTGGCTGGTGGGCGTCATGGAGGTATGGTCAACTTGCATATTTCTCTTTTATTAGTGTACATTTTATTTATCCATTCATCAGGCGATGGACATCAGGATTGTTTCCTCCTTTGGGCTCTTGTAAACAGTGCCTCTATGTATCAAAAATCTCACTGAAATTCTGTCCTCAACATGCTTATGACTTGGGGCAATTCCCTCTCACCTGGGTCTCTGAGGTCTCATCTATAAAATAAGTGGTCAGACTCTAAGTCCCTTGCAGCTTCAATATCATCACATCATCAGTTCACGCACATTTGTGAAGGTTCTAGTAATGTGTACCACGCAGCTACTCCACCCGTGCTGGGTGCTAGAGACCCCCGGCCCAGCCTGCCCCATCTTCTCAGAGATCGTGGCTGGTTGGGGAGACAGAACAGGTAACTGCTGTGGCTGGACGATGTGTTCTATCAGAGGTCAATCCAAGATGGGTTGGGAGCACTTCACTTCTACCTGGGGGTGGGGTGGGGGATGAGTGGGTGCTGTTAGGAGGCATCCTGGAGTGGATGCTAGGGGTGCCCACGACTTAGGCAGAGTAATAACTGCTTAGGCAGAGTGATAGCTGACAGGTTTGGGGAGGGAGGCAGAGGAGGAGCTGGGGTGCTAAAGCCAGGATTCCTGGATGGGAGGCTGAGCCCCCAGGAATCTCCTGTCCCAACCCCAGACTAACAAGCCCTCTACCTTGGGCTTCACACTCTGAAGCTGCTGGGGCCCTCTAGACACTCCTTTCTGTCAACACAGAGCTCCTTCTACCCTCTGGAAGCTCTGACCCCAGCAGACTCCCCCATTCCCTGAATCAGACCTGTCTACTCCCACCTCTAGGCTTTTGCTTATGATGTTCCCTCAGCCTAGAATTTACTTCCCCCCTCCTGCCCAACCTTACTCATTCCCAACATTACCTCTTCCACAAAGCACTCCCTGATCTCTGGGAAGAATCAAGCTCTCATCTCGGCCCCCACGCCCCCCACCATCTCACACTTCTCTCTGCCTCTTACTTTGCTGCTATAGGTAGCTGTTTATGCACCTGCCTCCTCACTGGGCTTCCAGTGACTAGGAGCACCCCAACACCCTCAGCCACCTCTGCACCCCAGGTGTTCAGCACAGGGCTTGAGTCTGTAGATGTACAAATGGTCAAATGGAGGGCCTGGCAGGGTCTTGGGGTTGGTGGCTTTGGGGGACTCTGGAACGGCAGACTAGCTAGGAGCTTCCCAGCGACAGCCAGGAAAAGCCTATATGCCATCCAGATTTCATCAGCATGGTCAGTGTGCAGGGCAGAGGACATGCTGGCTCCAGGAGAACAAGGGATCAGGCTGACGACCTCATGCAAATGAGCCTCAGGTCCCAGAGCATGCACAAGAGGGCTTGCCCTCCTTAACGGGAGAGCTCACTCTCTTCACCCCCTGGTCATTCATTCCCAAGATGGGGAAAGGTGCCATCTGGGACCAGGGTAGGAAGCTTTCTCAGCGAAAAGCATGAATGCAGGAGAGAGGCCAGTTTTAGAACATCCAGGTAGGGAAACTGAGGCAAGAGTGACTGAACAATGTGTGAACAGTTGTTTCCAGGTAGTTAACAAAATCCTGATTTTGTTTTAGGAGCTCTCTCTCTCTTCTTCTGGCGCCCTGTCTGTTCCTTGTCATGAGAAGGGCCCAAGACGAGGGGCCAGCCACCTGGCATTCTGTGTCGTACCCCAACGCTTTCTGATAAGTAGCTTTTCTGCCTAAGTTACTGAGATCAGTTTTTGTTGCTGGCAACCAAAGGACCCAGACTGATACGTGCAGCAAAACTTGTGGAAAGATAGGCGCTGAGCCCAGGACTCCCAATGCTTAGTTCACTGCTATTTCTATCCTGCCAAGCTGCCTACCCTCTCTGCCCAGCTGTCCACTGTCCAGCCATCTGTCCCCACGTCTGAGCAGACTGCAAACTTGGAGAGTTCTGCATCCCAAACACAGGGTCTGAGTGTTCTCTGCTTGGGATGTGCCGGATAAATGATGACTTCTCCTCTATCCTGCTCTGTTGTTAGGAGACGGGGGTGTGAGTGTGGCACAGACCCAAGGAAAGGGAAGATGGAAGTGTGCCGGAGAGGCCCAGCCTACAGAGGTGCTATAGGCTGACCTTTCTTTAAGGTCAAGCTTCAATTCTGGGGCTGTCATGGTTTAATGAGGCAGATGGTGGTGGAGCGGTAGGAAACCAGCAGAGGGCGCTCCGGGTACCAGGAAAACCTGGCCTTGGGCCGTGGAGCCTAGGCAAAAGCTGCCCACCAAGTGTGGAGGGCAGACCCCACCAACGCCAGTTATCGATGGAGGCCTGTTCAGCTGAAATGATGAGAACCTGTTGTGGGTAGTCTTGCCCTCGTGGTGGACAGGAGCCCAAAGTAAGAGCAGGAATTCAGAGTTCAACGTTCATCTGGTTTCACTCTGCTCTCCTAGACTGAAAACAATCCATTCCGCCCAAGTCTCTCTACATCCCCTCGATTCCCCAGGCGCACAGTTTAATTTACAAGGAGAAAACAGGCGATCACAAACGTGAAGGCGAGATCACACCTCTTGTGCGGGCGTTCTGGTATTTCCATTTAGTTTGACACTCGCTCTTACCAATAACGCCTTGGAATGCACTTTGTCTTCACTGGAAAAGCCCCATCTTCCCACCTCTTCTTAGAAAACTCTTGAAGACCCTTCCAACACCCTGCTCAAATGTCACCTCCTCGGCAGAACCCTCCCTGACTCCCTCAGGAAGATCTGGGTACTCCCTTTTCTGTTCTCACCTCTGCGCTTGGTAATCATCTATTGATTCCTGTATTGCCGCCTCACACGGTGGGTTACGATCCCTGCGGCCTCTTTTTACCGAGTACTTACTGTGTGCCGGGTACCGTGCCAAGCGCTGTGCATGACATCATTCATTTCTCACTCTAACCCCATGAGCTAAACCCGCTTATCAGCCCCTCCTACACATATGGAGATTGGGACATGAAGAGACTGAGTCACTTGCTCAAGGTCATACAGTTGGTAAGCGGAAGAAGCAGGCTTCGAACGGAGTTTACCTCCACGCTAGGCCCAGCCTTTGTTTAAACCATTAGGTTTACAGCCTCTTCTATGAACTTTCCTGTTTCCCAGGCTTAATACTCTATGTGGGTACATATTCAAGACATATTTCTTGGAAAAATAAATGAAAAGTGGGCTAGAGTTGGAGCATGTATAAAGAGCTCATTAAAATCACCACAAAGCACAGGCTTTGGGGTTGGGCTGCTCGAGCATGAATCAAGGCTCTCTCACTGGCTGCCTGATCTTGAGCAAGATACTTTACTATTCTGTGCCTCAGTTTTCTCATCTGTAAAATGGACCAGCAACAGCACCTAACTCATAATATTTATTGAGATGAGTGAACAGGATGATCTTAGAAGAATGCCTTGCACATAGTACACTATATGTTAACTGATATTGTTGCTGCTAAGAATTTTAACAGCACTCAGTTTCACTGTTGCTTGTCTGACTCTGACACTGGCCCAGTCCTAGCACCTGGCCTTCTGCCTTCTGCCCTGGCAGGCACAGTCTCTGTCTTGCTCATCTGCCTTCTAGGATGGAGGCCCCCCGCCACTGGAACTAGAATGCCAGCCTAGCCTGTACTGGCTACACACCCACCCTGATCACAAATGATTTTGTGCTCTGGTCCCCACCTGCCTCTGGTTTCAGCCCTAGATGGCCCTGATGCCAGGCCTGGACTGCCAGGGCCACCTGTGCCTTGCTCCAGACCACCCAGGGTGATTCTTTTTGACATCGGCTGTGAGCTTCACTGCTTACAAAACCACATCTCATGGAGCCTGTAGCCCTCACAGAGGGAAAGCTGGAGTTCAGAGCTAGGTTTGCCCCCACCTGCAGCTAAGGAGGCCCCTAGCTCCTGCCATACCCCACTGCAGGGTCTAGTCCTTTGTCAGGGGCCTCTCCCTCAGCCTCTGATTTAACCCTTCTGTGCTCGGGCTCAGCTAAGCTGGGAAGATCCTGGCGCTTAGGGTTTGGTGGAAGAATCAGGTAAACTGATTCAGAAGCAGGGCCTCGCAGAGGCTGCATTAGCTGGTCTGCGGCTCCTTTGTCAGGAGAGAGAAGAGTGTGAGCCAGGAAGTCAAATGGAATGGGAAAGAAAAAAAAAATAAAGCCAGATGGGACCAGGAGTCAAGGTTGAAAAGGGTCTGAATTCAGATTGAATAAATCTCAGCTGCACACCTACTATGTGCCATGTACTTCCCAATCTATTTCACTAGACACTTGTGTGAAGAAGATGTCATTACTCCAGTTTGTACAGGAGCTAAAAGGCACTCAGAAGGGCTAGGGACTGGCATGAGAGCAGGTGAGTGATCTCTCTGGTCCTGCTCAGGTGCCTGATGGAGAAGACAGGATAGACCCTTGGCCGAGGATGGTTGATTCTCTCACTGCCTTGTGCCAGTGGACAGTTGGAAACCAGGGCCTAGGGTGGGCTGTCAACAGAGGTCTTTAATCAAGGGCAGAAGCCCTCAAAACACGACAGGCTGACAATTCTGAGGTCATACACCCTAAGGCAACCATGATCCTCAGGAAAAAGATGGATGTGGAGGCAGAGAGAACTGGCTGAAATCTTATGCTCTGCTACTTTCTCCTCCCACAGCCCCAGGCCAGGGTCTGACCTCTGAGCCTGTTTCTTCACCTGAGACATGGGAGTAACAGGAGCTGCCTGCTGCAGGGGAGTGGTAAAGACCACTTCTGTGGTCTCCTTTTCCTAGAATGCTTTTCTTCTCCCAGGTCTCCTCCTCACTTCATTCAGGTCTTTGTCCAAATATCACCTTCTTCTTCTTCTTCTTCTTTTTTTTTTTTTTTTAACATATCTTTATTGATTCCAGAGAAAAAGGTTGAGGGAAAGAGAGATAGAAACATCAATGTAAGAGAGAATCATTGGCTGGCTGCTTCCTTCACGTCCCCTACTGGGGATCAAGCCTGCAACCCAGGCACATGCTCTTGACCAGAATCGAACCTAGGATCCTTGAGTCTGCAGGCTCACGCTCCATCCACTGAGCCAAACCAGCTAGGGCCAAATATCACCTTCTTAAAGACAATTCTATTTAAAGGCACATCTCTTCCTCCACTCTTGTCCCCTAGTCACTCCTCACCCTGCATAATTGTCTTCAGAGCACTGCTCACCCCTTGAAATGTTATATCTTTGCTTATATTTCATTTTCCGTCTACCTTGGTAGAGGTTGGGCAGGAAGTTCACCTTTTTCAGTGATGTGTCCCTAGAGCCTAGGACAGTGATGGGCAACGTTTTGAGCTTGGTGTGTCAAACTTCGCCAAAAAACTGAGCATAACTCGGGTAGTGTGTCACTTTGAGGAAAAAACTAACTCCAAGACTCTAGTCGCAAATGTTTCATCCTCAGGAGCAGCAAATGTTTCATCCTTGGCATGTGGCCGCGTGCCATCAGAAATGGCTACGCATGTCAGTGCTGACACGCGTGTCATAGGTTCGCCATCACTGGCCTAGGACAACCTGGCATGTGACAGATGTTTAAATGTATTTGGAGAATGGAAGAGGGAATGAACGAGCCAGCTCTTAACAGTTTGGGATGCTCGGTGAGCCAGCCTTGTAGGAGGATTCTTTATGGTTCCCTATCAGATCCATGGCCTCCACCCCTAAGCCTCCCCACTCTTCCCCGTTGGACTCTTTTTGTGAATGACATCCTTAGCCACTTCAGATCAAAGCCTGGTCATCACTTCTCATTCCTTCCTCCCTCTAGCACACATATCCAACCAGCTGCCACTGCAGTCTCCTGCATCAACTCCTTTTTCTCTTCATTCTTACAACCACCCCCAGTCCAGACCCTCCTTATCTCTCATCTGGACCACCCCATTGTTTTCTACCTGGCTCCCTGCCAGCAGGTTTTCTCCCTCCAATCTGTTCTCCATGGGGCAGTCAGGGTGAGTTTCCTAATGGTCAGGTTTGATCACGTCTCTTCCATACTAAAAAACTAAAGACCAATCCCTTAGCTCAGCACTCAATGCCCACAGCCATTGTCTCCACCCTCCTACCTGGACTTCCTTCTCACTGCTCCTCTTTTAATCTTTTGCACCAGTTGAATGAACCGCTTTCCAGTTTCTACACATGCCCTATTCTCTGCTCATGCTTTTCCCCCTACTTGTGATATTTCCCCTCCTTTCTTCTACTGTACAAATCATTTAGACCCAGCTCAAACGCTGCCTGGCATCTCCAAGAAGCCATTCCCCATCTCCTGGAAGAATAAAACCCCTCCATCTTCTCAACTTTTTCCAATCTCTTTTTTTAGGGCAGGTTTTGGAAAAGGACAGGCGACATGACAGAGGAGAACAAGTTCAGAATCTGGAGTCAGACACCTGAGCAGGAGGCACAGCTCTCTGCCTCAGAGGCTTTCACAGGACACCCCTGTAGATAAGTTAAACTGAGTCTTAACTTCCCCATCTATAAAATGGCAACAGGAACACTACTGATCTCATGTGCGTGCTATGAGGATTAAGTTATAAGTGACAGGGTGTAAGAAGAGCTTTGACACTATATAAATTAATAAATTAATCACACTTAGGTGTGAAATACCTGGTAAACAAAAGTGCAATTTCTCCCAGGAGGTTGCATGAGCCCTAAATCTAGGAATAGGTCAGTGGGGAGAGGGTTTTGAGGAAGAGGGACTTTGAGGCCCTAAAATCTCACATCCTTAGGCAATCTGAAAAACGAAGAAGTGGAGGGTATAACCATAAAGCTGAGGCCCTAAAGCTGAGGCCCTAAAGCTACCAATTCCTGAGTTTACTTTATACCCCATGCTAAATACCCTACATACATGATCTCATCTCATCTTATTCCCTCGCGGAGTAATAGAAGAGGACAACCAAGATCACTCAAGATCAAAGCCATCACTTCTCATTCCTCCCTCCCTCCAGCACACATATCCAATCAGCCTATAGCTGTTAAATCAATAAGTGCCCCCACCCCCCAACAGTTCAGACCTGAAAGATATCCTGAAACTCTTCAATCCAATTATCTTATTTTTTGGATGGAGGAATTGAGACCCAGAGAGGCTATGAGCATTTACCGAAACTGTCTGGCCAGTAAGGAAGACTGGGCCTGGAACCCCGATCTTTTCCCTCTCAGGGTGGGAGCTACTGCCCTGCAACAACCCAAGGGCCACTACTCCTTACGAAGTCTGTGCAAACGGTTCTTCCGGAGCACACTGCCAGTTAGGGGGGGCTGCAATATGAATGGTGGATCTTGGCGTCACATCACCTGGTCACCCTGGCTCTGCTCCATGCCAGGCTGCTTATCCCACGCAAGAAGGAAGCGCTTGAGACTAGAGCCTCAGGCCCCTAGACACTGATTACTGCTCTCCTTGCCAACTATCCCATCCAACACAGTCTCAAAGGTGACTGACTTTACCCAGTCACCATCCAGCTTGCACTCCTTCACCTTACCTCCTGGGGCACCCTCTCTGTGCCAGCTCTGGGGACACCCAGCTGCCCTTGAGGAAGCCTTGCCCTGAGCTGCCACCAGAGCCTGTAACTCAAGCTCCCTCAGCAGCTTTGTCAGCAATACCCAACAAACATCAAGAAGGAAGGGGTGGCCCGACATGAAGGACTGGGGGACCTCCACAAAGCAATGATGAAAGAGGCTGGTGGGATTAAAGACCCAGCCTTTATAGAGGAGGGAAGAGTGACTGGGAAGGCATGCAGGCAGGTCAAAGTGGGGGGAGGGGATGACTCCTTGGATGCTACATCACCTGGTCCAATGGAGGACACAGGCTCAGGGACTCCTGGGAGAGCCAGGATGAACACCGTGGTATCTGATTTCCCGTCCAGGACTGATTCATTTTCCCAAACTAAATCCCAAACCTGGAGTGCTTGCATAAGAAAGCTCTCCTCTGGGCCAATGAAGCAAATTAAAAGCTAACCTTTTTTTTTTTTTTTCAGTAAGAATGGTAGCAAATGAATGGCACATGACGCTCCAAGTGGGGGCGAGGTAGGAATTACAAAGACTTGCCTGATACACTAAGATGAATTTTGGGGTTCTGGGTCTTCAATGGGAATCGGAGCGAATTGTATAGGGGGGAAATGAGTATGAAAGCCAGGGACCCTAGATTCTAATGCAGGCTTTGCCACTAACTCTCCGGTGACCTTGGTCAAACCATCTCACCGGGCCTCAGTTTCCCCATCTGTAAAAGGAGGGGGTTAAATGAGTTCCAAAGGTTCAACTGGTCCTGACATGATCCTCGGTGAGGGAGCCCCTCAGAGCTCAGACCCAGGCCATCTGCAGGCTTTGCAGGAAAAAGGGGCATGCTGGGGGTGGGGAACGCACTGGGCTTTTATTTGGGTGGTGGGTGGGGAGTGGGTGGGTTAAGCTGTGGGGTTCCGGGTCGCGAAGCGAGGCGAGGAAGCCGCAGTTTACAAGCAAACAGGCTGGCGGCGACGTCCAGTCTCCCCCTGGAGCTGCAGACCTGGAGAGGCGACGCAGCCCAGAGCCGCGCACTAGCCTTGGCCGCAGAGGCTCGGACCCGGACCCCCATCCCGGTCCCTCCACGGAATTGGGTCCGAGCTCCGTGGGGAATGGTTGCTGCTCCTTCCCGACTCCCCAGCGCCCGGCCTCCTCCCCTGGGTGGGGACCCCACCCCACCCCCCGTCCGGGGGCGCTGGGAGCCCCGTGGGGGCGTGGCGGGGGCGGGCGCCAGCTTTGGTACCCGGGGGGCTGGAGGAGGTGTCAGTGGCGAGGCCGCTCCGGGAAGGACCGCGCGCCCTCCGCCTCCCGGCTCCCCACACAAAGGCGCCGACGGAAACGCCACACTTACCGGCCAGAGCGGGCTCCGGGCGCGGGCGAGCGGGCGGACGTAAGGCGGGCGGGCGGGCGGGCAGGAGGAGGTTCGCGCGCGAGGGTGCGTGTATCTGCGTGTGTCCCTGTAAGTGTCTGCGCGAGTGTGTATGTGTGTGCGTGTGTGTGACGGGAGCCGCGCCGAGCTGTGTGCGTCTGCGTGTGCGGGGGCGTCCGTCCGTCCTTCTGTGCGCCCGGCGCTCCGTCCCGCTCTCCGTGCGCGCTCCTCGGCCGGACCGCCCCACCAATGCGCCTCAGCTGCGGAGTCGCCGGCGCAGCCGCCGGGTGGGTTCGGCACCCTCCGGCCCAGCCCGGCTCCGCCCCGCCTCCGGGCGGGCTCGCGCCGCTCCCGGAATGGCGCGGGGCTGGCGGGGCCGGCGGTTGGGGGCGGGGAGCCCGGCAGCGCCTCTGGGCCCGCGCGGGGCCGGGTCGCAGACCCTCAATCCCTGATCCACGTCTTCGGGCTGCCTCTCTCCCAGACTGGGCTCGGAGTCCCCGCAGGCACCGCCCCCGCGCTGAGGTTGCCTGGACTGGGAGGGCGGGGAGACCGGAGCACCGCATCCATTTCATTCATGATTTTCTCCTCTCCGGAGCCCCAGGCCTGGGCTGCGCCGCTACGGCGACCTCCAGAGGGATCCCGGCCGGGTCGTGTGTGCGGAAACCTGTGGGGAACGGACGGGCAGACAGATGGGAGTAGGGGAAAGGGAGACAGAGGGGTCAGAGCTGGGGGAGGGTGCTGTGGGCTCCCCCCCGGATGCTCACACGAAGCCCACACCTGCACAGGCGGAGAGGCTGCAGACCGGAGCGCACACAGTGCCGGGTGCCCAGGACGCGCGCCAGGGCTGGGAGGTGGCACCTTCCTCCCCACCCTTCCCTGTTCAGTCTCTGGGGAGCAGGGCATCCCTCTTCCAGTTCTAGCCCACCTGACGCGTTGCGGGACGCACACCTGTCTTGACTTTCTCCTGGGCACCAGGGGCCGGCAAGGAGCCGCCCACAATCCCACAGCCCCCAGGCTGGCACCCCGTTGGGCGGAGATGCCAATGTTTTTTATTTTTATATTCATTTATTTGTTAATCCTCACCGGAGGATATTTTTCCATTGTTTTTTTTTTAGAGAGAGTGGAAGGGAGAGGGGGAGACAGAGAGAAACATCAGTGTGAGAGAGACACATTGATTGGTTACCTTCTGCACGCACTCCGAACCCGGGCCAGGGAACCTGCAACCAAAGTATGTGCCTTTGGCCTGAATAGAACCCGGGGCCCTTTAGTCACCAGGCTGATGCTCTATCCACTGAGCCCAACTGTCTAGGGCCAATGTTTTTTTAAATTTTTTTTTTACTAGAGGCCCGGTGCACGGATTCATGCACTGGTGGGGTCCCTCGGCCTGGCCTGAGGAGATTGGACATCTGCAGGCTTTCTGACATCCCCCAAGGGGTCCCAGATTGTGAGAAGGCACAGGCCAGGTTAAGGGACCCCACTTAACCCGGTGCACGATCAGGGCCAGGGAGGGACAGGGAGAGGGCTCCAGGGCATGTCCGGCCTGTCTCGCCCAGTCCTGATCACCGGACCCCAGCAGCAAGCTAACCTACTGTTTGGAGCGTCTGCCCCCTTGTGGTCAGTGTGCATCATAGTGACTGGTTGGACACAGCATATTAGGCTTTTATTATGTAGGATTTTAAGCATTGGGCTGCACAGTTCGGGGATTCTGAGCTCCATTTTTACACAAGGAAACCTCCAGCCACCATCCTCTTTCGCCCGGTTGTCCACAACAGCCTCCTCACTGGTTTCCCTGCTTCCACCCTTGGCCCCTTGCGATTGATTCTCTAGACAGCAGTCAGAGCCATCCTTTTAAAACATAAGTCAGATCACATTGCTTCTTTACTAGCACTCATACAGGTGAAAGCTCGAGCCCCTATAATGGCCTGCTAGGCCTCTCATGAACTGGCTTCCTTTTAACTTTCTAATCTTCTTAACAGCTCAGCCATACTGGCTTTTTTTTTTTTTTTTTTTTTAATGTTTTTATTTCAGAGAGAGAAAGGGAGAGAGAGAAATATCAGTGATGAGAGATACATTGATCAGCTGCCTCCTGCAAGTCCCACACTGGGGATCTAACCCACAACCCAGGCATGTGCCCTGACTGGGAATCGAACCGTGACCTCTTGGTTCTTAGGTCTATGCTCAACCACTGAGCCACGCTGGTCGGGCACACTGGCCTTTTTAATGCATTACCAACATGGCAACCACTTTGTGGCCTCAGGACCTTTGTACTGCTATTTTCTCTGCCTGAAAACTTACCCCAGGTAGTCACATGGCTTGCTCTGTAATCTCTTAAATATGTCACTTCAAAGAGGCTGTCTGAGATCATCCTATTTTAAATTGCAGCCCCCCTCTCCCCACTGCATTTTCTCCATTGCAATCATGATTTTTAATTTGGGTTCCCTACCCCTCAGGCTCACTGGCCCTTCACTACCAGCTCTCCACTCCGTGCTCGGGCCTCTCAGTCCTCCTGCCTCAGCAGTCCACTCTGTTCTCTAAACAAGCCCCACATGTCTAACCTTTGCTCATGCTGTGCTTTCAGCTGGAATGCCTCCCCCCCAGGTGTCACCTAATGTTTAAGGTCCAGTTCAAATACCTCCTTCTCCGTGGAGCCTTCCTCATCTCCCCAGGGACACTCGGCCTCATGCCTTTTTGTTTGCTGTAACAGCAGTTCCTTGCCCTTTCCCCCAAGTGCACTGTGAACTCTTGGGATAGGGTTGCGTCTTCCCTCTCTCTGATTCCCAGCAGAGGGGGGCCCAGCAGTACATGTTTGTGGATCAAGGGCAGTGAATGGGAGGCCCTGGCCTGGGCCTTGATTAGTTTTTTTGTCTTAGGAGGGGCACAGAGTCCAGCTAAATCTTGTTATTCCCAGGTAGTTTCCTGAAAGGTGAGGAGAAGGATCCAGTGTCAGATAACCAGGACACGATGCTCATTCAGCCTGTATGGAAATGTGGGCAGACATGTCAGCAAGTGCTCAATGACACCTTCTCCCCTGGAGAGCATCATCTCTGTGGCTCAGCCAGCATAAGGTTGACGGCTTCAGTGTAACAACAGCAGCTACCATAAACGAGGGCTTACGATGCGCCAAGCACTGTTTTGTGCGTTTTCAAGGTAGCGCTTTATTTAATCTTCATGGCAACCTTGGGAGGTAGGCATCGAATGTTTTCATTTTCAGAAGCGGAACAAGAAAGAATATGTGACTTACCGAGGTCCTCCTGTTGATCTGTGAGGGGTGTGTGTTTCAAATTCAGACCCAGCGAATACCAAAGCTTATAGAGCCGGGAAGCCTTAACTGGGAAGGCCCTGGGGGCTGATGGAGGGGAGGGGAGGGGCTTAGGAAGCCTCAGTGAGGTCACTGCATTGTTGCTGAACTCGGCTCTTGGCTCTGGAGCCACAGAGATGGTACCCCAGGAGGGCCTGTGCCTCACAGGTCTCTATCAGCGGTGGCTGTGAGGTCCTGTAGTGGAGGCTGGTGCTTGACCTTCATAAAGGCAATTTCAGAAGGCCAGAGCGGCCTCTCCAGCATTCCTAGCTATGTGCTCTGGGTTCAAGCCCAGTTCCAGCTGTCAGAGGTGGATAACAATGCTCATCTCCAAGGGTTATGGGGAGGAAGAGGCGTGATGACCTACCTAGAAGGTAGGAGGAGCTCAAAAAAGATCTTTCCCCTTCTTGTAGGGAGTTCCTAGCATATAGGGCTATCCTTAAACTAGTCTTCGCAGGGCCTGCTCTGCCCACCCTCTCATTGAAGAGTGTCCTGTTCCCATAGTCCATTGGGGTGCAGGTAAGGAAGGAAAGTCTAGCATGTATTGAGGGCTTTCCAATATGCTATCCATGTTACTTTCCTTCATTCTCTTTCATCTGCACAGGCACCTTAGGGGGAGGTACTATTATTACTGACAAGGAAACTGGGGTCCAGAGAGGCCCAGGGACTTCCCCATGGCCACAGCACTCACTAGTTAATGGAAGTAATGATTCTGTACCAGCACCCTTTTCCCTAATCCCGACACCATGGAAAGCAACCCCCATCTAGTTCCTTTCTCTCCTCTGATCCGGAAGAAGGAGCGTTCTCTGAGACCCGTGACAATGAAATAGTGGTGAGGTTGGGAGGCTTTAGGCTTATGGGGTCATTTTGTGTGACTCATTTACTCTCTCCTGATAGAGGGAGGAAGAGGGGTTTGGGAAAGAGAAAGATGATCTTGTCACCGGAGAGTGTCTTGCTGGTGGTTTCTGATGGATGGCTAGAAAAGAGGGTCCATGTCTTTTGCTTTTGTCCTCACAATTCACTCTATTGTAATAAAATGTTTTATTTTAGTGAAAATGTTCCTCTCTCTAGATTTTTATTTATTTACTTACCTATTTATAACCCACCCCAAGCCACAAAGGATTTGAGGTAGTTTACCACAAGAGCAGAAACCATAAAACAGTGTTAAAATGTCAATAAGGATAGAGAATCAGGACCAAGGAAAATGCTAATAAACTTGGAGAGATAAGACCAAGGCTTAATAATTACAGCTGATTTTTACTGAGTTCTTGCGTGCAAAGGAATGTATGGACATTATTTCACATAATCCTTAGAAGAGCCCTGTAAGGCAGTGCTATTATTATCTTCATTTTGAGGTATAGGGAACGGAGGCTCAGAGAGATTGACTATGATGCCCAAGGTCATGTAAGTAGCAAATGGTAGAGCCAGCATTTAAATCCAGTTTGGTGTTGGAACCCGTGTCCTTAACCACTGTCTTGTCCTGCCTCTCCAAGGGACAAAAGACCACACGTTTGCAGATCACAGGGGCCTCTGGAGGACTGAGCTGCAGGTTTGGTTCTGATCTTCTTGGATGTGAAAAAAAAGGGTGGGTGGGTGGTCAGTTTCATAGAAATAATGCCCTCACCTCCTTCAAGTCTTGGCTCAAGTATCGCTTTCTTAATGACACCCACCCTGACCACTCTCCTTATAGTAGGTGCTCAATAAATTTTTGTGGAACGTGTCAGTGATTATTCAGAGAGGAAGAAACAGGTAATCTACCTAAAGTGACAAGGTAGGTTGTGTTCTATTTACCAGCTCATATTTTCTTTTCCTCCACTCTTCTTTTCTCCTTTTCTTTCTCTTTCACCTTCTTGTTTCCATAAAGAATTTGAGGCAGCTCTAGCACCTAGCTTTCAGAGCAACTCTTCCAAGAGGGTTTCCTGAGGGAGGACCCTTAGGGTTCCTGAGGCCAATGACCTTATTATCATTGTTTCAGCAAATGTATCAGTGGGATTCATGAAGCTGATTTTGGTGGGGTCTCGATGAAATCTGGACATCATCCCCACACCTAAATGGGCAAAGGTAATCCTTTGGGGGTGGGGGTGGGGTCGGGGAGGAGGCGGGTTCTAGGAAAAGTGTCCAAGTACCATTCCCAAGGGATTTGGGATTTGGAGCAGATGCTATGGGGATGGAGATGGGAAAATAAAAAGCAGAGTTTTCCTGTGAGACTATTGATTTAAAGGAAGAGGACATCCTTGCATTCCTGAGAGTTCATCTCTGGAGTCGTATTTCCTGGCTGCAAGGCTGAGAGTGGAAAGCCAAGGATGGAAGCAAGGTGTGTCAGGAGAGAATGCGAGCTGAGACCCATAGCTGGGCTGTATGCGGGTGGGGGGTGTGATGTGATCTTGCTGTAGTGGCTCGCCACAGATTGGGACCATGCCTCTGGGGGCCACAGACGCCAGCCTGCCAGCTCAAGGTGAAAGCCAAGGGCACCTGGCCGCTGGTCCCAGGAAGAAACATCAGAAATACTCGTCTCGGGAGGAGTGGGAGTCAGAAGTTAGAAGGTGGTCACTGCTCTGGGCTACGGCAAAACGGATCATTCAACAGATATTTTATCAAGAGCCTACCGTGAGGTAGCCTTTGTTCCAGAAGCTGGATACACATTAGAGAGCAAGACAGCTTCTCCGCTCTCTTGGAACTTACATTCTAGTGGGGACGCACTGCCAATGAACCCGGTTAAAACAATGGGTGAAAGGATAATTTCAGACAGGGGTAAGTGCAGTGAAGAAGGAGAAAAGAGGATGGGGTGATGAGAGAAGGTGGGGAAGGTCACTTTTGAGTGGGCGTTCCGAGACGGCCTCCCCGAGGAGAGAGCATTTGAACAGGGCCTTGCATTTCTAGAAGGAACCAGCTATGCAGAGCAGGAGGGGAGAGCTCCCAGGCAGAGCTTTCTCTTCTAGGCACAGCAGGAAGGCCACAGTGCGAGAGGAGGTGGGAGCGGAGGGCAGGAGCCAGACTGCATGGGGCCTTGGAGGCTGGGGAGGAGCTGGGCTTTATTCTAACACACCTAGAAGCTACGAGGGGTTTCTAAGTGGGAAGAATGATCAGATCTGGACTTGACTCAGATCTGGACTTGACGTGGGGATCCTAGAGAGCGGCAGCAGCATAGAAGCACCGGGAATCTCAGCCCTTCTGCTCTCAAAGGACCCTGAGAGGCTGCGGAGCCTAGTGCATCCCGCAGTACCCACACCAGATACTTGTGGCGGAAATCAGACTCCAGAAGGGCTCTGGTTGGCCTACAACCAATTCAAATTAGTTGCCACTGTTAAAAAGCAGCTAGGACATTTCAAGTACAAATCCATATTAAAATAACAGAAGATCTGGCAACTTCAGGCTCATAGGCCTCCATGATAGAAGGCATATGGAGCTGGGTAGCTGGATGGTAGGCCAGGGGAGCCGGTAGCAGTTACTCCCTTGAGGCAGGGTATGTCCAGTTTGCCATAGTCCCTGCTCTTATCCCCATTACTGAGGGCAAGTGTTAGCTGACATTTGTCAAGATGCTTGCCCTGTTGTTTTTCTGAAAGGGACACGTCACATTTCCTGTAACATCTGAAGTATCTCTTACCTGACCCAGCTTGCCTCATTTCCTGGCCTGTGAAAGCGTTTGAGTTCTGACCCTGTCCTTCCCCTCTGTGAATCACACATCCCTCCCGTGTAAAGGGTGGTATCTGAATACGGTGATTCCAAGGCCCTTGCTAGTTCTGGCTCCCGAGGCTCTCGGAGCCTGCACTTCAGAAATGAGCTCTGCTACTGACAACACTTAATTGTTCTGCAGATGGTTTTTGAGGGATTGCTCACCCTTGACGCTTTTGTCCTCAAATTATGATTTATCTGAGCCCTTGGAAGAAAAATGCCTTTTGTTTTGGGAGTTTATCCTTCATCTTTTGATTGAAAAAAAAAAAAAAAAGAAGAGTATTTCAAACAATGCAGCATAGCTGCAGTTGCTAGGAAGACAGAGCAGCAACAGAGGCTGCTTGGAGACAAGGCCATAAGAAAACTCTTGAATCTTCCTTACTCCTCCCCCCCCTCTTTCTCTCTCTGTCCTCTCTTTCGAGCAGAGCTATCATAGTCAATAACCCCTTTTAAAATGACCAATCTTAATCTCTAATAGAGTTTAGGTTGTCCTGAATCCAAAGGGTTATTTCTAAAGCTCACCCCCCACCCCCTCCATATCAGCCAATCTATTCTCAGTGAAACAACCTCCTGGGTTGTAATTCTAGCTCTGCCACTAGATAGGCATTTGACCTTGGGCAAATAACTTATTTTCCTCTGGGCCTCAGTTTCCCCATTTGTAACATAGAAGGGTAGAGGGAATGCTTGGGTGCTCGCAAATGTAGTTCCTTTTGGCCCTAATATTTCAAAAGGAGACTGCCAGAGATTTAGAGAATAAGGTAACACCGACAGGTGAAGTCTCTACGACTCTCCTTCCACGTTGGCAAGGCCCTGGAGCCCCTTTACCTCGAAGCCATAGTATTTCCCCATAGGTCTTTGGCTACTTAATGAGGGCTAAAGGATTTCTTTCTATTCACTCTTCTCAGTAGATGTAATGTGCCCTGTGTATCTGCTTTGCCAGGCAATCTTACTTTTAGCATCGCTCCTTTGTAGTAGGAAGGGCCAGTGACAGGACCTTAAAGTCTATGATGATTTATTGTTTTAAGTCCAGAATGGCTCTCAGACTGTTGGACGCAGGCCTGATTTAAGGGACGAGTTAAGTAACAAGTGCGCCCCCTGGTGACATATGTAAAAATTGCAGAAAAATCCAGCCGTCCAACAAATACTACTCATTGAATTTAAATCCTGCCTCGGCATAACCCTCAAGATAGGATAAAAGAAATGTGCATAAATGTCCTGTAAAGTAATATACAGGCTACAGATGGGAAGGTTATTGTCTCTAATCTTGTATTTTCACTCTCAGAGACAAGTTGCCCATTTGGCGTATCCACCTCTTGCCTCCCAGTTCTTGACTTAGCAATTGGGGTAGAGCAGTGATTTTCAACCTTTCCCAGCTCATGGCACACTAAAATTCTGCAGCACACCAGTGTACCTCTTGCAGCACACCAGTTGAAAACCACTGGAGTAGAGGGTATATTGAGTTTGACACTGCCATCCTCCAATTACACTTGTCTCTCAGAACAACAATGGAATTGGTTATTTCAAGAGGCAATCAGTCGGCTCTCAGTGGTTGGAGATGTAGAAGTAGATGTTTCAAAAGTCCTTGGGAATGCTAGAAAAGGGTAGAGATAAGGTTAGATTCACTTATTCAAATGGTTAAATACTTATTGAGTACCTACTACCTTAGGAACTTCCTAAGTGATAAGGTGCACAGGTTATGAACAAAGCAGTCGTTGTTTTATGAGTTTACATTTTACCAGGGTGAAACAATGTTCTTTTTCAATCAGAGGTTCCCCCATCAGACCAGCATTTCAAATAATGCTAGTCTTGTTTGACAAAAAATTATAATGATGATTTGTCAGGGCTTCGGTGCACTAAGGAGATTTGTATATCAGAATGAAAGCAATCCAGGCCTCCAGACATCACCCTGACAGACAGGAGCCCTATTCCTGGCAGCTGTTCTAGATCATGAAAGTGGAAACTGAGGGAGGCTGGTTCAAGGTCTTCATTCTCCAAGGTACAGTGGTCCTGGGTGTTGCCTGTGGATGAGAGGAGGGAAGAGAGAGGGACAGATATAGGCATCAGAAGTTGCATCTATCTATATATAACTCTATCTATCTATCTATCTATCTATCTATCTATCTATCTATCTATCATCTATCTATCTATCTATCATCTATCTATAAAAGGCTAATATGCAAATTGTCCCCTCGGGAGTTCCACTGGAAGACCGGGAGTTTGATCACTCACTATGATATGTGCTGACCAACAGGGGGCAGCACGGAATGAAGGAAGGCCTCGGCCAGCAGCTGAAAAGAAGACTCCAGTCGGCAGTCAGAAGGCCACAATTGGCCCTGATTGCCGGCCAGGCCTAGGGACTTAACCATGCACGAATTTCATGCACCAGGCCTCTAGTATATTCATAAGTTGTCAGAGATGGAAGGCATCTTAGAGATGATCTCTTCTAAAATCCTCATTTTAGAGATGAAGTAATAGGTGCAGAGAGAAGTCACAATTAATCATCATTAGCAAATTGGAACTAAAAATTAAATTTGTATATACTGATAATGAGAACAAGCATATTACAAATAAGTGTAAAATAGTGTGATTCCAATTTAGAAACCAAACAATAACTCCCAAATGAAAGAATAAGAGAACTTTGTAGAAAAAGAGATAATTGAAATGGAGATAAGAAATTTATCTGATATAGAGTTCAGAATAATGGTGTTCAGGATGCTTAACAGAAAAAAAGATATAGCAACTATGAAAAAAGATATAGCAACTATGAAAAAAGAACAATCCGAAATAAAGAATGACATAGCACTAATAAACAAAACACTGGAAGGAACACACAGCAGATTAGGGGAAGCTGAGGACCGGATCAGTGAAAGAGAAGACAGGGCAGGAAAAAAATCACATAATAAGAGAACCAAAAAGAAAAAAAAATTAAAAACAGAAGGAGAGCTTAAGGAGGCTGTGGGACAAGGCTTTATTTTCAGACTCGCAGAATTCTTTAGTAGAGCGCTGTTCTCAGAATGCCCACAAGAGGGCGCTATTGCACCCACCTCCCTTTTAGGGTGCTGTTCTGAGAATGCCTACATATCTGGGTAACGGATCCCAGAACGCTGCCGCAGAGTGCGGCTGGAGCTGGAGGATTCCTCCGAAGACAGCACTCCACAGACTTTACCAACCAATTGGTGTTTACTAGAGAGGAAACCTCCTCATTGTTCAGTGCTTTCTAAGTAGTTTTTGTGCCTTTCTGGAAATTATACGGTGTCTCTTTGCTTTCCCTGTTGCCTTCTCTTTGGGTCGAAAAATTTGTCTTAAACCTAGGCACCTTCTAGGATTGTTATAAGTATCAAAAGATAAGAAAAATAGCTGTTAGGAACTACTTTTCTAAATGAAGGGCTATATAAAGGTAAGAGCTTCTGCTTTCAAATCCCACACCTTTCTGAAGCTGCCCACCTTTGCATCCCCAACCCATAAAGTCCTAATCAACCTCACCCTCTGTGCTCTGAGATGGTAGCTATTGGTAGCCAACATCTCTCAGAATGCTTTACCAATATTGATACCCTTTGATAAGCACCTGCTGATGGGACAGAAATGGCTGTCCACCTAGCAGAATGTGCAACGTGGCGTCAGTGCAAATGTCAAGCAGGCTCGGAATAACCAAAGACAGGGCAGCACAGGTCTGAATAAAAACATCATTTGACACTAGGTTGTGTGTCTGGCTGGCTCACAAGTCCTTCATTGTCCATGTTTAGAACTACAAGCCTTTCCCTTTTGCTGATGACAGATTCCACTTTCCTGAAAAGGAATAATGGTTTGTGAGTCAATGATTTGACAATGCCCCAGACCCTGTCTTTTAGCAATTGGCCCAGGGTGTCACGTGACCGGAGCAGGACCAATGCGCATCTTCCACAGATTTTTTTTTTTTTTTTCAACTGGAGGCAGCAAAGAAGTTTCCTTTTCACTGGGAGCCTCTAGGGAAGATCTGGGGAGAATGCTTTATCTCCGGAGATCAGGACTATGAGCGCTATTCCTATCTGCTCCAGGGGACTCTTTAAAAAATGCTATGGCCTTCAATATAATATTGAATGTCAACTGTGATTGAAAAAAAAAACTTAAAAAAATATTTTAGTCATTTTAAAATCAGTTTTTTAAAAAAATCTTTATTGTTGAAAGTATTACATATGTCTCCTTACCCCCCCCCCCCCCCCCCACCATCGGTCCCTTCTAGCCCGTCCCTACCCCCCACCCCCAGGCCTTCACCACCCTATTTTCGGAGTCCAATCGTTGTGCATATATGCATGTGTTTTTGTTATTAGATTGTGAGTTCTTTTATGTTCCGGATACAAGTCATTTAGTAAATCTATGTTCATGAAACATACAAAACAAAAAATGCTGTGGCCAATGAAATTTACGTTTCTGAAAAAAAAACTGTCTTTAGGTGGGTTGTATGTATACCGAGGGGATGACATGTGAAGCAGCTCCCAGGGGGCAGAAATCTTGGTCTAATTTTAAGCCTTGTACCTGGCTTAAGTTGCCTGAACTATAGGAGTCACTCAACTTGTTTCTGGATTTCTCACTGAGGAATTCATCCTCTGTGGGAGGAGGGAAAGTCAGGAGCCTCCTCTCTAGCCGTCTTGCTTTCAATTGTATGTCTACATTCTAGCAATGAACAATCCTAAAGCGAAGTAAAAAAAAATATGGTGTACAATAGCATCAGAAAACATAAAATACTAATTTGGCAAAAGGTGTGCAAGATTTAGAAAATAGAAACTACAAAAAGTTGCTGAGAACAATTTAGGAAGACCGAAATAAATAGCTAGATATACCATGTTTATGAATTCAAAGACTCTTTGTTCTAAGATGTCAATTACCTCCAAACTAATGAATAGATTCAACGCAATCACAGTAAAAATTTCATCACTATTTTTAAAAAATACATTTTTATGGATTTCAGAGAGGAAGGGAGAGGGAGAGAGAGATAGAAACATCAATGATGAGAGAGAATCATTGATTGGCTGCCTCCTGCACGCCCCACACTGGGGATTGAGCCCAAAACCCGAGCATGTGCCCTGACCAGGAATTGAACTGTGACCTTCTGGTTCATAAGTTGATGCTCAACTACTGAGACATGTCGGCTGAGCTCATCAGGATTTAAAAAAAAATTGATTTATAAAGAGAGAGGAGGGGAGAGGGAGAGAGAGAAAAAAATTCAAATTTCAGAGTGAAACATTGATAAGCTGCTTCCTGCATACTCCCCATCCCTGGAGATCGAGCCTGAAACCCAGACTGGGAATTGAACTGTGACCTCCTGGTGCATGGGACGACACTCAACCAACTGAGCCACACCTGCCAGGGCTCATCAGGATTTTTATAGCAGTTTGAGAAGTTTATTCTAAAATTTATATACAAATGCAAGACTTAGGTAGCTTAAAAAATCCCAAAGAAGAATAACAAAGTTAGAGGATATGCACTACCTGATTTTAAAACTTAACACAAAACTACAGCCATCAGAAGAGTAAGTGTTGGTTTAAGAATACACCCGAGATCACCAAACTTATTTTGTAAAGGGCTAGATAGTAAATAGTTTAGTCTTTGTGGCCTATAGTCTCTGTAACAGCTACTCAACCCTGCTGTTGTAGCATGAAAGCAGTCACAGACAATATGTAAACAAACGGGCATGGCTATGTTCCAATGAAACTTTATTTACAAAAGCAGGCAGTGAGTGGGATTTGGCCCACACACTGACTTCTGATATGGAGTTACAGAAGAGATCAGAATGTCCAGGAATATTCCCATGCTTGTAAGCATAGTTTCTGACACAAGGGCTAAATGATTCAATGGGGTGGTGGGGGTGGGTGGGAGGGGATGTCTTTTCAACAATGTACCAGAACAACTGGATAACTGTATGGGAAAAAAATAAATAAATCTTGACCCCCTACCTCACACTCTGCACAAAAATGAATTGGAAATGTCTCATACATCTAAAAGTAATTTTGCTTTTTTATAAAGAGCAAAAATTATAATACTGTTAGAAGAAAACATTGGAGAATACCTTTGTTTCCTTCGTAGTAGGCAAAGATTTCTTAAAATGCATAAAGCACTAATCATAAAAGAAAAGAAAACTAATAAATTAGATTTCATAAAAACCCAAAACTTCTGCCCATCAAAAGATACTTGAAAAATGAATGAGCAATCCCAGACTTAGAAAAAAAAATATGTGCAACACATAAATCTGACAAAGGAATGTTATATAAAATATATAAAGGACTCCAACAAAAATCAATGTAAAGAGATAGACAACCCAGTAAAAGTGGGTAGCAGACTTGAACGGGCACTTCAAAAGAAAGATAGACAAATGGTCCAAAGTACAGGAAAAGATGTACCTTCTTTCAGGGGAAAGGTGATATACTTCAGGTACAGCTAAAATAGGTATATCGTGTTAAGAAGAAGGTTGACTTTGATTTATTAGCTTTATTTTGAGTTTATTATGGTTTGATAGGGTGTTTATGGGTGCCAAGGGGTAGACTGTGATGGACTTGAAAGTGTCAACTTGGCTAGACTTAACTATGTTTTCCAGAATTCTTTTTCCTTCCATGTATGTTTCCGCTTAGGGTAGGCATCAAGAGACAATTTGCAGAAGATCTGGTGGTTGGAAATAAAGCAGCAGCCATACTGTTTTTATGCATGGAAGATGAGTGCAAGGGCCCCAGGGTGCTCATGCACGCTCATCGCATTGGTGTGAGGCAGCAGCAGCTGAGTCTGCAGCTACTTCACCTTCCCCTGGATCTGCCTTCAGTGTCTCTGACCCTGGACCAGGGGTGTGTTTAGTTTCATGATGAAGGGAGCCAATTTCTCCTGCAGAACTCTCACATCATCAAATGTGGGCACTGGGAGAGAAGGACATGAATGCTGGTCGGTTATCATGGGTTTTTGCTCTGGCTCCCGGGTTCTAGTTTGCCCGGCATACTTCAAGCTCTAGAATCAGACAGACAATAGCCTTATAGCGACAGTTTAACCATGTACATATGTATGTATATATTATCTATATACTACATATCACTATATGCAAAATGTATACACCTGCTTTGAATAATTATAAAGGCAGTGTTTATTAAAATACATTTCATTTTCAAAATTGAGCTATCAGCTGTGAAAGTGGGTATACATTTTTGGGGACACCCTGTTTATATTTTACACTATCCTACATAATAAAAGCCCAGCGACCTTAACTATGTAATGACCAGGACGACTGCTTGACCAGTCGCTGTGAGGTGCATTGACCACCTCTCTGTTCCTCCCCTCCCCCAGCCCACAGTCTCTGATCGCCGGATGGCGAATGGGAAACCGGGGTGGGTGGTGGTGGCGGGGTGGGACTGGGTACTGGTGAGCGGGCAGAAGATGGACCTGATCGTAGGCTAGGCCTAGGGACCTTACCCTCTAGTTAATATATAAAGCTCTATAATAAGTACTCCGTCTCTGACTGAACCCTGCTTCGTAGAGAATCACTGTGTGGAACTGCTCCCTGAAAGCTCCCTGGTTTCCTGGGGAAGGCTTCTGCTACTTTTCTTCACCTCGGTGACGTCCTCCAAAGCCATCTGCAGGACCAACTTGAGGGTCTGCCGCAGCTGCCTCTGCTGCCTGAAGGAGCCGACAAAAAAGTAAATGATGGGGTTGGCGCTGCTGTTAAGACTAGACAGGATGACCCAAGTCCTTCTAAGAAAGTAGGAAAACGTCTTACTGCAAAGTGTCTGAGTCCAGTAACACAGAAACCACTTGAAGCCGAAGGGCAGGCCGCAGACGAGGACGACCAGCACGGTGAGCAGGATGACCACGTAGAGCCTGGTCAGGGGCACCCGGTGGGAGCCACACAGTCTGGTCAGCAGGGCCAGGCTGGACCCAGAGAGAAGCACAAACAACAAAATCAGCCACGCGATGATGATGAAATCAAACGCCTGACACCAAGTTTGGTCACGTTTCTTCACCAGGAAGCCACAGTAGTTCCCTTCCAGGACGCTCAGAGACAGGGACAGGGCCCAGAGCAGGGCACACATGATGGTGGACAGGTGTCTGGGTCGGCGGGAGCGGTACCAGATGGGCCACAGGACAGACAGGCAGCGCTCTGTGCTGATGGCGCTGAGGAAGCTCAGGCCTGAGATGTAGGAAAAGATCGACACAGTGATGAAAATGTAGGGGATGAAAATGCACCTGGCATGGAAGTGACTGATGAATGTCCGCAGGGAATATATAATCTGGCAGCAGAGGAAGACGAAGTCGGCCCCCGCCAGGTTGAGGATGTAGATGGAGAAGGCGTTCCTGCGCATGCGGAAGCCCAGGAGCCAGAGCACCACCGCGTTCCCTGCCAGCCCCACCAGGGCCACGGTGAAGACCAGCACGGCTGGGGTCAGGGTCGCTTTGTTACATTTAGAAAGAGCCTGGTCACTTCCATTGGTTGGTGTGAGCTCCGTCCCCCAGGCTGTGGCAGTCATATCTGTGCTTTCAAACCCTGCGGTGGTGACCCTGGAAGAAAACAAGGGTTGAGCACCTGGTACGATCAGTGATTCTCAGAGCCATCATGCTATGTGCTATTTCTGTCCCGTGTTACAGAGCAGGGAAAGGAGGGCCCAGAGGTTAAGATAGTTATGGAAGGCCACACAGCCTTGGAGTCCTGGACCTGGATTCAAACCCAGTTCTCTCTCTGACTCTAGAGCCTGGGCTTGCTCTACTGCAACACAAACCTGCCGCTGACACGGGGATATTCTGTAGTCCCATCATGCTCTCCCTACCCCAGCTCCCACTCACTGTCCTGAGGTGAGGTCACGTCCCCAGAATGTTCTGAAGAAGGAGATCAATGTCTGGGATAGAATCTGAGAGACCAGGAGGGGGCTCTGGACCCAAGTATTAGTTCTGTCCTGAGCTGGCGTTTCCCCCTCGGCTGCATGAAGTCAGGAAGAGCAGAGATGACCACAGTCCACCCTCATGACTAATGGGCCCATCCGCCAAGGAGAAAGACGATGCTTTAGGGACATGAAGGGAATGTGATCTCTTGCTAGGGCAGGTGTGAGGATGGCTGGGCGCACTAGGCTCAAAATGGCTCAGTATGTCAGCTCTGTGAAGATAAAAGCACTTTTATCCCCAGTGCCTCCCTGTGTGCAGCCCACAGTGTGTTCTCAGTATTTATTCAGTGAAAGAATAAATGAATGAGAAGGGTAATGGCAGTGGAAGATTTGAGGTAAAAAAAAAAAAAAGGAAACACAATTACAGGCATTAGAACACACATGTGTAATGGCTGAAGAAAATACCATTTATCTTAATTCTTTTTGTGGAAGGTCTGTGCGTATTTAGAAGAGTTACCTAAATACTCACAGGTAACTGCGCCCCAAACACACACCCACTGACACTGATGTGCATTTCAAGTGAAGACTCTACATGGCTTTGCTGAGCACTTGGAATCATTTTGGGCCTCACTTGGGGGTAAGATTTGGGGCTGAGCTGAGTACAGGGGAGGAAGTGAAAGTGAGGTCTGAGTGCCACTGAAAAGAGGTATTTGAAGGTTGGGAATATCTATGGGGGACTATTAAGTGGAATGCTGTGTTGTGTGCAATGTAAACCTACTCCACTCTTTCTCCCAAGAGATCTTTTGTAGGGTTTGCTTTGCTGAGTAAAGTGTTTCTGTGAGAGGAGTCTATGAGGGGAAATGGGAAAATGCAGGGCTTGGAATGTAGAGAGAGATGCTCAGGCAAATGTCAACTGGACCAAGAGGCCTAGCTCACCTGTGAGGGCATAATAGCAGCTGATTGAGAGTTTATCAGGTATTGTCTCTGTAATCCTCTCAGGACCCCTAGTATTATTCCCATTTTACAGAATATGGAAATGGTTCACAAAAAAGATGAGTGTTTTGCTCCTGGTCTCACACGGTGTGGATCTGAACCCAGCAGGGGTCCCTCGGAGTCTACACTTTTGACCCGTACTGCAGACCCACCAGCACTGTAGCGCTGATTACTCCTGGACAGGGGAAGAGCAGAGAAGTAATGTCCAAGTTAAATTCAAGATGGCAGTCAAAATTGTGGATTAAAAAAAAAAAAAATCTAACATAAGCAAACTCCAGAAATACAGAGAGGAAGAGAAGCCAATGAAATAGGGAACAAGAGAGGTGGGTGAAAGCCAATTAGGAACAGACAGCTGAATCCAGGAGCCCTTCCCTGCCTCAGAAAGGCAGCCATTGTTCCAAAGTCCAGAGGACTCACATGGGCAGGAGGCCTCCAAGTGGCAAGGGGACGCATCCTCTTCCTGGGTATAGGGAGGAATCAAGAGCAGAATCATCCATCTTCTCTAGAGGGACAAACTCCCAGAGCCCCGATTGGCCAGAAAAGGATGTGGGAGGGAAACTAGAACCTCTATGATCCCTGCTCAGAAAACTTAACACTCAGTAAGTCTGTTTTCTAGCATATCATATGTATCATCCTTATCAAACTGGAAACTTCATAAGGACTAAGTGGAGCCTGTTGTTCACTATTGTATTGCCAGCATTTAGCACTGTCCTGTAGAGACCTCTATTGTAATATCCTCAATTAAAATAGGGAGAAGATGAGGCCTAAAACATCAAAGGGATTTTCCTGGGATCTCACTGTGAAGAGGGGACCCACCACCATCCTAGAGCCCTATCCCAAGCTTTCCCACTATTCTCTGTTACATCATTCCTTATCTCTGAGGAGTTCCAGAAAAATCTTTATGTGAACTCAGAATGTGAGGGACAAGCAGGGGTGCAGAGACCGCCCCCAGTATTCATTCTCTTCTTCTGTCACATAATGATTTTGAGAGTTTTAAGACCAGAGAAAGGACCCTATTTCCCAACTCCCTTGATACTGATGGCATCATGTGACTAGGCGCTGGCCAATGGGAGGCGAGTAGAAGCAATGTCACCAATCCCCAGGTCAGACCTTTAATAGCAGGAGCATAACTCCCCCTCCCCTTCTTTTTCTGTCTGGAGGCTGAATGCTGATGTGTCTGGGAGCCATGTAGGACCACAAGGATGAGGACACCTGTCTAGAGGTAGGGAGAAGCAAGTTGGAAGGAATTCTTGTGTCTGAATGCCTTGGAGCCTCCAGTCTAGGTTGAATACACTTTCTCTCTTGTTTAAGTCTTTATTACTCTAACCCATCTATACTAATAAAAGGGTAATATGCTAATTAGACTGGGAGACCTTCTGGGAGACCTTCTGGATGTCCTTCCGGACAAAGCAATGGTGGTGGGGCCGAGGCAGAGGTGGTTAGGGGCAATCAGGCTGGCAGAGGGGCAGTTGGAGGTGATCAGGCCAGTGGGGGGGCAGTTGGGGGTGAGCAGGCCGGTGGGGGGGGGCAATGGGGGTGAGCAGGCTGGCGGGGGGCAGTTGGGGGCAAGCAGGCTGGCAGGGGAGGCAGTTGGGGGTGAACAGGCTAGCAGGGGGGGCGAAGTTGGGGGAGCAGGCCAGCGGAGGGGGGGGGCAATTGGGGTGAGCAGGCTGGCAGGGGGCGGTTAGCAGGCCGGCAGGCAGGTGAGCAGTTAGGTGCCAGCAGTCCCAGATTGCGAGAGGGATGTTGACTGCTGGTTTAGGCCTGATCCTGTGGGCTGAGGGACACCCCCTCCCCTTGCACGAATTTCATGCACTGGGCCACTAGTCCTATATAATAAAAGGCTAATATGCAAATTGTCCCCTCAAGCTGGAGTTTGACTGGGAGTTCAACCAGGAGTTCCATCAGGGGGCGGGGCTGGCAGGCCAACCGCCCATGGCCCCTTCCCCCAGGAGGTCGGGGATCGCCCCAATCTGGGCGGGCCAGCTGGACCCCACCTGTGCATGAATTCATGCACCAGACCTCTAATAAAGAATATGTTTTCCTTTTAAAATTACATTTCAATGGCAAGGCTTTTTTTATGAATTGGGTGATTGCTTCATAAAAGTGAAACTAGAGAAAGAAGGTGCAAATGGAAGGAAAAATTAACTGATGAAGGTGAGATGAGAATTATTTGATGACATCGAGATAAAGAAAATCCCAGGAAGTAGAAAACTGTGAGGTCAAGGAGACATGAGGGATAGTATGCTTTTGCTCGGAGGACCTCCTTTTCTTCCTTCTCTACCCTGTTTGGCCTCCCAAGAGGGTGGCCTCTATGTACTGGTAGGGGGGCTTATAATCTGATAGAGCACCTGAATTAATCTGAAAAATAATCATATTATTTTAAATCTTATAACACATATACTTATGTGAATAGGGGGCTAATATATGTGAATAGGGGGTTAAGTTCAAGGCCTGTGTGAAGCGATTGAGGAAGTGACTCAGCTGTGAATCCAGCAAGCAGAACCGATACGCATGGTCCGACGGACCCACCAGGAATCAAAACATCATCTCATCAACATCATCTCATCTCCTGATGACTAAAGGACAATAGCTGATGTCTGCAGACCTCCAGGGCTGCATGTAGCTGCATTCCATTCCCAGCCTCACCCTAGTCCTTTCCCCTTTATAATCCTGTCCCCTGCACCTTGCTATAAGACAGGATTTGAATGCTTGTAAGCACCCTGTCTTATTGGTTGGCTAGCCTTCTCAATATACACCTTATATCATTCAACCCTGCTTTCGTTGTTGGACACAGCAACAGGAAGCCTGAGCCCACCCAGGGGTTTTCCTAGTAACAGTATCTCATCAGTGAGATCCCGCCCTACCGATTTCTGGTTAAATTGAGCTACCCGGAGACTGGAGGGCAGGGAAAAAGAGATTTGGCCTTTTCATCTCCTGGCTCTCTCCCTGCGGAGCAGTGTGTTGGCCTGGGCCTGCTTCTCCACCTGGCTGGTGGTCCTCCCTATTGCTGCTGCTATGATTACGGCTCTGCTCTATCTGTGTACTTGCTCTTTCCCTGGTCCCTTTAAGCCTCAGGATGGAAACAGTGCTTCTCTATTGCTTACCTTAGGGTGCTTCACTCTGCATTGTCACTTTCCTTTAAACCCGCTCAATAGTCCCGCATGAAACATTCCCCATTTACCCCAGTTTGGGCAGTTTACCCCTGGTACTCTGCCATATCCACAAGAGAAGAGGGAAAAAAAAAAATGAAAACTGTGAAATCTGGGTTAATAACAGTTTTGACTTGGGAAGCAATGCTCACATTTTACTTTGCTCCCTAAATTAATATTCGAGGCAACATTCTCTCCATGACAACAGATTTGAATGGTTGCAATGAAGGAGAGCCTATGGGGAGATGGATCAAAGAAGAGAAAGGTTCTGGTTGACCCCATTTGCATCTCCAACAGTCAGAGTTGATGCACCCAAAGGTTCTAGAGGAGAGCTTCATGTTTCCTGCGTTTCCCTGAAGGATGCACCAGGACCCCTGCATGTAGGGCCCAGGAATCATGGGGATGGGAACTCAGAGAAAAAACCATAACTGGCTTTGGACATAAATCAGTTCTGGGTATATATTCTTACCTTTCTTCCATTCTTCTGCCCTGAGGTGGAGAGCGGACCTGTGATGAAGGGGAGAGTCTTTCTGGGATTGAGTGATGCCAGAGACACGTCTCTGCCCTCTAAATCGGGAGATGTGTGAAGGAGCTGGACTGAAAGCTGGTGACTAAGCAAGGTTTATCAAGATATTGGACAGACCTTGTTATTTCCTGTGCAAGGACTGTGGGCAAGTCGGAGACCAGAGCTGTTTGAGACACGATCCCTTACTGATATGTTTCTCATCATTTGCCCCACGCCCACTCACATGTCAGCCACTCCCATCCTACCCCATCTGGTCTTCCTCCTGGTAATAACTGTTGTGCAACCTATAGTTGAAAACTGAGCCTGGGGACCAATGTCAAACAATGTGAGTTTGCATTATGAGGCTTTAAAACTAAAGAATAAAGTATATCATAGGGTGATTGAAAGTTCACCATGGCCCAAACCCACTTTTCTTGTTTGTTTTAATTATCATAGCAATATGCATTCTTGTGTATAATTTCCCTCCAAATGATAGAGAAGTTGATACAAGGTGATAGTCTCCCTGAATCCTATTCTTCAAAGTTCAACCTATTCTTACTTACTTTATTATTAGCTCTGAACCATAAACTTAAAGTTATGTTTTTAATTTATCAACATTAAGAAGTGGATCAATTGGCATCCCTTTTAAACATAAGGAGTTCAGCACACATAACATTCTTCTTCCCTCTTTCACTTCATCTAATTTTAAAATTTATTTTCATTTGGTGTAAATATTAAAAATTTAACTCTTATCTCTTATGTTTTCCTTTCATGTGCCTCATGCTACAGTCAAATTAAGTTGCTTGTGTACTCTTTTAAAATTCTCATCTGAAGATATGCTTATTGATTTTTTAGAGAGATGAAGGGAGACAGAGAGAAACATCGATGTGAGAAACATCAATTGGTTGCCTTTCGGACACACCCCAACTGGGGACCAAACCCTCAACCTAGGTATGTGCCCTGACCTGGAATCAAACCCAAGACCTTTTGGCTTATGGGACAATGCTCCAACTAACTGAGCCATACTGGCCAGGGCGAGTTACTTGTTATTTTTAAAATGTCATTTGGATTAGAAACGATTTAAAATATTTAGAAAAGTTCTTCAATGGGCTCATTCAGCGAATCTATAATAATAAAAGCATACTATGCTAATTAGACTGGACGTCCTTCCGAACAACCTTCTGGATGAAGCCGGGGCTGCGAGGGAAGCCTGGGTCCAGGTGCAGGAGGGAAGCCGGTGCCGGCAGCCAGGGGAAGGAAGGCCAAGTCTTGCACGAATTTCGTGCATCAGGCCTCTAGTATTTAATAAGGATCTTATTATAGACTGAATTGTGTCCCCCCAAATTTATATGTTAATGCTAAACTTCTATTTCCCAGCTATATGGCTATTTGGAGATAGGGTCTTTAGAGAGGGAATTAAGTTAAATGAAGTAACTATAGTGGGCGCTTATTTAACATGACTGGCATCCTTATAGGAAGGGGAGATCAGGACACAGATACATGTGAGGACACAAGAGAAGACGCCATCTATAAACCAAGAAGAGAGGCCTCAGAACCTGACAACCCTCCCAATACATGGATCTCAGAATTTTAGCCTTCAGAATTGTAAGAAAATAAATTTTTGCTGTTTAAGCCACACAGTCTGTGGTGCTTTTGTGTGGCAGCCATAGCCAACTAACACAGACCTGCTGTGTCCCCGGCATTGGAACGTCAGTGTTAACAACAACCATAAACCAGAGCAAGGCCTTTTGGAGCCTATCCTCAAAGGTCTTACCGAGCTGCAGACTGAAAAGAGAGGAAGTCTGAAGGGGTCTTTGTTTATCAGAAGTTTAGGAGTTGGATCCAGAAAACCATATGCAAGGAAACTGATCAATGAAACAAAAGTCTCAGAATTAGACCCAAATGCATATGGGAATTTATCATATGACAAAAAAAAAAAAGTATATTAAAGTAGTGGGTGTAACATGAACTATTTGGTGAATGGAACTGGGATCACTGGTGGCCATCTAAAATAAAATAAAGTTGGCCCTAACAGGTTTGGCTCAGTGGATAGAGCATCAGCCTGTGGACTCAAGGGTCCCAGGTTCGATTCCAGGCAAGGGCATGTACCTTGGTTGCAGGCACATACCCAGTAGGGAGTGTGTAGGAGATAGCTGATCGATGTTTCTCTCTCATCGATGTTTCTAACTCTCTATCCCTCTCCCTTCCTCTCTGTAAAAAAATCAATAAAATATATTTAAAATGAAATGAAATGAAATGAAATAAAATAAAATAAAATAAAATAAAATAAAATAAAGTTGGCCTGGCTGGCATGGCTCAGTGCTTGAGCATCGACTTATGAACCAGGAGGTCATGGTTTGATTCCCAGTCAGGGCACATTCCCGCGTTGTGGGCTTGATCCCCAGTGTGGGGCATGCAGAAGGCAGCCAATCAATGATTCTCTCTCATCACTGATGTTTCTATCTCTCTCTTTTTCTCCCTTCATCTCTGAAATCAATAAAAATATATTAAAAAATAAAATAAATAAAGTTGAAAACATACTTTGCATATGATATTAGGATAAATCTATATATAATTCAAATATTTAAAAATAAATAATGAAACTATATTAGTACCTGGAGAAACCATGGGTGAGTTTTGTTTTTTTTCTCAATCTTGGGAAAGACTTTCAAAGTGTAGCACAAAATTCAGAAGGCGTTAAAGAAAAGATTAATAAGGATGAGAACATACAGAATTTTTTTGGTATGGCATGAACCATCACAATCAAAAGATGAAAAATGAATTGGGAAAATATTGGTAACTCATAGAAAAGAAAAATTATGAATTCCCCTATTTGTAAAAGTTCCTGTAAAATGATAATTCAAAATCTAACAAGCCAATAAGAAAATGATTATAGGTCATAAATTCACAATTTGTCAAAATAAAAATGGCTCTTAAACATATGGAGAGAAATCAAAGTAATAATAACAGAGATGAAAATTAAAATTACATAGAGTTATAATTTACTCTCTGAAATATAAAAGACCAAAACTTTTGGCAGTGTCCTCTGTAGGAGATGGTGTTGTACAATCCACTCTCACACATTTCTGGTGGGAGTGAAGGTTGACAGAGGTCCCAGGAGCGCTATTTGCAACATGCATAAACACATACCAAGTGTCATACTTTTTCTTCCTGTAATTCCTCATCTAGGAATTTCTCTTAAATATATATCTGTACATATGCAAGAGATATATGTATAATGTTAATAAATGTAGGATAATTTGCAAAAAATATTGGAAACAGCCAAAATGGCCATCAATACTGCATAAATCATGGTCCAGTGGAATACTGTGTGGCTATATACAAAGAGCAACAAACCAGATGTGGAAGGATCTCCAGGATATATTAAGTTTAAAAAAAAAAAAGAGTACAGAACAATGTATATTTGTATGAGAAGGAATAAAGATACATTCATATGTATTATATATTCCTTTACAAACAAACATATCTACATATGCTTGTTTAGCATTAAATAATTCTGGAAAGAACTTGAGAAACAACTAATAATCATATTCATCTTTGAGGAGAAGACTAGAGGCCCAGCGCACGATTCAATCGTGCGGGTAGGGTCCCTAGGCCTAGCCTCCTGCGATCAGGGCCATCTTCTGCCTGTTCGCCAGTCCCCAGGCCCAATGCTGCCTCCGCCGCCGCCGCCACTGAGCTGCCAGGCTGTTGGGATCACCAGCTCATCCCCAGCCGCTGCCGCTGCTGCTGGGGCTTGAGGCGCTGACGTAGGGGAGCATGGCAGGGGATCCGGGTGCGGACAACCGGCTCCCCGCCTCCGATGGCAGCGGAGCTGGGTGTCCAGGGTGTCCGAGGCAGCCCCCCTCAGCGGCCGCCAATCCAGCCGTTGAGAGGCAGGGGGGGGGGGGGGGGCGGGAGTCCCACGCCTCTCAATGGCCGGATATGCCACCCCGAGTCCCGCCCCCCAGCCTCCCACCGCCCAATTGTAGATGCCTAAAGGCCTAGAAAGGGAATGACAATTTTCAATGTGAGCATCAAAAATATTTTTAAGCCTGTGAATGTATTGCATTTTCAAAAATAAAAATTTAAAGCAAGGAAAATGAATTTAATGATATAACCAAGAGAGGAAGTGGGGAAAAGGAGGACCTATGCAATACCTTCAACAATAAAGATTTAAAAAGAAAATAAAGGAAAAAAATTAAAGATAGGAAGTAAATGAAAAAAAAAAAGATGAGAGAGAAAGAGGAAGGAAGGGAGAAAGAAAGGGGGAGGAGGAAGAAAGATACAGAGATAGAGATAGAAAGATAGAGAGGGGGAGTTATGGGGGGAGGAGTAGGAGAGAGATACAGAGATAGAGATAGAAATAGAGAGTAGGGGAGGGATGGGGAGGAGCAGGGAGAGAGAGAGAGAGAGAGAGAGAGAGAGAGAGAGAGAGAGAGGCAGAGAGAAGAGAGAAGAGAGAAGAGGGGGAGGGTGGAGCCAGAGCCTAGGAGGTGAGGAAATAAAGATAACCAAGTATAGAAAACTCATTTAAGGAGACTTGTTGTGAAGGAAAGGAGAAAAATCAAGCTGTGGGTGGATCGGAATGTAGTTTAAGCCAGGAGATAGGATAACGTGTGTGTATAGTGTTGGGATGATCCAACAGAGAAGGGAGTATTCAAGATTCAGGTGGGAGAAGTAGTAATTGGGTAAGTGTGTCTGTGGAGGAGAGGGGTGGGAACCTGCATGCAGGTGGAAAGGATGGTTTAGGGTAGGAGCATGCAGAGCTCTTCCCTGGCCTGAGAGGAAAGGCAGGGAAGTGAGCTCAGAGGCAGTTTGGCTGGTAGACTTGGTGGGGACATTCTCAGGAGGGCAGCATCTGGGAGTGATAAAAGAGTGAGGAGGGGGTTTCAGGAGAGAGATGGAATGAAGTGTTTCCCTTGGAGATTGAGAGGGTAGTTATGGAAAAGGTACCTGATCGCTCAGCAGAGCTAAGTGGATACTTGTGCAAACCTCTTCCCCTCACACTGGACCCCTTCCTGTGGCTCTTGGGTGATCTCAGGAAGGATAGACACTTGCAGGTGGTTGGAAGGCAGGAGGAGGGCAGGTTTCAACTCCCTGGTTCTCTGATGTCAGGCTGTGAGTTGGCCATGGTGGTGTTACTCTACCTAAGGACATAACCTCTGTCTGGTTGCATTTCTTATGGTCAAAGTGACAACCATAGCCCTCCCTGTGTTCTGGTACCTAAACTTTCCCTTTACCCTTCAGCAATAGCTCCCTATTATGACTTATCTTTAGGGGCCTCTACATCTTTATCAATTCCCCTTAGTTCTGTTCGCCCCTTTGTACATATTCTTTTTATTAAACTCTCTTCAATTACCCTATTTGTTTGTGCCTAGGGTTTTTTGCTGGGACAAGTAAGATACAAACCTACAACAAACAAACAATCTAATCCATTGAACAGTAAGCTAATGTGTGCAAGCTGAGTTACTAACAACAATTCATGTTTGAAAACAATATTTGTGAAGCAGAAAGGACCTGGGTCCCTCACAGCCTAAGCTACCAGCACCCAAAGCTTCCCTGAGGGAGCTTCATGTCTCTGGACTCTCCTTCAGGGGTTCCATGGCTCCTTGCATGCTTCACCCCAAGATGCAGTCATGACCATGTGGACTAAAAGGGAGAAAACAAAATTGCCTTTGCAAGATGATAGTTCTGAGCCAACTCTTACCTGAGCAACATCTTCTAGTTGAAGGTGGTGAGTAGAAAAAGAGGGGCTTTCCAGGGCATGCTGAACACCAGAGGATGCTCTCCTACCCCTAAATAGGTGGTGTCTGCAGGAGCAGGAGTGGAACCTGGAGTCCAAGAGAGGCTTATGAAGATGCTGGGCAGCCCCTGTGACTTCCTGCACAAGGGGCCCTGGCAAGTGAGATTCTGGAGATGTGAGACAAGGGCCTCACGGAACGTTTCTCATTTGCCCTGAGTCTAATGACTTACTCTTCATCTCCCAATCCTACCCCATCTTGTCCTGCTCCAGTGAGGAATGTTTGAACTGGATCCTGTCACTGCCCACTGTGGGCGGGTGCAGGAAGCCCACCCAACAGGCAATGTGAGCTTCCATAGCTAAAGAAGAGTTTGCTTGGCATTCAGGACCTGCATGGCCTGGCTCATCTGATATGTTTCCATTTTCTCCCAGGAGGAATGTATGCACATTAGTTTATTTCAGAGGACACAATAGTATATAAAATAACAATGTAAAGTCTGTCTAATCTCAATCACCAATAGCAACCTATGTTTACAGTTCCCATTTTAACTCTCTTACAACTAATTTTATAACTCAGTGTAATGAAACCTCCTTTCTAGTTTTGATTTATTGATACCAAGAACTGTGTATACTGTGTTCCCTTTTAACAGATAAGGAATTTAGTACACCACAGGCACTACCAGTCAGTCACTCCCCCTCCCCCCTCTCTCTTCCTGACATTTGTTAGCTAGATTATTTTCACATGATGTGGGGACAACCAGTGTTTTCAGCTTTAGCTCCTATGACTTCCTTTCATGTGCTCATGCCACAGCCAAATTGAGTTACATGGCATTTTCTTAAAAAATTAACTATGAAGCGTTTGAAACAATGAGAGAAACTTATTCACTCATTTCTGTGTTTTCCCAACTCTGCTAGTACTGTGTGCCCATACTGTGCCAGGTACAGGCAGAGAAGATGCTGTGGACAAATGCTACCAGAGGACCTTTCACAGGCCCAATTTCCTGACTGTGCTTATCTAAGGATATCATTTTCCCTAAACCCAGAGAACCCAATGAGATTAGAGGTAGGCCAACTCATTTATTCAAGCTTTTAACATGTAGAATGCCCCAACCACAGCACTAAGCTTGAATCTAAAGGGCCTACAGTCTGGGAGAAACAAAGGGAATCTTCTTTTTCTTTAAAAAAATATTTTATTGATTTTTTACAGAGAGGAAGGGAGAGGGAGAGAGAGTTAGAAACCTCGATGAGAGAGAAACATCAATCAGCTGCTTCCTGCCACCCTCTACTGGAGATGTGCCCTCAACCAAGGTACATGCCCCTGATGGGAATTGAACCTGGGACCCTTGAGTCCACAGGCCGATGCTCTATCCACTGAGCCAAACTGGTTAGGGCGGGAATCTTCTTTTTCTATCCAATCAGGTAGAACAATTTCTGAATAACTATTTATGGTTTTGGACAGGGATTTTTTAAAACTAATTAAATATTACCTCAGAAGTCAATAATATATTAGAGGCTTCACATGTATTAACCGCTGATGTTTATGAAATATTTAGTCATATTTGGCACCTGGCTGAGTGCTTTTCATCTGTTTTCTAATTTATTGCCCACTATGATCAGATGATTTCACCCTATTTTACAATGAGTTAATTGAGGCTTGGAGAGGAGAGCTGCAGAACCAGGTGTTCAGACCTGGATTTGTCTGATTTGGACAGGGATTCTTTCTGTTGCAATGAAGATTGTAAACAAAAAACATTCAATAAAGAAATTCAGATCACATGAGGAATTTATTGGTAATGTCAAGAACGATGGAGAGGTATAACTTTCAGACTAATGCTTTCTCTGAGAAAAACTAGAGCAGCCAGGTTAAAAACAAACTATTTGAAGAGACTGGGGAATCACTGAAGCATTCTGAGGCTGAGGCCGAGAGAAGACTAGATATTTTCCAAGCTTGTCAGAGCAGCAGTGAGTCTCAAAGTTACTTCAGACTGATCAGGACAGAGGCTCTCATCACTGTCCCCGACTGCTTCCCGACATTTCCAGGGTTTCCCCAGGAAGGCTTTCTCCAGGTTCCTCCACCTCAGGAGTGTCCTGCAGAGCCCTCTGGAGAATGAGCCTTAGGGTGTGTCTTCGCTTGCACCATCGCTGCCTGAAGGAGCCAACGAAGAAGTAAATGATGGGGTTGGCACAGCTGTTGATACAGGACAGGGGTACTGCAGTCAGGTAAAGATGGAAGATGTTCTCATAATCACTTAGGAAGGACATGATGCCGTAGGGCATGCCACAGAGGAGGAAGGTCAGCACTGTGAGCACGATGGTCGCGTAGAGCCTGGTTAGCGGCACCCGGTGGGAGCCACACAATAGTCTGGTCATCAGGACCAGGCTGGACCCAGAGAGAAGCACAAATAACAAAATCACCCACATCACAGTGATGAAATCAAATAACTGACACACAGAAAAGCTTAAAAAATCCAACAGAAGGTAACAGATATTTTTATACAGGATGCTCAGCAGTAGGGACAGGGAACACAGCAGGGCACATGTGATGGTTGACAGATGTCTGGGGCGGCGGCAGCGGTACCAGAAGGGACACAGGACAGACATGCAGGCCTCCGTTCCCTGCCAGCCCCACCAGGGCCACGATGGCTGACAGTACTTCCAGGATTATGTTCTCTGTATAAAGTTGATGAAAGGCCTGATCACTTCCATTGGTTGGGGTGAGCTCGGCCTCCCAGGCTGTGACAGTCATATCCATGCTCAGAAACGCTGCAGTTGTGGGCCTGGAAACAAAACAAGACTTGAGCACCTGCTCTATGACCACTGACCCTCATGGCCACCCTGTCTGTGGCGAATGGAGGCTTCCAGAGGTTAAGATTCTTCCTGAACCACACAGTCTTGGAGTCCTGGAGCCTGAATTTAAATCCAGTTCTCTCTGAATCTTAGAACCTGGGCTCTTTCTCCTGCAACACAGACCCTCTATGTCCAACCTCTCCACTCACCATCCAGCCCCTGACATGTGCTCTGGAGGCAGGAGGAGAAGAGTCTGCAGAGGTCCTGTGGAGGACAACAGGGTTCTGAGTTCCCCAGTACTTGTGCTCTGGGAGAGTGGCTTTGTTTGACAGCAGGCTGTCAGAAGCCCCAGGGCAATATCAGTGACTGAGAGTGGTCTACTCACCAGGGAGAAAGGAGAGTATGACTTAGGCTCATGAAGGGAATGAGACCCCTTGTTAGGACAGAGTGAGGACACCCAAAACTCTTGCATTAGAAATGTCCCAGTGTGTCATCTTTATGGGGATAGACAGTGATTACTCTTTCCACTGTTGTGTCCCCAGGGCCCAAGTCTGTGTGGGAACACAATGGGGCTGTCAATAAAATTTTAATCCACAAATGAATGAATGCATGAACGAATGAATGAGGAGCCCAAGGGAGGAAGAAAATTTGGATTGAATAGAATATAATAAATTTTTAAATGAAGAATTTTAAATGTAAAACAGAAGTCAGCACTTTTAACTCCACCACCAAAAAACACATATGTAATGAAAAGAAAATCCTATTTCTTATTACTCATTCTGTGAAAAGCTCTTATGTGTTCAAAATAAATTTTTATGCCTGCAGATACCTCCTATCTAGGTGGGAGAGGATTGAGGACTGAAATAAATTTCTCTGCATTTTAGAGGAGAAAGAAGCCATTTTGGGAAGGACAGAGAGAGGTGGCTAAGGGTGTGAATAGAGGTAGTTGAAACAGAAATACAGAAGGGGCATTACTAACTTGTTTTCCTCTGACACCTGTAATAGAAAACCCACTCATTATCCCTAATTGAGATTTGGAGTAGGGATTTCTTTGCAGATCAAGGCATTTGTGTATGAAAATTGTGATGGTGGTGGTGGTGGAGTTAAAAAGTGCTTAGTTCTATTTTACAAAGGGCTTTGGATGAAAAGAGAGACGCTCTTGTAGAATTTAGGTGAGAAACACAAACCAGCTCATAGGTGAAGAGTAGCAGTTGATGAGTGGTTACATGGTATTACCTCTTTTAATCCTCCACATAGCCCTATGAGGCCAGTACTATGCTTACTCCCATCTGGCATAGAGGAAAAGACAAGCACAAGGAGGTTGAATGACATGCTCAGTTCTCACGTGCACAAGTGGAAGAGCCTGGATCTGGACCCACAGGTCTATGTCAGATTACTCGCTCTTCGCCTGCCCTGCAGCCCCACTACCAGGGTGGTGTGTCCGGTACACATGTGGGTGGGTGGGGGGGGGCAGGAAGCAAATAACTCTTAGGGACAAATCTAAAGTGGCAACTTATTTGTGTGTTTTATTAAGCTAGAATAGGCAAATTTTATAAATAACAAGGGAGTGAAGCTTATCCAGTGTGTAAGAAGAAGTGGGTGGAATCCAGCTGAGAACAGACCAGAGATTCCAGGAACTTCTTCTTGCCTCTGGACAGACCCAATCAGTCTATTCTTGCCAGGTTCAGGCAGCGCATACTCACCCAGTAGAATTGAACCTGTTACCCCTCAGTCTGTGGGCACCACTCTAACCCCTGAGTCAAACCTGCTAGGGCTTGCCTCCCTTTTTAAAGTCAAAACTCAATAATAATGACTGGATCTGTCTGGGCTTTGTCTTTTTTTCTTTGTTGTTATTGTTCACTATTGTATCCTTGGCATTGAGCACATGTCCCTTAGAGACCATCTTTTATAATACCATCCTTTAACACAGGAAGAAGCTGAGGCTGAAAGAGCAGGAAGGATTTCCCTGAGATCACAGGGTGAACAGCAGCCCTGGTCTCCTGGAGCCCAGCCTGAGGCTTAACACTGTTCTCTGCCTCATTGTGGGATGAGCACCTGAGCAAAATCTTCATTGTGAACTCAGAACCTGAGAGAACTGCAGGGGTGCAGAAAATGCTAGTTGGTCTAAATACCCATTTCCTTCTCTCTCACATAATAGTTCTGCGAGTTTTAGACCAGAAAATGGATTCTAATCCCAGTTTCCATTCAGCTTGATGGCACCTTGTGACCAGGTGGTAGCCAATGGGAAGTGAGCATAAGTGATGTAACAATTTTAGGTTGTGCTTTTCCTTCCCCTCTTCTCCTCTGGATGGAATGCTGATGAGTCTGGGAACCCTGCATGAGAATGAAGTCACCTCTCTTGGGATGGGAACAGTGATTTGAAAGAGCACTGGTTTCTGATGCTTTGAAATCACCAGTCAAGTTCTAGTAACTTCTCTTGCATTTCCTTCTAGGGTTATCAAAATCATCAATTCAAATTCTTAAAAATATTTCTATACAACCACCTTGAAAAGTAATGTACATTGCATCCTCAAAGCATGAATGATGAGAGATATTATTTCTAAGACGTGACACCCAGTAGGGGGTGCCAACAGATCAAATAAATGAGATGTAATAACAAGTTGATGTAATCATAGTGAGAGAGAAAAAGTCCCAAGAAAAGCAACTAAGAAGAGGCTACAAGAAAACTGGATTCTCTTCATTTGACGACAAATTTCATTTCTAGCTTTCTACCCTAGGCTGCATCCAGGGGGGACACATCTCTTTGCCTCACTTCCCTCTGGCTCCTGGTTGCTCTCAGGAAAGGTCACCCTGACAGCTGATTGTAGGGCCGGAGGAGGGTGATTGAGGTTTTAACTCCCTGCCTCTCTGCTGTCAGGCTGTGAGTTTGCCGTGGTGATGTTACTCTACCTAAGGAGATAGACTCTGTCTGTGGGCCTTTTTTATGGTCATAGTGAGGACCACCGCTACAGTTACAGCTCTCCCTGTGTTCTGGCAACTTATCCTTCCATTTACACTTCAGGATGCGCAATGGCAATAGCTCCCTATTATGACTAATCTTTAGGTGTCTCATCCTGCTCACCCTTTCTACAAAGTTTTTTATTTTTTTTATTTTTATTAAACTCTCTTCAATTGCCCTATTTGTTTCTACCTTGTGTTTTTGGCTGAGAAAGAAACATACTTACATGTAACAAACAAACTTGTGGAACAGGGAGGTAATGTGTGGAACCTGAGGTTACTAACAACAATTCTGGTTTGAAAACAATGTCTGTGAAGCAAAAAGGACTTGAGTCCCTCACAGCCTAAGCTAGTAGCACCCAAAGCTTCCCTGAGGGAGCTTCATGTCTCTGGACTCTCCTTCATGGGTGCCCATGGCTTCTTGCACGCTCCACCCCAAGATACACTTGTGACTATGTACTAAGAGGGAGAAAACAAAACTGCCATTGGAAGAACATAGTTCTGAGCCAACTCTTACCTGAGCACCATCTTCTAGTTGAAGGTGGTGAGTAGAAGAAGAGGAGCTTTCCAGGGAGTGCTGAACACCAGAGAATGCTCTCCTACCCCTGGATAGGAGGTGTCTGCAGTAGCAGGAGTGATACCTGATGACCAAGAGAGGCTTATCAAGATGCTGGGCGGCCCCTGTGACTTCCTGCCCAAGGGTCACTGGCAAATGAGATTCTGTGGATATGAGACAAGGGCCTCATGAAATGCTTCTCATTTGCCCTGAGTCCAATAACTTATCTCTTCCTCTCTCTATCTTACCCCATCTGGGCCCCCTCATGTGAGGAATGTTTGAACTGGACCCTGTCACTGCCCACTTGGGTGAGTTCAGGAAGTCCACCCAACAAGCAACGTGAGCTTCCATAGCTAACAAAGAGTTTGCTTGGCATTCAGGGCTTGCATGGCCTGGCTTATCTGATCTGTTTCCATTTACTCCCAAGAGTAATGTAGGCACATTAGTTTATTTCAGAGGACACAAGAGTATATAAAATAAAAATGTAAAGACTCTCCTAATCTCAATCACCAATAGCAAATGATGTTTACAGTTCCCACTTTAACTCTTTTACAACTTATTTTATAGCTTTTCATAATATAGCCTCCTTTCTAGTTTTGATTTATCGATACCAACAACTGTGTATACTGTGTTCCCTTTTAACAGATAAGGAATTTAGCGCACCACAGGCACGACCAGTCAGTCACTGGATGTCCCTCTGTCTTCCTGACATTTGTTAGCTAGATTATTTTCACATGATGTGGGGACATCCAGTGTTTTCAGCTTTAGCTATTATGACTTCCTTTCATGTACCCATGCTGCAGACAAATTGAGTTACATGGCATTTCCTTAAAAACTTAACTACGAAGCATTTGAAATAATGAAACTTAATCACTCATTTCTGAGTATACCCAACTGTACTGTGTGCCTATGCTGTGCCAGGCACTGTTCCAGGCAGGGAAGAATAATACAGGGTCTATGTCCATACATTCCAGACGAGCTGGGTGAGCTCACCCTGGGAGAGAGTGTTGATGGAGAAGAGTTTGGAAACTCAGCATTAGGGCCTGCACTCTCCAGAGCCCTGGGAGAAGAGGAGGGCCCAGCCAACACAGATGTAAGAAGCAGCTAAGAAGTAGGCAGTAAAGGAGGAGAGCACAGAATCCTGAGGCTGAACTGAGAAATTGTTTGGTAACATGGGAGTGAGCAATGGTCTGAATCTAACTTGAGAGACTGTGTAAGATGAAGACTAGAAATTAAACTTGGAACATGCAGTATAGAGTCATTGCTGATTATGACAGGCATGGTTCCAGGGGATGGTGAGCCTGGAAGATTGAAAGTGTTGGTTTAGGAGATTCTGGCAGGATAACCCCCCTGGCAAACCCCAGAGAATAAACTGACAATCATGACAGTGAAAGACAGCTCAGAAAGATGGCTAGGAATAAAATTCATATATATATATATATATATATATATATATATATATATATATATATATATAAAATTGTGTCATATACATATGAAAGAATTGAGATATATATATACATATGTATATATATATGTATATATATATATCTCAATTCTTTCATATATATATGACACAATTCTCTAAATTAAATGTCACAACTTCTAGAGAAAACAGAAATCAATGAAGACTATCAGCCTTAACAGATATTAGAGGCTATTCTATACCATCAGTGTAAACAGCTATGTTGTGTTAATATACAAACAGAGAGATAGATAGCAAGTCTCAGGGAATCAAAGGTAAATCCACATAAAATTTCATCTCTTACACCCTGTTACATTTAAGAGGTTTGTACATTTACATATGTATAAAGAAATAATGGAGAATTAGAAAGGAATGGGGTGATTTCTTTTGTAACCTTGGTTGGAGAATGTTTTCCAAACCACGAACAAAACTCCAAAGTCATAGATGAATATATTGATTAGAAAACTATTCAAAAGTAAATTTTTTTTCATGAATAAGGCCATCAACAAATCAAACAAGAAACTGAAAACATACTTACAATGAGTATTTGGACACAAAACTAAAATTTATAACATAAATTTTTACATATTCATTATGTATAAAAAATATATTTCTATATCTTCTGCCCATTACCTAGAAAGAACCCTAACAACAAATAAGAATTTGACCAACTCAGTTCCTAGATAATCTTGCTTCTTAAACATGAAAAAATAATGCTAAAACTTATAGATGATGGTAAAGGGTAATTGCAGCTCCACTGAGAGGGGGTTGGGTGTAGGTAGAAGATGGTAAAGGGGGCATAAATGGTGATGGAAGGAGACTTGACTGGGGTAGTGAACGCACAGTACAATATACAGATGATGTATTATAGAACTGGACACCTGAAACTTAGATAATTTCTTTTTTTTAAAAAAAATTTTTTATTGATTTCAGAGAGGAAGAGAGGAGAGAGAAAAAGAAACATCAATGATGAGAGAGAATCATTGATTGGCTGCTTCCTGCATACTCCCTGCTGGGGATCAAGCCTTCAACCCAGGAATGTGCCCTTAACCACAATCAAACCTAGGACCCTTCATTCCGCAGGCTGATGCTCTATTCACTGAGCCAAACTGGCCAGGGCTGAAACTTAGATAATTTCTTAACCAATGTTATTCACTCATTTCTGTGTTTACCCAACTAACTTAATAAATTTAATAGAAAGGGAAAGAAAGACCCCCATAGTAACTCATAGTTACAAAATACAAAAGGCCTGGGCAGGTAATGTAAAACATGGTGACTATAGTTTAAAATACTGTTTTGTATATTGGGAAGTGGCCAAGAGATTAAATCTTAAAGATTCTCATCACAAGAGAAAAAAAAGTATCTATGTGTGGTGATGGATGTTAACTAGGCATATTGTGATGATTATTTTACAACATACACAAATATTGAATCATTTTGTTGTACACTTGAAACTAATATCCTACCTAATAATAGACAAATATGCAAATTGACCATACCTTCGCTATGCCCGTGATTGGCCAGGAGGCGCGGGGGGGGCGGGACTCGGGGTGGCCCGGGTGGCCGACTGGGTGGGACGCTGAGCTCGCGTTGCCAGCGGCAGCTCAAGCTCAGCGTCTGTGCCATGGCTCTGCTGCGGCACAGAAGGGGCCTCTGGGGCAGTGAGCTCACGTCCCACCGCGGACCATCAAAAGCGGGGGAGCTGGGTGCCTGTCCACTCAGGCACCAGGCCTTTCAGAAGCCTTCGCCACACCGGAAGCTTCTGAAAGGCCTGGTGCACCAGCGGACAGGCACCCAGCTCCCCCGTGATCAAAAGCGAAAGCGTGTAGGGGACCCTACACGTGCATGATTCAATCATGCACTGGGCCTCTAGTAATGTTATATGACAAATATATCTCAGTAAAAAGCTGGCAAAATCATATTCCAAAAGTATACACACATAGAGAAAAAGAATCTCCACTAAGATATTTTCACCCTCAAATGATCATATATCCGCTAGCCCAATACCCTGTGTTTCAGGCCGTGAGGAAAGTGCTATTCTTATGGGATTGGCCGTTCCAAGCAAAACTCTGAAAAGGAAAGCTGCTCTTTACACAGACCCACACTGGTAGGAGATGCTGCCACGCCCTGCCAGTTTAGTCAGCAGGCATGAAAACCTTCATCTCACCAGAAACAGGTCCTGATGTTCCTATTTTTGGAAGATTTCATAAAGGAGTGGGAGCTGCATAGGAAGTTCTGTGCTGTCCAGTCCATCAGGGGCTTTAAAGAGCATGTTTATTTTCTCAACTTATCTGGGAGTTTTACACTCTCTGTCTATTTACCAGTCAATTGCCTTAGCTACTTAACACATTTGTGTAAAAATCTAAAGAAATGAGTAGTTTTACCTTGTAAAAGTGTCCACTTCTAGCACTTAATGCAGATTAGGAGAAGGTCTTCTTTCTGAGCTGAGCAGCCCTGACCTCGCCTTTGTGTGAAGAAAAATGTGCCCCTTCCTTCCCAGTAGTCAGAGCCCTGCACCTGGACACAAGGTTAACCAGCGGATTGTATGTGGGCCCCTTCCCCTCCTCTGCCTTTGTTTGGTGCAGTGGGCAAACCATACAGCTCACCCCAGAAGTCTTCCCTCCTCATGAACACCAAACACCAAGACCTTAGGAAACTCAACCTCTGTTTCCATCCTCCCATCCTACTGGGCTCTAGGACTGGATTTTGACTCTGTTTCTCCCCAAAGAAATTGAACAGGTATTGTTTTCAATAGTGTTTGTTCAAATGTATTCCCATAATATCCAATGTTTTAGCTCACCTTCGAATTTCACATCTCATGTCTTCTATTCCTCAAAGCACATTCGTCAGGAGTTCCTTTCATGAGAGTCTGTGGGTGGGAGCCATGCAGGGCAGCTCAGGGCCTGTGGAGCTGTCAGACAGGCACCCTGACCAGTGGTCCTGAGGGGTGTCCTGTCTAGAGAAATGTTTGAAGGAGAGCCAGATGGAGACTGGACAGTGTGGCCTGGGAAGGAGGTCCTGTCCACCTGGAGAGCAGTGGAGGCCTGCCTTCCATACCCTGTGGAATAACTGATTCTCCCCTGCCTTGCAGCGACCTGAGTCAAGGGGCAAGGCTGTGGGCTGTAAAACCTGGGCCTCCGAAGCTGAGTCTGGCAGCCCTGGGGACTAGAACATTTGGCCTGGTCAGAGCCTGGGAGGAGGCTTTGCCCAGTGAGGGCCAGCAGCACTGGAAAAGTGGTTTGCCACTGAGCCAAACAGGCTAGGGCTTTTTGTTTTTATGAAAGTTTAATGGTTTTTATTTTTATTTATTTATTTTTAATCCTCACCTGAGGATGTTTTTTCCATTGATTTTTAGATAGAGAGGCAAGGAGGGGGAGAAAAAGAGAGAGAGAAACATCGATGTCCGCCGGCACCCTAACCAGGTACATAACCTGGAGTCAAGGTATATTATGCCCTTGACCAGAATGAAACCTGGGATCCTTTAGCCTGTGGGCCAACACTCCATCTCTGTTCCAAACCGGCATGGTTTTGTTTTGTTTTGTTTTGTTTTAGTCTCTATGTCATTTACTTCCAGCCTGACTTGCAACAGAAGTTACCTCCAGTCCACATATCTGGTAAAGTCAAACTTTACCTTCTTATTTGAAAACTGATAACTGAGCACAAATGGCATGTGATTCAGGCTGAGGCAACCTCATAATCTCAGTGTTTGCTTGAATTGCCTAGACTGGGCTTGTGACCCAAGTTTCTCAGGGAGTCATCATGAAAATCTCGGTTCCTACACTCCAGGTCCAGTGCTCCAAATCTAGCACACACAGGTTCTGCATTTCTGCATATTCTAGGATCTCTTGTTGCTAAAGTAGGCTGGGTCAAGACAGGGCTTCCTGTGCTGGACCAACGGGTTCGGGAATAGGTAGTGGAGCAAGGCCTGTGACCTAAGCACCTGCAGGCACTCTCCTTGAAAAATGTCTTCATGAATTGTGTATTGGTGGATGTCAGAGTGTAGACTGGGGGCTGTTAGTAGATTTGGCGTAGTGACTCTAGCTATTTCATAAATGGTAAAGCTTTTGTTGAGGATGTTGTCCATCAGGAGGAGCCACCTGAATCTATACTGCTATGCGTCTGCTGGGCTGGCTGTTGGGCTCTTCATGATGGAGGCAAGACAACTTAGAATTTTTAGATGACTTCTCCTCTGCCCCTCAAACACAACCCTATGATGGCACAACCATATTGTATGACAGTCTGCGCTGCACTAGACTGCTTTCTTCTACAGCCTGAGAGGATGCTGTCTTTGAATCTCTAGGGCCTGGCACAGGGGCTGGAGCATAGCAGATGCTCAGTTATTACTTATAGAAATAACAGGAGAATGACTGAGTGAATTTGCTATGAAATGCATTCTTGATATATTCAAGTGGATACATTCACTGTAAAGATCTGTTAAAGGATATATTTATAAAGAAGGATATATTTATAATATACATATTATACTATTACCTTGAATTCATTCACCACAAATGAAAGAGAGGGAAGGAATTTCCTTGGAGTGTGGGTCAGCATATAGAATTGTACTCTGACTTGCTTGCAGAAAGCACATTCATCAAGCCTTGCCTATGATTTGCTGTTTATATGTAGTAAGTGGAGATCATAAAATCATATGTATTTCATCCTGCATGAGGATATTTCTCAATACTGCTAAATGTTTTCTATCTAGAATAGTTGTCAGATGTATGCCCATTTCAATAAGAATATTTCTGAGACTTCTCTTAATTGAACACTCATTTACTTTTCATTAGAACTATAATTTTCCCTTCATAATCATTTTTTATTGATTTACATTGTATTTTGACAAATGAGGTAAGTACATGGATAAGCCCAATGGCATAAGCAGTATTGGAAACAGACCCAATTGCTTCTTGTGAAGCAGATAACTCAGGGCTCTGAGGTCCATGTGCACTAGGGAATCAGTGAGTAACCTTGAGGGCTCAGCATTTATTGGATGTAAATCAATACCTTTTCTCAATGGAATGGAAAGGGTTGGTTACACATTCTACTGAGAAAATATTTTAGAAAGGGTTTTTGCTCTGCATAGAAATACAGTGCTTGGTCACAAATGTTTTAATGATGCTTGTTGAAGTAATGCATAAATAAATAGTTGTTGATGACAGCTCCCAAAAAGTGCCACGAGGGACTTTCATATCCTTCCTCTCTTCCTGAAGGAAATTCCTGGATGTTCTGCATGACCCACCTAAGATGAAGTCACTGGCTTTGGAAAGGAGGCAGCTCATGAGCAGGCTCTTTCCGCCCCTCCATTCTTCTCCCTGGAAGCAGCAATGTGACTGCAATGAAAGTTAAGTGCCTTCCTCCTATTGACCGATTCCAGAGAACACTTTCTATTATTATATATCGCCTCTAAGCCAATAATATGTTAGAGCCTTCACGAATATTAACAGCTGATGTTTATGAAATATTTAGTCATATTTGGCACCTGGCTGAATCCTTTTCTTTTTTTTCAATTTCTTTTTTAAAAATTTCTTTATTGATTAAGGTATTAGATATGTGTCCTTATTCCCCCATTACCTCCCACCTCCCATTCATGCCCCCACCTCCCTGTTGTCTGTATCTATTGATTAGGCTTATATGCATGCATATAAGTCCTTTGGTTGATCTCTCCCCCTTACCCCCACTGTCCCCTACCTTCCCTGAGGTTTGACGTTCTGATTGATGTTTCTCTGGATTTATTTTTGTTCATCAGTTTATGTTGTTCATTATATTCCACAAATGAGTGAGATCATGAGTTATTTATCTTTCTCTGCCTGGCTTATTTCACTTAGCATAATGCTGGCTGAGTCCTTTTCATCAATTTTCTTATTTATTCCCCACTATGATCCTATGAGCAGATGATTTCAAGTACATTTTGCAGATGAATTAACTGAGGCTTAGAGAGGAGAGCTGCAGAACCAGGACTTTGACCTGGATTTTTCTGATTTGGACAGAGATTCTTTCTGTTGCAATGAAGATTGTAAAGAAAAAGCCTTCAATAAAGAAATTCAGAGCACATGAGAAATTTATTGGTAATGTCAAGGACAATGGAGAGGTAAAACATTTGAACTAATACTTTCTCTGAGAAAAACTAGAACAGCTTTTTAAAAAAAACCTATTTGAAGAGATTGGGGCATCACTGAAGCATTTTGGGGCTGAGGCTCAGAGAAGAATAGATACTTTCCAAGCCTGGCAGGGCAGCAGTGAGACTCAAAGTTACTTCGGACTGATCAGGACAGAGGCTCTCATCCCTGCCCTGGACTGCTTCTTGACATTTCCAGGGTTTCCCCAGGAAGGCTTTCTCCAGGTTCATCCACCTCAGGAGTGTCCTGCAGAGCCCTCTGGAGAACCAGCCTCAGGGTGTGTCTCTGCTTCCACCATCGCTGCCTGAAGGAGCCAACAAAGAAATAAATGATGGGGTTGGCACAGCTGTTGATACAGGACAGAAATGATATGTTCATGGAACGATGGAGGGCATTAAAGTCACTTGGAATCCAGAATAAGAGGAACCAGATGATGCCCATGGGCAGGTCGCAGAGGAGGAAGACCAGCACCGTGAGCACGATGGTCACGTAGAGCCTGGTTCGCGGTACCTGGTGGGGGCCACACAGCAGTCTGGTCATCAGGGCCAGGCTGGATCCAGAGAGAAGCACAAATAACAAAATCAGCCACGCCACAGTGATGAAATTAAATACCTGACACACGGAAAGGCTTATAAAATCCGACAGAAGGAAACAGATACTCTTATCCAGGATGGTCAGCAGTAGGGACAGGGACCACAGCAGGGCACACATGACAGCTGACAGGGGCCTGGGGCGGCGGCAGCGGTACCAGATGGGCCACAGGATAGACACACAGCGCTCTGTGCTGATGGCGCTGAGAAAACTCAGGCCTGAGATGTAGGCAAACACTGCCACAGCAGTGAAAAATATGTAGACTTCATTGGGGCCAAAATCTAAGTGGAAAATTGCATCTAAAAAATATACAATCTGACTGCAGAGGAAGAGGAAGTCGGCCCCCGCCAGGTTGAGGATGTAGACAGAGAAGGCGTTCCTGCGCATGCGGAAGCCCAGGAGCCAGAGCACCACCGCGTTCCCTGCCAGCCCCACCAGGGCCACGATGACTGACAGTACTTCCAGGATTATGTTCTCTGTATAATGCTGATAAAAGTCCTGATCACTTCCATTGGTTGGTGTGAGCTCGGCCTCCCAGGCTGTGACAGTCATATCCATGCTCAGAAACGCTGCAGTTGTCGGCCTGGAAACAAAACAAGACTTGAGCACCTGCTCTGTGACCACTGACCCTCATGGCCACCCTGTCTGTGGCGAATGGAGGCTTCCAGAGGTTAAGATTCTTTCTGAAACACGCAGTCTTGGCGTCCTGAAGCCTGAATTTAAATCCAGTTCTCTCTGAATCTTAGAACCTGGGCTCTTTCTCCTGCAACACGGGTTCTCCATGTCCAACCTCTCCACTCACCATCTAGCCCATGACATGTGCCCTGGAGGCAGGAGAAGAGTCTGCACTGGTCCTGTGGATGACAACAGGGTTCTGAGTTCCCCAGTACTTGTGTTCTGGGAGAGTGGCTTTGTTTGACAGCAGGCTGTCAGAAACCCCAGGGAAATCTCTGTGACTGAGAGTGGTCTACTCACCAGGGAGAAAGGAGGTTATGACTTAGGCTCATGAAGGGAATGAGACCCCTTGTTAGGACAGAGTGAGGACATACAAAGCTCTTATATTAGAAATGTCCCAGTGTGTCATCTTTATGGGAATAGACAGTGATTACTCTTCCCACTGTTGAGTTCCCAGGGCCCAAGTCTGTGTGGGAACACAATGGGGCAGTTAATAAAATTTTAATCCACAAATGAATGAATGCATGAATGAACGAATGAGGAGCCCAAGGGAAGAAGAAAATTTGGATTGAATAGAATATAATAAATTTTTAAATGAAGAATTTTAAATGAAAAACAGAAGTCAGCACTTGTAACTCCATCACCAAAAAACACATATGTAACAAAAACAAAATTCCAGTTCTAAGTATTCCTTCTGTGAAACGCTCTTGTGTGTTTGAAAGAATATTTTTATGCCTGTAGACACCTCCTATCAAGTGGGAAAGGATTCAGGACTGAATTAAATTTCTCTGCATTTTAGAGGAGAAAGAAGTCATTTTGGGAAGGAGAGACAGAGGTGGCCAGGGTGTGAATAGAGGTAGTTGAGACAGAAATACAGAAGGGGCATTATTAAGTGGTTTTCCTATGATACGTGTAATGGGAAACCCACTCAATTGTCCCTGCATTTGATTTGGAGTAGAGATTTCCTTGCAGAACAAATCATTTTTGTAAGAGAATTCTCCTGGTGGTGGTGCAGATAAGAAGTGCTTAGTTCTATTTTACAAAGGGCTATGGATGAATAGAGGGAAGCTCTTGCAGCATTTAGGTGAGAAACACAAACCAACTCACACATAGGTGAAGAGTAGCAGCTGATGAGTGCTTACATGGTATTACCTCTTTTAATACTCCTAATAGCCCTATGAGGCCAGTACTATGCTCACTCCTATCTGGCATAGAAGAAAAGACAAGCACAAGGAGGTTGAATGACATGCTCCCGTTCTCACGTGCACAAGTGGAAGATCCTGGATCTGGACCCACAGGTCTGTGTTAGAGTCTTCGCCCTTCACCTGCTCTGCAGCCCACTACTAGGGTGGTTTTTCCAGTACACATAGCGGGTGGTGGCACAAGAAGCAAGTAACTCTTAGGGCAAATGTAGCATGGGAGCTCATTTGTGTGTTTTATTAAACTGGAATAGGCACAAGTTATTTCACAAATAACAAAGAGGTGAAGCTTATAAAGTGTGGAGGAAGAAGTGGGTCGAATCTAGCTGAGAACAGACCAGAGATTGCAGGAGCTCCTTCTTGCCTCTGGACAGACCCAATCAGTCAATTCTTGCCAGGTTCAGCCTGGGCAGGCTCACCCAGTAGAATCGAACCCGCTACCCTTCCATCTGTGGGCTGCCACTCTAACCCCTGAGTCAAACCTGCTAGGGCTTGTCTCCCTATTTAAACTCAAAACTCAATAATGATGACTAGATCTGTCTGGGTTTTGTCTTTTTTCTTTGTTGTGATAGTTCACTACTGTATCCCTGGCATCGAGCACATGTCCCTTAGAGACCATCTGTTATAATATCATCCTTTATCACAGGAAGAAGCTGAGGCCGAAAGAGCCAACGGATTTCCCTGAGATCACAGGGTGAACAGCAGTTCCAATGCCAGCCCTGGTCTCCTGGAGCCCAGCCTGAGGCTTTACCACTGTTCTCTGGCTCATTGTGGGGTGAGCACCTGAGTAAAGTCTTCATGTGAACTCAGAACACGAGAGAACTGCAGGAGTGCAGAAAATACTAGTTGCTCTAAATACCACTTCCTATTCTCTCACATAATAGGTCTGACATTTTTATACCAGAATATGGATTTTAATCCCAGTTTCCATTCCCGTTTGTTGGCATCATGTGACCAGGTGGTAGCCAATGGGAGGTGAGCACAAGTTATGTAACCAATTAGGTTGTGCTTTTCCTTCCCCTCTTCTTCTCTGGATGGAATGCTGATGAGTCTGGGAGCCCTGCATGAGAATGAAGTCTCCTCTCTAGGGCTGGGGAGCAGTGTCTGATGCCTTGAAATCACCAGTCAATTTCTAGTAACCTCTCTTGCATTTCCTTCTAGGGTTACCAAAATCATCAATTGAAATTCTTAAAAATATTTGTATAGAACCCCCTTTTAAAACAACGTTCATTCCATCTTCAAGGAATTTTTGATGAGAGATATTATTTCTAAGACGTGACACCCAGTAGTGGGTGCCAACAGATCAAATAAAGGAGATGTAATAACAAGTTGATCTAATCACAGTGAGAGAGAAAAAGTCCCCGGAAAAGCAACTAGGAAGAGCCTATAAGAAAAATGGATTCTCTTCATTTGATATCAAATTTCATTTCCAGCTTCACTATCCACCACTGCATCCTGGGAGGACACATCTCTTTGCCTCACCACTGGGCTCCCTTTCCCTCTGCTCCTGGTTGCTCTCAGGAAAGGGTGACACTGACAGCTGAGGAGGGTGATTGAGGTTCAATTCCCTGCCTCTCTGCTGTCAGGCTGTGAGTTTGCCATGGTGGTGTTACTCTACCTAAGGAAATAGCCCCTGTCTGTGGGCCTTTATTTTTGGTCATAGTGAGGACCACCGGTACAGCCACAGCCTTCCCTGTGTTCTGTCAACTTAACTTTCCCTTTATACTTCAGGATGTGCAATGGCATTAGCTCTTTATTATGATTTGTCTTTAGGGACCTCTGTATCCTCTATTGATTTCCCTTAGTCCTACTCACCCTTTATACACAGTCTTTCTATTAAATTGTCTTTGCCTTATGTGTTTGTGCCTTGTGTTTTTGGCTGGGACAGGAAAGATACATGCATAGAACAAACAAATGAACAAACAAACTCATAGAACAGCAAGGTAATATGTGAAACCTGATGTTATTAACAACAATTCACGTTTGAAAACAAAGTCTGTGAAGCAGAAAGGACCTAGGTCTCTCACAGCCTATGCTACCAGCATCCAAAGCTTTCCTGAGGGAGCTTCATGTCTCTGGACTCTCCTTCATGGATGCTCATGGCTACTTGCATGCTGCGCCCCAAGATGCACTCGTGACCATGTGGATTAAGGGAGAGAAAACAAAACTGACATTGAAAGAAGATAGTTCTGAGTGGACTCTTACCTGAGCACCATCTTCTGGTTGAAGGTGTTGAATAGAAAAAGAGGAGCTTTCCAGGGAGTGCTGAACACCAGAGAATGCTCTCCTACCCCTGGATTGGAGGTGTCTGGAGGAGCAGGAGTGGAACCTGATGAACAAGAGAGGCTTATCAAGATGCTGGGCAACCCCTGTGACTTCCTGCACAAGGGGCACTGGCAAGTGAGATTCTGGAGATGTGAGACAAGGGCCTTGCGAGATGTTTCCCATTTGCCCTAAGTTCAATGACTTATCTCTTCCTCTCCCCATTCTACCCCATCTGGTCCCCCTCCTGTGAGGAATATTTGAACTGGAGCCTGTTACTGCCCACTGTGAGCCTGTGCAGGAAGCCCACCCAACAAGCAACGTGAGCCTCCATAGCTAAAGAAGCGTTTGTTGGCATTTAGGGCTTTCATGGCCGAGCTCATCTGATCTGTTTCCATTTACTCCCAGGAAGAATTTATGCACATTAGTTTATTTCAGAGGACACAAGAGTATATAAAATAAAAATGTAAAGTCTCTCCTAATCTCAATCACCAATAGCAACCGATGTTTACACTTCTCATTTTAGCTCTTTTATAAGTTATTTTATAGCTTTGTGTAATGAAACCTCCTTTCTAGTTGTGACTTATCGATATCAACAACTGTGTATATTGTGTAGCACACCAAAGAGATAAAGAATGTAGCACACCACAGGCACAGATAAAGAATGTAGCACACCACAGGCACAACTTTAACAGATAAAGAATGTAGCACACCACAGGCACAACTTTTCACCTCTCTCTTTCCCCAAGGTATTTGTTAGCTAGATTATTTTCACATGATATGGGGACAAACAGTGTTTTTAGCTTTAGCTCCTATGACTTCCTTTCATGTGCTCATGCTGCAGCCAAATTGAGGTACATGACATTTCCTTAAAAACTTAACTATGAAGCATTTGAAACAATGAGAGAAACTTATTCACTCATTTCTGTGTTTACCCAACTCTACTAGTACTGTGTGCCAGATCCAGGCAGAGAAGATGCTGTGGACAAATGCTACCAGAGGACTTTTTGCAGGCCCAATTTCCTGACTGTGCTTATCTAAGTATATCATTTTTCCTAAACCCAGAGAACCCAATGAGATTAGAGGTAGGCCAACTCATTTATTCAAACTTTTACCCTGTAGAATGCCCCAAACCACAGCACTAAGCATGAATCTAAAGGGCCTATAGTCTGAGAGAAACATAGGGAATCTTCCTTTCATACCCAATCAGGTAGAACAATCTTATATAATAACGAGGTAATATGCAAATTGACCATCATTCCAACACACAAGATGGCTGTCCCCATGTGGTCAAAGATGGCCACCCCAATGTGGACACAAGATGCCTGGCACAAGATGGCTAGCAGGGAGGGCAGTTGTGGGTGATCAGGCCTGCAGGGCAAGCCAGTTGGTGGGGGGGATTCTGGCCTGCAGGGGAGTGCAGTTGGGGGGAACCAGGCCTGCTGGGGAGAGTAGTTGGGGGGAACCAGGCCTTTAGGAGAGGGCAGTTGGGAGCGACCAGGCCAGCAGGGGAGGGCTGTGGGGGGAACCAGACCTTCATGGGAGGGCTATTGTGGGTGACCATGCCTTCAGGGGAGGGCAGTTGGTGGTGACCAGGCCTTTAGGAGGGGGCCTTTGTGGGTGACTGGGCTGGCAGGGGAGCGCAGTTGGGGGTGACCAGGCCTGCAGGAGAGGGCCTTTGTGGGTGACTGGGCTGACAAGGGAGGGCAGTTAGCAGCAACCAGGCTGGCAAGGGAGGGGAGTTAGGGATGACTGGGCCAGCAGGGGAGGGCAGTTGGGGGTGACCAGGCTGAAGGGGAGGACAGTTGGGGGTACCAGGCCTCCAGGGGAGGGAAGTTGTGGTGACCAGGCCTTCAGGGAAGGGCAGTTGATGGTGACTAAGCCTGCAGGGGAGGGCTGGTTGTGGTTGACCAGTCTGGCAGGGGAGGGCAGTTAGGGGTGACCAGGCTGGCAAGGGAGGGTAGTTAGGGGTAACCGGGCTAGCAGGGGAGGGCAGTTGGGGTCGACCAGGTCAAAATGGAAGGACAATTAGGGGCAATAAGGCCGGCAGGGGAGGCCAGTTAGGGGCAATTGGGCCAGCAGGGGAGCAGTTAGGCATCTATCAGGCTGGTAGGGGAGTGGTTAGGGGGTGATCAGGCTGGCAGGCAGAAGTGGTTAGGGGCAATCAGGCAGTCAGGCAGGTGAGCAGTTGGGAGCCAGTAGTCCTGGATTGTGAGAGGGATGTCCCACTGCTCCTTTAATGGGATCGGGCCTTAATGGATAGTAGGACATTCCTCGAGGGGTCCCAGATTAGAGAGGGTGCAGTCTGGGCTGAGGGACACACACACACACACACACACACACACACACACACACAGACACAGACACCATGCACGAATTTCATGCATTGAGCCTCTAGTTTTCGAATGACTATCTATGACAGTGATGGCAAACCTATGACACGTGTGTCAGCACTGACACGCATAGCCATTTCTGATGACACGCGGCTGCTGAGGCGGCCACATGCCGAGGATGAAACATTTGCTGCTCCTGAGGATGAAACATTTGTGAAATAATGTTTTTTCCTCAAAGTGACACACTACCTGAGTTATGCTCAGTTTTATGGCGAAGTTTGACACACCAAGCTCAAAAGGTTGCCCATCACTGATCTATGATTTTGGACAGGGATTCTTTTTTTTTTAAACTTATTAAATATTACCTCAGAAGTCAATAATATATTAGAGGCTTCACATATATTAACTGTGGATGTTTATGAAATATTTGTTATATTTGGCACCTGGTGGAGTCCTTTTCATTTGTTTTCTAATTTATTCCCCACTATGATCCTATGAGTAGATGATTTCACAGCATTTTACAATGAATTAACTGAGGCTTGGAGAGGAGAGCTGCAGAACCAGGACTTCAGACCTGGATTTGTCTGATTTGGACAGGGATTCTTTCTGTTGCAATGAAGATTGTAAAGAAAAAGCATTCAATAAAGAAATTCAGATCACATGAGAAATTTATTGTTAATGTCAAGAACCACGGAGAGGTATAATGTTCGGACTAATGCTTTCTCTGAGAAAAAACTTGAATGGCCAGATAAAAAACAACCTATTTGAAGAGATTGGGAAATCACTGAAGCATTCTGAGGCTGAGGCTGAGAGAAGACTAGATACTTTCCAAGCTTGGCAGGGCAGCAGTGAGTCTCAAAGTTACTTCAGACTGATCAGGACACAGGCTCTTCATCACTGCCCCAGACTGGTTCCCGACATTTCCAGGGTTTCTCCAGGAAGGCTTTCTCCATGTTCATCCACTTCAGGAGTGTCCTGCAGAGCCCTCTGGAGAACCAGCCTCAGAGTGTGTCTCTGCTTCCACCATCGCTGCCTGAAGGAGCCAACGAAGAAGTAAATGATGGGGTTGGCACAGCTATTGATAGAGGACAGAAGTGCTACAATCATGGAAAGATGAAAGAGGGCATGAGATTCATTTGGAAACCAGACTATGAGGAACCAGTGGATGCCAAAGGGCAGGCCACAGAGGAGGAAGACCAGTACCGTGATCACAACGGTCATGTAGAGCCTGGTGGGCGGCACCCGGTGGGAGCCACACAACAATCTGGACATCAGGGCCAGACTGGACCCAGAGAGAAGCACAAATAACAAAATCAGCCACGCCACATTGATGAAATCCAACACTGGACACCAAACATGATACACATTCCAACTCTGGAATCCACAATAGTTCCCTTCCAGGATGCTCAGCAGCAGGGACAGGGCCCAGAGCAGGACGCAGAGGACAGAGGACATGTGTCTGGGGCGGTGGCAGCGGTACCAGATGGGCCACAAGACAGACATGCAGCGCTCCGTGCTGATGGCGCTGAGAAAGCTCAGGCCTGAGATATAGGCAAAGACTGACACAGGCAAGAGAAATCTGCTAATTACTCTAACAAAGTTGACGTCGAAAAGTAAAACTAGACTACGTATAAATCGGCAGCAGAGGAAGAGGAAGTCGGCCCCCGCCAAGTTGAGGATGTAGACAGAGAAGGCGTTCCTGCGCATGCGGAGGCCCAAGAGCCACAGCACCACCGAGTTCCCTGCCAGCCCCACCAGGGCCACGATGACTGTCAGTAATTGCAGGATTATGAACTCTGTATAATGTTGATGAATGGCCTGATCAATTCTATTGGTTGTTGTGAGGTTGGTCTCCGAGGCTGTGACAGTCATATCCATGCTCAGAAACGCTGCAGTTGTGGGCCTGGAAACAAAACAAGACTTGAGCACCTGCTCTGTGACCACTGACCCTCATGGCCACCCTGTCTGTGGCGAATGGAGGCTTCCAGAGGTTAAGATCCTTTCTGAAACACACAGTCTTGGAGTCCTGAAGCCTGGGCTCTTTCTACTGCAACACGGGCCCTGTATGTCCAACCTCTCCACTCACCATCCAGTCCATGATGTGTGTCCTGGAGGCAGGAGGAGAAGAAACTGCTCAGGTCCTGTGGATGACAACAAGCTTCTGAGTTCCCCAGTAATTGTGCTCTGGTAGAGTGGCTTTGTTTGACAGCAGGCTATCAGAAGCCCAGGGCAATCTCAGTAACTGTGAGTGGTCTACTCATCAGGGAGAAAGGTGGTTATGATTTAGGCTCATGAAGGGAATAAGACCCCTTGTTAGGACAGAGTGAGGACACGCAAAAGCTCTTATATTAGAAATGTCCCAGTGTGTCATCTTTATGAGGAAAGACAGTGATTACTCTTCCCATTGTTTTGTCCCCAGGGCCCAAGTCTGTGTGGGAACACAATGGGGCTGTTAATAAAATTTTAATCCACAAATGAATGAAGGAATGAATGAGGAGCTAAAGGAAGAAAGAAATTTGGATTTACTATAATATAATATTTTTAAAATGAAGAATTTTAAATGTACTAGTAAAAGAGAAGGCAGCACTTTGAACTCCACCACCCAAAAACACACATATGTAACAAAAACAAAATTCCATTTCTCAGTATTCATTCTGTGAAAAGCTCTTTTGTGTTTGAAAGAATATTTTTATGCCTGTAGACATCTCCTATCCAGGAGGGAGAGGATTCAAGACTGAATGAAAGAAGCCATTTTGGGAAGGAGAGAGAGAGGTGGCCAATGGCGTGAATACAGGTAGTTGAGACAGAAATACAGAAGGGGCATTATTAACTGGTTTTCCTATGATACATGTAATAGGAAAGCCTTGCAGATTGAAGCATTTGTGTAAGAGAATTCTCCTGGTGGTGGTGCAGGTAAGAAGTGCTTAGTTCTGTTTTACAAAGGGCTTTGGATGAAAAGAGGGACGCTCTTGCAGAATTTAGGTGAGAAACACAAACCAACTCACACATAGGTGAAGAGTAGCAGCTGATGAGTGCTTACATGGTATTACCTCTTTTAATTCTCCAGATAGCCCTATGAGGCAGTGCTATGCTTACTCCCATCTGGCATAAAGGAAAAGACAAGTACAAGGGGGCTGAATGACATGCTGCAGTTCTCATGTGCACAAGTGGAAGAGCCTGGATCTGATTGCAGAGGTCTGTGTCAGAGTCTTCGCCCTTCCCCTGCCCTGCGGCCCCACTACCAGGGTGGTGTGTCCTGTACACATGGGGTTGCTGGGGCAAGAAGCAAGTAACTCTCAGGGACATATCTCAAATGGCAACTCATTTGTGTGTTTTATTAAGCTGAAATAGGCAAATTTGGTAAATACAAAGAAGTGAAGCTTATCCAGTGTGGAATAAGAAGTGGGTGGAATCCAGCTGAGACCAGACCAGAGATTACAGGTGGTGCTTCTTGCCTCTGGAAAAACCCAACATGTCAATTTTTTTTTTTTACAAATATTTTTATTTTATTTATTTATTTTTTTAATTTAATAAATCTTTATTGTTTTGATTATTACAATTGTTCCTCTTCCCACCCCATTACTCCCCTCCACCCGGTTCCCACCCCACACTCTGCTCTTACCCCCCCTACCCCACTGTCCTCATCCATAGGTGTACAACTTTTGTCCAGTCTCTTCCCTCACCCCCCACACTCCTTTTCTTCCGATAATTAATTGTCAGTCCACTTCCTTTCTATACCCCTGCTTCTATTATATTCACCAGTTTATTCTGTTCATCAGATTTTTTATTCACTTGATTTTTAGATTCACTTGTTGATAGATATGTATTTGTTGTTCATAATTTTTATCTTTACCTTTTTTTTTCCTTCTTCTTCTTCTTAAAGAATACCTTTCAGCATTTCATATAACACTGGTTTGGCGGTGATGAACTCCTTTAACTTTTTCTTATCTGTGAAGCTCTTTATCTGCCCTTCAATTCTGAATGATATCTTTGCTGGGTAGAGTAATCTTGGTTGTAGTTTCTTGCTATACATCACTTTGAATATTTCTTGCCACTCCCATCGGGCCTGCATAGTTTCTGTTGAGAAATCAGCTGACAGTCTTATGTGTGCTCCCTTGCAGGTAACTAACTGTTTTTCTCTTGTACCCTTTCATATTCTCTCTTTGTCTTTTGCTCTTGACATTTTAATTATGATGTGTCTTGGTGCGGTCCTCTTTGGATTCCTTTTGTTTGGGGTTCTGTGCGCTTCCTGGACTTGTAACTCTATTTCTTTCACCAGGTGGGGGAAGTTTTCAGTCATTATTTCTTCAAATAGGTTTTCAGTATCTTGCTCTCTCTCTTCTTCTGGCACCCCCATATTTCGGATGTTGGTACACTTGAAGTTGTCCCGGATGCTCCTTATACTATCTTCATATTTTTGGATTCTTTTTTCTTTTTCAGTTTTGTGGTTTTTGCTTCTTTGTATTTAAAATCTTTGACTTGATTCTTGCGATCGTCTATCTGGTTTTAGATCGCTGTATAATATCTTTTATTTCAGTCAGTGTATGCTTAATTTCTACTTGGTCCTTTTTCATATCCTCGAGGGTCTCGCTAAATTTATCAGCCTTTCCTAGAAAATTCTTGAAAAACCTTATAACCGTGGTTTTGAACTCTATATCCGGTTGTTTGCTGTCCTCCATTTCTTTCATTTGTGATCTGTTTTTTTTGTCTCCGCATTTTGGCTGCTTCCGTGAATTGATAGAGTGGCTTTGTGTGCTAGGTGTGCTGTAGGACCCAGTGGCTCAGTCTCCCCAGTTATCTGAGGTGGACACTCTTGGTGCACCCTTTTGTAGGTTGTGTGCACAGTCTTGTTGTAGTTAAGCTTTGATTGTTGTTGGTATCACTGGGAGGAATTGACCTCCAGGCCAATTGGCTGTGAGGATCAGCTGTGTCTACGATTGTAGAACTTCTGTGCTGGAGACACCCTTATGAGACAAGACTTGCAAAAGCCTCTGTGCTCAGCTTGGATGGGGCAGAGTCTCAGGGCGAAGCAGACAGCATTAGTTTCCCATCAGCCCTGTCCTAATAGGCCCCTGTGTCTCAGTGTCCCATGGTAATTGTTGCAAACACCTCTGAGAGAAATCCGCCTTCGAGTTCCGCCCGCTGCCAGACAGTCCAGTTTCTCCCCAAATGAGTCTGGTTCTGCAAAGTCTCGCCCGGAACTGGAGTTCAGATCTGTCAGGAGCTTTAGTCTCCCTCTTGCTTGAGAAAGCCAGCCCCGTACTCAGTTGCCCGACCTCTCCACGCGTGCCTTTGTACCTCTGCCTTCTGCAATTCCTCTGAGTCTCAGTGTGCTTTTCTCTTTCCTTCTAGTTGTAGAATTTCCACTCAGCCAGCATTCCTGTGGTTCTGGATGATGTCCATTTTGTCTTTTAGTTGTAGTTTTGAAATTTTTGTGTGAGGCAGCAATTTAGGTGTTTAACTATGCCGCCATTTTGGTTTCTCCCCCCAATCTGTCAATTCTTGCCAGGTTCAGCCAGCACAGGTTCACCCAGTAGAATCGAACCCGCTACTCTTCAATCTGTGGGCACTGCTCTAACCACTGAGTCAAACTTGCTAGGGCTTTTAAACTCAAAAATCAATAATAATGACTATATCTGTCTGGCTTTGTCTTTTTTTCTTTGTTGTTGTTGTTCACTATTGTATCCTTGGTATCTAGCACAGGTCGGTCCCTCAGAGACCATCTTTTATAATATCATCCTTTATCACAGGAATAAGCTGAGGCTGAAAGAACCAAAGGATTTCCCTGAGATCACAGAGTGAACAGCAGGTCCAATGCCAGCCCTGGTCTCCTGGAGCCCAGCCTGAGGCTTAACACTGTTCTCTGCCTCATTGTGGGATGAGCACCTAAGTAAAGTCTTCATGTGAGCTCAGAACAGGAGAGAACTGCAGGGGTGCACAAAATGCTAGTTGGTCTAAATACCCATTTCCTTCTCTCTGACATAATAGTTCTGCGAGTTTTAGACCAGAAAATGGATTCTAATCCTAGATTCCATTCATGCTTGATGGCAACATGTGACCAGGTGGTAGCCAATGGGAGGTTAGCACAAGTGATGTAACCAATTTTAGGTTGTACTTTTCCTTCCCCTCTTCTCCTCTGGATGAAATGCTGATGTGTCTGGGAACCCTGCATGAGAATGAAGTCACCTCTCTATGGCTGGGAGCAGTGATTTGAAAGAGCACAGGTGTCTGATGCCTTGAAATTACCAGTCAAGTTCTAATAAACTCTCATACATTACTTTCTAGGGCTACCAAAATCATAAATTGAAATTCTTAAAAATGTTTGTATACAACCACCTTGAAAAATAATGTACATTCCATCCTCAAGGCATTTATGATGAGAGATATTATTTCTAAGACGTGACACCCAGTAGGGGGTGCCAACAGATCAAATAAATAAGATGTAATAATAGGAGAAGGATGATAGCTGCTGATGGGAAGGCAGACTGCCAGATAGTGCGTGAGTGAGAGAACAAAGGGAGAGTGTATGGTCGCATGGGGTGTGTTTGTGAGTTAAGGCACAGCTATACTCCAGGGGACTGTGGGGGATTGCCAGGCGGGGTTCCCCTGACCAGACAGCCTCCACTGCTGCTGGGATCCCTTCCGGAGTGACTGGCTCTGACACGGAGATCACGCCATCTTGAAGGGGAGAGTGGATGTTGTCCAAAACCTGAAAATTCTGGGACCCTACAATAACGGCACCCAGTGAATAGCTGCGAACCTGGGAACACCAGTCCCCAAGTGGTACGAGCACGCGGATTCGGAGGAGCTCTGTGCCAGCTCACGGAAAGGTCAGATTTCACCTGGGATAAGGTGAGGTCTGTGGTCCTGGCAGGAGAGAGAAATGTGCACACGGGAGCTGGAGGACCTGGGAAGTCTCCACCTAGAAAAAAGTCCATGGCTGTTGGGGCTGGCGTGATGCACGAATGTGGAAGGGAATCTGCAGGGCTGCTAACAGAAGGGAACTTTAAAAAGCAACCCATAGGTGAACTGGGTGCAAAAGGGCAGCCTGAAAAAAAAATTTAACAGTGTGCTGGCTGCTTAGACCCAAGGGGAAGAAAAGACTGCACAGACTTGTGCCACAGCACCGGAGTTTGTGCACTTACTCTGGCTCTTTTTCTCTCCTTTTTTTTTTTCCTCTTTAAATCTGTGCTTTTGATTACTAAGACCAATACATAGGATCACCCAATTGGGGACACTCTAAGAGACTGCAGGGGAAAGTTGTTTTTGTGGAACCTGGGGATCAGAGCAGGGAATAACAATCAGAGAACCAGTTCTGGGGCAGCCCATTCCCCCAAACTGGTATTCCCCCAAATCTAAACACTAGCTAGAGAGGCTATAGTCCTAGAGGTCAATCCAGAAACACTGCCATCCAGGGGTTGAATCACAAATTGACTCTTGTGTATACACAAATAAAGGAGTATAAGAAACAGAGAAATAATGCCTGCTTGAAAATAAGGACTGTGGACTAGAACAGTGGTCGGCAAACTCATTAGTCAACAGAGCCAAATATCAACAGTACAATGATTGAAATTTCTTTTGAGAGCCGAAAACCGACTTCTGAGCATGGGGCGCGAAGTTTCAATCTCACTGTATGTGCATGCCCACACGTGGTATTTTGTGGAAGAGCCACACTCAAGGGGCCAAGGAGCCGCATGTGCCTTGCGAGCCGCAGTTTGCCGACCACTGGCCTAGAACATTGAGGAGCAGTAGAACACAGGGAACTTCAATACTGTCCTGACTAGGAAACAGGCGTGCCAAACAGAACAGTAGAGGAAGTGAATGACCTTCACTACTGCAAATTTTTATTTTTATTTTTTTCATCTTTTGCTTAAGAAACTAAAATTTTTCTTTTTTTCCTCACTTGATTTTACCTTTTTAATTATTACATTTTTATTTTTAATCAGTATTATTACTACTAATATTTACCTTTTCTTTAAAGTGTAACTTTACTTTCTCTTTATTTTATTTTGGGAGTAGTGTTCTACATTCTATTTTCATCTTTCCTTTAGCATAATTTTACTCTATCTCAACTTTACCTTTATGCCATCACTCTCTTCCTCACTTTCCCCCTTTTGTTGTCCTGTTTCTCTTACCCTATTCCTGCTTTAGATTTTCCCCATTCCTTCTTTTTACCTCCTGTTAAAATTTCACCCTACTTATATATCTAATTTCCAATCCCCTGCACTAAGTCCATACACACCTCTCTCTTCTCTTTCTTAACTATCCAAAATTTTGTTCTCTCTGTCCTTTGTTGTTGTTTGCTTGATTGTTGAGTATATTGGTTTTTTTAATCCTTGTTTGTGAGATTGCTTTTTGTTTTCTTTTTTGTTGTTGTTTTTGTTTGATTTTTGCTTCTGTTTTCACTCACCTCACTTGATATTAGTTGTTGTTTGTAGTTTGCATTCATCTCTAGGTATTTGTTGCTGCATTTGCTGGGATTAGTGGCTGTTTTATTGGAGTTTTCTCCCCATATAGTTTCCCCCCCCTCTTCTTTTTTATTCTCTTTCTTTTCTCTCTTACTTTGCTTTCCCAATTTCATTTCTGCATTCCTTTTTTTTCTCTCTCTCTTTTTGTTTTTTTCTTCTCTTCTTCTTTCTTTCTTATCCCCTAAATCTTTTCCTCTGGTGGTCACCTTTATTAGGGGTTATTAGTATAGTGAATACATTTGTGTTCAGTGTCTTGTGCGTTGTGCCTTGTTGTGTTGTATTTTGTGCCTTTAAATCAACACAGGAGAGAGAGAACTACATAACTAGACACCCAGAGAAGAGAGATCATGGGGAGGCAAAGAAACAGCCCACAAATGAAAGAAAAGCAGGCATCACCAGAAAAGGAAGTAAACGAAATGGGGGAAAGCAACCTGTCAGAGAAAGAATTCAGAGAAATGGTCATAAGGTGGTTGAAAAAATGGAAGACAAATTCAATAATATGTGTAAGAACCAAGAGGAAATGAAGAAGTACCAAGAAGAAATGAAAAAATGACATTGCTGCTCTAAAGAACTCAATAGAAAGCATCAATAGTAGACTAGAAGAAACAGAGGACCGCATCAGTGAGCTATAAGACAAGGTAGGAAAAAATACCCAAGCAGAGCAGCTTCTAGAAAAAAAAAATTGAAAAGCAGGAGGAGAGTCTAAGAGAACTTTGGGACAACACGAAATGAAACAACATCCACATAATAGGGCTGCCAGAAGGAGAGGAAACTGAGCAAGGAATAGAAAATCTGTATGAAGAAATAATGACGGAAAAGTTCCCTGTCATTATACAGGGAAGAAAAAACTCACACAAATCCAAGAAGCTCACAGAGTCCCAAACAAAATGAACCCTAAAAGACCGACGCCAAGGCACATTATAATTAAATTGGTAAACACCAACGACAAAGTAAGAATCTTAAAAGTGGCTGGAGAAAGACAGAAAGTTACCTACAAAGGACCCCCATCAGACTAGCGACTGATTTCTCAACAGAAACACATCAGGCAAGAAGGGAATGGAATGAAATATACAAAGTCATGCAAAGAAAGCTTCTGAATCCAAGAATACTGTACCCAGCAAGGCTATCAATCAAAATTGAGGGTAAAGTCAGGAGCTTCACAGACAAAAAAGGACTAAGGGAATTTATTAAAACCAAACCAGCAATGCAAGAAATGCTAAAGGATCTGCTGTAAAAGGAAGAAATAAGAAGTAAAGAAGGAACTCAGGGGTAAAGAATAAAAATCAAGTACCTATCAATAATAACTTTAAATGTAAATGGATTAAATGCCCCAATCAAAAGACATAGGGTAACTGAGTGGATAAGAAAATATAACCCATATATCTGCTGTGTACAGAAAACCCACCTCAGAAAAAAAGACGCATACAGATTGATGGTGAAGGGATGGAAAAAGGGTTTTTCAGGCGAATGGAAAAGAAAAAAAAGCTTGGGTAGCAATACTTATATCTGTCAAATTAGATCTCAAAGTGAAGGACATAATAAGAGATAAAGAAGGCCACTTCATAATACTAAGGGGAGCAATCCAACAAGAAGAAATAACTCTGGTAAACATATATGCACCCAATACAGGAGCACCCAAATACATAAAAAAAAAAAACCCTGGAGGATATCAAGGGAGAGATTGACAGCAACATAATCATTGTAGGGGACCTTAATACCCCACTATCACCATTGGACAAATCCTCTAAAGAAAAAATCAGCAAAGAAACATCAATCCTAAATGACTCACTAGACCAGATGGAATTAATTGACATTTTCAAAACATTTCATTCCAAAGCCACAGAATATACATTCTTCTCAAGTGCACATGGGTCATTTTCAAAGATAGACCATATATTGGGTCACAGGCAAAGTCTCTTCAAATTCAAGAAGATAGAAATCATATCAAGCATCTTCTCAGATCACAATGGCATAAAACTGGAAATCAACTACAATAAAAACAATCACAAAAAAAATCAAACACATGGAGACTAAATAGAATGCTATTAAACAATGATTGGGTTACCAGAGAGATCAAAGAAGAAATAAAAAACATCATGGCAACAAACGACAATGAAAACACAACAATCCCAAATCTATGGGACACAGTGAAAGCAGTCTTGAGAGGGAAGTTCATAGCTTTACAAAACTACTGCAAAAAACAAGAAACAATAGTAATAAGTTACCTAACCCTACTACTCAAAGAGGTAGAAAGAGAGCAACAAGAAAAGCCCAGTGTAAGCAGAAGGAAGGAAATAATAAAGATCAGAGTGGAGATAAACAACATAGAGACCAAAAACAAACAAACAAAAAAACAATACAAAAGATCAACAAAACCAAGAGTTGGTTCTTTGAAAGGATAAACAAGATTGATGAACCTCTAGCCAGGCTCACCAAGAAGCAAAGAGAGAGGACCCAAATAAGCAAAATCAGAAATGAAAGAGGAGGAATAACAACAGACCACAGAGAAATACAAAGGATTGTTAAAAAATACTTTGAACAACTCTCTTCCAACAAACTGGACAACCTGGAGGAAATGGACATATTCCTAGAAAAATACAACCTTTCAAAACTCAATCAGGAATAATCTAAAAATCTCAATTGGCCAATAACTATTGAAGAAATTGAAGCAGTCATCAAAAAGATTCCAGCAAACAAAAGCTCGGGGCCAGATGGCTTCACAGGAGAATTTTACCAAACATTCAAGAAGAACTAAAACCTATCCTCCTCAGACTATTCCAAAAAATTAATGAAGAAGGAACACTTCCAAGCTCATTTTATGAAGCCAGCATCACCCTAATACCAAAGCCAGATAAAGACAACACAATGAAAAAGAATTACAGGCCAATATTCCTCATAAACATAGATGCCAAAATCCTCAACAAAATTCTAGCAAATCAGATCCAGCAGTACACCAGAAAGATCATACACCATGAACAAGTAGGAGTCATCCCAGGGATGCAAGGATGGTATAATATTTGCAAGTCAATAAATGTGATACATCACATAAACAAATTGAGAGATAAAAATCACATAGTCATATCAATTGATGCAAAAAAAGCATTTGACAAAATTCAACACCTATTTTTGATAAAAACTCTCAGCAAGGTGGGAATAGAAGGATCATACCTCAACATAATAAAAGCCATATATGACAAACCCACAGACAACATTATACTCAACGGGCAAAAACTAAAACCATTTCCCCTAAGAATAGGAACAAGACAGAAATGCCCACTCTCACCACTCCTGTTTGACATAGTACTGGAAGTATTAGCCATTGCAATTTTGCAAGAAGAAGAAATAAAAGGCATCAAAATTGGAAAAGAAGAAGTAAAACTATCCCTATTCGCAGATCACATGATATCGTACATAAAAAACACCAAAGACTCCATCAAAAAACTATTTGACTTAATAAATGAATTCGGTAATGTAGCAGAATACAAAATTAACACCAAGAAATCTATGGCATTTCTATACACCAATAGTGAACTTACAGTAAGAGAGACCAGAAAAGCAATCCCATTTACCATCAAACCAAAAAAAAAAAAATTAAGATACCTAAGAATAAATTTAACTAAGGAGGTAAAAGACCTATATGTGGAAAACTACACGACACTGAAAAAAGAGATAGAGGAAGACATAAACAGATGGAAGAACATACCATGTTCATTGATTGGTAGTATCAACATCATTAAAATGTCCATACTACCCACAGCAATCTATAGATTCAATGAACGCCCCATTAAAATACCAACGGCATATTTCAGAGACCTAGAAAGAACTCTCCAAAAATTCATCTGGAATAAAAAAAAAAAAGACCCCGAATAGCCTCAGCAATCCTGAGAAAGAAGAACAAAGTAGGTGGGATCTCAATACCAGACCTCAAGCTGTATTACAAAGCCACTCTTCTCAAAACAGCCTGGTACTGGCACAAGAACAGACATATAGACCAATGGAATAGAATAGAGAACCCAGAAATCAACCCAAACCACTATGCTCAATTAATGTTTGACAAAGGAGGCATGAACATACAATGGAGTCAAGACAGTCTCGTCAATAAATGGTGTTGGGAAAACTGGACAGATACATGCAAAAAAATGAAACTATACCACCAAGTTACACCATACACAAAAATAAACTCAAAATGGATAAAGGACTTAAACATAAGACATGAAACCACTAAAATAATAGAAGAATCCATAGGCAGTGAAATCTCAGACATATGCTGAAGCAATTTCTTTACCGATACTGCTTTTAGGGCAATGGAAACTAAAGAGAAAATAAACAAATGGGACTACATCAAAATAAAAAGCTTTTGCACAGCAAAAGAAACCATCAACAAAACAACAAGAAAGCCCACTGTATGGGAGAACATATTTGCAAATGTTATCACTGATAAAGGTTTAATTTCCAACATCTATAGGCAACTTATACAACTTAATAAAAGGAAGATAAATGATCCAATAAAAAAATGGGCAACTAACCTAAATAGAATCTTTTCGAAAGAAGACAGAAGGCCAAGAGACACATGAAAACATGCTCAAAATCACTAATTATCCGAGAGATGCAAATCAAAATGACAATGCGGTACCATCTCACACCGGTCAGAATGGCTATCATCAACAAATCAACAAATGGCAAGTTCTGGCGAGCATGCGGAGAAAAAGGAATCCTCATGCACTGCTGGTGGGAATGCAGACTGGTGCAGCCGCTGTGGAGAACAGTATGGAGTTTCCTCAAAAAACTAAAACTGGAACTCCCATTTGACCCAGTAATCCCACTCCTAGGAATATATCCCAAGAAACTAGAAACACCAATCAGAAAAGATATATGAACCCCTATGTTCATAGCAGCACAATTCACTATAGCTAAGATTTGGAAACAGCCTAAATTCCCATCAGCAGATGAGTGGATTAGAAAACTATGGTACATCTACACAATGGAATACCACGCTGTTATAAAAAAGAAGGAAGTCTAAACATTTGCATCAGAATGGATGGAACTGGAGAGCATTATGCTAAGTGAAATAAGCCAGGCAATGAAAGAAAAATACCACATGATGTCACTCATTTATGGAAAATAAAGAACATTATAACCTGATAAACAAAAGGATAGATACAGAGGCAGTAAAGCATCAAACAGATGGTCAAATTACAGCGGGAAGGCTGGGGAGTGTTGGAGAGTGGGGGAAAGAGATCAACCAAAGGACTTGTATGCATGCATATAAGCATAACCAATGGACACAAGACACTGTGGGGGAGGTGGGATGAGGGCATGAGAGAAAGAGTAGGGGAGGCTGGGGGAAGGTCAATGGGAGGAAAAAGGAGATATATGTACTACTATGTGTAATACTTTAAACAATAAAATAAAATTAAACTAAAAAAAAGATGTAATAACAAGTTATTCTAATCACAGTGAGAGAGAAAAAGTTCTAGGAAAAAGAACTAAGAAGAGGCTATAAGAAAACTGGATTCTCTTCATTTGATGTCAAATTTCATTTTCAGCTTCTCTATCCACCACTGCATCCTGGGAGGACACATCTCTTTGCCTCCCCGCTGGGCTCCCATTCCCTCTGGCTCCTGGTTTCTTTCAGGAAAGGTGACACTGAGAGTTGATTGGAGGGCAGGAGGAGGGTGATTGAGGTTTTAACTCCCTGCTTCTCTTTTGTCAGGCTGTGAATTTGCCATGGTGGTGTTACTCTACCTAAGGGGAGAGCCCCTGTCTGAGGCTTTTTTTTCAGTTATAGTTATGACCACTGCTACAGCCACAGCCCTCCCTGAGTTCTGGCAAATTATCTTTCCCTTAACACTTCAGGATGCCCAATGGCAATAGCTCCCTATTTGACTAATCTTTAGGTGTCTCATCCTTCTCACCCTTCCTGTACAGTGTTTTTATTCAATTCTTTTCAATTGTTCTATTTGTTTGTGCCTTGTGTTTTTGGCTGGGACAGGAAAGATACACGCATATAACAAACAAACTCATAGAACAGCAAGGTAATGTGTGAAACCTGAGGTTATTAACAACAATTAATATTTGAAAACAATGTCTTTGAAGCAGAAAGGATCTGGGTCTCTCACAGCACAAGCTACCAGCACCAAAAGCTGCCCTGAGGGAGCTTCCTGTCTCTGGACTTTCCTTCATGGGTGCCCATGGCTCCTTGCATGCTCCACCCCAAGATAAACTTGTGACCATGTGGACTAAGAGGGAGAAAACAAAAGTGTTTTTGAGAGAAGATAGTTCTGAGCCAACTCTTACCTGAGCACCATCTTCTAGTTGAAGGTGGTGAGTAGAAAAGGAGGAGCTTTCCAGGGAGTGCTGAACACCAGAGAATGCTCTCCTATCCCTGGATAGGAGATGTCTGCAGGAGCACGAGTGGAACCTGATGACCAAGAGAGACTTATCAAAATGCTGGGCAGCTCCTGTGACTTCCTGCCCAAAGGTCACTGGCAAATGAGATTCTGTAGATGTGAGACAAGGGCCTCATGAGATGTCCAATGACTTATCTCTTCCTCTCTCCATCTTACCCCATCTGGTCTTCCTCCAGTGATTAGTGTTTGAACTGGAGCCTGTCACTGCCCTCTGTAGCTGTGTAGGAAGCCCACCCAACAGGCAAAGTGAGCTTCCATAGCTAAAGAAGAGTTTGCTTGGCATTCAGGGCTTTGCATGGCCTTATTCATCTGATCTGTTTCCATTTACTCCCAGGAGTAATGTATGCACTTTAGTTTATTTTAGAGGACACAAGAGTATCCTATATAAAGAGGTATATGCAAATTGACCATCATTCCAACACACATGATGGCTGCCCCCCTGTGGTCAAAGATGGCTGCCCCCATATGGACACAGGATGGCCGTCACAAGATGGCCAGAAGAAGAGGGCAGGTGCGGGGTACCAGGGCTGCAGGGAGGACAGTTGTGGGGGATCAGGCCTGCAGGGGAGGGCATTTGTGGGGAACCAGGCCTGTAGGGGAGCGTAGTTGGGGGCGACCAGGCCAACAGGAGAGAGCATTTAGGGGTGACCAGGCTGACAGGGGATGGCATTTGTGGGGACTAGGCCTGCAGGGGAGGGCAGTTATGGGGCAACAAGGCCTGCATGGGAGGGCAGTTTGGGGGAACCAGGCCTGCTGGGGAGGGCAGTTGAGGGGGACCAGGCCTGAAGGGGAGGGCTGTTGTGGGGGGGCCAGGCCTGTAGGGGAGCGTAGTTGGGGGGACCAGGCTGGCAGGGGAGGGCCATTGTGGGTGATCAGGCTGTCAAGGGAGGGCAGTTAGGGGTGACCGGGCTAGCAGGGGAGGGCAGTTGGGAGCAATCGGGCTGGCAGGGGAAGGCAGGTGGGGGTACCAGGCCTGTAGGGGAGGGCAGTTAGGGGTGACCGGGTTGGCAGCAGAGGGCAGTTTGGGGGGACCTGTCCTGCAGGGGAGGGCAGTTGGGGGGGGGGGACGAGGCCTGCAGATTAGGGCAGTTGAGGAGGACCAGGCTTGCAGGGGAGGGCAGTTGGGGGGGACCAGCCCTGCAGGGGAGGACAGTTAGTGGCAACCAGGCTGGCAGGGGAGGGCAGTTAGCGGTAACCAGGCCAGCACGGGAGGACAGTTAGGGGTCACCAGGCCAGCAGGGAAGGCAAGTTAGGGGCAATCGAGCTGGCAGGGGAGCAGTTAGGCATTGCAGGGAAGTTGTTAGGGGGTGATCAGGCTGGCAGGCAGAAGCGGTTAGGGGCAATTCGGCAGGCAGGCAGGCTAGCAATTGGGAGCCAGCAGTCCTTGATTGTGAGAAGGATGTCTGACTTCCAGTTTAGGTCCGATTCTACATGCATTGGGCCTAAACCAGCAGTTGGACATCTTCTGAGGAGTCCCAGAATGAAGAGGTGCAGGCTGGGCTGAGGGACACCCCTGCCCCACCTCCCCTAAACAAATTTCGTGCACCCAACCTCTATTAGTTTATAATACTGTTTTGTATATTGGGAAGTGGCCAAGTAAGTAAATCTTAACTGTTCTCATCACAAGAGAAAAAAAAAATCTATGTGTGGTGATGGATGTTAACTAGGCATATTGCTATGGTTATTTTACAACATACACAAATATTGAATCATTTTGTTGTACACTTGAAACTAATATAATGTTATATGACAAATATATCTCAGTAAAGCCTGGCAAAATCATAGTCCAAAAGTACACACACATAGAGAAAAAGAATCTCCACTGAGATATTTTCACCTCAGATGATCATATATCCGTTAGTCCAATACCCTGTGTTTCAGGCCGTGAGGAAAGTGCTATTCTTATGGGATTGGCCATTCCAAGCAAAACTCTGCCTGAAAAGGGAATCTGCTCACATGAGCCTCTTTTCACAGACCCACACTGGTAGGAGATGCTGCCACACCCTGCCAGTTTAGTCAGCAGGCATGAAAACCTTCGTCTCCCTAGAAACAGGTCTCTGATCTTCCTATTTTTGGAAGATTTCATAAAGGAGTGGGAGCTGCGTAGGAAGTTTTGTGCTGCCCAGTCCATCAGGGGCTTTACACAGCATGTTTATTTTCTCCTCACTTTGTATGGAAGTTTTACACTCTCTGTCTATTTTCCAGTAAACACCAGTAAATGCCTTAGCTACGTAACACATTTGTGTAAAAACTAAAGAAATGAGTAGTTTTACCTTGTAAAAGTGTCCGCTTCTAGCACATTAATGCAGATTAGGAGAAGGTCTTCTTTCTGAGCTGAGAAGCCCTGACCTTGCCTTTGTGTGAAGAAAAATGTGCCCCTTCCTTCCCAGTAGTCAGAGCCCTGCACCTGGACACAACCAGCGGATTGTATGTGGGCCCCTTCCCCTCCTCTGCCTTTGTTTGGTGCAGTGGGCAAACCATACAGCTCACCCCAGAAGTCTGCCATACTCATGAACACCAAACACCAAGACCTTAGGAAACTCAACCTCTGTTTCCATCCTCCCAACCTACTGGGCCCTAGGACTGGATTTTGACTCTGTTTTCCCCAAAGACAATAAACAGGTATTGTTTTCCATAGTGTTTGTTCAAATGTATTTTCATAATATCCAATGTTTTTTCTCACCTTCGCATTTCACATCTCATGTCTTCCATTCCTCAAAGCACATTCGTCAGGAGTTCCTTTCATGAGAGTCTGTGGGTGGGAGCCATGCAGGGCAGCTCAGGGCCTGTGGAGCTGTCAGACAGGCACCCTGACCAGTGGTCCTGAGGAGTGTCCTGTCTAGAGGAATGTTTGAAGGAGAGCCAGATGGAGACTGGACAGTGTGGCCTGGGAAGGAGGTCCTGTCCACCTGGAGAGCAGTGGAGGCCTGCCTTCCATACCCTGTGGAATGACTGATTCTCCCCTGCCTTGCAGCGACCTGAGTCAAGGGGCAAGGCTGTGGGCTGGAAAACCTGGGCCTCTGTGGCTGAGTCTGGCAGGGGAGAATCAGTCATTGATTTGGCCTGGTCAGAGCCTGGGAGGAGGCTTTGCCCAGTGAGGGCCAGCAGCACTGGAAAAGTGGAGTGCCACTGAGCCAAACAGGCTAGGGCTTTTTTAAATTAAAAGTTTAATGGTTTTTATTTTTATTTATTTATTTTTAATCTCACCTGAGGATATTTTTCCATAATTGTTAGATAGAGAGGAAAGGAGGGGGAGAAAAAGAGAGAGAGGGAGAGAAACATCTATGTCCGCAGGAACACTAACCGGGTACATAACCTGCAGTCAAGGTACATGCCCTTGACCAGAATGAAACCTGGCACCCTTCAGCCTGTGGGCCAACACTCCATCTACTGTTCTAAACCGGCATGGTTTTGTTTTGTTTTGTTTTGTTTTGTTTTGTTTTGTTTTGTTTTAGTCTCTATGTCATTTACTTCCAGCCTGACTTGCAACAGAAGTTACCTCCAGTCCACATCTCTGGTAAAGTCAAAGTCTACCTTTTTATTTGAAAACTGATACCTGAGCACAAATGGCATGTGATTCAGGCTGAGGCAACCTCCTAATCTCACTATTTCTTGGATTGCCTAGACTGGGCTTGTGACCCAAGTTTCTCAGGGAGTCATCATGAAAATCTAGATTCCTAAACTGCAGGTCTAGTGATCCAAATCTAGCACACACAGGTTCTGCATTTCTGCATATTCCAGGGTCTCTGGTTGCTAAGTGGGCTGGGTGGAGACAGGGCTTCCTCTGCTGGACCAACGGGTTCGGGAATAGGTAGTGGAGCAAGGCCTGTGACCTAAGCTCCTGCAGGCACTCTCCTTGAAAAATGTCTTCATGAATTGTGTATTGGTGGATGTCAGAGTGTAGACTGGGGGCTGTTAGTAGATTTGGTATAGTGACTCTTGCTATTTCATAAATGGTAAAGCTTTTGCTGAGGATGTTTTCCAATAGGAGGAGCCACCTGGATCTATATTGTCATGCATCTCCTGGACTGGCTATTGGTCTTTTCATGATGGAGGCAAGGCAACTTAGAATTTTTAGATGACTTCTCCTCTGCTCCCCAAACATAACCCTATGATGGCATGTACCATATTGTACGACAGTGCACTGCACTAGACTGCTTTCTTCTACAGCTGGAGTTGATGCTGTCTTTGAATCTCTAAGGCCTGGCACAGGGGCTGGAGTATAGCAGATGCTCAGTTATTACTTATAGAAATAACAGGAGAGTGACTGAGTGAATTTGCTATAAAATGCATGCTTGATATATTCAACTGGATAGGTTCACTATAAAGATCTGTTAAAGAGCAATTATGAAGAAGGATATATTTGTAATATACATATTATATTATTACCTTGAATTCATTCACCACAAATAAAAGAGAGGGAAGGAATTTCCTTGGAGTGTGGGTCAGCATATAGAATTGCACTGTGTCTTGCTTGCAGAAAGCACATCCATCAACCCTTGCCTATGATTTGTTATTTATATGTAGTAAGTGGAGATCATAAAATCATGTGTATTTCATCCTGCATGAGGATATTTCTCAATACTGCTAAATGTTTTCTATCTAGAATAGTTGTCAGATGTATGCCCATTTCAATAACAATATTTCTGAGACTTCTCTTAATTGAACACTCATTTACTTTTCATTAGAACTATAATTTTCCCTTCATAATCATTTTTTATTGATTTACATTGTATTTTGACAAATGAGGTAAGTACATGGATAAGCCCAATGGCATAAGGAGTATTGGAAACAGACCCAATTGCTTCTTGTGAAGCAGATAACTCAGGGCTCTGAGGTCCATGTGCACTAGGGAATCAGTGAGTAACCTTGAGGGCTCAGCATTTATTGGATGTAAATCAATACCTTTTCTCAATGGAATGGAAAGGGTTGGTTACACATTCTACTGAGAAAATATTTTAGAAAGGGTTTTTGCTCTGCATAGAAATACAGTGCTTGGTCACAAATGTTTTAATGATGCTTGTTGAAGTAATGCATAAATAAATAGTTGTTGATGACAGCTCCCAAAAAGTGCCATGAGGGATTTTCATATCCTTCCTCTCTTCCTGAAGGAAATTCCTGGATGTCCTGCATGACCCACCCAAGATGAAGTCACAGGAAAAGCCAGCACTGGTTTTGGAAAGGAGGCAGCTAATGAGCAGACTCTTTCCTCCCTTCCATTCTTCTCCCTGGAAGCAGCGATGTGACTGCAATGAAAGTTAAGTGCCTTCCTCCTATTGACCGATTCCAGAGAACACTTTCTGTTAACTTGAGTGGGAGATGCCTGCAGGAGCTTCAGTGAGACCTATGATAGAGCCAGTCTTTTCTTTTTCCTTTTTTTAAAATCCAATCTTTTCAAGAAAACATCATGATTATCAGGCAGGAGCTTCTTGAGAAAAATTGTTGCTTAGCGTCTCCTACATTGCAGGCCCAGACCATCACTGGGTTTCAAAGGCATGCTATCTGTTCCTCAAGACCTCACAATGTGGTGGAAGAGGGAGACATATAAACCAGACATTCTGGGACAATGTTATAAGTGTTCCATAGAGGAAGGTTGGGGCCACATGTGTTCATTGTGGCTGCAATGTCTGGGCTTGAGCATCCAGAAGTCTTATGTTTTCTTGCAGACAACACGAAGAGGTATGCCCCTGACATAAAAATAACCAGTTGCCCAGGTGAAACCTAACAGTCTTTGGTTCAAAAAAATGTGGTGAAATTTTCCTACAGGGTTCTTCAAAGCTGTACATCGGAAAGGATCATAAGTCTCACAGGGCTGAATCTCATAAGCACCCTCAGTGTAAGCTGGTGGTGTCACATCAAAGTGCTCCGACTGGTGCAGTGATGACATGCACAATCTTCCTACCTTCTTCCACCACCCTGTCATCCAGCTGAAGAACCCCTTACCTACAGCCATGCCTAATACAGCATCTGGAAAAGAAGGGGGTGCATGTAGGGCACAGAATCAGTAGAGTGATGAACTGGAAAGAGCATTGCATCAAGTGTAGGGAGACCTAGTTCTGATGGATATATTTGGTTTGAAAAATTGAAAACTGTATTTAGTATCATTTTCACAGCTACCTGTAGTGTCTCCAGAGGACTCATATTCATTTGTGAATTTCTCTCCCTGAGAAATATGTAGTAAGTGGAGATCGTGACTGTCTGTGAAGAACAGACAGCCCTGTCTGTTGAGACATTGTCATAGTGGACCCTCCACGTCTGCCTGAGTTCTCTGAGGAAGGAGTAACCAGTGTCAGAGAATAGTCCACAATTCTGTAATGAACCTAAGTTTATACCAATACAATGACATGAACAGGGCAGGATCAGATGTTTTCAACTCCTGGGGATTGGCCTTGAAACTGACTACAATCCACAGCCAGAATAATCTGTACAACATCTCGAGGCTTACAGAGTATACCAAAACTACTATCTGCATGCTACTAAAAATTGTTTTCCAAGATAATTTCTATTTTAAAATTGATCCTGAGTTTACAATGGCCACATTGGAATTGGTGGGACATAGTGCTAGACTCTACACTGGTCGAGGTGAGAGCTATAACCATTCATCATTTCTCAAAGGTAAAGGCCATGGTTTTCTTTACTACAAGCCAACTTGTCACCATGCTGTAGACAAATGCCATTGGAGGACTTTCATAAGCCCAATTTCCTGGTCTGTGCTTATGCAGGTAGAGACTCTCTCCAAGGATATTTTCCCTAAACCTAGAGAACCCAATGAGATTAGAAGTATGCCAACCATTTATTCAAGCTTTTTACATATAGAATGCCCCCAATCATAGCACTAAACATGAATCTAAAGGGCATATAGTCTGAGAGCAAAATAATGAATCTTCTTTTTCTATCCAATCAGGTAGAAAAATTCTGAACATTAGTTTATGTATTTGGACAAGGATTCTTTTTTTTTTTTTTTTTTTACTTATTATATATCGCCTCTAAGCCAATAATATATAAGAGGCGTCACGAATATTAACAGCTGATGTTTATGAAATATTTAGTAATATGTGGTACCTGGCTGAGTCCTTTTGATCCATTTTCTTATTTATTCCCCACTATGATCCTATGAGCAGATGATTTCAACTACATTTTGCAGATGAATTAACTGAGGCTTGGAGACGAGAGCTGCAGAACCAGGACTTCGACCTGGATTTGTCTGATTTGGGCAGGGATTCTTTCTGTTGCAATGAAGATTGTAAAGAAAAAGCCTTCAATAAAGAAATTCAGAGCACATGAGAAATTTATTGGTAATGTCAAGGACAATGGAGAGGTATAATGTTTGAACTAATATTTTCTCTGAGAAAAACTAGAAAGCTTTATTAAAAACAATCTATTTGAAGAGATTGGAGCATCACTGAAGTATTTTGGGGCTGAGGCTCAGAGAAGAATAGATACTTTCCAAGCCTGGCAGGGCAGCAGTGAGTCTCAAAGTTACTTCAGACTGATCAGGACAGAGGCTCTCATCCCTGCCCCAGACTGGTTCCCGACATTTCCAGGGTTTCCTCAGGAAGGCTTTCTCCAGGTTCATCCACCTCAGGAGTGTCCTGCAGAGCCCTCTGGAGAACCAGCCTCAGGGTGTGTTTCCGTTTCCGCCATCGCTGCCTGAAGGAGCCAACTAAGAAGTAAATGATGGGGTTGGCACAGCTGTTAACACAGGACAGAAGTAATATCGTCATGGAAAGATGGTTGGTATTAAAGTCATCTGAAAACCAGAATGAGAGGAGCCAGGTGATGCCCAAGGGCAGGAAGACCAGCATTGAGAGCATGATGGTCACGTAGAGCCTGGTTAGTGGTACCCGGTGGCGGCCACACAGCAGTCTGGTCATCAGGACCAGGCTGGACCCAGAGAGAAGCACAAATAAAAAAATAAACCACGGCACTCTGATGAAGTCAAATACCTGACACACGGGATGGTTTAATGAATCGAACAGATGGAAACAGTTAATTTTATCCAGGATGGTCATCAGTAGGGACAGGGCCCAGAGCAGGGCACACGTGACAGCGGACATGTGACTGGGGCGGCGGCAGCGGTACCAGATGGGCCACAGGACAGACACGCAGCGCTCTGTGCTGATGGCGCTGAGAAAACTCACGCCTGAGATGTAGGCAAAGATTGACACAGGCAAGAGAAATCTGTAGACTACACTGGGGACAAAATATAAGTCGAAAATTGTCTCTAAAAAATATATAATCTGACTGCAGAGGAAGAGGAAGTCGGCCCCCGCCAGGTTGAGGATGTAGACAGAGAAGGCGTTCCTGCGCATGCGGAAGCCCAGGAGCCAGAGCACCACCGCGTTCCCTGCCAGCCCCACCAGGGCCACGATGGCTGACAGTACTTTCAGGATTATGTTCTCTGTATAATGCTGATAAAAGTCCTCATCACTTCCATTGGTTGGTGTGAGCTCGGCCTCCCAGGCTGTGACAGTCATATCCATGCTCAGAAACGCTGCAGTTGTGGGACTGGAAACAAAACAAGACTTGAGCACCCGCTCTGTGACCACTGACCCCGCAATCTCAGTGACTGAGAGTGGTCTACTCACCAGGCAGAAAGGAGGTTATGATTTAGGCTCATGAAGGGAATGAGACCCCTTGTTAGGTCAGAGTGAGGACACCCAAAACTCTTGCATTAGAAATGTCCCAGTGTGTCATCTTTATGAGGATAGACAGTGATTATTCTTCCCATTGTTTTATCCCCACGGTTCAAGTCTGTGTGGGAACACAATGGGGCTGTCAGTAAAATTTAAATTCACAAATGAATGAATGCATAAATGAAAAAATGACGAGTCCAAGGGATGAAAAAAATTTGGATAGAATATAATATCATAATTTTTTAAATGAAGAATTTTAAATGTAAAACAGAAGTCAGCACTTGTAATTCCACCACCAAAAAACACATATGTAACAGAAACAAAATTCCATTTCTAAGCATTCATTCTGTGAAACGCTCTTGTGTGTTTGAAAGAATATTTTTATGCCTGTAGACACCTCCTATTAAGTGTGAGAGGATTCAGGGCAATTAAACTTCTCTGCATTTTAGAGGAGAAAGAAGCCATTTTGGGAAGGAGAGAGACAGAGATGGCCAAGGGTGTGAACAGAGGTAGTTGAGACAGAAATACAGAAGGGGCATTATTAAGTGGTTTTCCTATGATACGTTAAATGGGAAACCTACTCATTGTCCCTGCGTTTGATTTGGAGTAGAGATTTCCTTGCAGATCAAAGCATTGTGTAAGAGAATTCTCCTGGTGGTGGTGGAGTTAAGAAGTGCTTAGTTTTAATTTACAAAGGGCTTTGGATGAAAAGAGGGAAGCTCTTGCAGAATTTAGGTGAGGAACACAAACCAACTCACACATAGGTGAAGAGTAGCAGCTGATGAGTGCTTACATGGTATTACCTCTTTAAATCCTCCTAACAGCCCTATGAGGCAGTGCTGTGCTTACTCCCATCTGGCATAGAAGAAAAGACAAGTACAAGGAGGCTGAATGACATGCTCCAGTTCTCACGTACACAAGTGGAAGAGCCTGGATCTGGACCACAAGTCTGTGTCAGATTATTCGCCCTTCGCCTGCCCTGCAGTCCCACTACCAGGGTGGTTTTTCCAGTACACATAGGGGGTGGTGGCACAGGAAGGAAGTAACTCTTAGGGACAAATCTAACATGGGAACTCATTTGTGTGTTTTATTAGACTGGAATAGGCAAATTTCAAAAATAACAAAGAAGTGAAGCTTATCAAGTGTGGAAGAAGAAGTGGGTGGAATCCAGCTGAGAACAGACCAGAGATTCCAGGAGCCCCTTCTTGCCTCTGGACAGACCCAATCAGTCAATTCTTGCCAGGTTCAGCCTGGGCAGGCTCACCCAGTAGAATCGAACCCGCTACCCTTCCATCTGTGGGCTGCCACTCTAACCCCTGAGTCAAACCTGCTAGGGCTTGTCTCCCTATTTAAACTCAAAACTTAATAATGATGACTAGATCTGTCTGGGCTTTGTCTTTTTTCTTTGTTGTGATAGTTCACTATTGTATCCCTGGCATCGAGCACATGTTCCTCAGAGACCATCTGTTATAATATCATCCTTTAACACAGGAAGAAGCTGAGGCTGAAAGATCCAAGGGATTTCCCTGAGATCACAGGGTGAACAGCAGTTCCAATGCCAGCCCTGGTCTCCTGGAGCCCAGCCTGAGGCTTTACCACTGTTCTCTGCCTCATTGTGGGATGAGCACCTGAGCAAAATCTTCATGTGAGCTCAGAACATGAGAGAACTGCAGGGGTGTAAAAAATACTCGTTGGTCTAAATACCCATTTCCTTCTCTCTTACATAATAGTTCTGACATTTTTAGACCAGAATATGGATTCTAATCCGAGTTTTTATTCCCATTTGATAGCATCATGTGACCAGGTGGTAGCCAATGGGAGGTGAGCACAAGGGATGTAATCAATTTTAGGTTGTGCTTTTCCTTCCCCTCTTCTCCTCTGGATGGAATGCTGATGAGTCTGGAAGTCTTGCATGAGAATGAAGTCACCTCTCTAGGGCTGGGGAGCAGTGATTTGAAAGAGCACTGGTGTCTGATGCCTTGTAATCACCAGTCAATTTCTAGTAACCTCTCTTGCATTTCCTTTCAGTGCTACCAAAATCATCAATTGAAATTCTTAATAATATTTGTATACAACCCTCTTTTAAAACAACATACATTCTATCCTCAAGGCATTTATGATGAGATATTATTTCTAAGACATGACACCCAGTAGTGGGTGAAAACAGATCAAATAAATGAGATGTAATAACAAGTTGATCTAATCACAGTGAGAGAGAAAAAGTCCCCGGAAAAGCAACTAGGAAGAGTTTATAAGAAAAATAGATTCTCTTCATTTGACGTCAAATTTCATTTCCAGGCTCACTACCCACCGCTGCATCCTGGGAGGACACATCTCTTTGCCTCACCACTGGGCTCCCTTTCCCTCTGCTCCTGGTTGCTCTCAGAAAAGGCTGACACTGACAGCTGATTGTAGGGCAGGAGGAGGTTGATTGAGTTTCAACTCCCTGCCTCTCTGCTATCAGGCTGTGAGTTTGCCATGGTGGTGTTACTCTACCTAAGGGGAGAGCCCCTGGCTGTGGGCCTTTATTTTTGGTCATAGTGACGACCACCGGTACAGCCACAGCCCTCCCTGTGTTCTGGCAACCTATCATTCCCTTTATACTTCAGGATGTGCAATGCAATAGCTCCCTATTATGACTTATCTTTAGGGGCCTCTGTATCCTCTATTGATTTCCCTTAGTGCTGCTCACCCTTTATACACAGTCTTTTTATTAAACTCTCTTCAATTGCCTTATGTGTTTGTGCCTTGTGTTTTTGGCTGGGACAGGAAAGATACATGCATAGAACAAACAAATGAACAAATGCATAGAACAGCAAGGTAATATGAGAAACTTGAGGTTATTAACAAAAATTCATGTTTGAAAACAAAGTCTGTGAAGCAGAAAGGACCTGGGTCCTTCACAGCCTAAGCTACCAGCATCCAAAGCCTCCCTGAGGGAGCTTCATGTCTCTGGACTCTCCTTCATGGGTGCCCGTGGCTCCTTCCATGCTCCACCCCAAGATGTACTCATGACCATGTGAGTAAAAGGGAGAAAACAAAACTGCCATTGAAAGAAGATAGTTCTGAGCGGACCCTTACCTGAGCAACTCTTTTCTTCCAGTTGAAGGTGCTGAGTAGAAAAAGAGGAGCTTTCCAGGGAGTGCTGAACACCAGAGGATGCTCTCCTACCCCTGGATAGGAGGTGTCTGCAGGAGCAGGAGTGGAATCTAATGACCAAGAGAGGCTTATCAAGATGCTGAGCAGCCCTTGTGACTTCCTGTCAAGGGACCCTGGCAAGTGAGATTCTAAAGATGTGAGACAAGGGCCTCTCAAGATGTTTCCCATTTGCCCTAATTTCAATGACTTATCTCTTCCTCTCTCCATCTTACCCCATCTGGGCCCCCTCATGTGAGGAATGTTTGAAATGGAGCCTGTTACTGCCCACTGTGGGCGTGTGCAGGAAGCCCACCCGAGAAGCAACATGAGCTTCCATAGCTAAAGAAGAGTTTGTTGGCATTTAGGGCTTTCATGGCCGAGCTCATCTGATCTGTTTCCATTTACTCCCAGGAGGGATGTAAGCACATTAGTTTATTTCAGAGGACACAAGTGTATCCTATCTAATAAAAGAGTAATATGCAAATTAACCATCACTCCGCTCCACCGACAAGCCATGCCCACAAGCCACGCCCACCAGCCAATCAGAGAGAGTATGCAAATTAACCCAACCAAGATGGTTGCAGCCATGGAGAAAGCAGGAAGGAGGCTTGGGTTTACCAGGTGATGGAGGAAGCCAAGCTTTCTACACCTTGGCCGGCTCATGCCTCTGCTTAAGGCTACAAAGTTTCAATTATAGAAGGTAAATAAACCCCAGATACCAGGGCTTCACTTGGGTTGCTGGGGGGGCGTGGCTAGCCTGAAAACCACCACAGGCCCCTCGCCCAGGCTGCCCCATGCCCCAAGGGAACCCCCACTCTGATCCTGGACACCCTTCAGGGCAAATCAGCCAGCCCTCACCCATGCACCAGGCCTCTATTCTATCTAATAAAAGAGTAATATGCAGATTGACCATCACTCCAACACACAAGATGGCTGCTCCCATGTGGTCAAAGATCCTGCCCCCATGTGGACACAAGATGGCTACCACAAGATGGCCAGCAGGGGAGGGCAGTTGGGAGGGAGCAGGCCTGCAAAGGAGGGCAGTTGTGGGCGATCAGGCCAGCAGGGGAAGGCAGTTGGGAGGGACCAGGCCTGCAAGGGAGGGCAGTTGGGGGCGATCAAGCCTGCAGGGGAGGGCAGTTAGAGGTGACCAGGCTGGCAGAGGAGGGAAGTTGGGGGCAAACAGGATGGCAGGGGAGCAGTTAGACATCAATCAGGCTGGCAAGGGAGTGGTTAGGGGGTGATCAGGCTGGCAGGCAGAAGCAGTTAGGGGCAATCAGGAAGGCAGACAGGTGAGCATTTGGAAGCCAGCAGTCCTGGATTGTGAGAGGGATGTCCCAGATTGGAGAGGGTGCAGGCTGGGCTGAGGGACACCACCCCCCGACCGCCCCCCCCCCCAAACTGCGCCCCCCCGCCCCCCCGTGCACAGATTTCGTGCACTGGGCCTCTAGTATAAAATAAACATGTAAAGTCTCTCCTAATCTCAATCACTAATAGCAACCGATGTTTACAGTTCCCATTTTAACTCTTTTACAAGTTATTTTATTGCTTTGTGTAATTGTAATGAAATCTCCTTTCTAGTTGTGACTTATCGATATCAACAACTGTGTATATTGTGTTCCCTTTTAACAGATAAAGAATGTAGCACACCACAGGCACAACTTTTCACCTCTCTCTTTCCCCAAGGTATTTGTTAGCTAGATTATTTTCACATGATGTGGGGACAAACAGTGTTTTCAGCTTTAGCTCCTATGACTTCCTTTCATGTGCTCATGCTGCAGCCAAATTGAGGTACATGACATTTCCTTAAAAACTTAACTATGAAGCATTTGAAACAATGAGAGAAACTTATTCACTCATTTCTTTGTTTACCCAACTCTACTAGTACTGTGTGCCTATACTGTGCCAGGTGGTGATCCAGGCAGAGAAGAGCCCGTGGACAAATGCTACCAAAGGACCTTTCGCAGGCCCAATTTCCTGACTGTGCTTATCTAAGGATATCATTTCCCCTAAACCCAGAAAACCCAATGAGATTAGAGGTAGGCCAACTCATTTATTCAAACTTTTACCCTGTAGAATGCCCCAATCCACAGCACTAAGCATGAAACTAAGGGACCTATAGTTTGAGAGAAACATAGGGAATCTTCCTTTCCTACCCAATCAGGTAGAACAATCTTATATAATAACTAGGTTATATGCAAATTGACCATTACTCCAACACATAAGATGGCTGCCCCCATGTGGTCAAAGATGGCCACCCCAATTTGGACACAAGATTCCCAGCACAAGATGGCTAGCAGGGAGGGCAGTTGTGGGAGATCAGGCCTGCAGGGCAGGCCAGTTGGAGGGGACCCTGGCCTGCAGGGGAGGGCAGTTTGTGGGAACCAGGCCTGCAGGGGAAGGTAGTTGGGGGAACCAGACCAGCAGGTGAGAGCAGTTAGGGGCAACCAGGCCTTTAGGGGAGGGCAGTTGGGAGTGACCAGGCCAGCAGGGGAGGGCAGTGGGGGGAACCAGGCCTTCATGGGAGGGTTGTTGTGGGTGACCACGCCTTCAGGGAATGGAAGTTGGGGGTGACCAGGCCTGCAGGAGAGGGCCTTTGTGGGTGATGGGGCTAGCAGGAGTGGGCAGTTAGCAGCAACCAGGCTGGCAAGGGAGGGCAGTTAGGGATGACTGGGCCAGCAGGGGAGGGTAGTTGGGGGTGACCAGGCCTGCATGGGAGGGCAGTTGGAGGGGACCAGGCCTGCAGGGAAGGGCAGTTGGGGGCAACCAGGCCAGCAGTGGAGGGCAGTTAGGGGTGACCAGGCCTTCAGGGGAGGGCAGTTGAGGGTGACTAGGCCTGCAGGGGAGGGCTGTTGTGGTTGACCAGGCTGGCAGGGGAGGGCAGTTAGGGGTGACCAGTCTGGCAAGGGAGGGCAGTTAGGCGTGACCAGGTCAGCAGAGGAGAGCTGTTGGGGTCGACCAGGTCTTCAGGGGAGGACCGATAGGGCCAACCAGGCCAGCAGGGGAGGGCAGTTAGGGGTGACCAGGTCAGAAGGGAAGGACAATTAGGGACAATAAGGCCGGCATGGGAGGGAAGTTAGGGCGACCAGGCTGGCAAGGGAGGGAAGTTAGGGGTGACTGGGCCTTTAGGGGAGGGCTATTGTGGATGACTAGGCCTGAAGGGGAGGGCAATTGTTGGCAACCAGGCTGTTAGGGGAGGGCAATTGTTGGCAACCAGGCTGTTAGGGGAGGGCAGTTAGGGGTGACCAGGCTGGCAGGGGAGGGTAGTTAGGGGTGACCAAGTTAGCAGGGGAGGGCAGTTGAGGGCGACCAGGCCTTCAGGGGAGGACCGTTAGGGGCAACCAGTAAGGAAGGGCAGTTAGGGGTGAACCAGTTGGCAGAGAAGGGCAGTTAGGGGCAATGGGGTCGGCAAGGGAGGGCAGTTAGGGGTGACCAGGCTGGCAAGGGAGGGAAGTTAGGGGTGTCCGGACCAGCAGAGGAGGGCAGTTGTGGGCAACCAGGCCTGCAGGGGAGGATAGTTAGCGGCATCCTGGCCTTCAGAGGAGGGCAGTTGGGGGTGACCAGGCTAGCAGGGGTGGGCAGTTAGGGGCAATCGGGCCAGCAGGGGAGCAGTTAGGCATCTATCAGGCTGGTAGGGGAGTGGTTAGGGGGTGATCAGGCTGACAGGCAGAAGTGGTTAGGGGCAATCAGGCAGGCAGGCAGGTGAGTGGTTGGGAGCCCACAGTCCTGGATTGTGAGAGGGATGTCCCACTGCCCGTTTAGGCCCCATCAGGCCTTAACGGGTAGTAGGACATTCCTTGAGGGGTCCCAGATTGGAGAGGGTGCAGGCTAGGCTGAGGGACACACACACACACACACACACACACACACACACACCATGCACGGATTTCGTGCATCGAGCCTCTAGTTTTTGAATGACTATCTATGATTTTGGACAGGGATTCTTTTGTTTTAACTTATTAAATATTACCTGAGAAGTCAATAATATATTAGAGGCTTTACATGAATTAACTGCTGATGTTTATGAAATATTTGTCATATTTGGCACCTGGTGGAGTCCTTTTCATTTGTTTTCTAATTTATTCCCCACTATGATCCTATGAGTAGATAATTTCATAGCATTTTCCAATGAATTAACTGAGGCTTGGAGAGGAGAGCTGCAGAACCAGGACTTCAGACCTGGATTTGTCTGATTTGTACAGGGTTCTTTTTGTTGCAATGAAGATTGTAAAGAAAAAGCATTCAATAAAGAAATTCAGATCACATGAGAAATTTATTGGTAATGTCAAGAACCATGGAGAGGTATAATGTTCGGACTAATGCTTTCTCTGAGAAAAACTAGAGCAGCCAGATTAAAAACAAACTATTTGAAGAGATTGGGGAATCACTGAAGCATTCTGAGGCTGAGGCTGAGAGAAGACTAGATACTTTCCAAGCTTGGCAGGGCAGTAGTAAGTCTCAAAGTTACTTCAGACTGATCAGGACACAGGCTCTTCATCACTGCCCCAGACTGGTTCCCGACATTTCCAGGGTTTCCCCAGGAAGGCTTTCTCCATGTTCATCCACTTCAGGAGTGTCTTGCAGAGCCCTCTGGAGAACCAGCCTCAGGGTGTGTCTCTGCTTCCACCATCGCTGCCTGAAGGAGCCAACAAAGAAATAAATGATGGGGTTGGCACAGCTATTGATAGAGGACAGAAGTGCTACAATCATGGAAAGATGAAAGAGGGCATTAGATTCATTTGGAAACCAGACTATGAGGAACCAGTGGATGCCAAAGGGCATGCCACAGAGGAAGAAGACCAGTACCGTGATCACGATGGTCATGTAGAGCCTGGTGGGTGGCACCCGGTGGGAGCCACACAACAGCCTGGTCATCAAGGCCAGGCTGGACCCAGAGAGAAGCACAAATAACAAAATCAGCCACGCCACATTGATGAAATCCAACACTGGACACCAAACATGATGCATATTCCTCATCAGGAAGCCACAGTAGTTCACTTCCAGGATGCTCAGCAGCAGGGACAGGGCCCAGAGCAGGACACAGAGGACAGAGGACATGTGTCTGGGGCGGTGGCAGCGGTACCAGATGGGCCACAGGACAGACATGCAACGCTCCGTGCTGATGGCGCTGAGAAAGCTCAGGCCTGAGATATAGGCAAGGCCTGACACAGGCAAGAGAAATTTGCTAATTACTCTAACATAGATGACGTCGAAAAGTAAAACTAGACTACGTATAAATCGGCAGCAAAGGAAGAGAAAGTCGGCCCCCGCCAGGTTGAGGATGTAGACAGAGAAGGCATTCCTGCGCATGCGGAAGCCCAGGAGCCAGAGCAACACCGCGTTCCCTGCCAGCCCCACCAGGGCCACGATGACTGTCAGTAATTGTAGGATTATGAACTCTGTATAATGTTGACGGATGGCCTGATCAATTCCATTGGTTGGTGTGAGCTCGGCCTCCCAGGCTGTGACAGTCATATCCATGCTCAGAAACGCTGCAGTTGTGGGCCTGGAAACAAAACAAGACTTGAGCACCTGCTCTGTGACCACTGACCCTCATGGCCACCCTGTCTGTGTGAATGGAGGTTTCCAGAGATTAAGATTCTTTCTAAAACACACAGTCTTGGAGTCCTGAAGCCTGAATTTAAACCCAGTTCTCTCTGAATCTTAGAACCTGGGCTCTTTCTACTGCAACACAGACCCTCTATGTCCAACCTCCACACTCACCATCCAGCCCATGACATGTGCCCTGGAGGCAGGAGGAGAAGAGTCTGCTCAGATTCTGTGGATGACAACAGGGTTCTGAGTTCCCCAGTACTTGTGCTCTGGGAGAGTGGCTTTGTTTGACAGCAGGCTGTCAGAAACCCCAGGGAAATCTCAGTGACTGAGAGTGGTCTACTCATCAGGGAGAAAGGAGAGTATGACTTAGGCTCATGAAGGGAATGAGACCCCTTGTTAGGACAGAGTGAGGACACGCAAAAGCTCTTATATTAGAAATGTCCCAGTGTGTCATCTTTATGAGGATAGACAGTGATTATTCTTCCCATTGTTTTATCCCCAGGGCCCAAGTCTGTGTGGGAACACATTGGGGCTGTCAATAAAATTTTATTCCACAAATGAATGAAGGAATGAATGAGGAGCCAAAGGGAGGAAGAAAATTTGGATTGAATATAATATAATATTTTTTTAAATGAAGAATTTTAAATGTACTAGTAAAACAGAAGTCAGCACTTTTAACTCTACCACCAAAAATCACATATTTAATAAAAACAAAATTCCATTTCTCAGTATTCATTCTGTGAAAAGCTCTTTTGTGTTTGAAAGAATATTTTAATGTGTAGACACCTCCTATCCAGGTGGGAGAGGATTTAAGACTGAATGAAACTTCTCTGTATTTTAGAGGAGGAAGAAGCCATTTTGGGAAGGAGAGAGAGAGGTGGCCAAGGGTGTGAATAGAGGTAGTTGAGACAGAAATACAGAAGGGGCATTATTAACTGGTTTTCCTATGATACATGCAATAGGAAAGCCACTCATTGTCCCTACATGTGATTTGGAGTAGAGATTTCCTTGCAGATCAAAGCATTTGTGTAAGAGAATTCTCCTGGTGGTGGTGCAGGTAAGAAGTGCTTAGTTCTATTTTACAAAGGGCTTTGGATGAAAAGAGGGAAGCTCTTGCAGAATTTAGGTGAGAAACACAAGCCATCTCACACATAGGTGAAGAGTAGCAGCTGATGAGTGCTTACATGGTATTACCTCTTTTAATTCTCCAAATAGCCCTATGAGGCCAGTACTATGCTTACTCCCATCTGGCATAGAAGAAAAGACAAGTACAAGGAGGCTGAATGACATGCTGCAGTTATCTGTGCACAAGCATAACAGCCTGGATCTGAACCCACAGGTCTGTGTCAGAGTCTTCGCCCTTCCCCTGCCCTGCAGCCCCACTACCAGGGTGGTGTGTCCTGTACACATGGGGTTGCTGGGGCAAGAAGCAAGTAACTCTCAGGGACATATCTCAAATGGCAACTCATTTGTGTGTTTTATTAAGCTGTAATAGGCAAATTTGGTAAATAACAAAGAAGTGAAGCTTATCCAGTGTGGAATAAGAAGTGGGTGGAATCCAGCTGAGAACAGACCAGAGATTACAGGTGCTTCTTCTTGCTTCTGGAAAAACCCAATATGTCAATTCTTTTTTAAAAAAATATTTTATTTATTTATTTATTTATTTATTAATTTAATAAATCTTTATTGTTCAGATTATTACAATTGTTCCTCTTCCCTCCACCCCCCATACCTCCCCTCCACCCGGTTCCCACTCCACACTCTGCGCTTACTTCCCCCCACCGCACTGTCCTCATCCATAAATGTACGATTTTTGTCCAGTCTCTTCCCACACCCCCCACACTCGTTTCCCCCCGAGAATTATCAATCCACTTCCTTTCTATGCCCCTGCTTCTATTATATTCACCAGTTTATTCTGTTCATCAGATTTTTTTATTCACTTGATTTTTATGTTTTTTGTTTTTTTGTTTTCACTTGATTTTTAGATTCACTTGTTGATAGATATGTATTTGTTGTTCATAATTTTTATCTTTACTTTTCTTCTTCTTCTTCTTAAAGAATACCTTTCAGCATTCCATATTATACTGGTTTAGCTGTGATGAACTCCTTTAGCTTTTTCTTATCTGTGAAGCTCTTTATCTGCCCTTCAATTCTGAATGATAGATTTGCTGGGTAGAGTAATCTTGGTTGCAGTTTCTTGCTATTCATCACTTTGAATATTTCTTGACGCTCCCATCTGGCCTGCATAGTTTCTGTTGAGAAATCAGCTGACAGTCGTATGTGTGCTCCCTTGCAGGTAACTAACTGTTTTTTTCTTGCTCCTTTTCATATTCTCTCTTTGTCTTTTGCTCTTGGCATTTTAATTATGATGTGTCTTGGTGTGGTCCTCTTTGGATTCCTTTTGTTTGAGGTTCTGTGTGCTTCCTGGACTTGTAAGTCTATTTCTTTCACCAGGTGGGGGAAGTTTTCAGTCATTATTTCTTCAAATAGGTTTTTAGTATTTTGTCTCTCTCTTCTTCTGGCACCCCCATATTTTGGATGTTGGTATACTTGAAGTTGTTCTAGATGCTCCTTAAACTATCTTCATATTTTTGGATTCTTTTTTCTTTTCCAGTTTTGTGGTTTTTGTTTCTTTGTATTTAAAATCTTTGACTTGATTCTTGCGATCCTCTAGTTTGCTCTTAGATCGCTGTATAATATCTTTTATTTCAGTCAGTATATGCTTAATTTCTAGTTGGTCCTTTTTCATATCCTCGAGGGTCTCGCTAAATTTATCGGCCTTTTCTAGAAAATTCTTGAAAAATCTTATAACCATGGTTTTGAACTCTATATCCAGTTGTTTGCTGTCCTCCATTTCTTTCATTTGTGATCTGTTTTTTTTGTCTCCGCATTTTGGCTGCTTCCCTGAATTGATAGAGTGGCTTTTTGTGCTAGGTGTCCTATAGGGCCCAGTGGCTCAGCCTCCCCAGTTACCTGAGGTGGACACTCTTGGTGCACCACTTTGTGGGCTGTGTGCACAGTCTTGTTGTAGTTAAGCTTTGATTGTTGTTGGTATCACTGGGAGGAATTGACCTCCAGGCCAATTGGCTGTGAGGATCAGCTGTGTCTACGATTGTAGAACTTCTGTGCTGGAGACACCCTTATGAGACAAGACTTGCAAAAGCCTCTGTGCTCAGCGTGGATGGGGCAGAGTCTCAGGGCGAAGCAGACAGCATTAGTTTCCCATCAGCCCTCCCCTAATAGGCCCCTGTGTCTCAGTGTCCCATGGTAATTGCTGCAAGCAACTCTGAAAAAAAGCTGCTATCGAGTTCCGCCCACAGCCAGACAGTTCAGTTTCTCCCAAAATGAGTCTGGGTCTGCAGAGTCTCGCTCAGAACTGGAGTTCAGTGCAGTCAGGAGCTTTAGTCTCCCTCCCACTTGAGAAAGCCAGCCCCTTACTTAGTTGCCTGACCTCTCCATGCACATGCCTCGGTACCTCTGCCTTCTGCAATTCCTCTGAGTCTCAGTGTGTTTTTATCTTTCCTTCTAGTTGTAGAATTTCCACTCAGCTAGCATTCCTGTGGTTCTGGATGATGTCCGTTTTGTCTTTTAGTTGTAGCTTTGAAATTGTGCGAGGCAGCAATTTAGGTTTTTAACTATGCTGCCATTTTGGTTTCTCCCCCCAATCTGTCAATTCTTGCCAGGTTCAGCCAGCACAGGCTCACCCAGTAGAATTGAACCCGCTTCCCTTCAAACTGTGGACACCCCTCTAACCACTGAGTCAAACCTGCTGGGGCTTTTAAACTCAAAAATCAATAATAATGACTATATCTGTCTGGCTTTGTCTTTTTTCTTTGTTGTTGTTGTTCACTATTGTATCCTTGATATCTAGCACATGTCCGTCAGTGACCATCTTTTATAATATCATCCTTTATCACAGGAAGAAGGTGAGGCTGAAAGAGCCAAAGGATTTCCCCGAGATCACAGGGTGAACAGCAGGTCCAATGCCAGCCCTGTTCTCCTGGAGCCCAGCCTGAGGCTTAACACTGTTTTCTGGCTCATTATGGGATGAGCACCTAAGTAAAATCTTTTTTTTTTTTTTTTTTTCTTTTTTCAATTTTTTTATTAAGGTATTATATGTGTACATATCTTACCATTGCCCTCCCCACACCCCACTCCCATATATGCCCCCACCCCCCAGAGTTTTGCATCCATTGGTTATGCTTATATGCATGCATACAAGTCCTTTGATTGATCTCTTATCTCCCCCACCTCTCCCTAACCTTCCCCTTGTAATTTGACAGTCTGTTTGATGCTTTACTGTCTCTGTATCTATCTTTTTGTTCAAGTTTATAATGTTCTTTATTATCCATAAATGAGTGAGATCATGTGGTATTTTTCTTTCATTGACTGACTTATTTCACTTAACATAATGTTCTCCAATTCCTCCCAGGTTGCTGCAAATGATGAGAATTCCTTCTTTTTTATGGCAGCATAGTATTCCATTGTGTAGATGTACCACAGTTTTCTGATCCAGTCATCTGCTGACGGGCACCTAGGCTGTTTCCAAATCTTAGCTATGGTGAATTGCGCTGCTATGAACATAGGGGTGCATATATCCTTTCTAATTGGTGTTTCTAGTTTCTTCGGATATATTCCCAGGAGTGGGATTACTGGGTCAAATGGGAGTTCCATTTTCAGTTTTTTGAGGAAACTCCATACTGTTCTCCACAGTGGCAGCACCAGTCTGCAATCCCACCAGCAGTGCACGAGGGTTCCTTTTTCTCCGCATCCTCGCCAACACTTGTCGTTTGTTGATTTGTTGATGATAGCCATTCTGACAGGTGTGAGATGGTACCGCATTGTTGTTTTGATTTGCATCTCTCGGATAATTAGTGACGTTGAGCATGTTTTCATGTGTCTCTTGGCCTTCCTTCTGTCTTCTTTTGAAAAGATTCTATTTAGGTCTGTTGCCCATTTTTTTATTGGATCATTTATCTTCCTTTTATTAAGTTGTATAAGCTGCCTGTAGATGTTGGAGATTAAACCTTTATCAGTGATGCCATTTGCAAATATGTTCTCCCATGCAGTGGGCCTTCTTGTTGTTTTGTTGATGGTTTCTTTTGCTGTGAAAAAGCTTTTTATTTTGATGTAGTCCCATTTGTTAATTTTCTCTTTAGCTTCCATTGCCCTAGGGGCAGTGTCAGTGAAGAATTTCTTTTGGCATATGTCTGACATTTTGCTGCCTGTGGATTGCTCTAGTATTTTTATGGTTTCCCGTCTTATGTTTAAGTCCTGTATCCATTTTGAGTTTATTTTTGTGTATGGCGTAAGTTGGTGATCAAGCATCATTTTTTTGCATGTATCTGTCCAATTTTCCCAACACCATTTATTGAAGAGACTGTCTTTATTCCATTGTATGTTCATGCCTCCTTTGTCAAATATTAATTGAGCATAGTGGTTTGGGTCAATATCTGGATTCTCTATTCTGTTCCATTGATCTATATGTCTGTTCTTGTGCCAGTACCAGGCTGTTTTGAGAACAGTGGCTTTGTAATACAGCTTGAAATCTGGTATTGAGATCCCTCCTACTTTATTCTTCTTTCTCAGGATTGCTGTGGCTATTCGGGGTCTTTTTTTATTCCAGATGAATTTTTGGAGAGTTCTTTCAAGGTCTGTGAAATATGCCGTTGGTATTTTAATGGGGAGTGCATTGAATCTATAGATTGCTTTGGGTAGTATGGACATTTTAATGATGTTGATTCTACCAATCCATGAACATGGTATGTTCTTCCATCTGTTTACGTCTTCCTCTATCTCTTTTTTCAGTGTCCTGTAGTTTTCCGTGTATAGGTCTTTTACCTCCTTAGTTAAGTTTATTCCTAGGTATCTTAATTTTTTTGGTGCGATGGTAAATGGGATTGCCTTTTTAGTCTCTCTGTCTGTAAGTTCACTATTGGTGTATAGAAAGGCCATAGATTTCTTGGCGTTAATTTTGTATCCTGCTACATTGCTGAATTCATTTATTAAGTCTATTAGTTTTTTGACGGAGTCTTTCGGATTTTTTATGTACAATATCATGTCGTCTGCAAATAAAGACAGCTTTACTTGTTCTTTTCCAATCTGGATGCCTTTTATTTCTTCTTCTTGTCTAATTGCAATGGCTAATACTTCCAGTACTATGTCAAACAGGAGTGGTGAGAGTGGGCATCCCTGTCTTGTTCCTGTTCTTAGGGGAAATGTCTTTAGTTTTTGTCCATTGAGTATGATGTTTGCTGTGGGTTTATCATATATAGCTTTTATTATGTTGAGGTATGAGCCATCTATTCCCACCTTGTTGAGAGCTTTTATCAAGAAAGGGTGTTGGATTTTGTCAAATGCTTTTTCTGCATCAATTGATATGACTATGTGATTTTTATCTTTCAATTTGTTTATGTGATGTATCACGTTTATTGATTTGCGGATATTGTACCATCCTTGCATTCCTGGGATAAATCCTACTTGTTCATGGTGTATGATCTTTCTGATGTACTGCTGGAGCCTATTTGCTAGAATTTTGTTGAGGATTTTGGCATCTATGTTCATGAGGGATATTGGTCTGTAATTCTCTTTCATTGTGTTGTCTTTATCTGGTTTTGGTATTAGGGTGATGCTGGCTTCATAGAAGGAGCTTGGAAGTGTTCCTTCCACTTGAATTTTTTGGAATAGTCTGAGGAGGATAGGTTTTAGTTCTTCCTTGAATGTTTGGTAAAACTCTCCTGTGAAGCCATCAGGCCCCGGGCTTTTGTTTGCCGGAAGCTTTTTGATGACTGCTTCAATTTCGTCCATAGTTATTGGCCTATTGAGCTGTTTAGATTCTTCTTGATTGATTTTTGGAAGGTTATATTTTTCTAGGAATATGTCCATTTCCTCCAGATTGTCCAGTTTGTTGGAATAGAGTTGTTCGTAGTATTTTGTAACAATCCTTTGTATCTCAGCAGGGTCTGTTGTTATTTCACCTCTTTCATTTCTGATTTTGTTTATTTGGGTCCTCTCTCTTTGCTTCTTGGTGAGCCTGGCTAGAGGTCCATCAATCTTGTTTATCCTTTCAAAGAACCAGCTCTTGGTTTTGTTGATCTTATGTATTGTTTCTTTGGTCTCTATGTCATTTATCTCCGCTCTGATCTTTGTTATTTCCTTCCTTCTGGTTACACTGGGCTTTTCTTGCTGCTCTTTTTCTAGCTCTTTGAGTTGTAGGGTTAAGTAATTTATTACCATTGTTTCTTGTTTTTTGCAATAGGCCTGTAGAGCTATGAACTTCCCTCTCAAGACTGCTTTCGCTGTGTCCCATAGATTTTGGATTGTTGTGTTTTCATTGTCATTTGTTGCCATGATGTTTTTTATTTCTTCCTTGATCTCTCTGGTGACCCAGTCCTTGTTTAATAGCATGCTGTTTAGTCTCCATGTGTTTGATTTCTTTGGATTGTATTTATTGTAGTTGATTTCCAGTTTTATGCCACTGTGATCTGAGAAGATGCTTGATATAATTTCTATCTTCTTGAATTTGAAGAGACTTTGCCTGTGACCCAGCATATGGTCTATCTTTGAAAATGACCCATGTGCACTTGAGAAGAATGTATATTCTGTGGCTTTGGGGTGAAATGTTCTGAAGATGTCAATTAATTCCATCTGGTCTAGTGAGTCATTTAGGATTGCTGTTTCTTTGCTGATTTTTTGTTTTGAGGATTTGTCCAGTGGTGATAGTGGGGTATTAAAGTCTCCTACTATGATTGTGTTGCTATTAATCTCTCCCTTGATATCCTCCAGGAGTTTTTTTATGTATTTGGGTGCTCCTATATTGGGAGCGTATATGTTTACCAGAATTATTTCTTCTTGTTGGATTTCTCCCTTTAGTATTATGAAGTGGCCTTCCTTATCTCTTGTTATGGCATTTACTTTGAGGTCTATTTTGTCAGATATAAGTATTGCTACCCCAGCTTTTTTTTCATTTCCATTTGCCTGAAAGACATTTTTCCATCCCTTCACTTTCAATCTGTGTGAGTCTCTTGTTCTGAGGTGGGTCTCTTGTAGACAGCATATATATGGGTCGTGTTTTTTTATCCATTCAGCTACTCGATGTCTTTTGATTGGAGCATTTAGTCCGTTTACATTTAAAGTTATTACTGAAAGGTATTTGTTTGCAGTCATATCTATTTTTGTGTCTGTATTCCTTCTTACCTGTTTATTTCTTCTTTTTACAGTATTCCCTTTTATCAATTCTTGCATTGCTGGTTTGGTGGTGATAAACTCCCTGAGGCTTTTTTTGTCTGCAAAGCTCCTGATTTCCCCTTCAATTTTGATTGATAGTCTTGCTGGATATAGTATTCTTGGATTCAGTCCTTTGCTTTGCAACACTTTGTATACCTCCTTCCATTCACTTCTAGCTTGTTGTGTTTCTGATGAGTAATCATTTGACAATCTGATGGGTGTTCCTTTGTAGGTAACTCTCTGTCTCTCTCTTGCCGCCTTTAGGATTCTCTCTTTATCATTTATATTTGCCATTGAAATTATGACATGTCTTGGTGTGGGTCTTTTGGGGTTGATCCTGCTTGGGACTCTCTTTACTTGCGTAACTTTTATCTTTCCCATATCCGGGAAGTTTTCTGTCATTATTTCTTCAAATAGATTTTCTAATCCCTGCTGCTCTTCTTGTCCTTCTGGCAGCCCTATTATACGCATGTTACTTCGTTTCATGTTGTCCCGAAGCTCCCTTAGGCTTTCCTCCTGCTTTTTAATTTTTTTTCTCCAATTGCTGTTCAGCTTGAGCTTGTTTCTGTACCTGATCTTCTAACTCACTAATTCGGTCCTCTGCTTCTTGTAATCTACTGTTGAAACTTTCCATGGTGTTTTTGATTGTAGCTATATCACTTTTCATTTCTTCCTGATTCTTGCATAAGTTGTTGATTTTCTCATCCATCCGATGTATAAATTCCATGACCATTACTCTGAACTCCTTTTCGGTCATGTTGCAAGCTTCATTTTCACTAATTTCCTTTCTTGGCGACTCCACATTTTCTTTCCTCTGTGAGTTATTTCGTTTCCCCATTCTGGCTATTACCAGAAAGCTCAAGCTTCTGTTTGCGTGGACCTGGGCCGTGTGCTGTGGGGACTTCGCTCCACCCTAGTTTCACTGAAGTGCACTGACACTAGGACGTGTGGCTGTCTTTGGTTGGTGGGAACCAGACTTGCCCAGGATCAGTGTCCCCAGTGTTCCGTGTGGTCTCGTGTGCACATTTAGAATCAGGGGCCCTGTCTGCACCACACTGTTGGTATGTGCCGAGAATGAGATCCTTAGCATGTGCCAGGAGTCAGAGTTTCCCTGTGTCTGCACCAAGACTCGAGTGTCAAAGTCTCTGTTGCCTTGTGCGGTTTCTCGTTGAGAATCAGGGTCCCTGTGTGTGCACGCGCCAACAATTGGGGTCGGTGGCTCTTAGTGTGAATGCGCTGTGAGTCAGGGATCCCAGGCAGCTGTGTCCGGCGTGCCAAATTCCCTGAAGTGGGGCTGCGTCCTGTGTGTGCTCTCTCTACTGAGCCAAACCGGCTAGAGCGCACATTCTTAAAAACCTGAAGGTGAGCCGGCTCAGTGCACTCTCCCAAAGTCCCAGAAGGGGGGCGGAGTCCGTCCTGCGCGCCAAATTCCCCAAAGGGAAGCCCCTCTTAAGAATCTCCGAAGGGGGAGCTGTGACCCGCGAGCCAAATTCCCCCAAATTCCCCGAAGGGGAGCCCTCTGTGCGCACTGACAGATTTCCCCGACGGGGAGCTGCTTTTGTCCCGTGCGCGAGCGCGCGCCAAATTCCCTAAGAGGGAGCGCGTCCCTGCGCAAAGCTCGGCAGCTTGGGCCAGGGGCGGGTCTATCAGTTACTATGGCGCTGTCTGTGCACGCGCCCGTGAGCAGCTTGGGCGAGGGGCGCGTCTATCAGTTACTATGGCGCTTTCTGCACGCCTGTGGGCGCTCAGCAGCTTGGGGGAGGGGCGGGTCTATCAGTTACTATGGCGCTATCAGCGCCTGCGAGGAGGGGGATAGGCTCTTTGACTCACGGAAATCTGCCGGGAAGTCTGGATTCTTGTTGTTTGTCTGAAGCTGTGATAGCAGTTCTCTGTCCCCAGTGGCTGCAGGGTCCTGGTTTGTGTTAGAAGCCAGGATCCGAGTCTCAGGCAGCTCTGTTTCCCAAGATGGCATGGTCTCTGCGTCCGCACCAACCGCCGAGAAGTGTCCGCTTTGTGCGCGGGGCTCCGCCGTCTGGGGCTGCCCTGTTCGGGAGCCCCTTGGAAGACCTGCAGAATCTAACTGACCCTATCTCATACACACACACACACCACACACATCTACACTCTCCTCTATGGGTTCCTCACTCACACTCTCTCTCTCCCTACCTTCCTGCCGGTCGCCATCTTTTCCTAAGTAAAATCTTCATGTGAGCTCAGAATATGAGAGAACTGCAGGAGTGCAGAAAATGCTAGTTGGTCTAAATACCATTTCCTATTTGCTCACATAATAGAACTGCGAGTTTTAGACCAGAGAATGAATTCTAATCCTAGATTCCATTCATGCTTGATGGCATCATGTGACCAGGTGGTAGCCAATGGGAGGTGAGCACAAGTGATGTAACCAATTTTAGGTTGTGCTTTTCCTTCCCCTCTTCTCCTCTGGATGGAATGCTGATGAGTCTGGGAGCCCTGCATGACAATGAAGTCATCTCTCTAAGGCTGGGGAGCAATGATTTGAAAGAGCACTGGTTTCTGATGCTTTGAAATCACCAGTCAAGTTCTAGTAACCTCTCTTGCATTTCCTTCTAGGGTTATCAAAATCATCAATTGAAATTCTTAAAAATATTTCTATACAACCACCTTGAAAAGTAATGTACATTGCATCCTCAAAGCATGAATGATGAGAGATATTATTTCTAGACATGACCCCCAGTAGGGGGTACCAACAGATCAAATAAATAAGATGTAATAACAGGAGAAGGATGATGGCTGCTGATGGGTAGGCAGACTGCCAGGTAGTGCGTGCTGAGAGAACAAAGGGAGAGTGTGTGGTCGCATGGGGAGTGTTTGTAAGTTGAGGAACAGCTATACTCCAGGGGACTATGGGGGATTGCCACATGGGGTTCCCCCGACCACACAGCTTCCACTGCTGCTGGGATCCCTTCCGGAGTGACTGGCTCTGACACGGAGATCACGCCATCTTGAAGGGGAGAGTGGATGTTGTCCGAAACTTGAAAATTCTGGGACCCTACAATAACGGCACCCAGTGAATAACTGCGAACCTGGGAACAACAGTCCCCAAGTGGCTCGAGCACGTGGATTCGGAGGAGCTCTGTGCCTGCTCATGGAAAGGTCAGATTTCGCCTGGGATAAGGTGAGTTTTGTGGTCCTGGCAGGAGAGAGAAATGTGCACATGGGAGCTGGAGGATCTGGGAAGTCTCCACCTAGAAAAGTCCGCGGTTGTTGGGGCTGGCATGATCCGCGAATGTGGAAGGGAATCTACAGGGCTGCTAACAGAAGGGAACTCTAAAAAGCAACCCATAGCTGAACTGGGTGCAAAAGGGCAGCCTAAAAAAAATATTTAACAGTGTGCTGGCTGCTTAGACCCAAGGGGAAGAAAAGACTGCACAGACTTGTGCCGCAGCATCGGAGTTTGCACACTTACTCTGGCTCTTTATTCTCTTTAAATCTGTGCTTTTGATTACTAAGCCCAATACATAGGATCACCCAATTGGGGACACTCTAAGAGACTGCAGGGGAAAGTTGTTTTTGTGGAACCTGGGGATCAGAGCAGGGAATAACAATCAGAGAACCAGGTCTGGGGCAGCCCATTCCCCCAAACTGGTATTCCCCCAAATCTAAACACTAGCTAGAGAGGCTATAGTCCTAGAGGTCAATCCAGAAACACTGCCATCCAGGGGTTGAATCACAAATTGACTCTTGTGTATACACAAATAAAGAAGTATAAGAAACAGAGAAATACTGCCTGCTTGAAAATCAGGACTGTGGCCTAGAACAGTGGTAGGCAAACTCATTAGTCAACAGAGCTAAATATCAACAGTACAACGATTGAAATTTCTTTTGAGAGCCGAAAATCGACTTCTGCGCATGTGCCACAAAGTTTCAATCGCACTGTATGTGCGCGCCCGCATGTGTTATTTTGTGGAAGAGCCACACTTAAGTGGCCAAAGAGCCACATGTGGCTCGCGAGGCACAGTTTGCCGACCACTGACCTAGAACATTGAGGAGCAGTGGAATGCAGGGAACTTCAATAATGTCCTGACTAGCAAACAGGCGTGCCAAACAGAACAGTATAGGAAGTGAATGACCTTCAGTACTGCACATTTTCATTTTTATTTTTATTTTTTTCATCTTTTACTTAAGGAACTAAAGTTTTTTCTTTTTTTCCTCACTTGATTTTACCTTTTTAATTATTACATTTAAAAAATATATATTTTATTGATTTTTACAGAGAGGAAGGGAGAGGGATAGAGAGTTAGAAACATTGATGAGAGAGAAACATGGATCAGCTGCCTCCTGCACACCCCCCACTGGGAATGTGCCTGCAACCTAGGTACATGCCCTTGACCGGAATCAAACCTGGGACCCTTAAGTCCGCAGGCCGATGCTCTATCCACTGAGCCAAACCGGTTTCGGCAATTATTACATTTTTATTTTTAATCAGTATTATTACTACTAATATTTACCTTTTTTTAAAAGTGTACTTTTATTTTCTCTTTATTTTATTTCAGGATTAGTGTTCTACAGTCTATTTTCATCTTTCCTTTAGCATAATTTTACTCTATCTCAACTTTACCTTTATGCCATCACTCTCTTCCTCACCTTTCCCCTTTTGTTGTCCTATTCCTCTTACCCTATTCCTGCTTTAGATTTTCCACATTCCTTCTTTTTACCTCCTGTTTAAATTCCACTCTACTTATATATCTAATTTCCAATCCCCTGCACTAAGTCCATACACACCTCTCTCTTCTCTTTCTTCAATATCCAAAATTGTTTTCTCTCTGTCCTTTGTTGTTGTTTGCTTGATTGTTGAGTATATTGGTTTTTTTAATCCTTGTTTGTGAGATTGCTTTTCTTTTTCTTTTTTGTTGTTGTTTTGTTTTTGTTTGATTTTTGATTCTGTTTTCACTCACCTCACTTGATATTAGTTGTTGTTTGTAGTTTGCATTCATCTCTAGGTATTTGTTGCTGCATTTTTTGGGATTAGTGGTTGTTCTATTGGAGTTTTCTCTCCATATAAATAGTTTCCCCCCCTCTTCTTTTTTATTCTCTTTCTTTTCTCTCTTACTTTGCTTTCCTTTTACCAATTTCATTTTTTCACTCCTTTCTCTCTCTCACTTTTTTTCTTCTCTTCTTCTTTCTTTCTTATCCCCTAATTTTTTACCTCTGGTGGTCACCTTTATTAGGGGTTATTAGTATCGTGAATACATTTGTGTTCAGTGCCTTGTGTGTTGTGCCTTGTTGTCTTGTATTTTGTGCCTTTAAATCAACACAGGAGAGAGAGAACTACATAACTAGACACCTGGAGAAGAGAGATCATGGGGAGGCAAAGAAACAGCCCGCAAATGAAAGAAAAGCAGGCATCACCAGAAAAGGAAGTAAACGAAATGGAGGCAAGCAACCTGTCAGAGAAAGAATTCAGAGAAATGGTCATAAGGTGGATGAAAAAATGGAAGTCAAATTCAACAATATGTGTAAGAACCAAGAGGAAATGAAGAAGTACCAAGAAGAAATGAAAAATGACATTGCTGCTCTAAAGAACTCAATAGAAAGCATCAATAGTAGACTAGAAGAAACAGAGGACTGCATCAGTGAGCTATAAGACAAGGTAGGAAAAAATACCCAAGCAGAGCAGCTTCTAGAAAAAAAAAAAAAAAAAGCAGGAGGAGAGCCTAAGGGAACTTTGGGACAACACAAAATGAAACAACATCCACATAATAGGGCTGCCAGACAGAGAGGAAACTGAGCAAGGAATAGAAAACCTGTTTGAAGAAATAATGACAGAAAACTTCCCTGTCATTATACAGGGAAGAAAAAACTCACACAAATCCAAGAAGCTCACAGAGTCCCAAACAAAATGAACCCCAAAAGACCAATGCCAAGGCACATTATAGTTAAATTAGCAAACACCAATGACAAAGTAAGAATCTTAAAAGTGGCTGGAGAGAGACAGAAAGTTACCTACAAAGGACCCCCATCAGACTAGCGACTGATTTCTCAACAGAAACACATCAGGCAAGAAAGGAATGGAATGAAATATACAAAGTCATGCAAAGGAAGGGTCTGAATCCAAGAATACTGTACCCAGCAAGGCTATCAATAAAAATTGAGGTTGAAGTCAGGAGCTTCAGAGACAAAAAAGGACTAAGGGAGTTTATTAAAACCAAACCAGCAAAGCAAGAAATGCTAAAGGATCTGCTTAAAAGGAGGAAATAGGAAGTAAAGAAGGAACACAGGGGTAAAGAATAAAAATGGTGGCATCAAGTACCTATCAATAATAACTATAAATGTAAATGGATTAAATGCCCCAATCAAAAGACATGGGGTAAGTGAGTGGATAAGAAAACATGACCCATATATCTGCTGTCTATAGGAAATCTACCTCAGAAAAAAAGACGCATACTGACTGATGGTGAAGGGATGGAAAAAGGGTTTTTCAGGTGAATGGAAAAGAACAAAAAGGTTTGGTAGCAATACTTATATCTAACAAATTAGATCTCAAAATGAAGGACACAATAAGAGATAAGGAAGGCCCTCTCATAATACTAAAGGGAGCAATCCAACAAGAAGAAATAATTTTGGTAAACATATACGCACCCAATACAGGAGCACCCAAATACATAAAAAATCTTCTGGAGGATATCAATGGAGAGATTGCCAGCAATATAATCATTGTATGGGACCTTAATACCCCACTATCACCATTGGACAAATCCTCTAAACAAAAAATCAGCAAAGAAACAACAATCCTAAATGACTCACTAGACCAGATGGAATTAATTGACATTTTCAAAACATTTCATTTCAAAGCCACAGAATATACATTCTTCTCAAGTGCACATGGGTCATTTTCAAAGATAGACCATATATTGGGTCACAGGCAAAGTCTCTTCGAATTCAAGAAGATAGAAATCATATCAAGCATTTTCTCAAATCACAATGGCATAAAACTGAAAATCAACTACAATAAAAACAATCCAAAAATAATACAAACACATGGAGACTAAATTGAATGCTATTAAATAATGACTTGGTTACCAGAGAGATCAAAGAAGAAATAAAAAACATCATGGCAACAAACGACAATGAAAACACAACAATCCAAAATCTATGGGACATAGTGAAAGCAGTCTTGAAAGGGAAGTTCAGAGCTCTAGAAGCCTACTGCAAAAAACAAGAAACAATGGTAATAAGCTACCTAACCCCACAACTCAAAGAGTTAGAAAGGGAGCAACAAGAAATGCCCAGTGTAAGCAGAAGGAATGAAATAATAAAGATCAGAGTGGAGATAAACAACATAGAGACAAAAAAACAAAAACAAAAAACAACACACAAAAATACAAAAGATCAACAAAACCAAGAGTTGGTTCTTTGAAAGGATAAACAAGATTGATGAATCTTTAGCCAGGCTCACCAAGAAGCAAAGAGAGAGGACCCAAATAAGCAAAATCAGAAATGAAAGAGGAGGAATAACAACAGACCACAGAGAAATACAAAGGATTGTTAAAAATACTTTGAACAACTCTCTTCCAACAAACTGGACATCCTGGAGGAAATGGACATATTCCTAGAAAAATACAGCCTTCCAACACTCAATCAGGAATAATCTAAAAATCTCAATTGGCCAATAACTATTGAAGAAATTGAAGCAGTCATCAAAAAGATTCAAGCAAACAAAAGACCATGGCCAGATGGCTTCACATGGGAATTTTACCAAACATTCAAGGAAGAACTAAAACCTATACTCCTCAAACTATTCCAAAAAATTCAAGAGGAAGGAACACTTCCAAGCTCATTTTATGAAGCCAGCATCACCCTAATACCAAAACCAGATAAAGACAACACAATGAAAGAATATTACTGGACAATATCCCTCATAAATATAGATGCCAAAATCCTTAACAAAATTCTACCAAATCAGATCCAGCAGTACATCAGAAAGATCATACACCATGAACAAGTAGGATCATCCCAGGGATGCAAGGATGGTACAATATTTGCAAATCAATAAACGTGATACATCACATAAACAAATTGAGAGATAAAAAACACATAGTCATACCAATTGATGCAGAGAAAACATTTAACAAAATCCAACACCATTTTTGATAAAAACTCTCAGCAAGGTGGGAATAGAAAGATCATACCTCAACATAATAAAAGCCATATATGACAAACCCACAGCCAACATCATACTCAATGGGTAAAAACTAAAACCATTTCCCCTAAGAATAGAACAAGACAGGGATGCCCACTCTCACCACTCCTGTTTGACATAGTACTGGAAGTATTAGCCATTGCAATTAGGCAAGAAGAAGAAATAAAAGGCATTCAAATTGGAAAAGAAGAAGTAAAACTAACCCTATTCGCAGATGACATGATATTGTACATAAAAAACTCAAAAGACTCCATAAAAAAACTATTTGACTTAATAAGTGAATTCGGCAATGTAGCAGAATATAAAATTAACACCAAGAAATCTATGGCATTTCTATACACCAATAGTGAACTTACAGAAAGAGAGACTAAAAAGCAATCCCATTTACCATCGCACCAAAAAAATTAAGATACTTAAGCATAAACTTAACTAAGGAGGTAAAAGACCTATACGTGGAAAACTATGGGACACTGAAAAAAGAGATAGATGGAAGAACATACCATGTTCATGGATTGGTAGAATCAACATGATTAAAATGTCCATACTACCCAAAGCAATCTATAGATTCAATGCACTCCCCATTAAAATACCAACAGCATATTTCAGAGACATAGAAAGAACTCTCCAAAAATTCATCTGGAATAAAAGAAAAACCCCGAATAGCCACAGCAATCCTGAGAAAGAAGAACAAAGTAGGTGGGATCTCAATACCAGACCTCAAGCTGTATTACGAAGCCACTGTTCTCAAAACAGCCTGGTACTGGCACAAGAACAGACATATAGACCAATGGAATAGAATAGAGAATCCACATATCGACCCAAACCACTATGCTCAATTAATGTTTGACAAAGGAGGCATGAACATAAAATGGATTCAAGACAGTCTCTTCAATAAATGGTGTTGGGAAAATTGGACAGATACATAAAAAAAATGAAACTATACCACCAAGTTACACCATACACAAAAAGAAACTCAAAATGGATAAAGGACTTAAACATAAGACATGAAACCACTAAAATAATAGAAGAATCCACAGGCAGCGAAATCTCAGACATATGCTGAAGCAATTTCTTTACCGATACTGCTCCTAGGGCAAGGGAAACTAAAGAGAAAATAAACAAGTGGGACTACATCAAAATAAAAAGCTTTTGCACAGCAAAAGAAACCATCAACAAAACAACAAGAAAGCCCACTGTATGGGAGAACATATTTGCAAATGTTATCACTGTTAAAGGTTTAATTTCCAACATTTACAGGGAACTAATATAACTCAATGAAAGGAAGATAAATGATCCAATAAAAAAATTGTCAACGGACCTAAATAGATACTTTTCAAAAGAAGACAGAAGGAAGGCCAAGAGACATATGAAAACATGCTCAATGTCACTAATTATCTGAGAGATGCAAATCAAAACGACAATGCGGTACCATCTCACATCTGTCAGAATGGCAATCATCAACAAATCAACAAATGGCAAGTTCTGGCGAGGATGCGGAGAAAAAGGAATCCTCATGCACTGCTGGTGGGAATTCAGACTGGTGCAGCCACTGTGGAGAACAGTATGAAGTTTTCTGAAAAAACTAAAAATGGAACTCCCATTTGACCCAGTAATCCCACTCCTAGGAATATATCCCAAGAAACTAGAAACACCAATCAGAAAGGATATATGCACCCCTATGTTCATAGCAGCACAATTCACCATAGCTAAGATTTGGAAACAGCCTAAATGCCCATCAGCACATAAATGGATTAGAAAACTATGGTACATCTACACAATGGAATACTGCGCTGCTATAAAAAAGAAGGAAGTCTAAACATTTGCAGCAGCATGGATGGAACTGGAGAGCATTATGCCAAGTGAAATAAGCCAGGCAATGAAAGAAAAATACCACATGATGTCACTCATTTATGGAAAATAAAGAACATTATAACCTGATAAACAAAAGGATAGATACAGAGGCAGTAAAGCATCAAACAGACAGTCAAATTACAGCGGGAAGGCTGGGGAGTGTTGGAGAGTGGGGGAAAGAGATCAACCGAAGGACTTGTATGCATGCATATAAGCACAACCAATGGACACAAGACACTGTCAGGGGTGTGGGGGGGAAGTGGGATGAGGGCATGCGAGTGGGAGTAGGGGAGGCTGGGGAAAGGTCAATGGGGGGAAAAAGGAGATATATGTACTACTATGTGCAATACTTTAAACAATAAAATAAAATTAAACTAAAAAAAAAGATGTAATAACAAGTTGATCTAATCACAGTGAGAGAGAAAAAGTCCTAGGAAAAAGAACTAAGCACAGGCTATAAGAAAAATGCATTCTCTTCATTTGATGTCAAATTTCATTTTCAGCTTCTATATCTACTGCTGCATCCTAGGAGGACACATCTCTTTGCCTCCCCACTGGGCTCCCTTTCCCTCTGGCTCCTGGTTTCTTTCAGGAAAGGTGACACTGACAGCAGATTGGAGGGAAGGAGGATGATTGAGGTTTTAGCTCCCTGCTTCTCTGCTGTCCGGCTGTGAGTTTGCCATGGTGGTGTTACTCTACCTAAGGAGAGAGCCCTGTCTGAGGCCTTTTTTTCGGTCATAGTGACGACCACTGTACAGCCACAGCCCTCCCTGTGTTCTGGCAACTTATCTTTCCCTTAACACTTCAGGATGCCCAATGGCAATAGCTCCCTATTTGACTAATATTTAGGTGCCTCATCCTGCTCACCCTTCCTGTACAGTGTTTTTATTCAATTCTTTTCAATTGCTCTATTTGTTTGTGCCTTGTGTTTTTGGCTGGGACAGGAAAGATACACACATATAACAAACAAACTCATAGAACAGCAAGGTAATGTGTGAAACCTGAGGTTATTAACAACAATTCACGTTTGAAAACAATGTCTGTGAAGCAGAAAGGACCTGGGTTTCTCATAGCCTAAGCTACCAGCACCCAAAGCTTCCCTGAGGGAGCTTCATTGTCTTTGGACTCTCCCTCATGGGTGCCCATGGCTCCTTGCATGCTCCACCCCAAGATACACTCGTGACCATGTGGACTAAGAGGGAGAAAACAAAACTGTTTTTGAGAGAGGATAGTTCTGAGGAACTCTTACCTGAGCACCATCTTCTGGTTGAAGGTGGTGAGTAGAAACAGAGAAGCTTTCCAGGGAGTGCTGAACACCAAAAAATGCTTTCCTTCCCCTAGATTGGAGATGTCTGCAGGAGCAGAAGTGGAACCTGATGACCAAGAGAGGCTTATCAAAATGCTGGGCAACCCCTGTGACTTCCTGCCTATGGGGCATTGGCAAATGAGATTCTGGAGATATGAGACAAGGGCCTCATGAGATGCTCCTCATTCGCCCTGAGTCCAATGACTTAACTCTTCCTCTCTCCATCTTACCCCCTCTGGTCTTCCTCCTGTGAGTAATGTCTGAACTGGAGCCTGTCACTGCCCACTGTAGCTGTGTGCAGGAAGCCTACCCAACAGGCAAAGTGAGCTTCCATAGCTAAAGAATAGTTTGCTTGGCATTCAGGGCTTTGCATGGCCTTGTTCATCTGATCTGTTTCCATTTACTCCCAGGAGTAATATATGCACTTTAGTTTATTTTAGAGGACACAAGAGTATCCTATATAAAGAGGTATATGCAAATTGACCATCACTCCAACACACATGATGGCTGCCCCATATGGTCAAAGATGGCTGCCCCCATATGGACACAGGATGGCTGTCATAAGATGGCCAGCAGTAGAGGGCAGTTGTGGGCAATCAGGCCAGCAGGGGAGGGCAGTTAGGGGGATCCCAGGCCTGCAGGGAGGGCAGTTGTGGGGGATCAGGCCTGCAGGGGAGGACAGTTGTGGGGAACCAGGCCTGCATGGGAGGGCAGTTAGGGGAAACCAGGCCTTCAGGGGAGGGCAGTTGATGGGGACCAGGCCTGCAGGGGAGGGCTGTTGGAGTGGGACCAGGCCTGCATGGGAGGGAAGTTGGGGGGGACCAGGCCTATAGGGGAGCATAGTTGGGGGGACCAGGCTGGCAGGGGAGGGCCGTTGTGGGTGATCAGGCTGGCAAGGGAGGGCAGTTAGGGGTGACCGGGCCAGCAGGGGAGGGCAGTTGGGAGCAATCGGGCTGGCAGGGTAGGGTAGTTGGGGGGAACATGGCCTGCAGGGGAGGGCAGTTGGGGGGGGGACTGGGCCTGTAGGGGAGGGCAGTTAGGGGCAAACAGGCTGGCAGGGGAGCAGTTAGACATCAATCAGGCAGGCAGGGGAGTGGTTAGGGGGTGATCAGGCTGGCAGGCAGAAGCAGTTAGGGGCAATCAGGAAGGCAGGCAGGTGAGCAGTTGGGAGCCAGCAGTCCTGGATTGTGAGAGGGACGTCCGACTGCCCGTTTAGGCCCGATCCTGGTGGGCAGTCGGACATCCCTCGAGGGGTCCCAGAATGAAGCGGGTGCTGGCTGGGCTGAGGGACACCAAACCCTCCCGTGCATGAATTTCGTGCACTGGGCCTCTAGTTTATTTATAAAATAAAAAAAGTTCTGTCATTTCGACGTATGTACATATGTATGTGCTTTATGTTTTTTATTATTTATTTACCACAAGTAAAGGACAGGAATTGTTATCTTTCTTTTAAAATTTTATTACTCTTTCACTTCATTACTGCATGTACATGCTCCATGTGAGTGACATAGGTACTTTTGTAGGTGGGTTCTGATTTACAGTGAAAATCGCGTTATGTCACGCAGTAGGAACTAATCTTCAAAGTAATCTGAGGACCTACTGTATTTTTAATTCTCACCTGAGGATATTTTTTCATTGATTTTTATATACAGTGGAAAGGAGGGGGAGAAAAAGAGAGAGAGAGAAACATCGATGTCCACAGGCACCCTAACCCGGTACATAACCTGCAGTCAAGGTATATACCCTTGACCAGAATCAAACCCGGGACTCTTCAGCCTGTGGGCCAACACTCCATCTACTGTTCCAAACCAGCATGGTTTTGTTTTGTTTTAGTCTCTATGTCATTTACTTCCAGCCTGACTTGCAACAGAAGTTACCTCCAGTCCACATCTCTGGTAAAGTCAAAGCCTACCTTCTTATTTGAAAACTGATACCTGAGCACAAATGGCATATGATTCAGTCTGAGGCAACCTCATACTCCCACTATTTGCTTAGATTGCCTAGAATGGGCTTGTGACCCAAGTTTCTCAGGGAGTCATCATGAAAATCTAGGTTCCTAAACTCCAGGTCCTGTGCTCCAAATCTAGCACACACAGGTTCTGCATTTCTGCATATTAGAGGGTCTCTTGTTGCTAAAGTGGGCTGGGTCAAGATAGGGCTTCCTCTGCTGGACCAATGGGTTTGGGAATAGGCAATGGGGCAAGGCTTGTGACCTAAGCACCTGCAGGCACTCTCCTTGAAAAATGTCTTCATGAATTGTGTATTGGTGGATGTCAGAGTGTAGACTGGGGGCTGTTAGTAGATTTGGTGTAGTGACTCTAGCTATTTCATAAATGGTAAAGCTTTTGCTGAGGATGTTGTACATCAGGAGGAGCCATCTGAATCTATACTGCTATGCATCTGCTGGGCTGGCTATTGGTCTCTTCATGATGGAGGCAAGACAACTTAGAAGTTTTAGATGACTTCTCCTCTGCCCCCTAAACATCCCTATGATGGCATGTACCATATTGTATGACAGTCTGCGCTGCACTAGACTGCTTCCTTCTACAGCCGGAGTTGATGCTGTCTTTGAATCTCTAGGGCCTGGCACAGGGGCTGGAGCATAGCAAATGCTCAGTTATTACTTATAGAAATAACAGGAGAGTGACTGAATGAATTTGCTATAAATTGAATGCTTGATATATTTAAGACTACATGTGGATAGTTTCACTGTATGTAAAGATCTGTTAAAGGGCAGTTATGAAGAAGGTTATATTTGTAATACACATATTATACTATTACCTTGAATTCATTCACCACAAATGAAAGAGAGGGAAGGAATTTCCTTGGAGTGTGGGTTAGCATATAGAATTGTACTCTGTCTTGCTTGCAGAAAGCACATCCATCAAGCCTTGCCTATGATTTGTTGTTTATATGTAGTAAGTGGAGATCATAAAATCATGTGTATTTCATCCTGCATGAGGATATTTCTCAATACTGTTAAATGTTTTCTATCTAGAATAGTTGTGAGATTTATGCCCATTTCAATAACAATATTTCTGAGACTTCTCTTAATTGAACACTCATTTACTTTTAATTAGAACTATAATTTTCCCTTCATAATCATTTTTTATTGATTTATATTGTATTTTGACAAATGAGGTAAGTACATGGATAAGCCCAATAGCATAAGCAGTATTGGAAACAGACCCAATTGCTTCTTGTGAAGCAGATAACTCAGGGCTCTGAGGTCCATGTGCATTAGGGAATCAGTGAGTAACCTTGAGGGCTCAGCATTTATTGGATGTAAATCAGTACCTTTTCTAGATGGAATGGAAAGGGTTGGTTACACATTCTACTGAGAAAATATTTTTGAAAGAGTTTTTCCTCTACATAGAATACAGTGCTTGGTCACAAATGTTTTAATGATGCTTGTTGAAGTAATGCATAAATAAATAGTTGTGGATGACAGCTCCCATAAAGTGCCATGAGGGACTTTCACATCCTTCTTCTATTCCTGAGAGAAATTCCTGGATGTCCTGCAAGATCCACCCAAGATGAAGTCACAGGAAAAGCCATTACTGGCTTTGCAAAGGAGGCAGCTCATGAGCAGACTCTTTCTTCCCTTCAATCTTCTCCCTGGAGGCAGCGATGAGACCACAATGAAACGTAAGTGCCTTCCTCGTATTGACCAATTCCAGAGAACACTTTCTGTTACCTTGAGTGTGAGATGCCTGCAGGAACTTCAGTGAGACCTGTGACAGAGCTAGTCTTTCCTTCTTCCTTTTTTTAAAGCCAATCTTTTCAAGAAAACATCATGATTATCATGCAGGAGCTGCTTGAGAAAAATGGTTGCTTAGCGTCTCCTACATTGCAGGCCAAGACCATCACTGGGTTTCAAAAGCATGCTAACTGTTCCTCAAGACCTCACAGCATGTTGGAAGAGGGACACATACAAACCAGACATCCTGGGAAAATGTTGTAAGTGTTCCATAGAGGAAGGTTGGGGCCATGTGTGTTCATTGTGGCTGCAATGGCTGGGCTTGAGCATCTAGAAGTCCTACGTTTTTGTTTTTTTTTGCAGCCAACATGAAGAGGAATGCCACTGACATAAAAATAACCAGTTGCTCAGGTGAAACCCAACGATCTTTGGTTCAAAATAGTGAGATGAAATTTTCCTACAGGGTTTCTCAAAGCTGTACATTTGAAAGGATCATAAGACTCACAGGGCTGAATCTCATAAGCACCCTCAGTGTAAGTTGGTGGCATCACATCAAAGCACTCAGCCTGGTGCACAGACTACATGCACTATCTTCCTACCTTCTTCCACCACCCTGTCAACCAGCTGAGGAACGCTTACCTACAGCCATGCCTAGTACAGCATCTGGAAATGAAGGGGGTGCATGTAGGACACAGAATCAGTAAAGTGATGAAGTGGAAAGAGCGTTGGATCAAGCATCGGACAACCTAGCTCTGATGGATATAGTTGGTTCAAAAAATTGAAAACGGTAGTTAGTATCATTTTCACAGCTACCTGTAGTGTCTCCAGAGGACTCAGCATTCATTTGTGAATTCCTCTCTCTGAGTGTAAATATATGGGGCAGCCTCACTGTCTGTGAAAACCGACAGCCCTGTCTGTTGTCACCTTGTCATAGTGGACCCTCCACGTCTGCCTGAGTTCTCTGAGGAAGGAGTAACCAGTGTCAGAGAATAGTCCAGAATTCTGTAAGGAACCTAAGTTTCTCCCAATACAATGACATGCCCAGGGCAGGATCAGATGTTTTCAACTCATGGGGATTGGCCTTGAAACTGACTATAATCCACAGACAGAAAAATCTGTACAAAATCTTGAGGCTTTCAGAGTATTCCAAAACTTCTATCTGCATGCTACTAAAAATTTGTTTTCCAAGATAATTTCTATTTTAAAATTGACTCTGAATTTACAATGGCCACATTGGAATTGGTGGGACACTGGTGGAGGTGAGAGCTATAACCGTTCATCATTTCTCAAAGGCCATGGTTTTCTTTACTATGAACCAAAGCCAACTTGCCACCTCGCTGTAGACAAATGCCACTGGAGGGCTTTCACAAGCCCAGTTTCCTGGACTGTGCTTATGCAGGTAGAGACTCTCTCTAAGGATATTTTCCCTAAACCCAGAAAACCCAATGACATTAGAAGTATGCCAACTCATTTATTCAAGATTTTTACATATAGAATGCCCCCAATCACAGCACTAAACATGTATCTGTAGGGCATATAGTAGAAAGAAAAATAAAGAAATCTTCTTTTTCTACCCAATCAGGTAGAAATAGTTTATGGATTTGGAAATGGGTTCTTTTCTTTTCTTATTAAATATCGCCTCCAAGCCAATAAAATATTAGAGGCTTTATGTATATTAACAGCTGATGTTTATGAAATATTTAGTAATATGTGGTACCTGGCTGAGTCCTTTTCATCCATTTTCTTATTTATTCCCCACTATGATCCTATGAGCAGATGATTTCAACTACATTTTGCAGATGAATTAACTGAGGCTTGGAGAGGTGAGCTGTAAAATCAGGACTTCAGACTTGGATTTGCCTGATTTGGACAGGGATTTTTTGTGTTGCAATGAAGATTTTAAGGAAAAAGCATTCAATAATGAAATCCAGATCACATGAGAAATTTATTGGTAATGTCAAGGACGATGGAGAGGAATAACTTTCAGACTAATGCTTTCTCTTAGAAAAACTAGAGCAGCCAGATTAAAAACAACCTATTTGAAGAGACTGGGGAATCACTGAAGCATTCTGGGGCCGAGGCTGAGAGAAGACTAGATGCTTTCCAAGCCTGACAGGGCAGCAGTGACTCTCAAAGTTACTTCTGACTGATCAGGACAGAGGCTCTCATCACTGCCCCAGACTGCTTCCCGACATGTCCAGGGTTTCCCCAGGAAGGCTTTCTCCAGGTTCATCCACCTCAGGAGTGTCCTGCAGAGCCGGCTGGAGAAGCAGCCTCAGGGTGTGTCGCCGCTTCCACCATCGCTGCCTGAAGGAGCCAACAAAGAAGTAAATGATGGGGTTGGCTCAGCTGTTGACACAGGACATGGGTACTACAAACTGGCAAAGATGAAGAAGGCATAAAAATATTTCTCATGCCAGAATAAGAGGAACCAGTGAATGCCGAAGGGCAGGCCACAGAGGAGGAAGACCAGCACCATGAGCACAACGGTCACACAGAACCTGGTTGGAGGCACCTGGTGGGAGCCACACAGCAGTCTGGTTATCAGGACCAGGCTGGACCCAGAGAGAAGCACAAATAACAAAATCAGCCACGTCACAGTGATAAAATAAAATACCTGACACACGGAAGGGCTTAAAAAATTCAACAGAATGATAGAGACATTTTTATCTAGCATGCTCAGCAGTAGGGACAGGGACCACAGCAGGCCACATGTGATAGCTGACAGGTGTCTGGGGCGGCGGCAGCATTACCAGATAGGCCACAGGACAGACATACAGCGCTCTGTACTGATAGCGCTGAGAAAGCTCAGGCCTGAGATGTAGGCAAAGAGGGACACAGAGATGACAAATCTGAAGATTTCACTGGGGACAAAAATCAAAGTAGAAAATTGAACATAGGGGATGTATAATCTGGCAGCAGAGAAAGAGGAAGTCGGCTCCCGCCAGGTTGAGGATGTAGACGGAGAAGGTGTTCCTGGGCATGCGGAAGCCCAGGAGCCAGAGCACCACCGCGTTCCCTGCCAGCCCCACCAGGGCCACGATGACTGTCAGTACTTCCAAGATCATGTTCTCTGTATCAGTTTCATGGAAGGCCTGATCACTTCAATTCCTTGGTGTGAGGTTGGTCTCCCAGGCTGTGGCTGTCCTATTTGTGCTCAGAAACCCAGCAGTTGTGGGCCTGGAAACAAAGCAAGACTTGAACTCAGGACTGAATGTAATGTCTCTGCATTTAGAGGAGAAAGAAGCCCATTTGCAAAGGAGAGAGGTGGCCATGGGATTTAATAGAGGTAGTTGAGACAGATATATGGAAAGTGGGTTTATTAAGTGATTTTCCGATGGTATGTGTAATGTAAAAATCACTTATTGTCCCTCTATGTAGTTTGGAGTAGAGATTTCTTTGCAGATCAAATCATTTGTGTAAGAGAATTCTCGTGGTGGTGGTGGAGTTAAGAAGTGCTTACTTCTATTTTACAAAGGGGTTTGGATGAAGAGAGAAGCTCTTGCAGAATTTAGGTGAGAAACACAAATCAACTCACACATAGGTAATAAGTAGCAGCTGATGAGTGCTTACATGGTATTACCTCTTTTAATCCTCCAAATAGCCCTATGAGGCCAGTACTATGCTCACTCCTATCTGGTATATAAGAAAAGAGAAGCACAAGGAGGTTGAATGACATGCTGCAGTTCTCACGTGCACAAGTGGAAGAGCCTGGATTTGAACTCACAGGTCTGTGTCAGAGCCTTCGCCCTTCGCCTGTCCTGCAACCCCACTACCAGGGTGGTGTGTCCTGTACACAAGGGGAATGGTGGGCCAAGAAGCAAGTAACTCTAAGGGACAAATCTAAAATGACAACTCACTTGTGTGTTTTGTTAAGCTAGAACAGGCAAATTTTGTGAACAACATGGGAGTGAAAATTATCCAGTATAAAGAAGTGGGTGTTATCCCCCTGAGAACAGACCAGAGATCCCAGGAGCTCCTTCTTGCCTCTGGAAAGTCCCAAGCATTCCAGCCTCTCCAGGTGCACCCAGCACAGGCGTGTCAGAGTGGAGGGAGGCCGGACTCTCTGGCCACATAGGCAGCCTCAATGACCGAATGATCTATCAGTCTTTGTTCCTACAGTCCTGGTTGAACTAATGAGATGATGCATGGAAACCACAACCTCTTATGTCTCCCTCAGGGCACCATGAACCTTTTATTCATAGAAAGAATCACAAGTCTTAGCTCTAAGTGTATGTGTTTTCTTTTGTCTCCCTTTTAAAACTTAAAACTCAGTAACGATGACTAGATTTGACTGGGTTTTTTGTTTTCTTGGTTGTTGTTGTTCACTATTTTATCCTTGGCATCTAGCACATGTCCTTTAGAGACCATCTGTTATAATATTATCCTTTAACACAGGAAGAAGCTGAGGCTGAAAGAGCCAAAGGATTTCCCTGAGATCACAGGGTGAACAGCAGGTCCAATGCCAGTCCTGGTCTCCTGGAGCCCAGCCTGAGGCTTTACCACTGTTCTCTGCCTCATTGTGGTTTGAGCACCTGAGTAAAGTCTTCATGTGAGCTCAGAACATGAGAGAACTTCAGGGGTGTAGAAAATGCTAGTTGGTCTAAATACCCATTTCCTTCTCTCTCACATAATAGTTCTGGGAGTTTTAGACCAGAAATTGGATTCTAATCCCAGCCTTCATTCATGCTTGATGGCACCATGTGACCAGGTGGTAGCCAATGGGAGATGAGCACAAGTGATGTAACCAATTTTAGGTTGTGCTTTTCTTTCCCCTCTTCTCATCTGGATGGAATGCTGATGAGTCTGAGAGCCCTGCATGAGAATGAAGTCACATCTCGAGGGCTGGGGAGCAGTGATTTGAAAGAGGACCAGTGCCTGATGCCTTGAAGTCACTAGTCCAGTTCTAGTAACTTCTCTTGCATTTCTTTCTAGGACTACAAAACTCATAAACTTAAATTTCTAGGGCTACAAAACTCAAATACATAAAAATATTTACATATTACCACCTTAAAAAGTAAAGTACATTCCATCCTCAAGGCATTTGTGATGAGAGATATATTATTCCAAGGAAATGATATCCAATAGAGAGGTGCCAACAGAGTCTAGTAAAATAAATGAGGAGATGTAATGAGAGGTTTATCTACTAGTAATTACATTGAGAGAGAAAAATTCCTAGGAAAAGCAACTGAGAGGAGACTATAAGTATAGATGGGTTTTCCTAATTTGCCATCAAATCTCATTTTCAGCTTCTCTACATTCCTCTGTGTCCTGTTGATTTGCCTCCCAGGAGCAACTTGCAGGTTGCTCCCACTGGCTCATTTTCCCTCTGGCTCCTGGTTCCTCCCAAGAAAGGGTGACACTAACAGGTGATTGGAGGGCAGGAGAGTGGTAATTGAGGTTTTAACTCTATGGCTTTCTACTGTGAATGGGCCATGGTGGTGTTAACCTACTTAAGGATATAGCTTCTTTTTGTTGGCCTCTTATGGTCACAGTAATGATCACAACTACAGCCATAGCCCTCCCTGTTCGGACAATTTATCTTTCCCTCTATCTTTCAGGATGCCCAATTGCAATAGCTCCTTATTATGACTTATCTTTAGGGGTCTCTGTATTCTCTATTGATTTCCCTTAGTCTTGCTTACCCCTTAGTACTAAACTCTCTTTTATTACCCATTAGTGTGTGCCTTGTGCTCCCCCCCCCCCCGCCCCGCACAAGCCAGATGCAAATGTATAACAAACAAACAAACCCTTTGAACAGCAAAACAGCAAGGTAATGTGAGAAATCTGAGGTTATTAACAACAATTCAGGTTTGAAAACAATGTCTGTGAAGCAGAAAGGACCTAGTTGGTCCCATGTATCTCCCACAATCTAAATTACTAGCACCCAAAGCTTCCCTGAGGGAGCTTCATGTCTCTGGACTCTCCTTCACGGGTGCCCATGGCTCCTTGCACGGTCCACCCCAAAATGCAATCATGAGCATGTGGACTAAGAGGGAGAATACAAAACTACCTTTGAAAGGAGATAGTTCTGAGCTGACTCTTGCCTGAGCACCATCTTCTAGTTGAAGGTGGTGAGTAGAAAAAGAGGAGCTTTCCAGGGAGTGCCGAACACCAGAGAATGCTCTCCTACCCCTGGAAAGGAGGTGTCTGCAGGAGCAGGAGTGGAACCTGACGACCAAGAGAGGTTTATCAAGATGCTGGCAGCCCCTGTGACTTCCTGCACAAGGAGCACTGGCAAATGAGATTCTGGGGATGTGAGACAAGGACCTCAGGAGATGTTTCTCACTTGCCCTGAGCCCAGTGATTTATCTCTTCCTCTCTCCATTTTATCCCATCTGGTCCCCCTCCTGTGAGGAATGTTTGAACTGGATCCTGTCACTGCCCATAGTGAGCCTGTGCAGGAACCCACCCACTAAGCAAACTCTTCCATAGCTAAGAAGAGTTGGGCATTCAGGGTCCTGTCTGTCCTGGCTCATCCAATCTGTTTCCACTTACTTCCAGAAGTAATATATGCATATTAGTTTATTTAAGAGGACACCATAGTATGTAAAAGGAAATGTAAATTCCTTCCTAATCTCATTCCTCAATAGTAACCAATGTTTATAGTTTCCATTATAACTCTTTTACAAGTAATTTTATAGCTTTTAATTACAAAACTACATTTCTATTTTTGATTTATCAACATCAACAACAGTGTATATTGTGTTCCTTTTTAAAATATAAGGAAACTAATGCTCTAACCAGTTTGGCTCAGTGGATAGAGCGTCAGCCTGCAGAGTGAAAGGTTTCAGGTTCGATTCCGGTCACGGGCATGTACCTTGGTTGTGGGCACATCCCCAGTAGCAGGTGTGTAGGAGGCAGCTGATCGATGTTTCTCTCTCATCGATGTTTCTAACTCTCTATCCCTCTCCCTTCCTCTCTGTAAAAAAAAAAATCAATAAAATATATTTTTAAAAAAGAAAAAGAAAGAAAATGATTTCGCTTATAAAAAATATATAAGGAAACTAGTTGCCCAGTGCACAAAATTTGTGCATGGTGGGGGGTGTCCCTCAGCCCTGCCTGCACCCTCTCCAATCTGGGACCCCTCAGGGGATGTCTGACTGCCGGTTTAGGCCAGAACCCCCTCACAATCTGGGACCACTGGCTCTTAACTGCTCACCTGCCTGCCTGCTTGATCGCCCCTAACCACTCTGCCTGCCAGCCTTCTTGTCCCCAACTGCACCTCCCTGATGGCCTGATCACCCCCAATTGCCCCCCCCATTGGACTGCTCACCTCCAACTGGTCCCCTCTGCCGGCCTGCTCACCCCCAACTGCTCCCCCTGCCAGCCTGATTACCCCCAACTTTCCTCCCCTCCTGGCCTGATTGCCCCTAACCTCCTCTGTCTTGGCCCTGCCACCATGGCTTTGTCCGGAAGGTCTCATGGTCTAATTAGCATATTACCCTTTTATTAGTATAGATAGAATATGACATACTGTCATAACTATAACATATCTACCAGTATTACTCTAGAAGAATATGTACTTCATGGGATAGGAAGGCATCTAATACATTACATTGTATATGTTGTAAGTAGTAGGAAATACTGTATTCGTAGCAATAATATACACCCTGTGACTTCCCTTCCTGATTTGGGAATGGTTCCCCAGTTCTTTGAACGTTTCCTGGCCCTTGATGTTTTTTTTGTGTGTGTTTTTTGGTCATTCAGTGTAATTTTATTTACTGTTTATTGCACATGATTTGAGGTCTTTAATTTCTAATCACCAAAGATTCAAAGGACTATTTTTTCCGTGAAGTTTAACATTAACATTAATGAATTCATGTATTCATGTGCTTTTATTGTAAACGTCTGAATTATTCACATTGCCATAGATCCTGAACTCATAAGCAGAATGAATTCTGCTGGACCATGCACAGGCTGGCAGCAGGCCAGGAAGCCACTCTGCAAGCAAACAGATACTCTGCATAAGGAGAAAAGTCATAGCACAACATTTAATGTCCAACTTGAGTCACCTCAGAATGTTACATATATTGACTTCTTAATTCATATAGTATCAGGAACTCAACTGCTTGGTTGGTGACAGGGTTGACCTGGTTTTAGGAGGATTATTCCTGAAATAAATAAGGAAAGGGGGGCTCAGTCTTTATTCTTGGTTGTTTGCTCCTCCCCAGCACCTTCATCTTTCTTTTCGTCCTCAGCTTCTTGGGCATCTTCTCCTTCACCTTCACCCCCTTTTTCCTCCTTTGCGTCCTCTAATTCTTCCTTGGCACCTTATTCCTCTTCCTCAGCCTCTTCCTTCTCCTTCTCCTCCTCTTCAGCTTCTCCTTCAGAGGGGGGTTCATCCTTAGCTTCCTTGGCTTTTGCAGCCTTAGTGGTCTCCTCCACCTCGATCTGCTCCTCCTGGACGTGGCTGGTGTATTAAGAAGGGAAGGAGCAAGCAGACATCAAGTAGGAGCTGGTCTGTAAACTACCGTAGTCAGGTTGGCCAAAGACCTGGGAACTCTGGGAGTAGCCGCTGGCTATGCTTCCCATGCTGGTGAAACTGAGCCAGATCTCCTCACCTTCCAAGAGTTTCCTGTAAGCTGCAACGTCTATGTCCAAAGCCATCTTCACATTGAGGAGGTCCTGGTATTTTTTTAAAAATATCATGCCATTTCACTCTTTGTAGTTTTCAACTTATTTTCTAATTTGTTGATTGTGTCCTGCATAGCACTAATGTCGGCATTCTGCTTATCCTCCAGCTCTTGCAGCTGCTTTTCCAGTGCTTCGTTCATGCCCCGGCATGCTTTGATCTCCAGGGTCTTGGCCTTGAGCAGGCGGTGGCTCTCAGACATCTCATCCTTGGCAGTGAGCACCGCTTCGGTGTTCTTGGCAGTGCTCTTGGTCAGCATGGTGAAGCGGCTCTTGAACCATTCTTTGGCATTCTGCATGTTCTTGGCAGCCAGCTTCTCATACTGGGCGCGGATGTCCTTGAGCTCAGCGGAGAGATCGGGCTTGGAGAACATGTCCATCTCCACGGAGATCTGAGCGTACTGGATCTGCGCCTGCAGCTCAGCGATCTCCTCTTTGTGCACCTTCTTCAGAAAGGCGATATCGTCCATCAGGCTGTTGATGCACTTTCCGAGCTTGGCGCCAGGGAGAGCTGCCTTGTCTGCACCTTTGCATGCCTCGAACAGCCAGCCCTCGGTGTCCTGGCGGTTTAACACCTCTTCCTCTTAGCACACCTGCAGGTTGCTCCCAGCCCCTCCTGAGCTGTGATGCCTCCTAATGGGGTCCTGAGGCTGCACCCCCGATCCCACTGCCCTCTCCTTGCCGGGGACCGGGGCGCAGCAGGGCGGGGCACAGGTGTCCCATTTTCTTTAAAATGTTCAACCTGTGCCCGCTCCACTGGTGTCCACAGGCAGTCTGGGGGCAGACAGTGATCCTGAAGGTGGCTTGCCACCCTGCCAGAGCTCAGCCATGATGGTCTGGGATGAGACAGCCCCGCCAGGCCTTGTGGCTTAGACTTGGACCCGCTTCCTTAACCAGGGATCTGGCGCTGGGTGGGCAGCAGCAGTGCTTCCTCCCTAGCCCACGCTGGAGCAGGTCCCTGTTGCTGGGAACCAATTACAGCATGTAATAATTTCAAGAGTTCTGTCAAAAGGTTGATGGTACTTGGGGGGCTCAACAAGGGTGAGCCACATATGTAGTTTACCTGTTGGAAATGGCTAAATGGCACTTCCCCCAAACCTGAATAGGATAATTGTCTGCTGCCAGACAGCTCAGGGCATTTTATTGCCTCCTGTTGGCCAAACACCTGAACAGCTGTAGGCTATTCCCCAATCTGACAATTTCCTTTGATACCTTACCCTTTGAAGTGTATTATCTCCACCTTGCCTTAGGATAAATTGTGTTAATAAAAGCAGGATCCTGAGTGAAAGAGGAGAGTCTTCAGTTCCTTTAGCTGGAGATCCTCTGACCCCCAATGCCTTTCAAAATTATCTTTTGTCTCCGGACTCTTTAATCATCTATGCCCCGCCCCTTTCTCCAGAATGCTGAACCCTTTGTAAGGCTGGGAAAAGAACCCCAGCACCCTGTGGTTTCAGATCTGAACTCTGAGGGCCTCCCCAGGTGGCAGCGGCCCTGAGCCTGCTGCCTCTCCCTCAATCCCGCCAAGGCTTGCTTCTCACACTTGCTTCTCATACTTGCTTCTCACACTCGCTTTAAACCTTCTTGGTCCACTTGCCATAGTAATCAGTTGGGCTGAAAGGACTGGGGACTCAGGCGGGCCTGAGGGGACTGGGTGCCACCATCTTGTGACTATGGGCACCACCATCTTTGTGATGGAGTGATGGTTAATTTGCATATTACCCTATTGTTAGATAGGAATAGTGGGGGAAAAATGGCATGGGAGTAAGTGGAAGCTTCACTGACACGCTCTCAGAACCAAACTGTAATTACACTAAAATAAAAAACAACAACAATACCCTGAATAATCAAGTGAGGACTAGATAGAGAGACCCCTGATAACCAAGGATGGAAAATGGAGACTGCATAGAGCAGTGGTTCTCAACCTTTCTAATGCCACGACCCTTTAAAACAGTTCCTCATGTTGTGGTGACCCCCAACCATAAAATTATTTTCGTTGCACCTTCACAACTGTAATTTTGCTACTGTTAATGAATCATAATGTAAATACCTGTGTTTTCCAATGGTCTTAGGCTCTACAGTCCAGGGTTAGGAGTTTTGGGTTTAGAGCTTGGAAGGCAGACACCCTGATTTTCTGACCCATAGGTTGAGAACCGCTAGCAGTGTCGCCTAAGACCATCGGAAAACATAGATATTTACATTATGATTCATTAACAGTAGCAAAATTACAGTTATGAAGTAGCAATGAAAATAATTTTATGGTTGGGGGTCACCACAACATGAGGAACTGTATTAAAGGGTCGTGGCATTAGGAAGGTTGAGAACCACTGGAAAGACTGGTAGAAAGGGCAGAGCCAGGAAAGGGCAGGTCAGGCTCCCACAGACAGAAGCTGAATTTCTGGAAAGATATCTCAGCTGTGGGGTGTTGCCACTGAGAACTCCTTCCCAAGATGGGCCCCCAGAAGAGAGGACCAGAACTGAGAAAGGTGCTCATGTAACATCTGGCTGTGTACTAGTAAAGCAGCAGGGTTGTTGTCTGCCAAGGAAAGATGACTAGAAATGCAGGCACCCTCTTAAGGGGACAATGCACAAAATTTTATGTGCATCCATTTACCTTGTTCTCCAGCAGAGAGAGGGCAGACTGTATTGGAGTTGTGTGAGCAGAGTCCAGGGTTAGGAGTTTTGGGTTTAGAGCTTGGAAGGCAGACACCCTGGTTTTCTGTGCAGAGCCATTCCCTCACACTGCAGAGATCATCTCTCTCAGGCAGACCTTTGTTATCCAGGTAGTTATTGCCTGGTGGGGAAGACAGTTGACCCATGGTGTGGAGTTTCTGAGGCCCATTAAGAGACTGAGAATAGCAATTAGCCTCCAGGTAGAAGCACTGAAGGAAAATCACTCACCACTATGTGGAAATTGCCTGAGGACTACTCAAGACATAATCCAATCAGTGTCTCTGGAGGCATATGAGGGTCTCTGGAGGTTTTGAGTCTTTGCCTGATCTAATTAGTCAGAAACACGGTTTGGCACTGTCCTGCACTAGCTATTGGGAAGCATAGCAGATTTACCTAATATATAGTACCAAATCCAAATAGGCAGCCAAAATGGGGAAACAAAAAACTATCTCCAAAATGAAAGAACAAGAGAATTCTCCTGAAGAAGAGATAAATGAAAAGGAGATAAGAAATTTATCTGATATAGAGTTTGGAATAATGATGGTAAAGATGCTCAACAGCATGACAAAACATATAGTAACTATGAAAAAAGAACAGTCAGAAATAAAAAATAACATAGCACAAAAGAGAACACATTGGAAGGAATACATAGCAGATTAGGGGAAGCTGAGGATCTAAAACATAAAGGAACTCATACAACTTAGCAAAAGGAAGACAAACAATCCAGTGAAAAAATGGGTAAAGGACCTAAATAAACACTTCTCCAAAATGGACATAAAGATGGCCAAGAGACATATGAAAAAATGCTCAAAGTCACTGATCATCAGAGAGATGCAAATTAAAATAACAATGATGTATTGCCTTATATCTGTCAGAATGGTCACCATCAATAAAGCAACAAATGACAAGTGCTGGCAAGAATGTGGAGAGACCCAGTTCTTTTCTGCTTCACAGACATTGTTTTGAACCCTGAATTGTTGTTAATAACCTCAGGTTTCACACATTACCTTGCTGTTCTATGAGCATATTTGTACACTGCTGGTGGGAATACAGACTGGTGCAGCCATTATGGAAAACAGTATGGAGTTTCCTCAAAAAATTAAATATGGAATTGCCATTTGACCTAATGATCCCACTTTTAGGAATATATCCTAAGAAACATAAAACACCAATCAGAAAGAAGGTATGCACCCCTATGATCATAGCAGCACATTGTATAATAGCTAAGATGTGGAAATAGCCGGAGTGTCCATGAGTAGATGAGTGGATGAAAAAGCTGTGCTACATGTATACCATGGTATACTATGCAGCAGTAAAATAGAAGAATCTCTTACCCTTTGAGACAGCATGGAGGGACCTGTAGAGTATCATGCTACGTGAAATAAGTCAGTTAGAGAAAGACATGTATCACATGATTACACTCAAAATGTGGAATCTAAGTAACAAAATAAACTGATAACAGAGTGGGTCCAGAGACATGGAAGCATGGAACAGAGTGCAGAATCTGTGAGGGAAGGTGGGGGAAGGTGGGTGGGTGGGAGGTAATCAACCAAAGACCTTGTATGCCTAACCCATGAACACAGACAATAGGGTGGTGAAGGCCTGGGGGAGTGGGCAGGTGGGGTGGGGTAGGGGGGAGAGACATGGACAGATGGGGTCAATAGGGGAAAAAAAGGGAACATTTGTAATACTTTCAACAATAAAACTTAAAAAAATGTATCGATATGGGTATATCAATTTCAATAAATGTGCCACATTAATGAAAGATGTTAGTATTAAGATAAACTCTGTGGGGAATTAGGAATGGGGGGGGGCTATAGAAATCTTCTGTACTGTTTTTCTTTAAAAGTGCTCTAAAATATAAAATCTATTAAAATGAATAAGCAAACCAGCAACTGAATAAATATTTACAATACACATAACTAACGAAAGCTCCATTCTGCATATATCAAAACTCCTACAAATAAATAATGAGAAAGGGCAACACTTAATAAAAATTGGCAAAACTGAAAAAGACACTTCAAGAAATACAAGTAACCAACAAGCTCCTGAAAGGATGCTCATGCTTGAAAAGGTTGAAAATGGTGAAAACAATGCACCTAAAGAGGGTGACTCAAATATGGCGATGGGGATTTAGCATAGACTTGACTTGAAAATCACCATACTTTCATTCATTAATTCACTTATTCAACAACATTTATTATGCTAAGGAGCCAGTCTAAGGCCTGCCAAAATCATCAAAGACTGCTCACAGGGGCCCGATTGAACTTTAATTTGTTTAATTTTAGGGACATTGTAGGAGAATGACCACAAAAACTTGTCAAAAATGTAATGTTCATTTAGCTTCTATCAAGTGCAGTGATGAAAGAAATTTAGACTTTTCCTGCACTCATTCATCTTCCGCTGTAGGTGGGATTCTGTAAATGTGAGAGCAGTCCTGGACCCCAGAGATGGCAAAGCTCCCATGAGGATGAGGTCAAGACCCTGGGTGAGGCAGTCCTAGGACCTTGCACTCTGTGTTTGTTTAACAGGCACTGTCTCACTTCAACCTCAGGAGCTGGATTATTATGTTAATTGTTTTAATTCAGGGGCCCAAAGGGAAAACACAGTAATAAAACCAATCAAATGAGAGGGACAATGCTGGCTTTCAAAGTCACACCTGTCTGAACAAAGCAAGACTCTGACTCAGGACACCAGACTTCCTGACATGAACAGGGTTTCCCCAGGAAGGCTTTCTCCATGTTCATCCACCTCAGGAGTGTCCTGCAGAGCCCTCTGGAGAACCAGCCTCAGGGTGTGTCTCCACTTCCACCATCGCTGCCCGAAGGAACCAACGAAGAAGTAAATGATGGGGTTGGCACAGCTGTTGACACAGAATAGGGGAACTGCCACCAAGAAATGAGGAACGAAGGCATCGAAATCTCTTTGATACCAGAGTAAGAGGAACCAGTGGATGCTGAAGGGCAGGCCGCAGAGGAGGAAGACCAGCACTGTGAGCACGAAGGTCACATACAGCCTGGTCAGCTGTACCTGCTGGGAGCCAAACAGAAGTCTGATCATCAGGGTCAGGCTGGACCTAGAGAGAAGCACAAATAACAACATAAGCCACACTACATTAATGAAATCCAACACTGTACACCAAACATTTTGTATATTCCTACTCAGGAGGCCAGAGTAGTTCCCTTACAGGATGCTCAGCAGCAGGGACAGGATCCAGAGCAGGTGTCCGAGGTGGTGGCAGTGGTACCAGATGGGCCACCGGATAGACAGGCAGTGCTCTGTGCTAATGACTCTGAGAAAGCTCATGCCTGAGATGTAGGCAAAGACAGACACAGTCATGAAAAAGTGCGGGATGAATATGCAGATGAGATAGAAGTTCCTGATGAGTGTCTCCAGGGCATCTATAATATAAGAGCAGAGTAAGTGGAAGTTGGCTTCTGCCAGGTTGAGGATGTAGATGGAGAAGTCCGTCCTGCACATTGGAAGCCCAGGAGCCAGAGCACCACCGCGTTCCCTGCCAGCCCCACCAGGGCCACGGTGACTATCAGTAATTCCAGGTTTAGGAACTCCATGTTGAAAGTTTGTTCTCCTCCATTTATTGATGTGAGTTGGCTGCTCCAGGCTGTGACAGATGAATTCATGTTCGGGAACCCTCCACTGGTGCCACTGGAACCGAAAAAAGACTTGAGTACCTGGTGCCTGATCAGTGAGTGTCCTGGCCACCCTGCTATATGGGAATTACTGTCTGTGTTACAGAAATTATGATACCAAAGGCTTCACTGCCTTGGAGTCCTGGAACCTGGATTCAAACCCAGTTCTCTCTGACTCTAGAGTCGGGGCTCTCTCTACACAACACGGACTCTCTGCTAACATGGGAATATTCTGTAGTCCAAATACCTCCACTCATAGTCGGAGACCATGTCATGTCTTCCAGAGGCAGGAGGAGCATAGTCTGGACAGGTAATGTGGGATGACAGCAGGACTCTGAACTCATCATTGCTTCTGTCCTGCTACTGAGATTTTCTTTCAAGGGCTCAAAGTGGAAGCCCCGGCCCTGACCTCTGGGCTATCTCAGTGACTGAGAATGTCTATACTCCAGAAAGAAGATTGTGATTTTGGGTTATAAATGAAGTATAATCTCTTGCTATGAGGGGTATGAGCATGACCTGTCCTCTTGTGTTAGAAATGGCGGAGTGTGTCATCTTTATGAAGACAGGAAGTACTTTTCTCCTGAACGGTGGTGTGACTAGTGGGACAGTGTTTAAATCACTCTTATAATGGATTTCTTCCTAGAGCAGCGAAAATAATAACAGTGTACTCCCATTTAAAAAAAAAACACACACAAAAAATACATTAAATACATTTTATTATCAAGGCATTTATGATGATAGCAAGAGTTTATTCCAAAAACTGACACCCAATAGAGAGGTGCAAAGAGTAAAAAAAAAAACAAACTGAGGAGGTACAATGAGAAATTGAGCCAAATATATCAAGAGACAGACAGAGAGAGAGAGAGAGAGAGAGAGAGAGAGAGAGAGCAGGAAAACCAACTATTGGGAGACGATAAGAAGGGATGGATTTTCTTCATTTGATGTCAAATCTCATTTCCAGCTTCTCTACCCTCCTCTGCATCCTGGGAGACAGGCCTCATTCCCCTCACTACTGGACCCCTTTTCCTGTGGCTCCTGGGTGATCTCAGGAAGGAGAAACACTGGCAGGTGGTTGGAAGGCAGGAAGAGGGCAGGTTTCAACTCCCTGGCTCTCTGATGTCAGATGTGAGTTGGTCATGGTGGTGTTACTCTACCTAAGGACATAGCCAATGTCTGGTTGCCTTTCTTATGGTCAAAATGACAACCACTGCTACAGCCACAGGCCTCCCTGTGTTCTGGTAACTTATCTTTCCCTTTACATTTCAGGATGTGCAAGAGCAATAGGTCCGTATTATTACTAATCTTTAGGAGCCTCTCTATCTTTATCAATTTCCCTTAGTCCTGCTCACCACTTTGTACATATTCCCTTTATTAAACTCTCTTCAATACTCATTAGTTTATGCTTTGTGTTTCATGCTGGAACAAGAAAGATACAAACATATATCAAACAAACAAACAAATCCATGGAACAGCAAGGTAGTGTGTGCAAGCTGAGTTATTAACAACAATTCATGTTTGAAAATATTATCTCTGAAGAAGAAAGGACATGGGTCCCTCACAGCCTAAGCTACCAGCACCCAAAGCTTTCCTGAGGGAGCTTTATGTCTCTGAACTCTCTTTCAGGGGATTCCATGGCTTCTTGCACGCTCCACCCCAAGATACACTCGTGACCATGTGGACTAAGAGGGAGAAAACAAAATTGCCTTTGAAAGAAGATAGTTCTGAGCCGACTCTTACCTGAGCACCATCTTCTAGTTGAAGGTGGTGAGTAGAAAAAGAGGAGCTTTCCAGGGAGTGCTGAACACCAGAGAATGCTCTCCTACCCCTGGAAAGGAGGTGTCTGCAGGAGCAGAAGTGGAACCTGATGACCAAGAGAGGTTTATGAAGATGTTGGGCAGCCCCTGTGACTTCCTGCCCAAAAGGCACTGGCAAATGAGCTTCTGGAGATGTGAGACAAGCACCTCACGAGATGCTTCTCACTTGCCCTAAGTTCAATGACTTATTTCTTCCTCTCTCCATCTTACCCCATCTGATCCCCTTCCAGTGAGGAATGGCTGAACTGGAGCCTGTCATTGCCCACTGTGGGCAATGTGAGCTTGCATAGCTAAAGAAGTGTTTGCTTGGCATTCAGGGCCTGCATGGCCTGCCTCCTCTGATCTGTTTCCATTTGCTCCCAAGAGGAATGTATGCACATTAGTTTATTTCAGAGGACAAAAGAGTATATAAAATAAAAATGTAAAACTCTCCTAATCTCAATCATCAATAGCAACCAATGTTTAGAGTTCCCATTTTAACTCTTTTACAATTTATTTTATAGTTTTGTGTAATGAAACCTTCTTTCTGGTTGTGACTTGTAGATATCAGCACTTGTCCCTTTTAATAGATAAAGAATTTAGCACACCACATGCACGACTTGTCACCTCTCGCTCTCTCCCATAGGACATTTGTAGCTAGATTATTTTCACATGATGTGGGGATAACCAGTGTTTTCAGCTTTAGCTCCTATGACTTCCTTTCATGTGCCCATGCCGCAGCCAAATTGAGTTACATGGCATTTCCTTAAAAAAATTAACTACAAAGCATTTGAAACAATGAGAGAAACTTGTTCACTCATTTCTGTGTTTTCCCAACTCTACTAGTACTGTGTGCCTATACTGTGCCAGGTACAGGCAGAGAAGATGCTGTGGACCAATGCTACTAGAGGACCTTTAACAGGTCCAATTTCCTTGATTGTGCTTATCTAAGGATATCATTTTCCCTAAACCTAGACAACCCAATGAGATTAGAGGTAGGCCAACTAATCTATTCCAGCTTTTAACCTGTAGAATGCCCCCCAAGCACAGCACTAAGCATGAATTTAAGGTGACTGTATTCTGAGAGAACCATATGGAATTTTCCTTTTCTATTCAATCAGGCAGAACAATTTCTGCACGATTATTTATGGTTTTGGATAAGGATTCTTTTTTTTAACTTATTAATTACTAGAGGCTCGGTGCATAAAAATTCATGCATTGGAGGGCGGGGGGGGGGGGGGGGCGCTCCCTCAGCCCAGCCTGCCCCCTCTCACAGTCCAGGACCCCTCAGAGGTGGGAGGCGACCCAGCGATCAGGGGAAGGTGATGCTCCCATCACACCTCTGCTGCTTCCACTGCCGGCAGCGCAAGCCTCAGTCGGCCCTGGTTACCTGAGCCTTGGGCGGCCCTGGGCGGCTGGGCAGCCACCATCATAGGCTTGCCTGCACCTCAGGCTGGCCCTGGGCAGCTGGGGGGCTGAGAGGACTGAGGGATGCTGGAGGCAGGCGTGTGGAGTGGCTGGGTCCACCTAGGGGTGGGCCTGGCTTTGCCGTGTGCCTGCTACCCTGGCAGGGCTGATGGGATTGGGCGCTGCCATCTTGTGGCTATGGGCGCCGCCATCTTTGAGGGCATGGCACTCAATTAGCATATTCCCTCCTTATTGGCTGTGTGCACTGCCATCTTTGTGACAGTGTGAGGGTCAATTATCATATTTTCTCTTTATTAAATAGGATTACCTCAGAAGTCAATAATATATTAGAGGCTTCACATGAATTAACTCCTGATGTTCATGAAATATTTAGTCATATTTGTCACCTGGCTGAGTCCTTTTCATCTGTTTTATAATTTACTAGAGGCCTGGTGCATGAAATTCAAGTACTGGGGGTGTGTGTGTCCCTCAGCCCAGCCTGCACCCTCTCCAATCTGGGACCCCTTGAGAGATGTCCAACTGCCCGGTGGGATCAGGCCTAAAAGGGCAGTCAGACATCCCTCTCACAATCCAGGATTGCTGGCTCCCAACCTCTTGCCTGCCTGCCTACCTGATTGGCTCTAACCGCTTCTGCCTGCCAGCCTGATCACCCCCTAACCACTCCCCTGCCAGCCTGATTGCCCCTAACTGCCCTCCCCTGCTGTCCTGGTCACCCTTAATTGCCCTCCCTTGCCAGCCTGTTTGCCCATAACTGCCCTCCCCTGCCAGCCAAATTGCCCCTAACTGCCCTTCCCTGCAGTCCTGGTTCCCCCCCAACTGTCCTCCCATACAGGCCTGGTCACCCCAACTGCCCTCCCCTGCAGGCCAGGTCCCTCCCAACTGCCCACCCCTGCAGGCTTAGACCCTCCCAACTGCCCTCCCCTGCTGGCCTGATCACCCACAACTGCCCACCCCTGCTGGCCATCTTGGGTTAGCCATCTTGTGTTGGCCATCTTGTGTTCACATGGGGCGGTCATCTTTAACCACATGGAAGTGGCCATCATGTGTGTTAGAGTAATGGTCAATTTGCATATTACCTCTTTATTATATAGGATTCCCCACTATGATCCTATGAGCAGATGATTTCACCACATTTTAAAATGAGTTAACTGAGGCTTGGAGAGGAGAGCAGATCTGCAAAACCAGGACATCAGACAGGAATTTGCAGATCTATAAATCCAGGACATCTGAGTGGGATTCTTTCTGTTGCAATGAAGATTCTAAAGAAAAAGCATTCAATAAAGAAATTCAGATCACATGAGAAATTTATTGGTAATGTCAAGGACGATGGAGAGGTATAATGTTTGGACTAATGCTTTCTCTGAGAAAAACTAGAGCAGCCATATTAAAAACAAACTATTTGAAGAGATTGGGGGATCACTGAAGCATTTTGGGGCTGAGGCTGAGAGAAGACTTTCACAGCATGGCAGGGCAGCAGTGAGTCTCAAAGTTATTTCAGACTGATCAGGACAGAGGGTTTCATCCCTGGAAGCATTTACAGGGTTTCCCCAGGAAGGTTTTCTCCATGTTCATCCACCTCAGGAGTGTCCTGCAGAGCCCTCTGGAGAAGCAGCCTCAGGGTATGTCGCCGCTTCCACCATCGCTGCCTGAAGGAGCCAACGAAGAAGTAAATGATGGGGTTGGCACAGCTGTTGACACAGGACATGGGTACTACAAACTCGTAAAGATAATTGTAGAAATAAAAATCTTTTTGAAGCCAGAATAAGAGGAACCAATGGATGCCGAAGGGCAGGCCGCAGAGGAGAAAGACCAGCACTGTGAGCAAGATGGTCACATAGAGCCTGGTGGGTGGCACCCGGTTGGAGCCACACAGCAGTCTGGTCATCAGGGCCAGGCTGGACCCAGAGAGAAGCACAAATAACAAAATCAGCCACGCCACAGTGATGAAATCAAACACTGGACACCAAACTTCATGCTCATTTTCACTCAGGTAGCCACAGTAGTACCCGTGCAGCATGCTCAGCAGTAGGGACAGGGCCCAGAGCAGGGCACACATGATGCTAGATAGTTTTCTGGGGCGGCGACAGCGGTACCAGATGGGCCACAGGACAGACATGCAGCGCTCTGCGCTGATGGCGCTGAGAAAGCTCAGGCCTGAGATGTAGGCTAAGATTGACACAGGCGAGAGAAAATTGTTCATTACTCTAAGGACAAAATCTAATTCTAAAAGTGAAACTAGGGTAATTATAAATTGGTAGCAGAGAAAGACGAAGTCGGCCCCCGCCAGGTTGAAGATGTAGACAGAGAAGGCGTTCCTGCGCATGCGGAAGCCCAGGAGCCAGAGCACCACCGCGTTCCCTGCCAGCCCCACCAGGGCCACGATGGCTGACAGTACTTCCAGGATTATGTTCTCTGTATAATGCTGATAAAAGTCCTGATCACTTCCATTGGTTGGTGTGAGCTCGGCCTCCCAGGCTGTGACAGTCATATCCATGCTCAGAAACGCTGCAGTTGTCGGCCTGGAAACAAAACAAGACTTGAGCACCTGCTCTATGACCACTGACCCTCATGGCCACCCTGTCTGTGGCGAATGGAGGTTTCCAGAGATTAAGATTCTTCCTGAACCACACAGTCTTGGAGTTCTGGAACCTGAATTTAAACCCAGTTATCTCTGAATCTTAGAGCCTGGGCTCTTTCTACTGCAACACGGACCCTCCATGTCCAACCTCCCCACTCACCATCCAGCCCATGACATGTGCCCCGGAGGCAGGAGGAGAAGAGTCTGCAGAGGTGGTGTGGATGACAACAGGGTTCTGAGTTCCCCAGTACTTGTGCTCTAGGAGAGTGGCTTTGTTTGACAGCAGGCTGTCAGAAGCCCCAGGGCAATCTCTGTGACTGAGAGTGGTCTACTCACAGGGAGAAAGGAGGTTATGATTTAGGCTCATGAAGGGAATGAGACCCCTTGTTAGGACAGTGTGAGGCCACCCAAAGCTCTTGTATTAGAAATGTCCTAGTGTGTCTTCTTTATGCGGATAGACAGTGATTAGTCTTCCCCCCTGTTGAGTCCCCAGGACCTAAGTCTGTGTGGGAACACAATGGGGCTGTCAATAAAATTTTAATCCACAAATGAATGAATGAATGAATGAACGAATGAGGAGCCAACTCATATAACAAAAAGAAAATTCCCTTTCTAAGTATTCATTCTGTGAAAAGCTCTTGTGTGTTCAAAAGAATTTTTATATGCCTGCAGACATCTCGTATCCAGGTGGGAGAGGATTCAGAACTGAATTAAATTTCTCTGCATTTTAGAGGAGAAAGAAGCCATTTTGGGAAGGAGGAAGACAGAGGTGACCAAGGGTGTGAATAGAGGTAATTGGGACAGAAATACAGAAGGGGCATTATTAACATATTTTCCTATGACACATGTAATAGGAAAGCCCCGAATTGTCCCTACATGTGATTTGGAGTAGAGATTTCTTTGCAGATCAAAGCATTTGTGTTAGAGAATTTCTCCTGGTGGTGGTGCAGGTAAGAAGTGCTTAGTTCTATTTTACAAAGGGCTTTGGATGAAAAGAGGGACGCTCTTGCAGAATTTAGGTGAGATACACAAACCAACTCACACATAGGTGAAGAGTAGCAGCTGATGAGTGGTTACATGGTATTACCTCTTTTAATCCTCCTAATAGCCCTATGAGGCCAGTACTATGCTTACTCCCATCTGGCATAAAGGAAAAGACAAGCACAAGGAGGCTGAATGACATGCTCCAGTTCTCACGTGCACAAGTGGAAGAGCCTGGATCTGAACCCATAGGACTGTGTCAGAGTCTTCACCCTTCCCCTTCCCTGCAGCCCCACTACCAGGGTGGTGTGTCTGGTACACATGAGGGGTGGTGGGGCAGGAAGCAAGTAACGCTTAGGGACAAATCTAAAATGGCAACTCACTTGTGTGTTTTATTAAGCTAGAATAGGCAAACTTTATATATAACAAGGGAGTGAAAATTATCCAGTGTGGAAGAAGAAGTGGGTGGAATCCAGCTGAGAACAGACCAGAGATTTCAGGAGCTCCTTCTTCCCTCTGGACAGACCTAATCAGTCAATTCTTGCTTGATTCAGACAGCACAGGCTCACCTAGTAGAACTGAATGTGCGACCCTTCAATCTGTAGGCTGCCGCTCTAACCACTGAGTCAAACCTGCTAGGGTTTGTCTCCCTTTTTAAACTCAAAACTTCATAAAGATGACTCAGTTTGTCTGGTTTTTGTCTTTTTTTCTTGGTTAGTGAACTTGTATCCTCGGCATTGAGCACATGTCCCTTAGAGACCTTCTATACTAATAAAAGCCTACGTGGTGTCACGCTCTCGTGTGCAACGTCGTCATAAGATGGCCACCACAAGATGGCCATCACAAGATGGCCACCACAAGATGGCTGTCACAAGATGGCTGCCACAAGATAGCCACAAGCACAGTGGGGGCCGGGCCTGGCAGCCGCTCAGTGCATTAAGGCCTGGGGGTCCCACGGCTCTGTCTGGTGTGGAGGAGGCCGGTCCCAGCATCTCTGTTGCCTTGCATGGAGGAGGCGGGTCCTGGTTGAGGAGGTGGGTCACGGCAGGGGAGGGAAGTTGTGGGCAATCAGGCCAGCAGGTCAGCGCAGTTGGGGATGATCAGGCCGGCAGGTAAGGCAGTTGGGGGCGATCTGGTAAGCAGGGGAGGTTAGTTGGGGGCCATCAAGCTGGCAGGAGAGCAGTTGGGCATCCATCAAGCCAGTGGTGGGGTGGTTAGGGGGGCGATCAGGCAAGCAGGCCGGTTAGTGGTTAGGAGCCAAGGTCCCAGATTGCAAGGGGGAAGTCTGACTGCCTAAACTGTTAGTCAGACATCCCCCGAGGGGTCACAGATTGGAGAGGGTGCAGGCTTGGCTGAGGGACCCCACCCGCCAGTGCACGACTTTTGTGCACTGGGCCTCTAGCCTATTATAATATTATCCTTTAATACAGGAAGAAGCTGAGGCTGAAAGAGCCAAAGGATTTTCCCTTAGATCACAGGGTGAACAGCAGGTCCAATGCCTGCCAATGGGAGGTGAGTACAGGTGATGTAACTAATTTTTGGTTGTGCTTTTCTTTCCCCTTTTCTCCTCTGGATGGAATGTTGATGAGCATAGGAGCCTTGCATGAGAATGAAGTCAACTCTCTAGGGCTGGGGAGCAGTGATTTGAAAGAGCAAAGGTGTCTGATGCCTTGGAGACACCAGTCAAGTTCTAGTAACCTCTCCTGTATTTCTTTTTAGGGCACAAAAATCATATATTGAAATTCTTAAAAATATTTGTTTCCAAACCCCTTGAAAAATGCACATTCTATCCTCAAGACATTTATGATGAGAGAGATATTATTTCAAAGAAGTGAAACTCAGTAGGAGGTGCCAAAGATCAAATAAATGAGATGTAATAACAAGTTGATCTAATCACAGTGAGAGAGAAAAAGTCCTAGGAAAAAGAACTAAGAAGAGGCTATAAGAAAAGTGGATTCTCTTCATTTGATGTCAAATTTCATTTCCAGGTTCTCTACCCGCCTCTGTGTCCTGGGAGGACACATCTCTTTGCCTCACCACTGGGCTCCCTTTCCCTCTGGCTCCTGGTTGCTCTCAGGAAAGGGTGACACTGACAGCTGATTGGAGGGCAGGAGGAGGGTGACTGAGGTTTAACTCCCTGCCTCTCTGCTGTCAGGCTGTGAGTTTGCCATGGTGGTGATACTCTACCTAAGGAGAGAGCCCCTGTCTGTGGGCCTTTTTTTGGTCATAGTGATGATCACTGCTACAGCCACAGCCCTCCCTGTGTTCTGGCAACTTATCTTTCCCTTAACACTTCAGGATGCGCAATGCAAACAGCTCCTTATCATGATTTACCTTTAGGGGCCTCTGTATCCTCTATTGATTTCCTTTAGTCCTGCTCACCCTTTATACACAGTCTTTTTATTAAAATCTCTTCAATTTCCCTATTTGTTTGTATCTTGTGTTTTTGGCTGGGACAGGAAAGATAAATGCATATAACAAACAACTGAACAAACAAACTCATAGAACAGCAAGATAATGTGTGAAACTTGAGGTTATTAACAACAATTCATATTTGAAAACAATGTCTGTGAAGGAGACAGTACTTGGGTCCTTCACAGCCTAAGCTACCAGCACTCATAGCTTCCCTGAAGGAATTTCATGTCTTTGGACTCTCCTTCATGGGTGCCCATGGCTTCTTGCATGCTGCACCCCAAGATGCAGTCGTGACCATGTCGACTAAGAGGTAGAAAACAAAGATAGTTCTGAGCCAACTCTTACCTTAGCACCATCTTCTAGTTGAAGGTGGTGAGTAGAAAAAGAAGAGCTTTCCAGGGAGTGCTGAACACCAGAGAATGCCCTCCTACTCCTGGATAGGAAGTGTCTGCAGGAGCAGGAGTGGAACCTAATGACCAAGAGAGGCTTATCAAGATGCTGGGCAGCCCCTGTGACTTCCTGCCCAAGGGGCCTTGGCAAGTGAGATTCTGGAGATGTGAGACAAGGGCCTCACGAGATGCTTCTCACTTGCCCTAAGTTCAATGACTTATCTCTTCCTCTCTTCGTCTTACCCCATCTGGTCCTCCTCCAATGAGGAATGGCTGAACTGGAGCCTGTCACTGCCCACTGTGGGTGTGTGCAGGAAGCCCACCCAACAGGCAGTGAGCTTGCATAGTTAAAGAAGAGTTTGCTTGGCATTCAGGGCCTTCATGGTCTGCCTCATCTGATCTGTTTCCATTTACTCCCAGGAGGAATGTATGCACATTAGTTTATTTCAGAGGACACAATAGTATATAAAATAACAATGTAAAGACTGACCTAATCTCAATCACCAATAGCAACCAAAGTTTACAGTTCCCATTTTAACTCTTTTATAAGTTATTTTATAGCTTTGTGTAATGAAACTTGCTTTCTGGTTGTGACTTATTGATATCAACAACTGTGTATACTGTGTTCCCTTTTTTAAAAAAATTTTTTTTATTGTTTAAAGTATTACAAATAGTAGTACATGTGTCTCCTTCCCCCCCCCCCGTACCTCCCCCTGGCCTCCCCTACCCTTTAGTAGATGCCCTCACCTGCCTCACCCCCCCCCCCCCCCCGCCCAGTGTCTTGTATCCATTCATTATGCTTATATGCATGCATACATATCCTTTGGTTGATCTCTTACAGCCCCTCCTCCCAACCTTCCCTGCTTTCCCGCTGTAGTTTGACAGTCTGTTCAATGCTTCTTTGCCTCTGTATCTATTTTTCCCCCCTGTTTCTTTTCTTTAAAAAATTTCCATCAGGAGAGAACTTGGGGGTCAACAGAGGTGAGGCACAGACTCACACACCCCCAACCCTGCAGGGGCCTGAACCCTCACCCCTTCTGAGGGAGGTCTCCTGCCGCCATGGCTGCTTCACTTCCCATGCCCAGCTCAGATCAGGACCCAGGTAACAGACAGAGCCTTGGCAGACAGCAGCTGCCCTATATCTAAATCCAGCCTAGCACCAGGAATGCTCAGGGCCTACTCAAGAATGCAAACAATCCTTTTCACTAATATTTACAGGGTAAATTAAGATTGTTGGTAGAGTATTAAATTTGACAGTAAAATAGTAATCAAGTTTTCAGATTAATTTAAATTGGCTAATTGAAATAAGTGAATATTCAAGAAAATGTAATTGTATTGGACAAAAAGTTGTTCCTAAAGTATTAACTAAAATTTCTATTGGTAGTTTATTTCAAGGTAAAATTGCTTAACATGCAATGAACCTAAAGCAGTCATATTTTTGTGCAAAAAATTAAAATTTAAAGTTATCAAGACTGCATTATAAAATTTACAAAAGCCTCCATTAATCAAAAAAGGGGGGATAGTAGGGTAATATCATGTGTTCCCTTTTAACAGATAAGGAATTTAGCACACCACAGGCACTACCATTCAGTCACTTACACCCCCCGCCCACATCCCCCTACTTCCGCTCTCTCCCTCACATTTGTTAGCTAGATTATTTTCATGCTAGAGGCCCGGCGCACAAAATTTGTGCACGGGGTGTGTGTCCCTCAGCCCAGCCTGCACCCTCTCCAATCTGGGACCCCTCGAGGGATGTCTGATCGCCCGTTTAGGCTTGATCCTTCCTCTATCCTGGTAGGATCAGGCCTAAACGGCCAGTTGGACATCCCTCTCACAATCCAGGATTGCTGGCTCCCAACTGCTTGCCTGCTTGCCTTCCTGATTGCCCCTAACCCAGTGGTCGGCAAACCGGGTCTCTCAAGCCAAATGAGGCTCTTTGGCCACTTGAGTGTGGCTCTTCCATAAAATACCACATACCCTAATTAAGTTAATAACAATGTACCTACCTATATAGTTTAAGTTTAAAAAATTTGGTTCTCAAAAGAAATTTCAATCATTGTACTGTTGATATTTGGATCTGTTGACTAATGAGTTTGCCGACCACTGCCCTAACAGCGTCTGCCTGCCAGCCTGATCACCCCCTAACCACTCCCCTGCCAGCCTGATTGATGCCTAACTGCTCCCCTGCCAGCCTGTTTGCCCCTAACTGCCCACCCCTGCAGGCCTGGTCACCCCTAACTGCCCTCCCCTGCAGGCCTGATTCCCACCAACTGTTCTCCCCTGCAGTCCTGGTCCCCCACAAATTCCCTTTCCTGCAGGCCCAGTTGCCCCAACTTCCCTCCTCTGCTGGCCTGGTCACCCCTAACTGCTCTCCCCTGCAGGCTTGATCACCCCCAACTGCCCTCCCTTGCAGGCCTGGTCCCTCCCAACTGCCCTCCCCTGCTGGCCTGATTGCCCACAACTGCCCTCCCTTGCAGGCCTGGTCCCTCCCAACTGCCCTCCCCTGCTGGCCATCTTGTGGCGGCCATCATGTGTCCACATGGGGGCAGCCATCTTTGACCACATGGGGCAGCCATCTTGTGTGTTGGAGTGATGGTCAATTTGCATATGACTCTTTTATTAGATAGGATAGAGGCCTGGAGCAGGGGTGGGGGCCAGGTGGTTTGCCCTGAAGGGTGTCCCAGATCAGGGTGGGGGTTCCCTTGTGGCGTGGGGTGGCCTGGGTGAGGGGCCTGTGGTGGTTTGCAGGCCAGCCATGCCCCCCAGTGACCCAAGTGGAGGCCCTGGTATCTGGGATTTATTTATCTTCTATAATTGAATCTTTGTAGCCTTGAGTGGAGGCCTGGGCTGGCCAGGGTGTGCGGAAAGCTTGGCTTCCTCCATTGCCAAGGAAACCCAAGCCTCCTGCTGTCTCCGTGGCTGCAGACATCTTGGTTGGGTTAATTTGCAGGCTGGTAGGCGTGGCTTGTGGTTGTAGCGGAGTGATGGCTAATTTGCATATTACTCTTTTATTAGATAGGACTAGAGGCCCAGTGCATGATTGAATCATGCACGTGTAGGGTCCCCTACACGCTTTTGCTTTTGATCGCGGGGGAGCTGGGTGCCTGTCCACTGGTGCCTGAGTGGACAGGCACCCAGCTCCCCCACTTTTGATGGTCCGCGGTGGGACATGAGCTCGCTGCCCCAGAGGCCCCTTCTGTGCCGCAGCACAGCCATGGTGCAGACGCTGAGCTCGAGCTGCCGCTGGCGATGCGAGCTCAGCATCCTGCTGGCCCAATCGGCCACCCCGAGTCCCGCCCCCCCCCACCGCGCCTCCTGGCCAATCGCGGGCATAGCGAAGGCATGGTCAATTTGCATATTTGTCTATTATTAGGTAGGATGATGTGGGGCTAACCAGTGTTTTCTGCTTTAGTTCCTATGACTTCCTTTCATGTGCCCATGCCGCAGCCAAATTGAGTTACGTGACATTTTCTTAAAACCTTAGCTATGAAGCATTTGAAACAATGAGAGAAACTTATTCACTCATTTCTGCGTTTACCCAAATCTACTGTGTGCATATACTGTGCCAATTCCAGGCAGAGAAGGTGCTGTGGACAAATGCCACCAGAGGACCTTTCACAGGCCGAATTTCCTGGACTGTGCTCATCTAAGGATATCATTTTCCCTAAACCCAGACAACCCAATGAGATTAGAGGTATGCCAAGTCATTTATTCAAGCTTTTAACCTGTAGAATGCCCCCAACCACAGCACTAAGCATGAATCTAAAGGGTCTATAGTCTGAGAGAAACATAGGGAATCTTCCTTTTCTATCCAATCAGGTAAAACAATTTCTGAATGACTATTTATAGTTTTGAACCGGGATTCTTTTTTTTAACTTATTAAATATTACCTAAGGAGTCAATAACATATTAGAGGTTTCACATGTATTAACCGCTGATCTTTATGAAATATTTAGTCATATTTGGCACCTGGTTGAGTCCTTTTCTGCTGTTTTCTAAATTATTCCTCACTAAGATCCTATGAGAAGATGATTTCACCGTATTTTACAATGAGTTAACTGAGGCTTGGAGAGCTGCAGAACCAGGACTTCAGACCTGAATTTGTCTGATTCGGACAGAGATTCTCTCTGTTGCTATGAAGATTGTAAAGAAAAAGCATTCAATTAAGAAATTCAGATCACATGAGAAATTTATTGGTAATGTCAGTAACGATGGAGAGGTATAATGTTCGGACTAATGCTTTCTCTGAGAAAAACTAGAGCAGCCAGATTAAAAACAAACTATTTGAAGAGATTGGGGAATCACTGAAGCATTCTGAGGTTGAGGCTGAGAGAAGACTAGATACTTTCCAAGCTTGGCAGGGCAGCAGTGAGTCTCAAAGTTACTTCAGACTGATCAGGACACAGGCTCTCATCACTGCCCCAGACTGGTTCCCGACATTTCCAGGGTTTCTCCAGGAAGGCTTTCTCCATGTTCATCCACCTCAGGAGTGTCCTGCAGAGCCCTCTGGAGAACCAGCCTCAGAGGGTGTCTCTGCTTCCTCCATCGCTGCCTGAAGGAGCCAACGAAGAAGTAAATGATGGGATTGGCACAGCTGTTGACATAGGACAGAAGTGCTACAATCATGGAAAGATGAAAGAGGGCATTAGATTCTTTTGGAAACCAGACTATGAGGAACCAGTGGATGCCAAAGGGCATGCCACAGAGGAGGAAGACCAGTACCGTAATCACGATGGTCATGTAGAGCCTGGTAGGAGGCACCCGGTGGGAGCCACACAACAGTCTGGACATCAGGGCCAGGCTGGACCCAGAGAGAAGCACAAATAACAAAATCAGCCACGCCACAGTGATGAAATCCAACACTGGACACCAAACATGATGCATATTCCTCATCAGGAAGCCACAGTAGTTTCTTTCCAGGATGCTCAGCAGCAGGGACAGGGCCCAGAGCAGGGAACACAGGACAGCGGACATGTGACTGGGGCGGCGACAGCGGTACCAGATGGGCCACAGGACAGACATGCAGCGCTCCGTGCTGATGGTGCTGAGAAAGCTCAGACCTGAGATGTAGGCAAAGATTGACACAGGGAAGAGAAATCTGCTTATTCCTCTAAGGACAAAACTGAATTCAAAAAGTGACCTTAGGGAACCTATAAATCGGCCGCAGAGGAAGAGCAAGTCGGCTCCCGCCAGGTTAAGGATGTATACAGAGCAGGCATTCCTGCGCATGCGGAAGGCCAGGCGCCAGAGCACCACCGCGTTCCCTGCCAGCCCCACCAGGGCCAGGATGACTGTCAGTGATTGCAGAATTATGAACTCTGTATAATGTTGATCACTTCCATTGGCTGGTGTGAGCTCGGCCTCCCAGGCTGTGACAGGCATATCCATGCTCAGAAACGCTGCAGTTGTGGGCCTGGAAACAAAACAAGACTTGAGCACCTGCTCTGTGACCACTGACCCTCATGGCCACCCTGCCTGTGGCGAATGGAGGTTTCCAGAGATTAAGATTCTTTCTAAAACACACAGTCTTGGCGTCCTGGAGCCTGAATTTAAACCCAGTTCTCTCTGAATCTTAGAACCTGGGCTCTTTCTACTGCAATACAGACCCTCTATGTCCAACCTCTCCACTCACCATCCAGCCCATGACATGTGCCCTGGAGGCAGGAGGAGAAGAGTCTGCACAGGTCCTGTGGAGGACAAGAGGTTTCTGAGCTCCCCAGTACTTGTGCTCTGGGAGAGTGGCTTTGTTTGACAGCAGGCTGTTGAAGCCCCAGGGCAATCTCAGTAACTGTGAGTGGTCTACTCATCAGGGAGAAAGGAGGTTATGACTTAGGCTCATGAAGGGAATGAGACCCCTTGTTAGGACAGAGTGAGGACACCCAAAGCTCTTATATTAGAAATGTCCCAGTGTGTCATCTTTATGGGGATAGACAGTAATTACTCTTCCCACTGTTGAGTCCCCAGGGTCCAAGTCTGTGTGGGAACACAGTGGGGTTGTCAATAAAATTTTAATCCACAAATGAATGAATGAATGAATGAATGAATGAGTGAACGAATGAGGAACCAAAGCGATGAAGAAAATTTGGATTTAATATAACATAATTTTTTAAATGAAGAATTTTAAATGTAAAACAGAAGTCAGCACATTTAACTCCACCACCAAAAACACATATGTAACAAAAAGAAAATTCCATTTCCAATTATTCATTCTGTGAAAAGCTCTTGTGTGTCTGAAATTAATTTTTTATGCCTGCAGACACCTCCTATCCAGGTGGGAGAGGATTCAGGACTGAATTGAAGTTTTTCTGCATTTTAGAGAGAAAGAAACCATTTTGGGAAGGAGAGAGAGAGGTGGCCAAGGGTGTGAATAGAGGTAGTTAAGACAGAAATACAGAAGGGGCATTATTAACTGGTTTTCCTATGATACGTGTAACAGGAAAGCCACTCATTGTCCCTACATGATTTGGAGTAGAGATTTCCTTGCAGATCGAAGCATTTGTGTAAGAGAATTCTTGTGGTGGTGGTGCAGGTAAGAAGTGCTTAGTTCTATTTTACAAAGAGCTTTGGATTAAAAGAGGGACGCTCTTGCAGAATTTAGGTGAGAAACATAAATCTTCTCACACATAGGTGAAGAGTAGCAGCTGATGAGTGCTTACAAGGTATTACCTCTTTTAATCTTCCACATAGCCCTATGAGGCCAGTACTATGCTTACTCCCAGGTGGCATATAAGAAAAGACAAGCACAAGGAGTTTGAATGACATGCTCCAGTTCTCACGTGCACAAGTGGAAGAGCCTGGATCTGATTTTAGATGTCTGTGTGAGTGTCTTCGCCTTTCCCCTGCCCTGCAGCCCCACTACCAGGGTGGTGTGTTTGGCACACATAGGGTTGGGGTGGAGCAGGAAGCAATTAACTCTCAGGGACACATCTAACATGGGAACTCATTTGTGTGTTTTATTAAACTAGAATAGGCAAATTTCACAAATAATAAAGAAGTGGGTGGAATCCAGCTGAGAACAGACCAGACCAGAGATTCCAAGAGCTCCTTCTTTCCGCTGGACAGATGCATCCAGCGCATGCTCACCCAGTAGAATTGGGTTCAGCCAGCGCATGCTCACCCAGTAGAATTGAACCTGCTGAACTTCAGTCTGTGGATGCTGCTATAACCACTGAGTCACATCTCCTAGAACTTGTCTTTCTTTTTATACTCAAAACTTAATAATGAAAACTAGATCTGTCTGGATTTGTCTTTTTTCATTGTTGTTTACTATCCTATCCTTGGCATCCAGCACATGTCCCTTAGAGACCATCTGTTATAATATCATCCTTTAACACAGGAAGAAGCCGAGCCTGAATTAGCCAAGGGATTTCCCTGAGATCACAGGGTGAACAGCAGGTCCAATGCCAGCCCTGGTCTCCTGGAGCCCAGCCTGAGGCTTTACCACTGTTCTCTGCCTCATTGTGGGATGAGCACCTGAGTAAAGTCTTCATGTGAGCTCAGAACACGAGAGAACTGCAGGGGTGTAGAAAATACTAGTTGGTCTAAATACCATTTCCTATTCTCTCACATAATAGTTCTGTGAGTTTTAGACCAGAAAATGAATTCTAATCCCAATTTCCATTCATGCTTGATGGCAGTATGTGACCAGGTAGCCAATGGGAGGTGAGCAGAAGTAATGTAACCAATTTTCGGTTGTGCTTTTCCTTCACCTCTTCTCCTCTGGATGAAATGCTGCTGAGTCTGGGAGCCCTGCATGAGAATGAAGTCACCTCTCTATGGCTGGGAGCAGTGATTTGAAAGAGCACAGGTGTCTGATGCCTTGAAGACACCAGTCAAGTTCTAGTAACCTCTCATATATTACTTTCTAGGGCTACCAAAATTGTAAATTGAAATTCTTAAAAATTTTTGTAAATACCCTTCTTGAAAAATAATGAACATTCCATCCTCAAGATATGTATGAGAGAGATATTATTTCAAAGAAGTGACACCTAGTACGGAGGTGCCAACAAATCAAATAAATGAAATGTAATAACAAGTTGATCTAATCACAGTGAGAGAGAAAAAGTCCTAGGAGAAAATACTAAGAAGAGGCTATAAGAAAAGTGGATTCTCTTCATTTGACGTCACATTTCATTTCCAGCTTCTCTACCCTCCGCTGCATCCTGGGAGGACACATCTCTTTGCCTCACCACTGGGCTCCCTTTCCCTCTAGCTGTTGGTTGTTCTCAGGAAAGGCTGACACTGACAGCTGATTGGAGGGCAGGAGGAGGGTGATTGAGGTTTAACTCCCTGCCTCTCTGCTGTCAGGCTGTGAGTTTGTCATGGTGGTGTTACTCTACCCAAGGAGATAGCCCATGTCTGTGGGCTTTTTTTTTGGTCATAGTGACGACCACTGGTACAGCCACAGCCCTCCCTGTGTTCTGGCAACTTATCATTCCCTTTATACTTCAGGATGCACAATGGCAATAGCTCCCTATTATGACTTCAGGGGCCTCTGTATCCTCTATTGATTTCCCTTAGTCTTGCTCATCATATATACACAGTCTTTTTATTAAACTCTTTTCAATTGCCCTCTTTGTTTGTGCCCTGTGTCTTTGGCTGGGACAGGAAGATACACGCATATAATAAACAACTGAACAAACAAACTGGTAGAACAGCAAGGTAATGTGTGAAACCTGAGGTTATTAACAACAATTCATGTTTGAAAGCAATGTCTGTGAAGCAGAAAGGACCTGGGTATCTCACAGTGTAAGTTACCAGCACCCAATGCTTCCCTGATGAAGATTCATGTCTCTCGACTCTCCTTCATGGGTGCCGATGGCTCCTTGCACGCTGCACCCCAAGATGCACTAGTGACCATGTTGACTAAGAGGGAGAAAACAAAGATAGTTCTTAGCCTACTCTTACCTGAGCACGATCTTCTAGTTGAAGGTGGAGAGTAGAAGTAAAGGAGCTTTCCAGAGAATGCTGAACGCCAGAGAATGCTCTCCTACCCCTGGATAGGAGGTGTCTGCAGGAGCAAGAGTGGACCCTGATGACCAAGCTAGGCTTATCAATATGCTGGGCAGCCCCTGTGACTTCCTGCATAAGGGGCCTTGGCAAGTGAGATTCTGGAGATGTGAGACAAGTGCCTCACGAGATGCTTCTCACTTGCCCTAAGTTCAATGACTTATCTCTTCTGCTCTCCATCTTACCTCATCTGGTCCCCCTCCTGTGAGGAATGGCTGAACTGGAGCCTGTCACTGCCCACTGTGGGCGTGTGCAGAAAGCCCACCCAACAAGCAGTGTGAGCTTTCATAGCTTAAGAAGAGTTTGCTTGGCATTCAGGGCTTTCATGGCCTGGCTCAACTGATCTATTTAATTTACTCCCAGGAGTATTGTATGCACATTAGTTTATTTCAGAGGACACAAGAGTATATATATAAAAATGTAAAACTCTCCTAATCTCAATCACCAATAGCAACTGATGTTTACATTTCCCATTTTAACTCATTTAGAAGTTATTTTATAGCTCTTTGTAATGAAACCTCCTTTTATTTGTGACTTATCGATATAAACACTTGTGAATATTGTGTTCTCTTTTAACAGATAAAGAATTTAGCACACCACAGGCACTACTTGTTACCTCTCTCTCTCTTCTCAGGACATTTGTTAGCTAGATTATTTTCACATGATGTGGGGACATATACTGTTTTCAGCTTTAGCTCCTATGACTTCCTTTCATTCACTCATTTTTGTGTTTTCCCAACTCTGCTAGTACTGTGTGCCCATACTGTGCCAGGTGGTGATCCAGGCAGAGAAGATGCTGTGGACAAATGCTACCAGAGGACCTTTCCCAGGCCCAATTTCCTGGACTGTGCTTATATAAGGATATCATTTTCCCTAAACCTAGACAATCCAATGAGATTAGAGGTAGGCCAACTCATTTATTCAAGCTTTTAACCTGTAGAATGCCCCCAACCACAGCACTAAGCATGAATCTAAAGGGCCTATAGTCTGAGAGAAACATAGGGAATCTTCCTTTTCTATCCAATCAGGTAGAACAATTTCTGAATGACTATTTATGGTTTTGGACATGGATTCTTTTTTTTTTTTTAACTTACTAAATACTAGGGGGGGTCCCTTGGCTGGGTCTGCCCCTTCTTACAGTCCTGGAGCCCTTAGAGGTGGGAGCCGACCCGGCGATTAGGGGAAGATGCCGCCCTCATCTCTGCTGCTGCCATTGCTGGCAATGCAAGCCTCGGCCGGCCCTGGTTACTTGAGCCTCGGGCAGCCCTGGATGGCTGGGCAGCACCATCATAGGCTTGCCTGCACTTCGGGCTGGCCCGGGGCCACTGGGGAGCTGAGGGAACTGGGGGACTCTGAAGGCAGGCGTGCATATAGGCCGGTCCCTCTTGGTGGTGGGCAGGCCTTGCTGTGTGCCTGCCACCCTGGTGGGGCTCAGGGGATTGGGCACTGCCATCTTGTGGCTGTGAGTGCCTCCATCTTTGAGGGTATGGCAGTCAATTAGCATATTCCCTCCTATTGGCAGTGGGCACTGCCATCTTTGAGGGTGTGGCAGTCAATTAGCCTATTCCCTCCTTATTGGCAGTGGGCACCGCCATCTTTGGGGGGAACAGCCAATTAGCATATTCCCTCTTTATTAGATAGGATTACCTCAGAAGTGAATAATATATTAGAGGCTTCACATGTATTAACTGCTGATGTTTATGAAATATTTAGTCATATTTGGCACCTGGCTGAGTCCTTTTCATCTGTTTTATAATTTATTCCCCACTATGGTGCTATGAGCAGATGATTTTACCCCATTTTACAATGAAAAACTGAGACTTGGAGAAGAGAGCAGATCTGCAGAACCTAGACTTCAGACATGAATTTGTCTGATTCGGACAAAGATTCTCTCTGTTGCTATGAAGATTGTAAAGAAAAAGCATTCAATAAAGAAATTCAGATCACATGAGAAATTTATTGGTAATGTCAAGAACGATGGAGAGGTATAATGTTTGGACTAATGTTTTTTCTAAGAAAAACTAGAATAGGCAGATTAAAAACAACCTATTTGAAGTGATTGGGGAATCACTGAAGCATTTTGGAGCTGAGGCTGAGAGAAGACTAGATACTTTCCAAGCCTGGCAGGGCAGCAGTGAGTCTCAAAGTTAATACAGACTGATCAGGACAGAGGTTTTCAACACTACCCCGGCCTGCTTCCCGACATGTCCAGGGTTTCCCCAGGAAGGCTTTCTTCATGTTCATCCACCTCAGGAGTGTCCTGCAGAGCCGGCTGGAGAAGCAGCCTCAGGGTGTGTCGCCGCTTCCACCATTGCTGCCTGAAGGAACCAACGAAGAAGTAAATGATGGGGTTGGCACAGCTGTTGACACAGGACAGGGGTAATACAAACTGGTAAAGATGAGAAAGGTCATAAAAATATTTTTCAAACCAGAATAAGAGGAACCAGAGGATGCCGAAGGGCAGGCCACAGAAGAGGAAGACCAGCACTGTGAGCAAGACCGTCACATAGAGCCTGGTGGGTGGCAACCGGTGGGGGCCACACAACAGTCTGGTCATCAGGGCCAGGCTGGACCCAGAGAGAAGCACAAATAACAAAATCAGCCATGCCACAGTGATGAAATCCAACACTGGACACCAAAAATCATCCATATCGCTATTCAGGAGGCCACAGTACTTCCCTTCCAGCAAGCTCAGCAGCACGGACAGGGACCAGAGCAGGGCACACATGATGGTAGATAGGTGTCTGGGGCGTCGGCAGCGGTACCAGATGGGCCACAGGACAGACATGCAACGCTCGGTGCTGATGGTGCTGAGAAAGCTCAGGCCTGAGATGTAGGCAAAGACTGACAAAGGCAAGAGAAATCTGCTAATTTCTCTATCGACAAAATAGAAGTCGAAAAGTAAAACTAGACTATGTATAAATCGGTAGCAGAGGAAGAGAAAGTCGGCTCCCGCCAAGTTGAGGACATAGACAGAGAGGGCGTTCCTGCGAATGCGGAAGCCTAAGAGCCACAGCACCACCGCGTTCCCTGCCAGCCCCACCAGGGCCACGATGACTGTCAGTAATTGCAGGATTATTTTCTCTGTGTAATGTTGATGAATGGCCTGATCACTTCCATTGGTTGGTGTGAGGTTGGTCTCCGAGGCTGTGACAGTCATATCCATGCTCAGAAACGCTGCAGTTGTCGGCCTGGAAACAAAACAAGACTTGAGCACCTGCTCTGTGACCACTGACCCTCATGGCCACCCTGTCTGTGGCGAATGGAGGCTTCCAGAGGTTAAGATTCTTCCTGAAACACACAGTCTTGGAGTCCTGATCCTGAATTTAAACCCAGTTCTCTCTGAAACTTAGAATCTGGGCTCTTTCTACTACAACACGGACCCTCTATGTCCAACCTCTCCACTCACCATCCAGCCCATGACATGTGCCCTGGAGGCAGGAGGAGAAGAGTCTGCACAGGTCCTGTGGATGACAACAGGGTTCTGAGTTCCCCAGTAATTGTGCTCTGGGAGAGTGGCTTTGTTTGACAGCAGGCTGTCAGAAGCCCCAGGGCAATCTCAGTGACTGTGAGTGGTCTACTCACCAGGGAGAAAGGAGGTTATGACTTAGGCTTATGAAGGGAATGAGATGCCTTGTTAGGACAGTGGGAGGCCACCCAAAGCTGTTGCATTAGAAATGTCCCAGTGTGTCATCTTTATGAGGATAGATAGTGATTACTCTTTCCCAATGTTGTGTCCCCAGAAACCTAAATCTGTGTGGGAACACAATGGTGTTGTCAATAAAATTTTAATCCACAAATGAATGAGTGAATGAATGGATGACTGAGGAGCAGTAAAGAAAATTTGGATTTAATATAATATAATAATTTTTAAATGAAGAATATTAAATGTAAAACAGAAGTCAGCACTTTTAACTCCACCACCAAAAAAACATATGTAACAAAAAGAAAATTCATTTTGCAATTATTCATTCTATGAAAAGCTCTTGTGTGTTCCAAATAATTTTTTTATGCCTGCAGACACCTCCTATCCAGGTGGGAGATGATTCAGGACTGAATTAAAATTCTCTGCATTTTATAGGTGAAAGAAGCCATTTTGGGAAGGAGAGAGAGAGAGGTGGCCAAGGGTGTGAATAGAGGTAGTTGGGACAGAAATACAGAGGGACAGTATTAACTGGTTTTCCTATGATACGTGTAATAGGAAAGCCACTCATTGTCCCTACATGTGATTTGGAGTAGAGATTTCCTTGCAGATCAAAGCATTTGTGTAAGAGAATTCTCATGGTGGTGGTGGAGTTAAGAAGTGCTTAGTTCTATTTTACAAAGGGCTGTGGATTAAAAGAGAGAAACTCTTGCAGCATTTAGTTGAGAAACACAAACCAACTCACACATAGGTGAAGAGTAGCAGCTGATGAGTGCTTACAAGGTATTACCTATTTTAATCCTCTTAATAGCCTAGGAGGCCAGTACTATGCTTACTCCCATCTGGCATAATAGAAAAGACAAGCAGGAGGAGGTTGAATGACATGCTCCAGTTCTCACATGCACAAGTGGAAGAGCCTGGATCTGATTGCAGAGGTCTGTGTCAGAGTCTTTACCCTTCCCCTGCCCTGCAGCCCCACTACCAGGGTGGTGTGTCTGGCACACATAGGGTTGGGGTGGGGCAGGAAGCAAGTAACTCTCAGGGACACATCTAACATGGGAACTCATTTGTGTGTTTTATTAAACTAGAATAGGCAAATTTCACAAATAACAAAGAAGTGGGTGGAATCCAGCTGAGAACAGACCAGAGATTCCAAGAGCTGCTTCTTGCCTCTGGACAAACCCAATCAGTCAATTCTTGCCAGGTTTAGCCAGCACAGGCTCACCCCGTAGAATTGAACCCGCTGTCCCTCATTCTCTGGGCGCCGCTGCTCTAACTACTGAGTCAAACCTCCTAGGGCTTGTCTCCCTTTTTAAACTCAAAACTCAATAATGATGACTAGATCTGTCTGGGCTTTGTCTTTTTTTTCTTCGTTGTTATTGTTCACTATTATATCCTCAGCATTGAGCACATGTCCCTCGGAGACCATCTGTTATAATATCATCCTTTAACACAGGAAGAGCTGAGGCTGAGAGAGCCAAAGGATTTCCCTGAGATCACAGGGTGAACAGTAGGTCCAATGCCAGCCCTGGTCTCCTGGGGCCCAGCCTGAGGCTTTACCACTGTTCTCTGCCTCATTGTGGTTTGAGCACCTGAGTAAAGTCTTCATGTGAACTCAGAACACGAGAGAACGCAGGGGTGCACAGAATGCTAGTTAGTCTAAATACCCATTTCCTTCTCTCTCACATAATAGTTCTGTGAGTTTTTTTTTTTTTACATGAAAATGAATTCTAATCCCCGTTTCCATTTCTGTTTGATGGCAGCATGTGACCAGGTGGTAGCCAATGGGAGGTGAGCACAAGTGATGTAATCAATTTTAGGTTGTGCTTTTCCTTCTGCTCTTCTCCTCTGGATGGAATGCTGATGAGTCTGGGAGCCCTGCATGAGAATGAAGTCACCTCTCTAGGGATGGGGAGCAGTGATTTGAAAGAGCACAGTTGTCTGATGACTTGAAATTACTAGTCAAGTTCTAATAGCCTCTCATACATTACTTTCTAGGGCTACCAAAATCATCCATTTAAATTGTTAACAATAGTTGTATACAACCACCTTTTAAAATTACATACAAGCCATTCTCAAGGCATTTATTATTAGAGGTATTATTTCAAAGAAGTGACATCTAGTATGGGGGTGCCAACAGATCAAATAAATGAGATGTAATAACTAGTTGATATAATCACAGTGAGAGTGGAAAAAGTCCCAGGAAAAGAAACTTAGAAGAGACTAAAAGAAAAATGGATTCCCTTCATTTGACGTCAAATTTCATTTCCAGCCTCTCTACCCTCCGCTGCATCCTGAGAGAACAAATCTCTTTGCATCACCACTGGGCTCCCTTTCCCTCTGGCTCCTGGTTGCTCTCAGGAAAGGTGACACTGACAGCTGATTGGAGGACAGGAGGAGGGTGATTGAGATTTTAACTCCCTGCCTCTCTGCTATCAGGCTGTGAGTTTGCCATGGTGGTGTTACTCTACCTAAGGGGAGAGCAGTGGTAAAGCCTGGCTGTGGGCCTTTTTTTTTTTTCTTTCTGTCACAGTGAGGACCATGGCTATAGTCACAGCCCTCCCTGTGTTCTGGCAACTTATCTTTCCCTTTATACTTCAAGATGTGTAAGGGCAATAGCTCCCTATTATGACTAATCTTTAGGTGTCTCATTCTGTTCACCCTTTCTACAGTCTTTTATTAAACTCCCTTCAATTGCTCTATTTATTTGTGCCTTGCGTTTATGGCTGGGACAGCGAAGATACCTACATATAACAAACAAACACATAGAATAGCAAGGTAATGTGTGAAATCTGAGGTAAATAACAACAATTCATGTTTAAAAACAATGTCTGTGAAGGAGAAAGTACTTGGGTCCTTCACAGCCTAAGCTACCAGCACCTTAATCTTCCCCTAAAGAGTTTCATGCCTCTGGACTCTCCTTCATGGGTTCCCATGGCTCCTTGCATGCTCCATCCCAAGATGCAGTCATGACCATGTGGACTGAGAGGGAGAAAACAAAATTGCCTTTGAAAGAAGATAGTTCTGAGCCAACTCTTACCTGAGCACCATCTTCTATTTGAAAGTGGCGAGTAGAAAAAGAGGAACTTTTCAGGGAGTGCTGAACACCAGAGGACGCTCTCCTACCCCTGGATAGGAGGTATCTGCAGGACCAGGAGTGGAACCTGATGACCATGAGAGGCTTATCAAGATGCTGAGCAGCCCCTGTGACTTCCTGTCCAAGGGGCCCTGGCAAATGAAATTTTGGAGATGTGAGACAAGGATCTCAGGAGTTGTTTCTCACTTGCCCTGAGTCCAATGACTTATTTCTTCTTCTCTCCATTTTCCCCATGTGATCTGTATCCTGTGAAGAATGTTTAAATTGGATCATGTCACTGCCTGTAGTGAGCCTGTGCAGGAAGCCCACCCAACAGGCAATGTGAGCTTCCATAGCTAAAGAAGAGTTTGCTTGGCATTCAGGGCCCTGCATGGCCTCGCTGATCTGATCTGTTTCCACTTACTTCCAGAAGTAATCTTATCTAATAAAGAGGTACTATGCAAATTGACCATCATTGCAACACACAAGATGGCTGCCCCCATATGGTCAAAGATGGCCACCACCATGTGAACACAAGATGGCTGCCACAAGATGGCCAGCAGAGGAGGGTGATCAGGCCAGCAGGAGAGGGCAGATGGGAGTGACCAGGCCTGAAAGGAAGGGCAATTGGTGGTGGTGGTGGGGGGGTTCAGGCCTGCAGGTGAGGGTAGTTAGAGGGTAATTAGAGGGCCGGCAGAGGAAGATAGCAGGGGGTGATCAGGCCTACAGGGGAGGAAAGTTCTGCAGGGGAGGGCAGTTGGCAGGGACCAGGCCTGTAGGGAGGACAGGTAAGGTGACCGGGAAGGCAGGGGAGGGAAGTTAGGGAAACTATGCCTGCTGTGAAGAGCAGTTCGGGTTGACCGGGCTGGCAGGGGCGGGCAGTAAGGGGTAACTGAGTTGGCAGAGGAGGGCAGTCCAGTGCGACCAGGCCTGCAGGGGAGGACAGTTGAGGGGGACCCAGGCCTGCAGGGGAGGGCAGATGGGGGGACCAGGCCTGTAGGGAGAGCAGTTAGGGGTGACCAGGCCAGCAGGGGAGGGCAGTTAGGGGCAACCAGGCCTGCAGGGGAGGGCAATTTGGGGTGACCAGGTTGGCAGGGGAGGCCAGTTGCGAGGGGTCAGGCCTGCAGGGGAGGGCTGTTGTGGGCAACAAGGCCGGCAGGGGAGGGGTAGTTAGGGGTGAGCAGGCTGGCAGGGGAGGCCAGTTGGGGGGGACCAGGCCTGCAGGCAAGAGCAATTGGGGGAGGTCAGCCTGCAGGTGAGGGAAGTTGGGAGGAACCAGGCCTGCAGGCAAGGGATGTTGCGGGTGGCCAGGTCGGCAGGCAAGGGCAGTTAGGGGTGACCAGGCTGGCAGGGGAGAGCAGTTAGGGGCAATTGGGTTGGCAGGGGAGCAGTTAGGCATATATAAGGCTGGCATGGGAGTGGTTAGGGGGCAATCAGGCAGGCAGGCAGGTGAGCGGTTGGGAGCCAGCAGTCCTGAATTGTAAGAGGGATGTCTGACTGTCCATTTAGGCCCGATCCCACCAGGCAGTCGGACATTCCTCGAGGGGTCCCAGATTGGAGAGGGTGCAGGCTGGGCTGAGGGATACCCCCCTTCCCCATGCACAAATTTCCTGAACCAGGCCTCTAGTATATGCATAATAGTTTATTTCAAAGGACACCATAGTGTGTAAAATAAAATGTAAAGTCCTTCCTAATCTCATTTCTCTCCAGTAAGCAATGTTTACAGTTTGCATTATAACTCTTTTACAAGTTATTTTATAGCTTTTAATTATAAAACTACATTTCTATTTTTGATTTATCAACATCAACAACTGTGTATATTGTGTTCCTTTTTAAAAGATAAGAAGGAATTTAGTGGACAAAAATGGCATGGGAGTAAGTGGAAGCTACACTGACATGCTCCCAGGACCAAACTGGAATTACAACTAAAATAAAAAACAATACCCTGAATAATCAAGTGAAGACTAGATGGAGGGACCCCTGATAACCAAGGATGGAAAATGGACACTGCATAGGGACTGGTAGAAAGGGTGGAGACAGGAGAGGGAGGGCCAGGATCCCATAGACAGAAGCTGAAGTTCTGGAAAGATATCTCAACTGTGGGGTGTTGCTAGTGAGAACTCCTCCCCAAGCTGGGTCCCCAGCAGAGAGGACCAGTACTGAGAAAGGTGCCCATGTGACATCTGGCTGTGTAAAGCAGCAGGGTTGCTGTCTGTCAGGGAGAGATGGCTGGAAATGCAGGCACCCTGTTACAGGGCCAATGCACAAAATGTTGTTTGTAGCCATTCACCTTGTGCTCTTGCAGAGGGAAAACAGATTGTACTGGAGCTGTGTGAACAGAATCCAGGATTAGGGGTTTTGGGTTTAGAGCTTGGAAGGCAGGCACCCTGGTTTCCTGTGGTGGCTCATTCCTTCACACTGCAGAGGTCATCTCTCTCAGGTAGACCTTTGTTATCCAGGTAGTTATTTCCTGGCTGGGAAGACAGTTGTGCCACCCTACTGGAAAACTCATGCCATGGAGTAGCGTTTCTGAGGCCCATTAAGAGACTGAGAATAGCAATTCGCCTCCAGGTAGAAGCACTGAAGGAAAATGACTCACCATACTGTGGCAATTGCCTGAAGGATACTAAAGACTTTATCCAATCAGTGTGCAGGCAGAGGCAGGTCTCTGGAGGCTTTGAGTCTTTGCCTGATCTAATTAGTCAGAAACAGGGTTTGGCACTGTCCTGCACTAGCTATTGGGAGGCATAGCAGATTTACCTAATAGATAGTCACAAATCCAAATAGCAATTTGGCAGCCAAAATGGGAAAACAAAAAACCATCTCCCAAATGAAAGAACAAGAGAACTCTCCAGAAGAAAAGATAAATGAAATGGAGATAAGAAATTTATCTGATATAGAGTTCACAATAATGATGGTAAAGATGCTCAACAGCATGAAAAAAAATATAGTAACTATGAAAAAAGAACAGTCAGAAATAAAGAACATAGCACAAGTAAAGAGATGCTAATTAAAATGACAATGATGTATCGCCTCATATCTGTAAGAATGTCCACTATCAACAAAGCAACAAATGTCAACCTCTGTCAAGGATGTGGAGAAAAGGGAACTCTTGTCCATGGCTAGTGGGAATGCATACTGGTGCAGCCATTATGGAAAACAGTATGGAGTTTCCTCAAAAAATGAAATATGGAATTGCCATTTGACCCAGTGATCCCACTTTTAGGAATATATTCTAAGAAACCCAAAACACCAATCAGAAAGAATGTATGCATCCCTATGATCATAGCAGCACAATTTACAATAGCTAATATCTGGAAATAGCCTGAGTGTCCATCAGTAGATGAGTGGATAAAAAAGCTGTGGTACATTTATACCATGGTATACTATGCAGCAGTAAAATAGAAGAATCTCTTACCCTTTGAGACAGCATGGAGGGACCTGTAGAGTATCATGCTACATGAAATAAGTCAGTCAGAGAAAGACATATATCACATGATTCCACTCAAAATGTGGACTCTAAGTAACAAAATAAACTGATGACGGAGTGGTTCCAGAGACAGAATGCAGAATGCAGTGGAATAGAGTGCAGAATCTGTGAGGGAAGTAGGGGGGAAGGTGGGTGGGTGGGAGTTAATCAATGAAAGACCTTGTATGCCTAACCCATGGACACAGACAATAGGGTGGTGAAGGCCTGAAGGGGAGGGGATGCAAGGGCGGCTGGATGGGGTCAAATGGGGAAAAAAGGGAACATTTGTAATACATTCAACAATAAAACTAAAAAAAAAAAGTATCCATATGGGTGCATCAATTTCAATAAATGTGCCACATTAATGGAAGATGTTAGTAATAAGATAGACTGTGTGGGGAATTAGGAATGGGGGTGGGGGGGTTATAGAAATCATCTGTACTTTTTGTACTATTTTTCTTAAAAAGGGCTCTAAAATATAAAATCTATTAAAATGAATAAGCAAACCAGCAACTGAATAAATATTTACAATACACATAACTAACCAAAGCCCTGTTCTGTATATATCAAAACTCCTACAAATAAAGAATGAAAAAGGGCAACACTTAATAAAAATGGGCAAAAGTGAAAAAGACACTTCAAGAAATACAAATAACCAATAAGCTCATGAAAGGAGGCTCATGCTTGCAAAGGTTGAAAAATGATGAAAACAATGTACTTAAAGAGGGTGACTCAAATCTGGCAATGGGGATTTAGCAGAGACTTGACTTGAAAATCACCATACTTTCTTTCATTAGTTCACTTATTCAATCAACATTTATTATGCTAAGGAGCCAGTCTAAGGCCTGTCAAAATCATCAAAGACTGCTCACTGGGGCTCAATTGAACTTTTAATTCGTTTAATTTATAGAGAATTGTAGGAGAATGACCACAAAAACTTGTCAAAAATGTAATATTCATGTAGCTTCTATCAAGTGCAGTGATGAAAGAAATTTGGACTTTTCCTGCACTTCATTCATCTTCTGCTGTAGGTAGGATTCTTCAAATGTGACAGTAGTCCAGGACCTCAGAGATGGCAAAGCTCCCATGGGGGTGGGGTGAAGGCCCTGGGTGCTGGAGTCCTGGGACCTTGCACTCTGTGTTTGTCTAACAGGCACTGTCTCACTTCAACCTCAGGAGCTGGATTATTATGTTAATTGTTTTAATTCAGGCGCCCAGAGGGCAAACACCATAAGAAAACCAATCAAATGAGAGGGACAAGGCTGGCTTTCAAAGTCACACCTGTCTGAACAAAGCAAGACTCTGACTCAGGACACCAGACTTCCTGACATGAACAGGGTTTCCCCAGGAAGGCTTTCTCCAGGTTCATCCACCTCAGGAGTGTCCTGCAGAGCCCTCTGGAGAATCAGCCTCAGGGCGTGTCTCTGCTTCCACCATCGCTGCCTGAAGGAGCCAACAAAGAAGTAAATGATGGGGTTGGCACAGCTGTTGACACAGGACAGGAGAATTGCCACCAAGAAATGAGGAACGAAGGCATCGAAATCTTTTTGAAACCAGAATAAGAGGAACCAGTGGATGCCGAAGGGCAGGCCGCAGAGGAGGAAGACCAGCACTGTGAGCACGATGGTCATGTAGAGCCTGGTTAGCGGCACCCGGTTGGAGCCACACAACATTCTGATCATCAGGGCCAGGCTGGACCCAGAGAGAAGCACAAATAACAAAATCAGCCACGCCACAGTGATGAAATCCAACACTGGACACCAAACATGATGCATATTCCTCACCAGGAGGCCACAGTAGTTCCCTTCCAGGATGCTCAGCAGCAGGGACAGGGCCCAGAGCAGGGCACACATGACAGCGGACATGTGTCTGGGGCGTCGGCAGCGGTACCAGATGGGCCACAGGACAGACATGCAACGCTCGGTGCTGATGGTGCTGAGAAAGCTCAGGCCTGAGATGTAGGCAAAGACGGACACAGTCGTGAAAAAGTAGGGGATGAATATGGAGATGAGGGAGAAGTCCCTGATGAGTCTCTCCAGGGCATCTATAATGTAACAGCAGAGTAAGAGGAAGTCGGCCCCTGCCAGGTTGAGGATGTAGACGGAGAAGGCGTTCCTGCGCATGCGGAAGCCCAGGAGCCAGAGCACCACCGAGTTCTCTGCCAGCCCCACCAGGGCCACGGTGACTATCAGTAATTCCAGGATTAGGAACTCCTTTTTGGAAGTTTGTTCTCCTCCACTTATTGATGTGAGTTGGCTGCTCCAGGCTGTGACAGATGGATTCATGCTCGGGAGCCCTCCACTGGTGCCCCTGGAACCGAAACAAGACTTGAGCACCTGGTGCCTGATCAGTGAGTGTCATGGCCACCCTGCTATATGGGAATTACTGTCTGTGTTACAGAAATTATGATACCAAAGGCTTCACTGCCTTGCAGTCCGGAAACGGTTTCAAACCCAGTTCTCTCTGACTCTAGAGTCGGGGCTCTCTCTACACAACACGGACTCTCTGCTGACATGGGAACAATTCTGTAGTCCAAATACCTGCACTCATAGTCGGAGACCATGTCATGTCTGCCGAAGGCAGAAGGAGAATAATCTAGATTCTCTTCATTTGACGTCAAATTTCATTTCTTGCTTCTCTACCCTCCTCTGTGTACTGGGAGGACATGTCTATTTCCCTCACCGCTGGCCTCACCTCTGGTTCCTCGTTGCTCTCAGGAAGAAGAGACACTGGCAGTTCGTTGGAGGGCAGGAGGAGGGCAGGTTTCAACTCCCTGGCTCTCTGCTGTCAGGCTGTGAGTTGGCCATGATGGTGTTACTCCACCTAAGGACATAGCCCCTGTCTGGTTGTCTTTCTTATGGTCAAAATGACAACCACTGCTACAGTCACAGCCCTCCCTGTGTTCTGGTAACTTATCTTTCCCTTTACCCTTCAGCAGTAGCTCCCTATTATGACTTATCTTTAGAGGTCTCTCCATCTTTATCAATTTCCCTTAGTCCTGCTCACCCCTTTGTACATATTCCCTTTATTAAACTCTCTTCAATTACTCATTAGTTTGTGCCTTGTGTTTTTTGCTGGGACAAGAAAGATACAAACATGTAACAAACAAACAAATCCATTGAACAGTAAGCTAATGTGTAAAAGCTGAGTTATTAAGAACAATTCAGATTTGAAAACAATGTCTGTGAAGCAGAAAGGACCTGGGTCCCTCACAGCCTAAGCTACCAGCACCCACAGCTTCCCTGAGGGAGCTTCAAGTCTCTGGACTCTCCTTCATGGGTGCCCATGGCTCCTTGCACACTCCACCCCAAGATGCACTGGTGACTATATGGACTAAGAGGGAGAAAACAAAACTGCCTTTGAGAGAAGGTAGTTCTGAGCCAACTCTTACCTGAGCACCAGCTTCTAGTTGAAGGTGGAAAGTAGAAGAAAAGGAGCTTTCCAGGGAGTGCTGAACACCAGAGAATGCTCTCCTACTCTTAGATAGGAGATGTCTGCAGGAACAGGAGTGGAACCTGGTGACCAAGAGAGGCTTATCAAGATCCTGAGCAGCCCCTGTGACTTCCTGCCCAAGGGGCACTGGCAAGTGTGATTCTGAAGATGTGAGACAAGAGCCTCACGAGATGTTTCTCACTTGTCATGAGTCTAATGGCTTATCTCTTCCTCTCCCCATCCTACCCCATTTGGTCCCTCTTCCTGTGAGGAATGGCTGAACTAGAGCCTGTCATTGTCCACTGTGGGCGTGTGCAGGAAGCCCACCCAACAGGCAATGTGAGCTTTTATAGCTAACGAAGAGTTTGCTTGGCATTCAGGGCCTGCATGGCCTTGTTCATCTGATCTGTTTCCATTTACTCCCAGGAGTAATGTATGCACATTAAAATATTTCAGAGGACACCAGAGTATGTAAAATGAAATGTAAAGTCTTTCTTAATCTCATCTCCCAATAGCAACCGATGTTTGCACTCCCCATTTTTAACTCCTTTACAAGTTATTTTATAGCTTTGCATAATAAACTACATTTCTAGTTTTGAGATATTAATATCAACAACTGTGTATTATGTTTCCTTATAAAAGATAAGGAATTTAGCACACCACATGCACTACCAGTAAGCTCTCTCTCTCTCCTCACGACATTTGTTAGCTAGATTATTGTCACATGATGTGGGGGCACCCAGTGTTTTCAGCTTTAGCTCCTATGACTTCCTTTCATGTGCCCATGCCGCAGCCAAACTGAGTTACATGGCATTTCCTTAAAAAGTTAACTATGAAGCATTTGAAACAATGAGAGAAACTTATTCACTCATTTCTGTGTTTACCCAACTCTACTAGTTCTGTGTGCCAGGCAGTGATCCAGGCAGGGAAGATGCAGCAATGAATACACACAGAACTATGTTGGTACATTCCAGATGAGCTGGGTGAGCTCACCCTGGGAAAGAGTGTTGATGGGGAAGAGTTTTGAGACTCAGCATTAGGGCCTCCACCCTCCTGGGAGAAGAGGTTGGCCCAGCCACCACAGTAGTAAGAAGCAGCTACTGAAGGAGGAGTAAAGGAGGAGAGCACAGTATCCTGAGGCTGAACTGAGAAAATGATTGTGAACATGGGAGTGAGCAATAGCTTCAATCCAACTTGAGAGACTGAGTGAGATGAAGACTAAGAATTAAATTTGGGACATGCAGTATAGAGTCATTTCCAATCATGACAGGCATGGTTCCAGGGGATGGTGAGGCTAGAAGATTATAAGAATTGGCTTAGGAGAGAATGGCAGGATAATTCCCCTGGCAAATCCCAGAGAATCAACTGACAATCACGACAGTGAAAGACAGCTCAGAAAAATAGCTGGGAATAAAATTCCTCTACAGATGTTAATAGCTTCTCACGTATTAAAAAATTAGAACATATAATAAAATGCAACCTCAACTACATCTGGAGAAAATAGAAAGGTGTGAGAACTGCACCACTCTAACAGATATTAGAGGCTATTCTAAAGCATTAGTGAAAACAACCATGTTGTGTTAATATACAAACTGGCAGAGAGATTGACAGAACCTGGTAGAAAGTCTCAGGAATTAAAATATGTGCACATGGCGTCAGCTTGTGCTGATGGGGGATATTTAAGAATGGAAGGCCTGGCCCGGCCAGCATGGCTCAGTGGTTAAGCATCGACCTATGAACCAGGAGATCACTGTTTGATTCCAGGTCATGGCACATGCCCAGGTTGCAGGCTTGATCCCCAGTAGGGGATGTGCAGAAGGTAGCCAATCAGTCAGTGATGGCGAACCTATGACATGCGTGTCAGCACTGACACATGTAGCCATTTCTGATGACACGCGGCCGCATGCCTAGGATGAAACATTTGCTGCTCCTGAGGATGAAACATTTGCGACTAGAGTCTTGGAGTTAGTTTTTCCCTCAAAGTGACACACTACCCGAGTTATGCTCAGTTTTTTGGCGAAGTTTGACACACCAAGCTCAAAAGGTTGCCCATCACTGCTGAGTGATTCTCACTCATCATTGATGTTTCTATCTCTCCCTTTCCTCACTGAAAAAAAAAAAAAAAAAAGAATTGAAGGCCTGGAGGTAAACTATTTAATGAATGTTATGGGCAACTGGGAAGCCATTTAGAATAAAACATAGCAGGCATTGTACTTCACATTTTATACTCTTTTACATTTCAAATGAATTTCATATTAAATATGAATAAGAATTAAAAGAGAACATGAGAAAATTCTTTTATAACCTTGGATGGGGGAAGATCTTTCTAACTATGACACAAAACTCAGAAACCATAAGTGAAAATAATGATTTAAAAAAACTATGAAAAAATGAAAATAATTTTCCTGCATGGCCAGCATCAGCAAGTCAAACAACAATCTGGAAAAATATGTATAATGCGGTCGTCGTCCTCGTTGCAGCCTCTCCATCAGAGAGGAAAGATGGCGTCCCACCCAGCCCCAGCTTCATGAATCTATTTCTGCCTCTTGGTCTCTTTCTTTCTTTAATTTCTTAATCCCCAGCTCCTCCACTCAGCAACCGGACTAGTACCTTTCCTGTGATGGAGATGGACGCGGAAAAGAGAGAAATACCACTACATATGGCGCCCAACGTCAGGGGCTGAGTACGGAGGGAAGGAAGCGAGGGGGTCACTCCCACAAGCGTGTGCACGTAGATTTAAAGGAATAAGAAGGAGCAATGCAGCCAATTCGGGTTCCAGAGCATTACGTCCATCACCACAATGGACCCAGAGAAGCTCCTGTGTCCCTTCACTGAAAAGGACTGAGAGTTGCCCCATGACAGCAAAATGGAAAAAGAGGAAAACTGAAAGCTATACAAGGGACTGAGGTGCCAACATGGAGTCATCTGAAGAAGTTAACGACTGAAGCGCAGCAGATTGTGGAAAAGTAAGAAGTTGAAGCTACTTCTTCAACCATGTTCCTGCTCATGCTAGCATCTATTAGCTGCCAGTCTTCTGAAAGTCTTGTGCAGCCAAGTCCAAGGACTCTGAGTAAATATACACCAGCAGCAAAAGAGACTTTCTTTCATTTAGTAGCAAAAAATGTTAACATGTTCATAGTTCTGATGTCTCTCTTATTGTTGTTTTGCATTGGCATTGTTTTGTTATTATTTAATAGCCAGAGTTTTGCTCTTGACATTCAAGTTTTGAAAATGATAACATGTATGTAGTTTAGTTTTGCATTGGCATTGTTTGCAATTGTGTTAATATTAGAGCTTTATTCTTAATGTTTAAATTTTACTTTTATTATAGTAGCTTAAAAATAAAAGAAAGGGTGAGATGTAGAGGGCCACCTGGGAAGACACATGGGCATTTTCCTTAATTATTGTCAGCTGAACTCAGGGTGTAGGCAGAGACACACCCTGGGAACATGCTTCCCCAATGAGGCTGGACATGTTAATCAGTTCTGACTTCATAGCAGCCCAGGTATCGGCAGGGGCGGGACTAGATATGTAAATCTAGGCCTTTAAAATAAACACGCTGCGTGGCTCAGGGTCGTCGTCATTGCAGCCTCTCCATCAGAGAGGAAAGATGGCGTCCCACCCAGCTCCAGCTTCATGAATCTAAAAAAAAAAAAAATATGTATAATGCATACCTTGGACAAAATCCTATATAATGAAAGCCTAATATGCAAATTGTCCCCTTGATGGGAGTATGGCTGCTTGCTATGACGTGTGCTGACCACCAGGGGGTGGCGTGGAACATGGCGGGTATCAGTGACACAATGCTGGCAATGGGCAGCAGTGGAGGTGCTGCTGGCGCAGTGGCAGTGGTAGGGGGCGGGGGGGGGGGGGCGGGGCCGCTGCCCTGTTCCCAGGCGCTGAGGGAGCTGGGGGGTAAGGGGGAGGCCTGTCCTCTGATTGATCATCCTATAGATTGTGACCAGCCGCAGGCAGGCCCTGATTCCCTGATTGGGGCCGGCCCCGGGCTGGGACAAGGAACTGGGGGTGGGTGGTGGCAACCAACCCCCCCTTGGCGCCTGGGGGGGGGCTGCGACCTCTTGCTGGCTACCTGGGGGCAGGGGTGACTGGGACAGAGGTGCCGTGAGAATGTGGGGTGTCTGCCAAACTTGCTCTCACTCACTCCAAATTACAATCTGGAGACATTTCTATGCACCTGCTACCCTCCCCCCGTGACGCCAGGGCTCACACATGGGGGAAGCACCTGTGCTCAGGTTTATGTGTTTGTGTGTGTGGCTGATTTTACTACATAAGCTTGCAGTTATATTTTGAGTGGGTGCTCCTCATCCCTGTGTCAGGGTCTGTTGTCATTCCACTCCATGTGGCCATCACCAGCCAGAGAAAGCCCAGCACATGCAATGAAACCAAGAAAGTGGTTGTATCCTTATGATGTCATTTGATCTCTGGTCTGGCTATGCTGAAGCTAGCTTCTCATGCCCATTCTCTGTCGTTTGAATTAATGACAACCCATTTTTGCTAAAACTAATTCTATTTGGCTCCGTTTTTTGCTTACACAATCACAGACATATCCATATGCTTTAAGCATCTCAGGACATATTGCTCTCTCTTTGCACTGTAAGTGCTTTGAGAATAATGACCATGACTTCGTGTCTCAGTGCCTGGAACAGTATCTGGCCCAATGATCAGCAAATTTCTTTTTAAGTGCACACGTTGAGTGTACAAGCATGAGTGAATTAGTGATTGAATAGATGACATGTGGAGATGTGGGTTGGGTAGTCATTCTGGGCAGAGAACTTTTAGAGCTTATCTGTCAATAGAAGAGCAAGACAAAATGAAGACAAAGACTATTGGGCAGGATAAAGTCCACTTTAAAATTTACCCAGCATGTAAGAAGCACAGCCCTTGTAGGAAATGGACTCATCTGTAGTTACCTTAGATTAGTTTCTCACTTCCTGTAAAATTTGGAAAGCGGAGTATTGAAAGGATGGGGGAGCAAGCCGCTGTGAAAGAGAGGATCACTTTGGGAAAGTGGAAGCAGCATATGCTGGGGTTGGGGTGGGGACAGAAAAGTCACTGGGTTACAGAATCCTTTCTATAAAAACACTTCTGGGGAATGATTTTACAATCTCTTGTGTCTTCTTGGTCAGGCTGGAAGACTATGGTGATGAGAACGAAGGCTGACATCTGGTGGCAGAGCCATAGGGGTCTGGAGCAAATGGATCAAGATTAGCTTGAACTGGCTGGATAAAGGGAAGAACAGTCAGAAAGAGGAGTGAAGGTGGGGTGAGCTGAGGAGGGCAGGAGGTAGGAACTCCCTCATGAGAGCACTGTGCCCCTTCTCACTGAGTTATGGTCGTCTGCAGTCCTTGCATAGGAAATCACATGGCTTCTCAGGCTCTTGGCAACACCAGATAAGGCAGCACGTTGTACAAGAATCTTCCCTATCAGAGGACCAGAAATTCATTTCAGAGTCAAGAGCTCCAGGAAGAACCTCCTACTTCAAGGCAGCTCTGAGCTGACTTTCTACTAGGATAGAGGAGAAGGAAGGTAAAGGCTGGGTAAGTTCTTTTCTTTCCATTTCTTTGCCTTTTAGGTCAAAGTGCTCTTGTTTAAGCAACAGCCAGGTTTCTCAGAAAATCAGGGGATCGTGGAGACAGGAGTTCTAGGGCTTCTATTAGCTGTGTGGTGAGGGAAGCTTGGAGCCATGTTCACCTGACTGGGGCGAGCCAGCCCCTGCCTCTATCTGTTCCTTCCTCTCTATTTGTCCTTTCATTCTGTGTTCTCCTGTCTGTCATCCATTTTGATCTGCTGTCAGGGAACATGAGGTGTAGGTCTGGGGAGATTCTAGAAATAAAAGAAAGCTTGGAAAACCAATATTCTAGTTTTCCTGTTTAGAATGTCTTTTTTCCTCAAAGTATCACATAATTTCATTTAACATATATTTATTGAATGTCTACTTTGTGCCAGGCACTGTTGTAGGCACTGGGGAACAAAGGGTGAATATCACAGACAAAAGTCCCAGTGCCTGTTGAAATTACAGTCTGGAGATATTTCTATGCACCGTTTATAAGCTTGGTTTGAGTGAAAGTCTGGTTGAGATGTCTTGTTTGATATGACGTATTCAACTATCAGCAAACTGCTGTGGAAGGTATCTGCCCACTACACCTTGGTGTCCTGCTCTTTGCTTTAGCTCCCAGCATTGTGCTGAGCCATATAGGTTTCTTTCACTCCATCAGCATCTCTCCAAAGCTCATAGAGATCCAGATTTCAAAGGTGGAGGGGCTCTTCATCACCACATTACAGATGGAAAACCTGAGAGTCAGCAAGGGCACGTGCACTGTCAAGATCACATGCCTGTCAGACACAGAACAGGGAACATAACTCTAGGCTCCTCCCCAGAGTGTGCCATGCCCGCCCCCCCGCCCCCCCGCCAAGTTCTTCCCCCTCACTCTTTCTCCATTGGGTGATTTTGTTGGTGTGGGAACTGCACTGCTAATAATCTCACCTCTTTCTAAAAAGGAAATGTGTTTCCCAGCCCCCGGGTTGGTCAATTCTAATAGACAGTAGCAGCCAAAGTGCTGCTGAGACTGTCCCTAGAGGACACATAACCAAGAAGCCCCTTCTGTCAGTATCAGGGTGCTGGCTCTCTGCCCACACTATTCTCCAGTGGGAGGGAGGGGTTCTCTCTGTGCCTCTGTCTGTGTCTCTATCTACCCACCCCTGACTCTGTCTGATTTGTGCTGTCTTTGTCTCCACTCTGTTTATCTCTGCACGGCACTATTTCTGCCTTCCTCTTTGTATCCTTGGTTTTATTTATCACCCCTTTCTCTCTATTCCCTACTCCTAGGCCTTCACCTCACCTACAACAGTTTGAGGGGATTATCTCAAGAAAAGGCTCGTGAAGACCTTTTTTAACAGCTCAGTCTAGGGGGCTTACAGGTGTCTGGGGAGCATGGGAGAAGCAGGAGGGGCAGGCAGGGCTTTTAAGGACTCTGGAGAGTTTCTGCTGGAGCCAGAGCTGAGGCCTGGTGTCCGGCACTTTCCCGAAATTGCTGTCAGCTCCAGGTGCACATTCAGGCAGATAGATTCAAGTTAACACACTACGCAGCCCCTCCCATGCCAGATCCTAGGAGGGATACTGAGCATGCAGGAGTGAAGGGTGTGGGCATCTGGTTCTTTGATAACAACAGTATAGGGGAGAGTAGCCCTGCTCTCTTGTGTGACTTTGGAGGAAGAAATCCTTGGAGTTGAGCCAGGGACACCTGTGAGAACCAGGGTTCTATGAGCAATGCATGTTAGTAAGTCTCATGTGTACAAATACTTCTATATACTTTGTGAAGTTGTGTACAAGGACATTCTGGTGCATATTTGCATCTTTTGTGTTCTAAGGGATGTTCAGGAATAGATAGATGGTCCCTGATCGTGGACCCAGCCACTCTGGACTATCTGACCACTCTGACCCTATAATGAGGACCCCTTTTGATAACTTTCCCAAGGTCTGGAGCCTGGATTTTGCTGACTGAGCTCATTGTCTTCTGTGGTCAGGTGGCAAATAGAGTGGGCTTGTCCATCTCCATCCTCTCCTGAGAGCATTCCCCTTCCCTGTATTATATTCTCCATTTAACCATGAACTCTTGGATGGAATCTGTTCTCATGGTGCATCATGTCATCCCTGCTACCTTCTCCATCACTCGACCTGAGCATCCTGCTGTGTACCAGCAACAAGTGGCGCTTCTCTGTCATCTTCCTGCTCTGGTAACGGTGTGACTCACCCCCAGTACTCACTGGCAGCTGTGTGTTTATCCTTGCCGGTGGCTCTCCGAAATCTGCACATCTCCTTTGCTTCTGGGCAGAAAGCCAGAGCTTTCTGTGTGTGTATATTTTTAATGTGTCTCTCTGTGTGTGCATGCGTGCGTGCGTGTGTGTGTGTGTGTGTGTGTCCATCCTCAGCCTGATTATTGGGGTTCAGCACAGCTCCCAGCGGTAGCCACCTGGCCAGTTCTCTATGGTCATCTTGCTCTATCCTCATTTTACCCCTCTGTGGCTCGCCCCTCAGCATGGTTAGGCTCCTCATATGATGGAGGGATATTTATTCTAGTGAGAGCTGGATCTTTTGTCTTGGGACCTTTGTCCTGTGTGAACAGCAATCCCCCGCACCACCCACCCCCGCCTTCATACTTCCTCAATGGTTCTCTTCAGCCATGAATGCAATCTGTTGAGATCCAACTATAGACTATTTGTGAGATATCAATTTAAAACATAAGGACACAAAGAGATTAAAATAGAAAAAAGATTCATCAGGTACACACTAACCAAAAGAGAGATGAAATAGTTATATTAAGTGATTATAAGATGAATACAGAAGTTTTTTATTACCATATTATAAAATGTTAATTACATTATATATGTTAGTAGAAAATATTTAAAACATAATTTAAGAATAAATTCATTTATAATATAAAAATGTAATTAGGAATAAATCTATGAAAAATATGTAGAACCCTATGTGTAGAAACTTTACAAAATTAAAAAAACATATATTTTTATTGAATTCAGAGAGGAAAGGATAGGGAGTGAGAGAAACATCAATGGTGAGAGAGAATCACTGATTGGCTGCCTCCTGCATGTACCCCATTGGCGATCAAGCCCACAATCCAGGCATGTGCCCTTGACGGAATCGAACCTGGGACCCTTCAGTCCTCAGGCCAATGCTCTACCCACTGCACAAAACAAGCCAGGGCTACAATTTTTTGAGTGACATTAAAGACAGCTAAGTGAGTGAAGAGACAGCACATGTTCATAAATAAGAATGTTTAACATTGAGAAGATATGAATTCTTTTAAATTTCTCCATTGTATATTCAATGCAACTCCAATAACAATAGAATTATTTAAATCTTTAATAAGCTGATATATGAATTTTAAAAGAAACATAAAAATAGATGATATTCTTTTGAAGAAGAAGCATACGGAGAAAGGACCTTCACTTTATCATGAACTTGTAGACTATATGGTACAGACTAGGGATAGACAAATAGGTCAGTAGACTAGAAAAAATAGCTCAGAAACAGATTCACCTGAACACCAAATTTTGAAATATGGTAGAACTAGCATGGGAGATAAGAGAGGCAGAAGGAACATTTTATTTTTAAAAAGCCAAGAAAAAATTATTATTGTGGCACCAAAAGCAAATATAATGTCTAGTCAAGGTCAGTCACGCTCTCAGTATGTGATGCTCAGGATTCCAACCCTTAATTTCTATGCAATGTGATATACACTTAGTTATTCATAAAACAGGAATAATATCTGCCTGTAGGTATTCTTAGGGATGCTGAAGTAAGGGGAAGCAAAGGCTTCTGGTCATTGAAGTATCATACACATAGATGAAAAAGGAATACAAAAAAATGTGACATTTCCACCTAGCACCACTAGGTGGCAGTCAATGATTACTGTGGGGGATCATGTAATGCTAGACTAGGGAGAAGGAAGGGAGCCGAAGCCAAGGAAGTTTGGGAAGAGGTCCAATTTAAAGTAGGATAGTGTTGGTTGAGCACCATCACGGAAAGGTTGCTGGTTCAATTTGTTTCGATCGCTCCCTTCTTCTCTCTAAGCATGTCCTCGGGTGGAGATTATATATATAAATATAGGAGGATAGTAAAGGGAACCCATGTTTTTTTTTTCTAGCTGGTTATTCATGAAAGGCCGTGAGGACAGTTTGGGGCAGTGTCTATGACTTTAACCTCTGGAATGGTCATTCCCAGCCTCCAGTCCTGAATCCAACAGGATTGCTAACTAATTTAGCCTAACTAACAGTTAAGTTACTTACCCTCAGTTTCCCCATTTGTGAAATGGTGACATCTGTCTATAGTGTTGTGAGTCACTCAAAGTCACAACTGAGTGCTTAGCACAAGGTAAAAAATCTTATGACTGGCCAGAACCTGCTCATCTTCTTCATCATCATCTTTATTACCCTACTCCTTTCCCAGACTTTCACAAGCCTCTGAAGCTAGGTCTTGAAATCCAGGACCTCAAGGCCAGCAGGGTCTGAAGCTACTCAGCCCACGTCAGCCACTTGAATCTTTGGGGCCGGCAGTGGGCTGCACTTGGCTCTTCTCACTGCTGCTGTGCGGCTGAGAGCCCCAGTTTCACGTCTGTTGCTGTGTCTCTATTAGAGTAGACACCTCGTGGAAACGTAGGCTGTAGACTGGAAAGCCCTGTAAAGTTGTTGAGGATCATTACAACTAGTTGGTATAATTCTTCAGCTCTCACGGACATTTGTTGAGGAGCAGAAGAGCAAGACTCTCTGCCACGTAGGTCACAGCAGACAGCAGCTCCGCTCTGTGTCTTTGTGGCTTCAGGGAGACCCGGTGACCTTCATGTCGCCCTTTTCTCCTGGGTTCCTTAAGATCTGGCTGCTACCTGGTGAGGCTCAGCAGTCTGGTTTTCTCCAGCTTCCTCTGCTAGTGTTAGACCAGGGCAGGGTGGGGAGGGTGTGTGAGTGAACACCATGGTGGCGGGTTGGACAGCCAAGGAGGAGGGCAGAGGTCCAGACCCAGACTGGGTTCAACTTAAACTGCAGCTTTCTGAGGGCTGGCTGGAACCAGGCCTTGTTGTGGTTGCTGGATGGAGGGGACCTGTGGGGCCTGGGAACTGACAGGTCGCTGTACTAAACCAGCTCCTGGGATGGGGCCGGACTTTAGAAAACCAGTGTTGGAGGGTTGGGCTCACGCCCCATTTACGGATTGGAGTGTGGAGTTGTGCCTTGGGACAATGAAGAGGAAGGGCTTACTGGAGCAGAATATGTTCCAGAATGGAAGGATCCGTACAGCATGAAACTTTCTTTTCCTATACCTCCCAAATACCTCCAATCCTGTGTGCACGCAAGCCTTGTGCTCTGTGCTCTTCCCTCTTCTCTGCCTCTTGGAATCCCCTTTATCCTTCAAGCTGTCGTTTGGAATACAACCAGTTATAGGGTACTTTCCTCAGTTGTAACTCCCGTGCTCTGCCCCGTAGGTTTGACACAGCATACGCTGCTCTATCTTGATATTTATGGGTCTGTCCTTCAGGTTGGGAACTCCCTGAGAGCAGAGACCATTCATTCATTGGTTTATTCATCCACTTGTTAAATAAATATTGATTGAGTCCCATTGTCTGGCAGGTTCTGCTTTTGGGCTGGAATTTGTGCAGAGAACCAGGGCTGAAATCCAGGTCCTGACTCCTGGCCCAGTGCTCTTTATAACAGACATCCTACCTCCTGCTCACCTCACCAGAGCCTGACCCCCTGGGCGTACATCAGGGAAGCAAGGCCCAGGTTCCACCTTCTCTAAGAGCCTTGACAAGTGATACCCTGCAGTATTTGTGGGCAGGTACAGGGAGCTGGGAGGCACCTCTCTGCCTCCTCTCTCTTCTTCCTAGATAATATCAGGCACCAATAATAGAGACACACACTTTCCTTTCCTGCCTCTGTCCCCTTCTCCCATGGGGCCACAGGGACCAAGCTCACTGGGCCTAGCTGGAGCCCTGGTCAGCCATTCCTAGCCATGTGACCTTGGGCAAGTCCCACTAGCTCTTCAAGCCTTCGTTTCCTCATTTCTAAAAAGGAGATAGCAAGAGCATCTTCTCCCTGAGGTGTGATGAGAATCTTCTGTGATTCTGCACTTTTGGTAAGTGGTAGTTCCTGTCCTGCCTGCCCCACCCCCACTCCCACCCACAGGCCTGAGGGCTGAAGTCCCCTCCCACCCATGGTAAGTCAGGCTCCAACTCAGCAGACTCGGAGCTAGGAAGCCTGATCTTCCTCCTCTAGTACCAGATCCTAGATAGAGTAATAACAATAATAGTGATGATAGTAATTATAACACCATCTATCTGTGCCAGGCATTGTTAACGCAGCTGTCTGAAAGTAAGAGATATTCGGTGCAGCTGTGGTACAGCCGGTTGCCACAGCATGCGGCCAAATGAAAAAGGTGAGCCTAGGATATGTGAAGTGGGACATAAAAGATGCCCAGCACATCTAGGAACCTTCTTCCCAGGGCACCCAGACACCCTGTGAGCCAGGCCTCTGCTGACTCATCCTCCTATTGGACGCTACCTGCATCAATGTTCTAGAGGAGGAAAGGGGTAGGGTTGGGGGTAGTCGGTGGTCCATGCTCCCTCCTCAGGACACACTGGGCTTCCAGGGAATTCTTCCAAATGTCCGGAGTCCATGTGGCACAATACTCACTGTGCTTTGAAGTAAAAACACAGAGCTCACACATGGTCCTGAAATGAATCATCAGGTTCTCATTTCCTCATGAAAATGTTCTCCAATACATTGGACTCTAACCAACTCCTAAACTGCTTATGACAATTCAAAATGTCATTTTCCATTCTGCCTCTGTTCTGTGGACCAGAGCAGGATAGCCAGAGAAATGGACTGTGAGAATCCAATGGAGGCAGACAGTGGCTGAAGTGTGTCTAATGATGTGAGGGTGTGCCCATCACTGGGGGGTTAGGTGTCTGGCAGAGGGTGCCTTGCGAGTTTCCTTGGGCTCTGATAGTCTGACGCATTGTCATTCTGTCGGTCAACCTTGGAACTCTCTGGAGAGGATGACTCAGAGTCAGCCATTCTGAGCAGGGTAGTCAGAAGACTACAGTCCTGGTTGTTCTAGTTTCTAGGAGGTATTTGGAAAAGTCTTGATGGATGAGGAAATTGATGAGTGATTAACGACTCTCAGAGAAGCTTCTTTCCTCTGTTCCGGCCTCACCCAGGGGCCGTCACAGGGGCCTGGTTTCTTCTGAGCTCACACAAGAAGGGTGTGTGGCCCACCAGGTTGCCATCTTGGGTTTCAGCTGTGGAAAAATTAAAACCTGAAATAAATGGAACCCATTATGTTTACAATTGAATTTCAAAGGGCCGATTCCCTAAAATGCCCTCTTCCAACCAAATAATCTGAGCTCAGAGCTATGAACACTCAGAGCTGTCCTCTGGAGACAAGGAATGTGTACTGTCCCCTGCCCGCCAAGTGTGTTGAGTCAGTCTTGCTGAAGTCGGCCAGCCTGGGACTTCAGCCACCTTCTATATCACACTGGAAAATCTTCTAAGCAGCAACAGTGACAGTAAGGATTTACATTTGTACAAAAGGTTGCAATTGACAAAGTACCACCCTGTTCATTCCCGTTTGATCCTCAGAACCCCCCCCCCTGCCCCCCTCCCCGCAATGTGGGGGAAAGTGGGCAGCATACAAACCAGGAACGTGAAACTCCAAAGACAGACATCTTAAGGACTTGAGAAAAGGTAATTGGTTTCTAAGGAGCAGATGCAGGACTTGAATCTGGGGTTCTTGATTATAAATTATTCAGCTCCAGCTACTGACTGCCCTTCTTGGGGGAGATCATTTGACTTCTTGCATCAGTGCAGCCCTCAGAATAAATAAGCCTTATGAAAGGAGAAGAGTTCGTTTTCACAACTGAAAGCAAAAATGCTTCAGGGGATCATCTTAGGCTACAACCGGTCCCTGCCCACTCTTCTGCATGCCTCCTCTCCTGTGTCACAGCAGAAAATCCTTAGGTGGCTTCAGTGTGGTTAGATCAAAGTTCATGCTTGTTTTCATGAAGGAAGGCAGCCTGCATAGTGGCTGAGAGCACGGTTTCCAGGCTTACCTCCCCTTCAGCTGTGTGGTCTTGGACAAGTTAACTAACTTCCCTGAACCTCAATTTTGCATGGCCCATCTCATGGGGATGTGATACTGACTAAATGAGCTAAAGTACTGGAGAGCTTCGCAGTGTTCGGCATGTAATAGGTTCTCATTAAGTACAGCCTGAACATCTATAATGATAAAAGTGTAATATGCTAATTAGACCAGACGGCCTTCTGGACGACCTTCTGGACGAAGCCGTGGCAGCGCAGGCTGAGCCCCTTGCACGAATTTCGTGCATCGGGCCTCTAGTAGCTATATAAAGCAGACTGTAGGCAAAGCCCTCAAACTGCCAAGACTCATTCTTACAGCCTTGACAGAACACATGCTCCATGCCAGGTGCTTCGGTGTGCTTTGCTCACTGGCTCCACCCAGCAACCCCATAAGACAGGTATTATTATGCCCATTTTACACACAAGGAAATGAGGCTTACTTGCCAGCTATTGTCTTTCATAAGTGTCAGAACTGGGATTTGAATTCAGCTGTCTGGCTCTTATTTCAATCTTCTACTGTGCCGTAGATGGTTACCAGTATGTAGAGATTGGAAAGGGTGTGTTATTGATTAGGAATGGTTACAGGAGCCCCCAAATTGGGGTGTCCAGGGGCTGGACCTTTCACACTTGCTGGGCAACTTTGAGCCAATCACGTCACCTCTCTGGACCTCACTGGCTTTATCTGCAAACCAAGGAGGTTGGACAGATTGTCTCAAAAATCCTTTCTAGCTATAGCCTGATGCAATGCACCTCAGATTTCAGAAGAGACTCCAGAACAGGATCTTTGAATGGAGGAAGCATAACAGTGACCCTTGAAATCTCAGATCAGTTTTGTTGTTTGAACCCTTGTGTTTCTGCGCAAATTCAGAATCTGCCAGAGGAAAACTCTCTAATTATCATACAGGGACTAGCCCAGCTAGTAATTACCCCTATTATTTTTAATTGTATTTTATAAGGTGCCTTTCATCCAAGATCTCAAAGGGTTTCTCAAACATTCATTAGTGGAGCCCCACCCCCCTCCTGTGTGGATATGAAAGACAGAGACTGATTTTAATGTCAGAAAGAAGAGGTGGGGGTGGGGAGAGAATGGGGGACTGAGATCCCAGGAGTAATTTCACCTCTGAGTTCAAAGGAGAGAAGAACAGACATATGCCGGGGAAATGCTTACCTTCAGAAGGAGTTCAAGTGAAGAGGAGATGGATCAGGAAATGCTCCTCATTTTTCAAAAATCAACTTCTGTCTGGAAGAGCCTAGGAGAGGGCCATTCAATTTGACTGGCTTTATTTCACTTTAGACTTACCCATCAGTTGTCCTTTGAGCTGGTGGTGTCTAGCACACAGGACTGTGCTAGGTGACATGAAGGATGTAAGGGAAGTAAGGGTTTAAGAATATACCCACTGCAGATTGGGGTACATTGGTGTACAGGCACCTCCCTGGAGAGCCCTGATGCCTGAAACCAAAGCTAAGATGATCCAGCTTGTGGCCTTAGAGTAAAGGGAGAGAATGAGTTTGGGTCCACGTGCTAAGTCCAGGGACATGATTCACAAATGACATAGAAGGACCATTTTGAGTTGCTGATCATGAGGGCCACTCCTCTCCTTTCCTCCCCACTCCCTTGAACATAACCAAGCCATTTGGGGCAGTTGTACCGGGTTCCTCTCATCCATGTTCCAATGAATGAATAGAAGGGATCACTATGAAGGTGTGAGAAGCTTCTCTCCCAGGGTTGGGTGGGGAGTCTTTACTGCTGGTCTGTGAACTCCTGAAGGATAGGACTCTGCCTGCCTCTTTACCACTTTCCCCAGCACATGTTCTGGGCACAGAATGGTGGATGCTCAGAAGGTATTTGTTGGTTAAAGGAGCACATCTTGAAGCTGCCACTCTGCTTCTGGCCTTGCAAGATGGTTTGATACAAGGTAGAGAAAGATCTTTTCCTCCTCAGCTTGGAAATGGCTAGATCCAAAGGGCAGCCAGGGCCACAGAGCTCTAATGACTTCATAAACCAAAGATGGAAGTCACTGTTAAGTTGGGTGTGAGGGTACCAATGTTGTGGTGACTGAGGGCCCAGGATGAGATGGTGTGGGAAGCAAGGCACATAGTATGAGGTAACAGAGAGGAGGACTGTCCTGGCTTCTGGGAGCATGGGGGTCCTTTAAAGAAGAAGGTCAGAACCTATGGGGTAGGGCATCCAGCCATGTCAGTGATGGGGCCTCCAAGGGTCCTTGACTGGTACTCTCCACACTTGATCTTAGCCAAAAAGCCAAGCAGCAAATGATTGATACTCTCAGGATGACAAAAAGCTGAGGCATGGCCTTGCCCACAAAGAACCGGTAGTTTGTTTTGGGGATGAGACTTATAGACAAAGCAATTAGGAAACAATACTAGATTCGTCACTAACTACACTGGGAGTCTTCTATGTGGAAAGAGAAGGTTTTATTCATTCTAGTATTTCTTGTTGGGTCTGGCAAGAGTCTAGGCACTTTTTTTGCTCTAGATATACTTGATGATTAGTCATCCAGTGGGTGGCATGAAAAGTTAAATGGCCGAGGTCAGAAATGGGAGGAATTTGGAGGCCAACATATTGGGGAGGTCTTCAAGGAGGAGGAGGAGCCAGAGAAGCCATGGTGGCTACTAATAAATGACCAGAGAAAAGAATGACCCCCACCTTGTCAAAGGGCTTTCACATCACAAGAAGCCTATGCAGTGAGGACAATCCGGTTCCAAGTGGCAAAGGGACTGCCTTACGGTAACCTAGAGAAAGGATGGCTGAGGTTTTTGCCTGCCCAGCATCCATTCCCTTCTCCTCTGGGAATGCCTCCCTGTCCTCACTATCAGTCCACAGGGCTGGAGCTGACATCACCTCTAGACTTTGTGGGAATGCCCAGCCAATCAGAATGTTGCACTCTCCTGGCCATGGGATTTGTCCAGGGATGAATACATGACCCAAGCTGGGCCAGTGAGAACCCTCTTGAGGACGTTTTCTAGAACTCTTGGGAGAATGGCACTTTTTCTTTTGGGGTTGCTAAACTAGATGAATGAAAGCCTGGAGCTATTCTTTGTGCACCTGGCCACTGGGTAGGGGAAAGACTGTCTAAGGATGAAGCTAACACAGAAGAAACCAGAAGTGCAAGATAAGAAGGGACTTTTGTAAACTTGAAGAGTTTTCAAATATATAAGTCAATGCATATTTTATTCCCTCATAAGCTACTTAGATTTAGGTTTATGTCACTTGTAATAGAAAATATTCTAGTTCATATGTCCAGATGGCAAGTAATATTGTGAACCAGATCCTGGATCTCCCCATCCATCCATCCATCCATCCATCCATCCATCCAATACACATATATTTAATGCAAATAGCAGTTCCTCAATGCACATTTTTGAATGAATTTGTGAATGGCTAATTTGTCATGATGTATTTAATGACAAAGATACACCCACCTCCTTTTAATCCCAGTGGAGATTGGGCAACAAAGGGCAAACAAAGTTCTAAACTCAGAACTTGGAACTCAGTCAATCCCCCAAGGTAATAGTGGGTTTCATCAGTGCCATCAGCCCACAGCCAGACAGGATCCATCCTTTGCCAAGCATGGTCATGCTGGTCATGCTGGTGCCACAGCCCAAATGGGGAGGGTTTAGAATGTCATTGACAAGCATGCGGGTTTTCCTGTTGGAGCAGATGCCAATACTGTGAGCTCTGCAGTGACCTGAGTGTGAATTGCCAAGGTGACTTTTTTGCTTTATCCTTATGGGACTTTGTTTTGCCCCTTGTAACTGCGGTAACCACATTAAGTGCAGATCTGCCTAAAAACCACAGAACTCTATGGCTGGCATCCCAATATGTTCCAATCTTCATTTGCTGCGTGTTTTCTCAATGTTCACATATGAAGAGTCTCTGCTCTGACCACAGTATCTTCTTTTTTTTTTTCCTGCTGTGCCCACCTTAGATACTCTGACCTTTTCCATCCCACAGCACTGCCTTATTCTTTTCACCAGCTGATATGCCCCTGTCCTTCAAGGACTAGCTGCCACCCCATCTCTTCTGTAAACCCATTCTCTCTGATCACCCATTCTCTCTCCTCTCTCCTAAAAATGTTACATAGTTCCTGAAGACGGAGCCAGTGTCCCACCTCTGTTTTCCTTACAAACTCCACACCCACACCAGTCAGTGAATAGTCCCTAGAGTTGTGGTTCTTAGCAGAAAAAAGGCAGGAAATCCATTTCTGTCTGAGGCTGGGTCATGTGCTCCCAGCTTGCCTACTGTTGGAGGTGAGTCAGTGAGGGCCTTGTTAAACCTGTTTCCCCAGCTGAGGCTCTGGGCCCAGTCCTGTCCCCAATGCCCAGGGTGACCACAGATCTCTCTGGGGGGATGTTGGCTCAAATGTTCAGGGAAGGGAGGCAACTTCCCTAACAAGGACAGAAGTATTAGGTGGAGGGGTGCTGGGCTAGAATGTTCAGGGTTCAGAAAGGGAGGCTTGCTGTTCTCTCTCTGGCTGAATGGATTCTATCCATGTTTCTGACACCATGTTATTAAATTGAAGATAGGAGATAGAGGACTACCGGAAGAGGAGGGGTGGGAACCATGCCAAATGAGACGTGATTGTAGAAACTAGTTGTAAGTTGGAGAAAAGCAAGTTTGCGAGAACTTGAACCATGTCTTTAAAATGGTCAAGGGCTGCTGTGTACTAGCAGAGGTGGACTAGTTCTGTGTGGTCCCTCAGGGCCAAAGTTGGACCAAGGCAAGAAGTTACAGGGAAGCAGAATTCTGCTCAAGCAGGACTGTCAAACATGGAAGGGTCACAAGGGGGAAGGAATAAGCTCGCTCTTCCTCAGTAGGAGTGTCCACACAATGGTTCCAACCGCAACTGATTCCTCAACTCACTTCTGTTTCTCTGCACAACTCTGTCCCCCATTTCTCAAAGTGATCTCAAAACCTCATCCTCTTTCCTTAAGCCGCAGATCCTACTCCAGTGCTAATGCATCAACTCTTCTCCACTGTCCCCATTCTGGTCCCTTTATCTCTTGTAACAATCTCCTAACCAACACCCTAGCCAGTCACCTAGATTCCCACCAATCTCCATGTTGCCAGAGAAAGTTCTACACTATAAATGTGGATCTGTTACATTCCTGCTCAGAGCCCTCCAGTGGATTTCTGGTGTCCTCATGAAATGGCTGAATTCCTTGGCCATGACTTTCTTTTGGCCATAAATTCCACAGTGACTTTCAAGGCCCTTCATGGTCTGTTCTGGGCAGCCTTATCCATTGCCCTTTCCCCTTGGATATTACACACCAGTAATACTGGATGCTTTAGATCCACACCCCACTACATGCACTCCCACGTCTGGGCCTTTGCATACACTCTTTCCTCTCTGGAAGACTCTTCTTTCTTATTATCATTCCCACCCACTCCACCCCACTCCACTCCACCTAGCTCTCTACTAGTCACCTGTGAGGTCTCAAGTTCAGTGTCACTTCTTCCAGGAAGCATTGCTGGGCTCCCCAAGTCTGGTTTAGGTGTCCTTGCCATATATTCCCTTAGCATTCCATCACTAACTTTTGGCAAACAATATTGTGTACCTATATAATTACCTGTACTTCACCAGAGGGCGGGGACATCTGTTTTGTTCACTACATCTTTCATTGCCTAGTTCCTGACACATAGTAGCTACTCAATATATGTTTGTTGAATGAAAGATTGTTTTTTGCAAAGAAGCTGTAGAAGGGACTCCTGGTTTGGGCCCTTGTCACCTCTGAGACCATGCTTCGTATAAGACACACCCTCTCCTACCCTTAAATAATATGTTATCATGTGCAACAGGGATTTCCGATGTCATTTCCTGCTTCAAACAGAAATTCACTTGAGGCTGTGATGCAAGGGGCAGTAGGAGTCTCCTCAGGGATCCTGTATGAACAGTATGTAATTGCACAATAGGATTGCAGAAGGAAGACTCACTGATGAAATGCTTGGTTTCCATAGCATCAAGCTTATTCTAGATACACATGTAAGGGTGATTACTTTTCTGCAAGGGACTGTTCAGACATCCCACCTCCCTGAGGACTATCTTACCTCTGGGACTCCTGTAGAACCTGGTACTCTTCTCTCACTTGGCGGAAACAAATGGACAGGACATGAATAACCAATAAAATGAACCTTGACCTATATACCTCAAACCTTATACAAAAATAAACTCAAAATGGACCAGAGGCCCTAACCGGTTTGGCTCAGTGGATAGAGCATCGGCCTGCAGACTCAAGGGTCCCAGGTTTGATTCCGGTCAAGGGCATGTACCTTGCTTGCGGGCACATCCCCAGTGGGGAGTGTGCAGGATGCAGCCGATTGATGTTTCTCTCTCATGATGTTTCTAACTTTCTATCCCTCTCCCTTCCTCTCTGTAAAAACTCAATAAAATATATATATTTTTAAATGGACCAGAGATCTAAACTTAAAATATAAAACCATAAACTTTTAGGAGAGAACATAGGAGAAAATCTTCATGATCTAAAATAACAACTCATTAAAAAATGAACTAATTGGGCTTTATTAAATTAAAAGTTTGCTCAGTGAAAGACTTGGTTAAGAGAATAAAATATGGACTAGGAAAAGCTTTTGCAAATTACCTATCTGACAAAAGAGTTGTTTTCAGAATGAAGAACCCTTAAGCTCAACAGTAATGAAACAATCCAATTAGAAAATGAGCAAAAGATTTAGACACGTCACCAAAGAAGATATGCAGATGGCAAATAAACTTCAAAAGATGATAAACATCACTAGTTATCAGAAAAATGCAAAGTAAAACCACAATGTGATACCACCATGCACCTATTAGAATGGCTAAAATAAAAATATTGAAAAAAACAAATGCTGGTGAGGATGTGGAGAAATTGGATCTTTCATATGTTCTTGGTGGGCATGTAAAAATGATATAGCCACTCTGGATACCTGTCTGGCAATTTCTTAGACGTTAGACATATACTTGCTATATGACTCATGAATCTTAGTCCTGGGCATTTATTTCAGAGAAGTGAAAACTTACATTCATACAAATCTTCACAGCACAATTTTTTCACACAAACTTATTTCACACAAAACGTTCACAGCACATGGTTCACCAAAAATGTCCTTTACACAAGTGTTTATAGCAGCTTTATTTGTAGTAGCCCAAGGTGGAAACAACCCAAGTTTCTTCATTGGGTGAGAATTAAATAAACTGTGGTTCATCCCTACCATGGGACACTACCCAGAAATAAAAAGAAATGTATTATTGATACATGCAACAACTTGGATGTGTCTTAAGGGCATGTGCCTTAAGTGCAAAAAGTGAATGTTAAAAGGTTGGATACTGTATGATTTCATTTATAAAATGTTGTCAAATTGACAAAATTGTAGAGATGCAGAAGGAACCTTTAGTTTGTGCTAGTTACCCTTAGTTTGCTCATTAATTCAATGCATTTATTGAATGCTTTCTGTATACCAAGCACTGTGCCTGAGAGTAGAAAAGTAAACAAATGGCCTTTGTGATACAGTTTAGCTCAAAAGTGGTTAATTAACTTCTCTAAGATCACACACTGGTAAGTGATGAAATTGGATTCAAACCTATGGCCCTGACCTCAAAGAGAATGTTACCTCCAGAGTTTTTTTTAGTGCCATGTGACCATCATATGTTTATGCTATTGGTTTTGTCACTTAAAAATAAAACTATCTACAAAGCAATTACTGGGAGGTGATTATTAATTAAATCTCTAGAGGCTGTTTTTGCTCTGTTAGAGGACTTGCTAAAGGCTTTTGGTTTTAAAAAGTATCGCGTTATTGAGAAATTATTCAGTATCTCATCCTTTTTGTTGTTATGAACTCAATAACAAACACAGAGAGAAAGAAAATGAAAACAAGAGAAAAGAAGGGTAAATCTTCCCTTTCTCCTCCCAGAAAGTTCATTCAAGTGTTCAGGTATAAGATTTGGGCTCCCCCTGACCAGGATGGAGCTGTGGGAAGGTGACAACTTCTCTGTTGCTCTAGGGTGGGGGAGTAAGGTAGATGGGTCCATAAGAAAGGAGTTAGAGGCTTCAAAGGCACAAAAGCCTAGCCTGGGGGGCTGGGGTGACAGGACTGGGATAATGGAGGATTGAGAAGCCCCACCTCTTCCCATTCCCTGGAGGTAGAAGGGGGAGGAGGGCTATGGGGCTGCGTAGTGGACTAGGCACAAAGCACCATGGCTTGGAGCCACATGAAGGCCCAGCAGCCAAGTGTACCTGAGTTGGTGTGATCACCACCAGCGGAGCCACCACCCTGAAATGGATGACACGCACTGGCTTGGCCAGCAGCATCTGCGTGGTTGTCTGAGGATCTAGGCCCCTCCTCAGAATTTCTGGACTGTGCAAGGTCCAACTTGACGTACAATCACGGGATTGTACGCAGCAACCCTCAGAATGACCAAGATTGTATCTCCTGACTCTGCCAACCAGATAGTTGAGGGCTGAGTAAGATTTGTGTTGACTTAGAAAAATGTGAAAAATGATGTACTTCTACCTGAGTCTTGTGGGTTACACTGATTTCTGTGTGTGTGTGTAAATATGAGAGAGAAGAGAGAATGTGACCTTCATGCATTTAACTAGCACTCGCTTTACATACCACCTTGCAGGGACATGCTGACAAAATTTTAGCACAAGTACCCTCCAGCATGTCCTCTATTTTAAATTGGTTTAAAACTCTGTGTTAAAGAACTCATACGTGGCAGAGTGAGGAGGTGAACCCAGGTCTAGCTGACTCCAAAGCCCATCACGAGGCATGAGATTGAGGTTAATTCACCAAATTCTGCCTGGAATGGGATTGAATGCTGTCGGGGCTCTAATCTCAGAGAGATGCCTGCCATTGCTCTCAACAGCAAACTGGAAGGGAAGGTGGAATCTTCCCAGTCTCATCTCTGCTCCTTTGCAGGTCCTGTGCTCCTGCCTGACTGATGACTGTTCCTTAAGCGGAGTCCCTGTGCCAGTCACAGCTAGACTGTGTGCGATGATGACCGTCATTTGCTTTCATAAGTGACTCCCCCACCGTGACTGTTATCTCCAAGAGCTCCAAGTCTTTTCTACTTGAGCTGCCACAAATTCCATCTCCCCAGAACATCTCGAATTATTAATAATCTTAGTTCCAGAGGCAGGGCCTCAACCTGTCAGGTGTTTTGTTTTGTTTTTCATGTCAGATCGCCTCAGCCTTTCCAGCACCAAAGCACAATGTATTGTAGAAAGGCACTGGAAAAAGAACAGATTTTTGTTTCCTTTTTTTTTTTTTTACACAAGACTTTGAGCAACTTTATTACAATTTTAGATTAGTTGTTATGGTTAAAAGTTAATTTTCAACAGATATTTCTGTAAGTCAAGAATGAATAATTATTTATAATTACAAGAATTATATTTATAAAAAATAAGGCCTGTGGTTTTATTTATATGAGAAAGTTGAGCCCGTCCTCCTGCAAGGCGACCTCTGTCAGCACATGACTTTAGCAATCGCTGTAAGCTCTGTGAATGAAAGTAACCTGAGGAGCTCAGAACTGTTGCTCTCAGGTTTGCATCCTGATTCTGATCTGGCTTCCTAACAGTCCCCTCTGTTTGTATCACCTGGGAATGCCCATCTCTCCTCCCCAAGCCCTGCTCTGACCAAGTCCCTGCCCCCCTTCTTATGGTAATTACTTGTGTTGAGATGTCTGAGTGCTGACATCACCTAACTCTTAGGATGGGGTGGAACCAAGGAGCCAAACTCATCATCACTATTAGGATTTATAAATACATAATCCAAACAGTTTCAGATATCAGGGGAAGACAGATAGCATTGCCCTAGAACACCCCACAATTGCCAGCATGTCATTTCCTTAATCCTGAAGTTCCTGTTTACCTTTCCAAAAATGATGCTGACTTTGTGGTATTTTGTAATTTTAAAAGCCATAGACACACTTATTTTTTAAAGTGAAGAAAGGTACAAAAAAGAGAGTAAAAATCAACCAGAATCTTACTATATCCTTCCAGATATCAGCAATTCCTTTTTTTCCCTAGATATATGTAAAAGAAGTCTTTTTATGTGTTAGTATTAGGACTAGTATTTAGTGGGTTAAGAAATAAAAAAGTTAAAATAAGGAATTATAATATTAAATGTATATTTTAAATTTTCAATTTTAACTCAAAATATATCAGTGTTTTGATATAGCCTTTTATGTCATTGCTGATGGGATTTCACCTTTTACTTTCTTATAGAGACCCTACAACATTGTGTTTCCAAATTCTTGTTTTGGCTTCTTTGAAGGAGAAAGAAAACTAAAAAAAAAAAAAAATGTTTTTGCAGCAGTCTGAGAGGAGAAACTTGAGTTTTTAGGAACCTATGTTCCTATTCCCAATACAATAGCACTTACCCTAAGAATTTCACTTAGTTTTTTAAAGTTGCTTTTTCCTGTTTTCACTCATTTATTTTCAATTTATACAATATTTAACCACGAAATTACAACAAGTCAAGAGGAATAAAGAAGTTAGAGAACTACATTACTGAATCCAGCTAAGCACATGAGCTATCTGGTGGGAGAGAAGTGAATGGGTGCAAAGGCCCCCAGCCCTCCATCCAGAAGCCTCAGGGGCCCGAGCATCAGCCCAGGATGTTTTCCAGGTGGAAGGGGAGAACTGACTCAACTGGTGAGTCAGCTAAGTGGCTGGATGTCAATTAGGAGAGCTCACACTGTATAGAAACACACACACACACACACACACACACACACACACAGAGACTATAATATATTTACAAAAGATGAGATCATACTATACCTATGGCCTATTTTTTTATTTATCATGTTTATTTACATAACAATAAATATGAACAGACATCATCACTTTGATTTCATGGTGTTGCATTGCATAGATACCTAATCTCTTACTGAAACCTTTTAGATTTTGTTTTCTCTTTTTTTGCACTTGGTTTTATTTTAATACACTTGTTTGATTATTTCCTCAGGATAAATTTGTTGTAGGAATTGCTGAATTAAAGTGTACCCCTATTGTTAAGACTTTTGATACACATTGCTACCACTCTCCAGAATATGTGTACCAATTTATATACCCCATAGCTGCTCCCTCCTCCCCAGGCTCCTGATGAGCAATAAGGGCTCTCGGGAGGAAAAGGTTTGAAGGATGAGATCTGGCTTCTCCATAGAGATGCCAAGTGAGCTGAACAGTGATACCAAGGTGGTAAATCCATTAGAGACAGAAAATACTGGAGGGAAGGGAAGAGGAGAGGGGACCACTTCTTCCTTTCTTAAAGTCTCAGGGCAGCATGGTGTGGCAGAGAGAGCCAAGGATGAGACCCCTGAAGACCTGGTCAAGATAGACAGCTCTGTCACTTACAGTTTCTGTGACCTCCAGGCAGCTCATTTCACTTCTCTGAGCCCCAGTTTCTTCATCTATAAAATAGCATTATCATCTCAGTCTGCTTTGCATCACAATCAGCTAGACATGTTGCAGCCAGACTCTCAGCAGAGAAGGAGCTGACCTTGGACTTCCGTGCTTATAACCTGGGTCTTGTTAACTTCTAAGAACAAGCCCTTGCTTGCTACTACAGTTGGGGTACTTGATAACCACATTACCCATATTCTCAATTCCTATCAGGCTGGGTCCAAAAGCAGCTAGAGACTAGACTGAAGGGTGAGGGGAATGGGAAGAGAGATAGTTGCTACCTGAATACAAAGGTACGGTGTTGACGTGGCGCTTGTTAAAAAAGTGATGGAAAGGCATTGAAGGAAACTGTGTGAAACTACAGAGGGTGGAGCCTTTTAAAATTGATTTCTTCTTCCACAAACTGTAATGTCTTTGACTGTGCAGCCTCAATTTACACTCATGCCCTGGATGCAAGCTGACCCTTGCTGCATCAGTGATGGTCACGAACCAGCCCATAACCACAATCTCACCTGTCCTCTTTGGTCCCTGACCCTGAGGCACTTGGCATGGGTGGGAGTCATCTTCCTTATCTCTCGATAATCTGGAAGTCCAGGGAGTAGAGCCTGCCTCCCCCTTTCTGCCTGCCCAGCTCTCTCCAGTGTCCTTTTGTCCCAATCTGATGGCACTGGTGCAGGCAAGCGAGACTGGACCTGGCAAGTGCCCAGTCAGGGAATGGTGTGTCAGTGTCCTCTTTTGGTAGACACCAAAATTGCTATTGATTCTCTTAAGGTGGAGCAGAAACTGTCTATTGCCTGCCCAGTAGCCTTTCCACCTTCCTTTCTTTACTTTGCACAGGCAGAGATCCCATGTTATCAGGAGAGGAGCTCTAAGAGATGAATTTTGATTCATCAAAGCCAGTCATAGAACCTCTTGCCCATTGGCAGATGATGCTTTAGGCCGCAAGTGACCCAGTTCTGGCCATGGAGGCATACAATACGTTTGAAAAGCGGGGGTAGAAGACTGAGCCTGCAAGGAGAGTGTCCTTTGCCTTTCCCCCTTCTTCCTGCGTTAAACACTAGAAAACCTGGAAGTGAAAAAGCCCTTTTGCATTTATAAAGTGACAAGCTAGAGGATGAAAACCAACACAAGGATGGTGGAACAAGAAGAAATTGCCTGTGTCTTTGATGGCATGGTTGAGCATGCCCAATATGACCTAATACAGCAACCACCAGCTGAAGGCACTTCAGGTCACTTTTTTTGTTACTTGCACCCAAATGCATTCCCAGCCAATGCACGGGACTTTTGCTGCAGAGAGAAAAACCAGTCAAGAGCCCTGTGCACTTACCTTTGGGGAGATGAGCAAAGGGGATAGATAACCTCCTTTTCAAATGCTGCTTTCTCCAAAAGCCAACCCTATCCTTATTCCCACGCCTCCTTTTATCTTGCCCAAGTTGTTGGGAGGTGATGGCAGAACAGGGGATGAAGCTGGTTCAGCTTGCCTGGTCTCTCTGTGTTGATCCTGGGGGTGTGGGGAAAGGTTAGCTTTAAACTTTGAAATCTTGGAGGTGAGTTTTAGGGAATTAAAGGCTTGCTGGTAAAAGCCCATGAAACCTCTGTGGAGACAAGGATGGCTTGCTTCTGTCCCTATCTAAGGAAAACTTGAAATGCATATGACAAAATGCATAAGAGTTGGGAAAGAGCACTTGCTGTCCTATCAGGGAAGACTTCCTAGAGGGGTGCATATTCAATAGTTCTTGAAGGGTTGATATAATTTGAACAGACAGAGCTGGTGGTGCTTGGATACCTGGAAGGATACCTGGATACCTGAAGTCTTTTTTATTTTATTATTATTATTTTAAATATATTTTATTGATTTTTTACAGAGAGGAAGGGAGAGGGATAGAAAGCTAGAAACATCGATGAGAGAGAAACATCGACCAGCTGCCTCCTGCACACCCCCTACTGGGGATGTGCCCGCAACCAAGGTACATGCCCTTGACCGGAATCGAACCTGGGACCTTTCAGTCCGCAGGCTGACGCTCTATCCACTGAGCCAAACCGGTTTTGGCGGATACCTGAAGTCTTGACTTCAGGCTGACACATACCACATGGCTATTGTGAGTCAAGAAAACACTAGCACAAGATTTACATGCTTCTTGATGTTATTTTCAAGCTATCCTTGCTGATTTCCTACCTGTGTCTGTATACCTGCACCTCCTTCTACAGCCATCTATGAGCAACATGCAGTAGGAAAAAAACCCTGGGCTGGGAATGAGGAAACCTCCACCCTTTAAGTTCTGTGCTCGGGGCAGACATTGCTCATAGAACACAGCACTAGGAAATGGTACAGAGTAAATGCTCAATATGGTAGGAAGAAAAAAATGGCCATTCAAAAGACATTCATGTCCTAATCATTGGAATCTGGGAATGTTACCTTTTATGGCCAAAGTGGGGAGGGATGGGAATTTTTGCATATGTGATTAAATTAAATATTTTAAGGTGGGAAGATTATTCTGGATTATCTGTCTGGGCCCTAAATGCAAACATGTGCACACTTATAAGAGGAAGGCAGAGAGAGATTTTATACATATCGAGCAGAAGATGGTACAAAGATAAAGAAGAGACTTGGAGATGGGTCCACAAGCCAAGGAATGCTGGTGGGCACCAGAAATTGGAAGTGACAAGGAATTAATTCTTTCCTAGGGTCTCTAGAGGCAGTGCAGCCTTCCCAACAACTTGATTTCGGCCCAGTGATACTGGTTTTGGATTTCTGGCTGCCAGAACTATGAGAGAATTTCTATTGCTTTAAGACACCAAGTTTATGTAATTTGTTATAGAAACTACAGGAAACCAATACCCTAAGTAAGTGTTAATTTTCCCTCTCTTCACAATCTTGCTGAGCTCTGGAAATGTATATGTATATATATCAAATGATACACATTTCCATATATATTACTTCATTGCTGATAAGAAAGACCTCCATTATGAGTAGAAATCTAATGCCTATGACTGCTTAGATATTTACTATACAAGAATGTTTATTCTACATGGACCCTAATTAAGAATTAATCAGTCTGCTCCATTTCCTACTAGAACAGTTATTGGTCTAATTTTCTTCTGTCCATCTTCAGTAGCCCATGGATGGGATAATAGCCTTTTGAACAAATGTGACCCTTTCATTCTAAGGAAATGTTTGCCTCTACATTCTAGGTTTTTTGTTATTGTTGTTGGTTGGTTGGTTGGTTTTGACGGTGTTAGGGCTACAGTTTTTCCTCCTTTCTGGAGAAGCTGATGAAGAAGCAGAAGTTCAGCCTGCCATATAATTAGTACACAGGCAGAATTAGTATCCAAAGCCAGCAACCCGGAAGCAATAAATCATGTCACCTCAGCGCATTGCTCATGAAGCCTAAATTAGAAAAAAATCCATTATGAGAAATGAAATTCTTAATAATGAAATCTTATTCATGGATGGATGTGCGTTGGGGCGGTTATGAAATATGATTTGGGAGACGTTTGGAATGTTAATGTCTGAGGATTCAGAAGACAGCTGTCATAGATAATCACAATACAAATATTAAATTGTGAGTCACCGTGCCACTTTTGTTTTGTTTTTAAATATTCTACACACGCCACACTCAGGAGAAAACACCTGCTGCAAGAAGATGCAGAAAACATGGAGCAGTCAGAAAAATTACTGTCAAAAGATTTTCACCAGGCTGGACATCCCTGGTGGCCATCCAGCAGTCTAGGTGCTCTGCTTGGGCTGAAGGCATTGAACCCAGCCCTTCCCCATTTCACAGATGGGGAGCCTGAGGCCTAGAGAACCTAAGTTCAGTGGTCTGTAGCAAGTTAATGTGTGGTAGAAACCTTACTCCTAGGCCTCTGCCCCTTCCCATTGACCATACTGCCTCCCGGGACACACACTGTTTACCTTGTCGAAGCCAGTGCCTGACCTCCAGCCTTCCTTATGCACTTGCTGAGTCAAGGTAATCTTTAACAAGCACTTATTGAGAGGGATTAAAAATCTGGCCATTTCATACTTGGCTGGGTAAGAAAAAAAGTACTGTTTAGAGTATGTTGATCTGGCTTATTAGTCCCTCTGCCAGTTACCTTTGGGAATCAAGGTCAAGTTGTGTTGGGGCACCAAAGAGCTAAGAATGAGCAGGACTTCAGTAGCCCTTCAGTTAAGCCAGGGCTTAAGTAAATTGTGGCCTAACATTATCTCTAGTCACTGCTGTCTTTATATACAGAAGCCTGAAGGAATCCCACTTGAGTTGATGCATCGTATACCTTCCTTACCACCCAACAACACCCTCCTGTGCAAATGCAATATATTATCCAGCAAGGGAATGGGTATCCTGTTTTTGAGACAGGGGAGGTATAGCCAATGAAATCCATGCCAGCTGGGTACATAGGAGCCGCTTAGGAAGGATCTTCTGTAGTCAATTCAGCAGTTGAGGCGTATCTCAGCAAGTGACTAACATACTATTGTCCACTGTCCTCTCCACACTTTGGGCTTGGTGGCAGGCCTAGTGAGGATGGTTATTTATAGCAGAGGGTCTCTACCCTGCAACAGTCCCAGACTCCCCTTGACTCAGAGTCATGGACTGAAGGCTGAGGCAGACAAGTAAATAGTAGATGAAGAATAAACAGCATTAGAAACATTTATTTGTTGATTCATTTATTCAACCAAGCCTTTTGGAAAATTTCCTTCCCCTGGCTTTGTGTTTTCATGTGGAAGGAGGTTGGAGTAATACTTCTGGCTTCTCTCTACTCCTCCCTCTTCATTTCCTTTTCCCACCCCGAAGAGAGGAGGAACGACTTACCCATCAAGAGAGTTTGGGAGCCAAACTTTGCACACCCAGCTCAGCCTCTTGGTCTTCCCTTTGGAAACTGCCTGCCTGCAAGGAGTACCCCTTCTACTCTAAACCAAGTACCCAGACACCCCAATGCTTGCAGTGGTCCAGGACCACCAGGAACTGTGACTGGGTAAGTCTCTCATGTATTAGATAATGTATTAGGTGATGTATTGGAAGCCCATTGGCCAGCAGACCTAAACCCTTTTCTCTAATAATCGTTTCTGTCACTAATAAAGCTAACATTTTTATCTCTATGTATCTGACCTTTGTGTGTGTCACTCACAATGTGTTCTGAACGTGGGTGGAGGAAAAACAGGCATCATTTATTGTCCCCAACGCATCCGAAAAACAATGAAGCACCTGCTTTGTATATTCAATTGTGCAGGATACACACCCTTGACTCAGAGTCAGAGACTGAAGGCAGAAGCGGACAGGTAAAAGGAGGTTACGATACAATGAGAGAGGTGCATTGGAAAGTGCCGTGGATGCAGAGAATGGTATCATGGGAGCCCTTGCACAGTACAGCCAATCTTTCTCTTCTTCCTCAGCCTCTTCTTCCTCCTTCCTTTCTCTCTCCTTCTCTTACTAAAATCTCCTGAGTACCTATTGTTTACTAGACACTGTCTTAGGTGTTATTGCGAGTTGGCTCTGGATTCCTGTGACTTCTCAGTGGGTCATGGGCCATAGTTTGTGAAATAAGTAAAGGTCTATCTTTTCTCATTTCCTGATGCTTTTTTTCCCAACCGCTGAGTAACCCAGTTCCCGTCACTGCCTCCTCGTTGTCATTACCCTACCCTACCCTGGCCTCTCCCTCCAGGAAGTGCCTCAAGTCCCAGAATTACCTCTAGTTTAAGTCTGTCTCCTCCCAAATGGAAACTGCTGTCTTCTCAGGACATCTCAGACAGATGCACTGGGATTAAGTTAATTCTCCTGACTGCTCTTACCCTCTATTGTGGGTTGAATTGTGTCCCCCCAAAAGATATGTTGAAGTCCTAACTCCTGGCACCTGTGAATATGGAAATAGGGTCTTTGAAGATGTAATCAACTTAAGATGAGAGTATATTGGATCAGGATGGGCCCTAATCCAATGACTGTTCTTATAAGAAGAGGGAGATTTGGAGACAGAGAGAGGCACACAGGGAGAATACCATGAAGGAGGCAGAGATTGGAGAGCGATGTGCCCACAAACCAAGGAACAACAAGGATTGCCATCAACCACCAGAAGCTAGGAGGAGGCAAGGAGGGATCTTCCCCTAGAGCCTTCATAGAGTGTGTGGCCCTGCCAACACCTTGATTTAGAATCGAGCCTGCAGAACTGTGAGAGAATAGATTTCTGTTCTTTTAAGTCACCCAGTTTGGTATTTTGTTACGGCAGCCTTGGGAAACTAATACATCCTGCTGAATGTGTTTACTTGTAAGCACAAATGAATTTCTGATTCATAGCATTTCAGGTAATGTAGGTACCCTTCTCTGTGAATTGTCCCCACCTACAGTGCTTGCGAAATATCTTGGTGATCATGGCAAAATCAAGCCACTCCATCACAGATGACTGGTCAGGGTAGATAAGTGACCGAGGGCCATCTAAGCCACTAATTAATAACAGTCAAGTGGATTCTCTCTTTCAATAGTCTGAGTGAAGAGGCACAGAAACAGTGACAAGCAGGTCACTGTAAAATCTTACAGAGTCAAAGCTGGGTCTGTAGAATCTTACAAAGTCAAGGCTGGAGTCAATGGCATGTGCAAGCAGAAGTTGTGAGTAAGCAGAAAACACTAGTAAGCAGAAGGACCTGCATTAAAGAGAGAACAGGACAGATGCCCAGAGGCACAGAGACACAAGAGGGGACATAGAGACAGACCATGGCTACCTTGTTTTTTTAAACAAGGTGTCTCAGTGCTCAACTCCAGTCCCACAAAGAACTTTACAGTAGGCAATAGGGAGACAGAGAAGGTCCAAAAAGTGGCAGAATTTGACCCTATCATTTCATTCAATGTTCTGCCACTCCTGCCATCTCATCTACTGCCATTGCTGACAATCTGCACCCCCGTTGGTCAGATTCAGTAGGAACTCAGTGGCCTTAGGAATGACCTTACTGCCTTTAGCTTGGGAATTCCCTATGTTGCCTGGATCTATCCAAAGCACAGTGTGGATTTTCTTCATTTAGAAACAGATGACAGTTAACCAATTTGGCCTCCCATGGCCCTTTCTTCTATATTTTTGAACAACTTGCACCACAGCAAGCCAGCGTGGCTAGTTACCATGGACACCACTCTGCTGCTATAATTGGAGCCCGACAGGCAATAGCTAACAGCAGATTTAACCAGTGTCTTCTCCTCTGGTGATGGCAGAAGTGAGGGGCATGCGGCTTTTCTCATCAACACAAATATATAGTGTGTAGGGCAGGGTGGTGGAGAGAGAACACTAATTCCTATTAAATGTCACAAACCAAAGTCCTCTTTGAAATTTGGAATACATTTTGGCCAGTGGAACCTTGGTCATTATATTTCCTATAAAGTCATGAATATTCCAGAGTTGGGTTCTGATCAATGTTAAGGCCACGTTGGGTTCTGATCAATGTTAAGGCCATGTTTCCCCTAATATTTCAGTTTTTCTCAGTTGCCTTTGTTCCTAGTAATGGCCAACATTTACACAGCACTTAGTGTATGCACATTACATGCATTCTTTCACTTAATCCTGACAACTACTTTATGAAGTGGTCTATGACTATTCCAATTTTACAGATGAGAGTCTGGAGGCTCAAAGTGGCAAGGTCTCTTTCTAAGTATACACAGAAAGTGAGCTTCTAAAACTCACGTTCCACCTTGACTCCCTCAAGCAGGTAGGAATCTGAAAATACCTTTGGAAAAAATACCTGTATGAAGTTTTGAAAGACCCTGAACCTGCAGCTAGTTCCGAGGCCCTGAACTTGATTCTTGTCAGTAATGGCATTGGCAAGGCCACAGCCTTGTCACACAGGAGACAGTCCTGCCATTGTCATCAGAGATTCTGGGCGTGGGCTCTTCCACTCTCTAGCCTGATGCTCTGGGGCGACTGCTGAAGCTTCCCTGAGCCACAGACTATAAAGTGAGATGCCAATCCACGCTCTGCTTCCTTCACAGGGATGTTATGAGTCTCAATCTAAATGAAATGAGAGTGTTTTGCAAACCGTAAACAACCATAGATGAGATTCTTTAACTCAAGTCGACTTTTTGTGAGCACTTAACCTGGGCTGAGAAATATGCTAGGGCAATAGGGGTATAAATAAAAATGAACAACATAGGGTTGTTTATTCATTCAACAACTGAACATTGAGTGGCTCTATGGGCCAGGTACTGGCTATGCATTAGGAATTAATCTGTGTCTGAGACAGGACCAGACTGCTTATGGTATACAGAGAAGACAGATATTCAAAACATGAATTAAATAATGTTTTATGGTGCTGTTAGGAGAATGACAGGTGATAGGGACACTTACCAGGGGTCCTAACCTGGTCTAGGAATATAAACACCGAGCTATGATAGATGGATACAGAAGATAGAGAAAAGACTCTTTAACGTCAAAACGTATATTAGAGTCAAAGTAGATTTATTACCTAGCCTGGAGTGTTGCTGTCGCAATCTGGACACATCCAGAAAACTTTCCGTAGGAGTTGGTATTTAAATGTGTGACTGCAAGCAGGTGACTAAGACTCAAAATAGCAACCAGCAAAATATAGTAGGAATACTTCCTGCTTTTCCATCCCTCTCCCTGCCTTCTCCCTCCCCACTGCACACACCCATAAGAATCTGGTTAATCTGGCAGGTAAAATATAAAATAAAATATAGGAGGTATGCACCATGATCTCCACACCCAGATCAAATTAACTCTAGTTCTTAGAGTATCTAATTACCAGACCTTGGTTTTTAACTGTGAATCTTTTCATAGATAGAAGGTAAGAGATTGCCGAAACCGGTTTGGCTCAGTGGATAGAGCGTCGGTCTGCGGACTGAAAGGTCCCAGGTTCAATTCCGGTCAAGGGCATGTACATTGGTTGCGGGCACATCCCCAGTAGGGGGTGTGCAGGAGGCAGCTGGTCGATGTTTCTCTCTCATCGATGTTTCTAGCTCTCTATCCCTCTCCCTTCCTCTCTGTAAAAAAATCAATAAAATATATTAAAAAAAAAAAGAAGGTAAGAGATGGCACAAGACTTCTAAGCTACCTCGGAACCATCTTGAAACCCCCCAGCTGTGAGAATCTGTGAGGTTGGTTATAGTTAGAAAGCTGAGGCTGCTTGAGGGCTGCTGTCCTAATCCTATCTGCACACTAATTTACAGGGTGATCTTTGACAAGTCACTTCCCTCCTGGAGCCTGTTTTCCCATTTATAAACAGAGGAAATTGGAAAAGCCCTTTTGACCTAGTGTTATAAATTATGACAAGAACCTCTACCCTACCTATCCCCCCAGAGTTATATTCTTGGTACTTTTCCTTGTTAGCACTTATCATTGTCTCTATTTCTTTACACACACACACACACACACACACACACACACACACACACACACAAAACCACACACCTATCTATCTCTATCAGTATTTGCCTCCCCAAAAGACTTGAAATGCAGAAACTGCAGAATAGAGACTGTACTTATATGTTTTAGCCTGTGCCTGGCATGTATTAGGAGCTCAATAACTATTTGTTGCCTGAAGTGTTCCCAGCGAGCACTCATCCCCACCCCAGCCCTGCTAGTGTGGTACCAGAGAGCAGGGGGGTTTCCTCACTGGTATCAGTGAGAAGCTTTGTTCTGACAGATGTGTGCGTGTGCGTGCGTGTGTGTGTGTGTGTGTTTGTGCGTGTCTGTGTGTTTTTACACTTCAAATGCTCATTTTGATGCCAATGTTGAAATAATTATAACCAAAGCCCCTGTTTAAAAAAAAAGCCCATGTCCTTTCCAGGGCCGTGGAAGAAACAAGGCCAGAATCAAAAGTTCAGTAAAAAAAAACCGAAGTCAGTTGCCATCCATAGTGTGACAGGAAGGATTAGCAAACCCTGATGGGGAATATTTTTTCAAAGCCAAAGATTGTTAAGCACTGTGAAGTCAGTAGTTCTTAGAGTGACTTAGTGAGCTGAACTGCCTTAGATGTCCTTTTGTAAACCATTGCTTAAGCTGTATTCCTTCATTTGTTTGTTTGTTTCGACAGCACTTCTTATAGGCTTTAGCACATGCCAGATCTTGTGCAAAGCATGGTGAGAGACCTTGAGATAGATATGCATCAGAAGCCCATGGTCAAGGAGAGGAAAGAAGACCTACCCAAGAATGACAAGGCTGACTTGAAGAGGTTGGTATTTGTGAGCCTGTTTGATTAAAGTAGGTCACTTGCTGCTGGACAGTGAGCCCCAGGAAGCCAGGGAATAGGTGTTTTTGTCTTGCTCAGTATTAAATCCCCAGCGCTGAATGGTGTTTGGTACATACTAGGAACTCAATACTATACATTTGCAGAATTAAGAAAATCATGTCATTGAAAAGAGATTTAAAAAATAGTGCTATGGGGATTGGAGAGGTAGAGCTTAGTCTCTGCTGGGGAAATCACGTGATGGAAGCTGAGCGGGACCATCCAGATTAGTGTTTTTGCTGCTACGCTCCGCCCCATAAGGAAACTGTCACAGAGAGGGAAAGTGATTTGCCCAGGGTAACAGTGGTATGGCCTAAATTTTGCTCTCCCAAAGTCATATGTTGAAACCTTAACACCCAGTACCTCAGAATATGACTATATTTGGAAGTAGGCTCTTTAAAGAGGTAAGTTAAAATGAGGTTTATGGGAGGGCCCTAATTGATTATGACTTATCTTATATATATATAAAAGCCTAATATGCTAAGTGTCCAACCGTTCAGTGGACTGCTCAACCAGTCGCTATGATGCGCACTGACTACCAGGGGGCAGACACTCCAACCAGTAGGTTAGCTTGCTGCTGGGTTCTGGCTGATAGGGACTGGGCAAGATGGGCTGGACACGCCCTGTAGCCAACCTCCCGTGGCCTCTCCCAGCCTCTAAAATATTTCTTCTAATTAATTTCCTTTCAATGTGCATGAATTTGTGCACTGGGCCTCTAGTCTATATATATAAAAGGCTAATATGCAAAGTATCCCCTCGGGAGGTTGACCAGGAGACTGGGAGTTCAATTGCTCGCTATGACATGCGCTGACCACCAGGGGGCAGTGTGGAACGAAGGAAGGCCTCGGCCGGCAGTTGTAAGGAAGGCCCTGCCTGGCAGCCGGAAGGCCCTGATTGGCCCTGATAGCTGGCTAGGTCTAGGGACCCTACCTGTGCATGAATTTCTTGCACCAGGCCTCTAGTGGTCTTATAAGAAGAGATTAGGTCACAGATACCATGCACAGAAGGAAGACCATGTGAAGACACAGAGAAAAGATGGACATCTACAAGCCAAGGAGAGAGGCCCCAGAAGAAACCACCCTGTGGAGACATGATCTTGGACTTTTAGATTCCAGAATTGTTAGAAAATAAATTTGTGCTATGAGCCACCCAGTCTGTAGTACTTTGTTATGGCAGCCCTAGCCGACTAATACTAGTCCATACAGTAAAATAGAGGCAAAGTTAGGACAAGAAGAAAGGTCTGCTGAATCTCTATCTTAAACTCTTTGCATGACACCACTTGGCTGGTCCACGCAGTGCTCTCCCCCACATCTACTCATGTTGGGGATGCTGGCGATAATGATAAGAGCTAATCCATATATAGTGCTTATCATATGTCAGGAACTCTTCTGAGTACAGATGAGGAAACTGAAGCATAAAGAAATTGAGCAACTTGCCCAAGAGCATACAGATACTCTGTGCTGGAGCTGGGATTCAGGCTCACGCAGTCTTTTCCAGGAACATGCTTCCATGTATCATGCTATTCTACTGTGGTATGTCTACAAGCCAAAGGCATTTTCAAAGACGAGAGGTAATGATGGCACTTCAGGCCTCACTGGGTTTGATTTCACATAGCCATTAGTTATGCATATACTTATCCCAATCTGAAGTAGCTCAGTGGAGGCATAAAAGAAGCAGAGGGAAGTGTTAGGACTTACTTGTCCCAGAACCTTCTGATGTGTTAGGATATTAATGCAAAAGCATTGAAATAGCAGATATCAAGCCTCCCTCAAGTTCAAAACCATCTTCTAATTCAGTCCTTGAAAGTGAAATGACCAAACCACTTTAGTCAAAGCACTTTGCAGTAAGAGAACTGGGTTTGAATCTTCTCTCACTGTTTATCAGCTGAGTGACTTGGGGGTTTATGATACCAGTCTGAACCTGTTGTTTTCTTCTGGGAGATGGGAAAAATAACACTCATCTTACAGATTAGGCATAATGTATGTGAAAACACTGTCATGGGTGCCAATGCATAGGAAGTGATCAATAAACAGTGTTCTTATTAGCTAAGCAAAATGGCCATACCAAAGACTCTCCTCTGTGAAGCCTCGCCCTATCCTAGCTTGACCAAATTAATTGCTTGCTCCTCTGGCTCTTCCAGGAAATTGCCTGCACTTCCATTTGTCACTCAGTTTGTCCTTCCTTGAATCATAGAAGTTGATGGCACACCTATCCATGTACTCCTCCACTCAATAAAATTATACTGAGCATTTTCCATATCCCTGGGCTGTGATGGGCACTGGGAATTCAGAGATGGGTACCACATGGTTCCCACCCTAAAAGGGCATGATAATGGGCTTTTGGGACAACTCATGGTTGGTGTGCCCAATAGGCAGGGGTGTTATAATAAAAACAATAACAAATTTTAACAATTTTATTCATTATACTGTTTATCATGGGAAAAACCAGCACTTTGTTAGATTTCTAGACATTTATATTATGATTTAGTATTGCTTTTTTAGAATAAAGGAATCATAATACTTTCAGTTCTTTTCCAATTTAACTCCTAAAGGTCTTAATCTGGTTTAGCCTAGCAACAGATATTTGAAAAAATAATGACAAAGACTGTGTTAGTGCTGGGCTAGAAAAGCTCCAGTTTTCTGGGGACTGAGTAGGAACGCCCCATTGCACACCACTAAAGCTCCCCAAGGCCAGGGACCAAGGCTTAGCCTATCTTCATAGCTGTCCTTTGAGCTGAATAGATCTTAGATGCCAGCTCCTTCAGTGCAGACATTAAAGAGGCGTGGGGAGTGCAGGTGGGGGCCTCTTGCCCAATCCCCCTGTAGCCTGAGCTGTGGAACTCATCTATTTTCTGTTCTATGAAGAAAACAGAACCCCAGATGGTGGGAGTGACTTGCCGAAGATCGCAGAAGTAGAGAGTGGCAAATGTTTTCAGTTAACATTTGTTGATTCCTTACTAGATTCAGACATTGGCGGGGGACGTGGGCAGCGGGCTTTACCGGGTGGGGCAGGAGGGTCGGGGGATTCGGGCTGTGCTGGAGCTGGGATTCAAGTTCAGAATGCAGTCTGGACCCGGGGCTGGAACTTCACCGCGGACTGGGGGCGGGGCCTCCAACTCGCGGTTCCCCACTAGCCTCCCCGGTGGCAGGAAAGTCCCGCCCCCAGACGAGAGGAGAGCAGGGATTGGCTTTCCCGAGGCCGACTGACGGGTACGGGCGTGAGCGGGGGCTGCGGCGGAGGCGGGGCCGCGAGCAGGAAGTGGGATACGGGAGGCTTGAGGCGCGCTGGCCAGCGGGTTGCATCGGCCGCTTCGCGGAGTCCCTGGAGTCACCGGGGCGATGGAGGGGCCGGGCCTAGGCTCGCAGGTGAGTGCGGCCGGGGACGACTGACCTGGGGAACTGGCGAGGCGAGGCGCGGCGGCTGTGGCGAGGCGAGGGCGTGGGTTTGAGGAAGCTCCCAGAGGGGCCTGGAAACACCGAGAAGGATGCTGGTGTTCCTCTGAGGAGACCGGGAAGCGGAGGCCTGGACAGGGGATTGAGCGCCTTCGCCAAGCCTCCCAGCCTCCGGGCTCGGGCCACAGCACCCCCTGGGGTCGGTACTCCCCCAGTGCCTGGCAGGGACCCGCTGTGGGGCCTGGAGGGGGTGGGTGGCTGTTCCTGGGAGAGGTGTCAGGTGACACACCTGAGTTGGACCCGTCGGTCTTGACCTTGGGCTGGAGTCAGTGCGGTTCTATTGATTTCCTTTTCGGCCGAGGCGCCTGGGCACCCGCCGTCGCACCACCCAGCCCTGTTTTAGCTCTGGTTCCCACACCCGTGCTTACTCCTTGAAAGAAGGCAGGCTGTTTGCTTAGGCTGGAGAAAGGGGGCTGGGAAGGGAGGTAGGGTCAGAGCTACCTGCAGAACCCCGAAGGACTCTATTCTGTGGAGGTACTACCAGAAGCCAGATGTAGTTCCAGAGAACAGAACGGGCGAGTCGGGGACGTTACAGGAGGTACTTGTTCGCTCCAAGAGAACAAGATTTTTGTCCTTTTTTGAAAAAAATAAAAATAAAAACATTAAAAAAGGCCCTTTCCCAATGCATATTGTAGCTGGTCACATTACGGTGACTAAATGAAGAATACCCAGATTCAGCCAACTTTCAGTGAGTGTTTAGCATGCGCCAAATGCTTTTATAGGCATTATTTTATTCCAGAATTGACGCATCCTTGAGAAGACGACAATCTCTAGATACAGATGAGAAAACTGAAGCTGTCTCCAGTTGGAGTGAGTTAGGTAGTGGATTTTCTGTGGCTAGCAGGATTCAAGCAGTTTGAGATGATTGGATTGCTTGGCCTCTAAAAAAAAGTCCAATCTAGAGAGTGTTTCTCATGCTCCCCCTTTCCCTTCCTTCTTTCAACAGTCTGATGTAGTTTTACGTGAGGAACAAGACACGTGGGGAGTTGTCAAGGCATTCTTAGTAGGTGTTCTTGGATTTTGACAGACAAAAATAAAAAGAGGTTTGCATGCAGACTGGATTTTACAAAAGAGTGTAGAATTTTCACATGGGAACTAGGTCTCATTTTTCCCCTCCTCAGAGTTTCAAGGAAAAGTTGACAGGAGTGACTATCGTATCTTAATTACTGCCACTCATTTACAAAAGCCTGTAAAGTGCTAAAAGTTCACTCCCTCTTGCTGAAGGGAAGGTAGCCCTGCCCCAGTTCCGTGAGAGATGGAGGGAGAGAATGATTCAGAGGTTGAAATTAGTGGGGCAAGGTAGAGATATCATTGTTGTTAATAATAATTGCTACTAAGTTTTTCAATAACTGTGTAAAGATCTTACCTACCTATGGTGCTTTACAGTTTGCAAAATATTCCCCCCATTCTTGATCTTCACTGTGACGCTGTGAGGTGGGGAGGGATTATGATGCTAGTTTTGGAGATTAGGCCTGAGGCTTAACAAATTGAAGTCATCTGTGAAAAGTCTAATAGCTGTGAAGTAACAGAGCCAAGACTTCATTTGTTCTACTGGGACTTAGGTACTGTTACAGGTGCAGGAGATAAATCAGAACAATACAGACAAAAACATTCCTGCTCTGGTGGAATTTGGTTCTGGTTCCAACTTGAGAACTGATGTTTTTTTTTGGCAGAACTTGCCAATACAGGCCTACCTTGTTTTATTGCGCTTTGCTTTGTTGTGCTTCGCAGATACTGCTTTTTTACAAATTGAAGGTAAGACCCTTCACCAGCAAAAAGATTACGACCCATTGGAGGCTCAGATGGTGGTTAGCATTTGTTAGCAATAAGGAGTTTTTAAATTAAGGTATGTACATTGTTTTTTTAGACATAATGCTATTGCACACTTAATAGACTACACTACAGTGTGAACATAACTTTTATATGCACTGGGAAACCAAAACATATACGTGACTGGCTTTATTGAGGTACTCACTTTATTGCAGGGGTTTGGAACTGAACCCCCAGTATCTCCAAGGTATGCCTGTACCATCCGGCCCCCGGTTTCCTCTCTGACCTCATTTTTTATTACTTTCTCGCTTGTTCAATTAACCCCGGCCATACTGGCCTCAAGGCCTTGGCACTTACTATTTGCTCTGTGTGGAATACTCTTTCCTCATACCCACATGGCTTATTTCCCCACCTCATTAAGGTCTTGACAGAAATGTCACCTCTGTGTGGCAAGCCCTCCCCAGTATCACCACTACCAGCAACATTCCCTAGTCTCCTTCCTTGCTTTTATCTCTCCTCAGCATTTCATACCATTTAGCATACTTACGTGTCTGGTTTGTTGTCTCTTTCCCTCCACTGAATGAAGGGCTTTGAGGACAGAGATGTTTATCTGTTGTGTTCACTGCTGTGTACCTAGCACTAGTGGGTACTCGGTAAATAATTGTACAATGAATGAACTTGGAAACTGAACTCTGGTACTTCTGTTAATGTCTTGAGAAATGTTAAAGGTTATCAGTCAGATCTCTCTTTTTGTTTTATTTGATAATCTTGCAGAACAGTGACCCTCATCAGAGTTTGCATACGGTTTTGTAGATTTGGGGTTTCTCTAAAATGAATGCCCACTGTAACTTTAAATGTATTTATTTACTATTTAGTAAAATAATTTGATTCGTGATGTCTCATGGAAATATCATATGACCCCTTATATCTTAAAGATGTTCCTGTTACCTATTGCTGTGTAACAAGTCACCCTAAAACATAGTGGTAAACCACCTATTGCCACGCTCATGGACTCTGTGTCAGGAATTTGGACATGGCATAGCAGGAATGGTTTGTTTCTGCTCCACCCTATCTGGGGCCTCTGCTAGAAAGACTCGTGAGCTGGGATGACTCAGCACCTAGGGCTGGTGCTGTCTTCACTCACATGTCTGGCAGTTGATGCTGACTTTCAGCAGGGTCACCTACATGTGGCTGGGCCTCTGCACAGCATCGTGGCTGGGTTCCAAGAGTGAGCATCTCAGGAGACAGAAGGAGGAAGCTGCCAGTTTCTAAGGCCTGGGAATCACTTCTGCAGTATTTAGTGGTGGAGAGCCATAGAGCTTCCTCTTTGAGGAAGGACATGGGCCCTCTCCTTTTGATGGAGAAGTATCAAGGAAGTTGGAGGCTTTGCTATAAAAATCACCCCAGATGTGATTTTCATAATATCATGTTATCCCCGTGGAGGAGAGTAGTCAGCTAGCTATGTGTATCTTTCTTGGTATCCCACCCCTCCTTTTGTAAATATTGTCTGTTGTGTTCACTGCCATATCCTGTGTCTAGAACAGTGCCTGGCACATAGTAGGCATTCAGTTAATATCTGATGAATGAATGAATGGATTGTAGTAGGAACTGTGTCTTACTCAATTACCTAGTTACTTAGTACTGTGATTGGTAGGTAGTAGGCGTTCTTTACATTTCCCTGAATGAATGATTAATGAAAACTCAGGAATTTGCTGGCTTCCTGAGATTTTGCTTCGTCTGTTCTGTTACCTTAACATTGTAGGTAGCCATGTAGCAGTTAAGCTTCCACTGCCAAAAAGGGTGTTTGTTTGTGCGGTGAAGTCTTTACCAGTGCACATGCCATAAATGACTCTTGTAACAGTTCCTCTTAGAACCATACAACATGGAGTTGGAAGGAACTTCATAGCTATATGACCTGCTCCTTCCATTTTACAAATGTAGAAGCTGAAGCCAAAAATGGGGTAATTAGCCACCATCATACAGTCAACATGAAATTTGAGACTTTGGCCTTGTTCTCAAGGAGTTTACATTTCACTGTGGTAAAAATGAAACAACTAGAGAATACCATAAAAATAATTGCTTGATAACTAGAGAGTAATCTCTAAGAAGGATTTTGTATCATGACATAAATTGCTTTAATCTTTGTGATGGGAATATATGGTTGATTTTTTTTAAAAAACATCTTTATGGGACTGTCTCTAGTTAGTTAACCTCTCCCAAAGCAGGTCATCTCCTTTCTCACCTGTAGCTCTTGTGGAAAATTTTGGGAAGGATCGAATCTAGAGCAAAGGGGATAACTTAGAGCTGTAGTCTCTAAACTTTATTGATCATGCACTCCTATCAGTAAAACAATTTTGAACTTCACCCCTAGAATAAAACACTATTATAATGTGAAAAGTAGGATCCAAATTTTTCATTTTTGTAAACTATCACTAATTATGAGCTGAATGGAGTGATGACTGGAGCCTGCCTGCACTGCAAGCTGGCTGGGAGCTCAGGGATCCAGCTGCACAGTACAGATCATCCAGGCGCTGACTGCAATTTATCATCACTTGTTGGCAATGGATAACTCTAACTCCTATGCACTGATGGGGATAATTCTCTGATATATGGTTGTCTGGGACTTAAAAAGTTCAGCATCCCTCTATTTGATGTACATGGGGGCTTGGGACAGGGGTCAGTCACAAATTCATACTATCATGGGGCATGTTATTGTAAGATTTGACAATATATTTCTAAATTATATTCATTCATTAATAGGTCAACATATACACATGGTAAAGTTTTAAATTAAAGATAGTAAATATAAATTTGCTTCAAGTCACCCTTTTTGATAATTTTGAATATTTTTGGAAGGAAGCTGGCATTTTTGTTTAGATTGTCTTTGTTTTTACTTTGTGCGACTAATGAAGATTACCTCTCTGAAGAGAAGTGTCAGTTCTGCCGTATTCTTGTTTGTGGGTAGCACTTATGCTGTTATTATCTCAATTCATGGCCTCTTTATAGTTTAGCTCACTTGCTCATTTTGGGAGGGCAACATAGTACTCAAATTAGTAAAGCTTAAAGAGGCCAAATTTATAATATTTTGCAGCTTTCCCTTAAAAATAAAGATCAAAGGCATTGTAATAGAATAGAAGCTTTAACATTTTTCACATTATCTAATGGGTCAGTGCATATATAGCCTTGTGCACACTTGCCTCACTTTGGAGACCATTGACTCTGAAAGCAGGCTTTGAATTTATATAATCATTTTTAGGTTTTACTCTGATCTGGATTTAGGCTCCCCCCCACCCCCCCCCCCCAAAAAATGATGACATGAATAGAAGGCACCTCCTGTTCTCTCGTCTTTACCACCGATTTTTGCCATTTAATCACATATTGCCTTCCACTATATCTCTGACTTACCTGCACTATTAGACTTAAACTCCTGGAGGATAAAAACCTATGTCTTCATAGGGTGGGGGCCATGTATATCATAAGTACACAATAATTAATTGTTGAATAAGTAAATAAATGCTCTTAATTGTCCATGTTCTTTACATTGACATGTGTAATCCTCCCTCAGTTCCTGCATGAAAAAATGAAGCTGATGTCCTTAATGCCTTAAGGCATTATTAGAGGAAACAAATTTGTATCTTTAGAAAAAGTAAATTTTCTGTGATGAAAAATCTGTATATAAACAAAGGGTTAATCTTCCTAACACACTAATGGAAAAAGATACACAATCTACTAGAAAAACAGTAGACTGTGAAAAGGCAGTCCACAAAAGAGAAATTATGAGAGCTAGTCAACATAACAAACAAACTACCAAAAATCTGATTAGCTATGAGGGGCAGACAAATGAAAAACAAGGTGTTATATTTTAGCCATCAGAATGGCAAGAATGTACTGGATGTTAATTACAGGATTATTTGTAGAAGTGAAGACTGAAGTCAACCCACAGAACTAACAATAGGGAAGTGGTTGAATAAATTATGCTACATCTATACAGTTGAATAATATCCAACTGTTATTGACCAGCAGAGCTATACATGGTACATGGTTAAGTGAGACAAGCAGTTGATGAATGTGATCCCACTGTTTTTAAGAAATAAATATTAAGAAGAAAATGATAAAAGCATATATATATATATATATATATATATATATATACACACACACACACACACACACACACACACACACACACACTAGAGGCCCGGTGCACGAAATTCGTGCACGGAGGGGGGTTGTCCCTCAGCCCAGCCTGTACCCTCTCCAATCTGGGACCCTTCAAGGGATGTCCGACTAAACGGGCGGTCGGACATCCCTCTCACAATCCAGGACTGCTGGCTCCCAACTGCTTGCCTGCCTGTCTTCCTGATTGCCCCTAACCGCTTCTGCCTGCCAGCCTGATCACCCCCTAACCACTCCGCTGCCAGCCTGTTTGCCCCCAACTTCCCTCCTCTGCTGGCCTGGTCACTCCTAACTGCCCTCTCCTGCAGGGTTGATCACCTCCAACTGCCCTTTCTTGCAGGCCTGGTCCCTCTCAACTGCCCTCCCTTTCAGGCCTGGTCCTTCTCAACTGCCCTCCCTTGCAGGCCGGGTGCCTCCCAACTGCCCTCTCCTACTGGCCATCTGTGGTGGCCATCTTGTGTCCACATGGGGGCAGGATCTTTGACCACATGGGGGCAGCTATATTGTGTGTTGCAGTGATGATCAATCTGCATATTACTCTTTTATTAGATAGGATAGAGGCCTGGTACAGGGGTGGGGGCCAGCTGGTTTGCCCTGAAGGGTGTCCCGGATCAGGTGGGGTTTCCCTTGGGGTGTGGGGTGGCCTGAGCAAGGGGCCTGTGGTGGTTTGCAGGCCGGCCATGCCCCCTGGTAACCCAAGCGGAGGCCCTGGTATCTGGAATTTATTTTCCTTCTACAATTGAAACTTTGTAGCCTGGAGCGGAGCCAAGCCAAGCCAAGCCTGGGGGTCCCTCCGAGGCCAGCAGCCATTTGTGTTGGGGTTATAATTGAAACTATGTTGGCTTAAGCAGGTGAGCCCGGCCAGGGTGTGCGGAAAGCTTTGCTTCCCCTGTTGCCAGCGGCAACCCTGGCCTGCTCTCTCAAGCTCCATTCTGCCGCCATTTGTTTGAATTTGTTTTCCTTCTATAATTGAAACTTTGTAGCTTGAGTGGAGGCTTAGGCCTGGAAAGGGCAGGCGGAAAGCTTGGCTTCCTCTGTTACCTAGGAAACCTTGCTCTCTGTGGCTGTAGTCATCTTGGTTTGGGTTAATTTGCATACTCGCTCTGATTGGATGGTGGGCGTGGCTTGTGGGTGTGGCAGAGGTATGGTCAATTTGCCTATTTGTCTATTATTAGATAGGATACACACACACACACACACACACACATATATATATATATATATATATATATATATATATATATATATATACTGGATAATGTTATATATGTTAGAGTATATACACAATGACAAAGGATACCTCAAACTTAATAATAGGATCTCTGGTAATGTAAGAATGGAATATTTGCAAATCACATATCTAACAGAGGACTTTTGTCTAGAATATCTATATATATAAAAGCCTAAGTGACCATCGCAACCGAATGGACGACCAAACAGGCTGCGTGGGGCAACAAGGCCAGCAGGGGGGTCAGTGGGGGGCGACCAAACGACCAAGCAGCAGGCTGCGTGGGGTGACCAGGCCAGCAGGGGGATTAGTGAGGGGCAACCAAATGACCGAGCAGCAGGCTGTGTGGGGCAACCAGGCCCACAGGGCAGGCAGTGAGGGGCAACCAGGCCAGCAGAGGGGGGCAGTGAGGGGTGACCAGGCCGGCGGGGGGAGCAGTTGGAGGCGACCAGGTGGCATGGGGGGCAGTAAGGGGTGACCAGACTGGCGGGGGGGGGGGCAGTTGGGGGCAACCAGGCCGGCATGGGGGACAATAAAGGGCGACCAGGTCGGCAGGGGGGCATTTAGGGGAGACCAGGCTGGCAGGGAGGGAGAAAGTTGGGGGCAACCAGGCCAGCAGGGGGGGCATTTAGGGGACATCAGGTTGGCAGGCAGGTGAGCAGTTAGGAGCCAGTGGTCCCAGATTGTGAGGGGGATGTCCGACTGCCGGTTTAGGCCCGATCCTCGGGCCTAAACCGGCAGTCGGACATCCCCCAAGGGGTCCTGGATTGGAGAGGGTGCTGACTGGGCTGAGGGGACCCCTCCCTCCAGTGCACAAATTTTGTGCACAGGGCCTCTAGTATAATATAAAGAACTGTCAAAATTTTAAGAAAACAGCTCAATTAAAAAATGGCAATTTTCTTAACTTTTGTCTGAAAAAGTGTATATTTCATTCCTGATTTTGCAGAATATTTTTGCTGGTGTTTCTAGGTTTACAGTGTTTTCCTTCAACTCTTCAAAACTATTGTGCTTTTTTTGTCTTCTGGCTTGCACTTACTGATGAGAAATCTGAATTCATTCTTATCTTTGCTTTTTGAACATAATGTGTCTTTTTCCTTAGCCTGCTCTTAAGATTATTTAGTGATTTGATTATGATATACCTTGGTATGAAAATTTGAGGTTTATTCTGCTTTTTTTTTTGAGCTTCTAGGAGCTGTGGGTTTGTAATTTTCACTAAATTTGGCAGATTTTTGGCTATTGTTGAGTCAAATATTTAAAAATATCTCTCCCTCCTCTTCTGAGACTCAAGCTATACATGTTCAAGAACTTGATTCATTAGGGATCTCTTTAGTGTGTATCTGCCACAACTCCCAAAACAGAGGCATGGCGGCCTTCCTATTTGTAATGTCAATAGCCATGACCTTCCACCTACTACAAGTACCAAGCTCTATCTGTGTGCCTTTGCTTTGTTGTATGATAAGACATACTTATAATTTGGAATTTTCTAATATTAAGCATCTAATCCTCATGAAGAGAATTAAGATGAAAATTGTCCCTTGTATACAACTCTAAGACTCAAAACATTTTAAATTTAATAACATAGATATTGTTGATAGTAACCAATTCTTCATTATGTAATTGAATGTGACATTAATTCTCTTCCTGTGCTTTGTCAAATTACTCCTACTCTCCAGTGCAGGAATCACAGCCATGGTCCCCACCCTTCAGGATTTGGTCGACATGGAGTCTGTGCACATGAAAACAAAGAACTTGCCAAGGCAAGAGAAGCTCTTCCTCTTATAGAGGACTCTAGTAACTGTGACATTGTAAAAGCTACTCAGTAAGTCTTCCCAGTTCTTTGTTTTACCCTTATGTTCTGTTGAAGTGTAATAATGTATGTGCAGTTCATGGCATCCAGTGTATACCCAACTCACTTCCTACTCCATTGCTAGTATGTTTGTTATAGCAGTATTAGGTCACTTTAACACAGTGCGCCTTAGCTGTTTATTACTAGTCTGTTGCATTAGATTGTGAGCAGCTTCTTAGCAAAAGCATGTTTTTTTCATCTTTGTAACCCCTTGCTTTTGCACAGTTCCTGCCTTGTATTAGGTGCCCAGTAAATGCTTTTTTTTGTCTTCTGGCTTGAATGAATGAATCATTTTAAGTGACACTAAAACTAGACTCTGAGTTTGAAACACAAATCCGAGTCTTTTAAAATGTACTACAACCAAAATATATAGGTGGAATGGAAAAATACCAGCTCACACCATTATGGCTATTTTAAACATTTATTTATTGAGTACTTTCTGTGTACCTATTGTGTACTAGAAGCAAGTCAGTAAAGTAGAAATAGGCTTCCTGACCACTTGAAACATAGTGGGTTCTTTTGCTTGCACCAAAAATGAAAGTATGTTTTGAAAGGAGATCCTTAAAATCTCCAGATGTGGGTATTAAATAATTTCCAACATTTTTATCCTCATGAATCTCATTGATTATTAACATCCACCCATCTCTTACCATTGGATATATTTTGAAATATTTTGTCCATCAAGCTACATTATTTTTAATCCATTTTCTTAATAATCAGATATAAATTTGACCATCAGAGCTTCTAATCAGCATGAAAGGAACTAATGTTGCCACACTAACTTGATATAATTTTTGTCAAAAGCAAGGATGTTTGTTGATTAATTAGCCTGTTTGACCTTAATGTAGACTAATATATAATTTATGTTAGTTAAAAAATAATTGACAGTTATTTGGATATTCTAAATATTAATTTATATGAATTCTCGAGGCCCTGGGAACCACTACTTTAAAGAATATTATTTGATATTATTTATATTATTATATTTATATGAAGATGAGAATGTTCTTAAGATAAATATTAGCTTTAATTAGAATGGAAACATTTAAATGTTTCTCTGCTACTGGTAAATTGCTATAAGATAAATGTGAAAAATTAGGCTATGCACACAGGAAATTAAAAACTCTCATTTTAACCTGGCCAGTGTGGCTCAGTGGTTGAGAATCAACCTATGATCCAGGAAGTTACTGTTTGATTCCTGGTTAGGGCACATGCCTGGGTTGCAGGCTCGACCTCAATCAATGATTTTTTTCTTATCGTTGATGTTTCTATCTTTCTCTTCCTCTCTGAAATTTTATATATATATATGACATTTTATATCATTCCTAAACCTTCCTTTGAGGTCTTAGACCTTCTTAAGTCATTGAGGGAAGATCTTTAGGTAGATGTGGGAAGGCAAAAATAAATAAATAAATAAAAAGCGAGAGTGTGTGTGTGTGTATGTTTGTGTTTTCTAAACCACGAAAATCCTCATTAGTATGTACTCTTATATTTCTCATGTAAAGGGAGTGTTTTTTTGCCAGTAAAATGTTAAAGTTGACATTTAAAAGATGAAAAATATATCATCAACAATTTACTTTTATTAATATTTTCATTTAGCATTGTAAGACAGTTATCTCTATCTTAAAAATGCCATAAAGACAGACAGATAGGGGGACACACACATTTTGGTGAGGTAGAAATGATTTAATTTTATAGCATATTAAATGTGTTCTTTTGGGACTTAATATTTTTTATTAAAAGAAATATTGCTAATGAATTATTTTAAAAGTTATTATGGGATTAAAATATACACTTCTCTCCTGTTTCTCATTCTTACAGTCAGCCAATTAAATAACTCTCTTAAATATTCCTCAAGTCCATCCCTCACTTTAGGCTCTCATTGCCTCTGACCTGTATTTATTGCAAGAGTCTCTAAACTGGTCTTTCAGTCTCTGCTTCATCCTCTGCAAATTAGTTTCCATACTGACACTAATGCGATCTTTCTTAAGAGTCTTAGAGCTTTCCTCTTTATTTTTTAATTTTTTTTTTAGGCTAGTCAAGTGAAGCAGTGGGAGTGGAGAAGGAACAAAGAAATCTGTAACTGGCTGTGATCAATTAATTGTAGGCACCACTGCACTCGGACCAGCCTAGAGCTTTCCTCTTTAAAACTTTCAGTAGTTTCCCTTTGAACAATAGATGAAGTATAAACTTCAAAGCATGGCATAGAAGGCCCATGCAGTCTTTGCCTCTCTAGTCTATCCTCATATCTTACCATTCTCTTCTGTATGCTTTATCCTTCTTCAGTGTTAAATTGCTTATATTTCTCTGAACATCTGTGCAGTTTCACATCTCAGATTTTTGTACATGCTGTTCCCTCTGCCTGGAATGCCCTCCCTTCAGCCCTCAAAACTTAGTTCTATATACCATGTTTCATTCCCCTCAGAATGTCTAATCATTTCTTCCTTTGCCATACATACCTTATACTATGTTTATATTTTATTGTTGAATTTATCCCATCCCAAGTGTTAGTCTCTCTCCTTAATTGGGAGGTCATTGCATGGGCTTGGTTTGATTCAAGAATGAGATTATAGTCAGGAATCAGCACCATACATTCCTGGCATATAGTGGAGAATCTAATGAAATTTATTGAAGGAGGGCAAATGTGAATGTTAAAGTTTATTTAAGAAAATCAAGTTCAACTCCAAATGGATGTTGTTTGGCTTTACAATATGGCCTCTTGATATATATCTTTGTTAATGTATTTCTGTGTTGACTGAAAGATTGGATAAAACCTGGTAAAAGAAAGAAATTTTGATATTTGAAATTATTTTATTGGTATCAATTATGTCCTTTTTTTTTCTTATTTGAGATACGGGATTTTTGAACGATGTAAAGAATTGGTAGAAGCAGGATATGATGTCAGGCAACCAGACAAAGAAAATGTGTCGCTTCTTCATTGGGCTGCTATTAACAACAGACTGGATCTTGTAAAGTAAGATGGGATATATGTGTATTAATTGTGTATTTATCATTCTAGACCTCTCCTTCATTTGTGTTTTCTTCAAGTGCAACTTTGAATGTTGAAACATCTATAGTCCTTTATTGTAAATGAATGAATACCTGAAACTGTGTTACACACATCAGTTATCCGAGCGTTGAAAAGGACCTTGGAGATCATCCAGTCCAGGGTTGTCATTGGCCCAAAAGGAAAACTAAAGACAAAGCCACAGGGCCCATCATAAAGATAAAGTTCAGGCAATGAAATTGAACGTTGTTTTAAAAGAAAAAGTATAAGATAAACTTTCTCTGTATAGAACAGAAAGTTTCAGGTAGTATAGAAGAAATATTGAAATTTTTTACATTGCTTAATAATGCCAGGGGGAATGGATGAATAGAGGAATAATTTAACCTTTTTTAAAAAACTAAATGTGCAATACATTTTCAAGTAGGCATGTATCAAATTATAGAAAATACTGTACTTTCTCTTCATAAAGCACTACTGCCTACCCATTATTTTTTATTTTATACCTTAGCATATAAAATATATGTATGTATGTGAATTGCATATAATTTGTATTATATATATTAAATTTTGGAGGTTTAAGAAAATAATACTATACTAAAGTTGAAAATAAATACACATACAGGTAAACCCCTCTTCTGTGAAAATAAACTAATGTGTTGTTTTGATAATGATATGTGAAACACAACTTTGAGATAATGAGACTAATTCCTGTAAACCACAGAAGAAAATGTCTCTTTGCCTTACAGAGTCACTTATTCAGTGTATCATATCTGTGTCCCCAAATAGAAAGCAAAACATTCAAAATGTCTAACTTTTCTAAAAGGATTTTGAATTATTTTTTCACTATTTTTAAAATTCATTTCCACATAGTAATTCTAATCTTAAGCTGTTTAAAGTGACATAATTTCACTTTTTCTTTCAATTTAAGTAGAATATATGTGTGATCCTGAACCTTTTAAATATAAACCTTTCAAGAGTGTTGTGGTAATTAGAATATGCAGAATAGTTATCACATGCTTAGTATGTAAGTTATAGTTGAATGCTCAGGACACCAGGAGTAATTACTTATATGCTATGAATATTTCACTAGGGTTCTGTTTGATGCTGTTGTGTGAATCTTTCAGACTTCTGTCAATCTGTGAAGTTTTAGGGAGGGTTCTTATTATAATTTCTGTTTTCCAATACATTTATTACTAAGAATAAAGTTTTCTTTCTCAGTATGAATTTTTAAGTTTTAAATCTTTTTATCTATGTCTGTTTTTAACAGGTTTTATATTTCAAAAGGTGCTGTGGTAGATCAGTTGGGTGGAGATTTAAATTCAACTCCTCTTCACTGGGCCATCAGGTAAAGGTTTTTTGTACACTGACATTGCTATTCAAAGTCAAGTGACTTAAGTTTATTTTCTGAACATTAATGATCAGCATTTTCCACTAGAATTTTCTGTGGTTCTCTTCTGTGCTATCCAGTATGGTATCCACTAGCCATATGTGAAATGGGGCTAATATAACTAAGGAATTGCATTTTAAATTTAATTTAATTTAAAATTAATTTAATTTAATTTTAACTAATACAAAATCAAATAGCCACATGTAGCTAGTAGCCACCATATTGGAAACTGCAGTTAGAGACCATTTGAAGGGCTTTCTTTCCTCCCCTCCTTCATTAAATAAACAGACTAATAAATAAATGTAGCTTTAAGGAGTTTCCAAAGACAGATTTTTTTTGTGTTTAACTTGGGCCTCCAATGTAATGCTCAAACTCAAATGTGTGTCTTATACTTTCTTTTATGTAGTTAAAATACATATCTTTTATACTTGATCACATGGTTAAAAGTGATAGTTCAGTGAACTATAAACTCAATCAGTTTTTTTCTCTGGTATTAGCCATCTGAAGCTGAAGTTAATAAGGCCTGTCTTGATATCTAACAATTTTTTAATTTTTCATCTTAACTCCATTCTCTGTGGTTGTTGGGGTTGCCATGAACCTGAAACTAAAGTGAATAATTGTTCATTTAAGGCAAGGAATTGAATCTTTTCTCCATAGCTATTAAATTTGAAGAATCTAGGGTAAACTCATCCACATGTAAGCTTCATATGGAAAATGATCCATATTCAAGTGTAAAAATATCTAGTTCCTAAGAATAATATTACAGTATACCTGCAGTCTGAATGTTATATTGCAGGGTATCTGGCTCATGATTATTTTAAAGTAGCAACAGTGAAGTCTAACTGGTTTTAAAGTTTACATTTTTAGCATTAGTTATGTAACATTATTATTTATACATGGTAGCAACATAAGGTTTAAGGTAGATTGGGAGGTTATTAAGATTATTACCTGCCCTCAAGAAGGACCGTCCAGATAGTTCTAAGTGTGGACATTTAGAGAATCCCCAGAGTTTTAAAAACCTTATTGTTAGGAAATACTTTTTATATCTAACTAAAATCCCTCATGTCTCAGGGATATCAATTTCTCCCTGGATTTTTTATTTTTATTTATTTTTGCTACAGAATACATTATACTTCTTATTCTTTATTTACAGACAAGGGCATTTACCCATGGTCATATTATTACTGCAGTATGGTGCAGACCCCACTCTCATCGATGGAGAAGGATTCAGCAGCATCCACCTGGCAGTATTATTTCAACACATGCCCATTATAGCGTATCTCATCTCAAAGGGACAGGTATATTTTGAATCGTATCTTATACAACAGCTATTATAAATTTGAAGAGATTGGGAAGATGATTAGTAGTCTGTTTTCATTTTTAAAGTAAAAGCAAAAAATATCCAGATATTCAAATATTACCCTCAGTGGGTCTAGCTATTGAAAATTCCTTTCTAGCTTCATTGGAGCAAAAAGGGCAGGTCATTTTGCTCAGTAACATATAATAGATGTTTTTAAACTTGTAAGCCAGTGATAGTTTTCCTTATGATCCTTGCAGAGATTTCAAAAACATGACTTCAAAGCCTGTATTTTTCTTCTGGTTGAATGTAGAAATGGTAATCACATCACTGAATTAACCCATCATTGCTTTCATTGTTTGAGTATAAATGGGAGACCAATTTGAATGTATGCTTCTTATTGTTCTCTAAAGTAATTCCATGAAAAATGACTTGCCTTAAGAGGCATCCATTTATGGCACAGGTTAAATTATAGGTTATTGGCAGTGGGAGTTTCACTGTCAGCTATAGTTGTCTGGATATGCTTTCTCTTAGCAAAGTAGTTTATGTATTAGCAGACTCACCTATAACAGGCGTGGACACATGTTTGCACAAATGCTGTTGGAATGACTGTGTACTCTGTAAATAAGCACTTTCTCTCAGACTTAGCCAATCGAAGTAGAATAATTATAACCTCCTTGGGCTCACTTGGGAAAGATGTTTGAGGAGGAATCCTTCCTGCTTCTCTTTGGGTTCCTTCCCATGTTGTACTCCTCCAAGGCCCATAAGAATCTTAAATAATTGAAACTCTTTCTTTGGCTTGGTTGGAATCATTATTGTATACCTCGAACCTGGGCCCATTTTATTAAAAGGAGGTATGATTTCTTTTTTCTTATATTCTAGAAAAATAGAAAAGAATTTTTCATGTGTTACCTTTTAAAACATAATCCTATCTAATGATAGAGTAACATGTAAATTACCATCACTCCGCTACGCCCACGATTGGGCGGCGGGAGGCTGGGGGGCGGACTCGGGGTGGCCTATCCGGCCATTGAGAGGCACGGATCCGCTGCCACTGAGGGGGGCTACCCTGCTGTTGAGAGGCATAGGGGGCGGGACTCCAGCCCCCTGTGCCTCTCACCGGCCAGATCTGCGGCCGCTGAGGGGGCCTGCCGCGGACACCCAGCTGCGCCTCTCAACGGCAGGGTAGCCAGGTGTCCGCTGCAGCCCCCCTCAGCGGCTGCGGACCATCAAAAGTGGGGGAGCTGGGTGCCTGTCTGCTCCGGCACCAGGCCTTTCAGAAGCCTTCGGGGTGACGGAGGCTTCTGAAAGGTCTGGTGCACCAGCGGACAGGCACCCAGCTCCCCCGTGATCGAAAGAGAAAGCATGTAGAGGACCCTACACGTGCATGATTCAATCATGCACTGGGCCTCTAGTATGATAAATAAAAGAAAATACAATGAGTTGCCTCAGAAGATAGTTGTTCACTATTACTGGAAGTGTTTAAGTAGAGACTGAATGACCTTGTGTAAAAAATGATAATACCAGTGCATGTACTATCAGTTAAGGTCTAAAACTAGATGACTTCTAGGGTCTCTGCTTCTAAAGTCTCTTATATTTGATAGTGATTATAATTTTTCTCTTTCCCTTAGCACTCTTCCATTCATATTATATAACACTTTGAATCATATATTCAGATATACCTTTTAAAAATATTTTCTATAAATCAATGAACTTTTATCCTATAGCTGTGAAGCAGAACATTCTTTTATTAAATGATACTTGAACCCTCCTTGTAGACACAATGGTAGTGCTAATGTATTGAAGAGCTACCTCTATTAAGAAAAAAAAGAGAATTTTGACTGTGTCTACAATTAAGCTGATTGACTTCTTTTTGAACAGAGTGTGAATATGACAGATTTAAATGGGCAGACACCTCTCATGTTATCAGCTCACAAAGTACTTGGGTAAGTGAGTTTAATTGAATTGTCTCATTCTGATTCTTGCTTCTGACAATTTCTTTTTTTGTGTATATAATTTTAAGTATCTTAATCTATATGAAATGATACTATATTCTGGAGAATAAAAATAAGATTTTCCACCCTGTGATTGTGATATGGACTTTTCATGTAGTTATATTTAGAAAAGCACCATTGAAATAATTTTCTCTTTTCTGATAGATCAGGGGAAGAGTTTGAAAGCTACTGTAAGAAAACTAGAGGCAAGGTGCACGAAATTCGTGCATGGGTAGGGTCCCTAGTCCTGGCCGGCGATCAGGGCCAAAAGGGGTCTTCCTTCCCCAGCTGCCGGCTGCTGGCCGGGGCCTTCCTTTGTTTCGTGCTGCCCCTGGTGGTCAGTGCACATCATATCAAGTGGTTGAACTCCCGGTTGGTCAAACTCCTGAAGGGACAATTTGCATATTAGCCTTTTATTATATAGGATAATTTCTTTATAAAACAGGTAGAGATTCCATAGCATATATTTATTATTTTTTAAATAAATCTTTATTGTTGAAAGTACTACATATGTCCCTTTTTTTTTTCTCCATTGCCCTCTTCAACCCCTCTCCCCCACAAGCCTTCAACCACTGTCTGTGTCTATGGGTTATGCATATATGCATATGAGTTCATTGGTTGATCTCTTCCCCACCTCCCACCTCCCCTGATAGCATATATGTATTAAAATGACTTACGTTTCTTAGTTTGCATTTTTTTAAAATGGCAGTGGGGGGAAAATTCAGGACATCTGTAATATGTTAACAATAAAAATATATATATGCATAAGAAAGACATGTTTAAATGTTCTCATAATTTGAAATCTAGGTGATAAACACAGTAAATGTTGAGGATCTCTAACATTGATGACTGCTCAGAAAATATTAATTGTAACTGACCTGTGGAAATAGTGTATATGTTCACATCAAGAAATGCATATTTAAGTTTTTCTGTGTATTTTTTTTATAAACACACTAGAGGCCCGGTGCATGAAATTTGTGCATGGGGGGAGGGAGTCCCCTCAGCCCAGCCTGCACCCTCTCCAAACTGGGACCTCTTGGGGGACATCCCTCTCACAAACTCGGGACTGCTGGCTCCTAACTGCTCCCCTGCCTGACTGCCTGATCACCCCTAACTGCCCCTCCTGCCAGCCAAATCACCCCTAATTGCCTTTGCCTGCCAGCCTGGTCGCCCCTAACTGCCCCCCCCCTCCGGCCTGGTGCCCCTTAGTTCCCCCCCTGCCGGCCTGGTTACCTCTCACTGCCCCCCCTGCCAGCCTGGTTGCCCCTCACTGCCCCCCCCTCCGGCCTGGTGCCCCTTAGTTCCCCCCCTGCCGGCCTGGTCACCTCTCACTGCCCCCCCGCCAGCCTGGTCACTCCACGCAGCCTGCTGGTCAGCCGTTTGGTCATCCCTCGCTAACCCCCCTGCCGACCTGGTCGCCCCACGCAGCCTGCTGGTCAGCTGTTTGGTCGTCCCTCGCTAACCCACCTGCCGACCTGGTCACCCCACGCAGCCTGCTGGTCAGTCGTTTGGTCGTCCCTTGCTAATCCCCCTGCTAGTCTTGTCACCCCATGCAGCTTGCTGTTTGGTTGTTACTGTGAGGGTGTCATAACCAATTTGCATATTACCCTTTTATTAGTATAGATGATTAATGACCAGCATATAGTCCAACTTCTATGTTTCTTCTCTCAAATATATGCTTTAGTTTTCCCTTTGTCAGTTTATTTCCAAGGTTATACTTAATTTCTGATTTTGATTTTACTTTAGACTTCTCTCCTAGGAACTGAGTTAGTTCTGATATCATTTCCTTTTCGTTCATGGAATGGTGGGGTAGGGGTAGAATTTTATTAGAAAGCTTTTTGTCATATAACTGAAGTTATATGCTGATAACTCAAGTCAGATATAGTGTTTAAAGATCTCGGTAGAATAAGTTAAGGAGAATATTATTTTATTAAAAGAATCTCAAGTAGTCATGAAGGACAGGGAGGTATTGATGATAAAACAATATTTTATTGAATTCTGCCTTCTAGTCCATAACTTTCTAAGATAAACACATATTTTAGGATATTATTTACACCCAGCTGTATTTAATAATAGGTTAGAAGGAAAATGTGAAGTTAGCTTTTGGTTTATCTCCTCAAATATAGTATTGTACATTTAATTTTTAATTAGATGAATAAGATAGTATTTAATATTGGCCAAAGTTAAATGTATAATTTAAAAGAAAATGTTAATCAATAAAATAACAACATGAAAGTAAAAGTTTGAAACAAGTAGTTATTTCACTGTATTGATGTGAAAATTATATTTTTTATATTGTCACATAATAGATATCTTTTTTGGGGGAGTGTGCATCTTTCTTATTAGCAACTACAATAGAACTCTGCACAAAGAAGTTCTTAGTTTTCAGAATTCTGATTTGTTAATTGATATATTAGTTTAAAAGATTGGTTATTTACATTTTCCCCTCAAATGATTCATCTCTCTAATACCCTTTGGTATTTTATTGTTTTGAAACAGGCCAGAACCAACTGGATTTCTTTTAAAGTTTAATCCTTCTCTCAATGTGGTTGATAAAATACACCAAAACACCCCACTTCACTGGGCAGTGGCAGCAGGAAATGTTACTGCAGTTGCTAAACTTTTGGAAGCTGGTTCTAGCCTGGATATCCGAAATGTTAAGGTATGACCAGGTATTTATCTTCATTAGTTTATTATATCTTCAGTTAGAAGGTTAATAAATTAACATAAAGGTAAGCTGTACGTATGACTTCAGTTATTACAGGATAGATGTAAACAATAATAGCTGACTACTCTCAGAACAAATATGTTAAGTCTATGATTCTGATGAGGTTTAAAAATATTGCTCTACGTCACTAATCGTCAGAGACATGCAAATTAAAACCACAATGAATATCACTTCACAGCTACCAGAATGGCTATCATCAATAAATCAACAAACAAAAAGTGTTGGCAAGCATGTGGAGAAAAGGGAGCCCTCTTGCACTGTTGGTGGGAATGCAGACTGGTACAGCCACTGTGGAAAACAGTAGGGAGTTTCCTCAAATAATGAAAAATGGAACTGATTTTTGACCCAGTGATCTCACTTCTGGGAATATATTTTAAGATCCCACTTCTGGGAATATAACCTAAGAATCTGAAAAATGAATTCAAAAGAATAAATGTACCCCTATGTTCATTGCAGTAATATTTACAATAGCCAAGATCTGGAAATAGCCCAAGTGCCCATCAGTAGATGAATGGATAAAAAAGCTGTGGTACATTTATACAATGGAGTACTGTGCAGCCATGGGAAAGAAGGAACTCTTACCTTTTGTGACAGCATGGATGGATCTGGAGATTATTAGGCTAAGTGAAATGAGCCAGTCAGAGAAAGATAAATAGCATATGATCTCACTTATATGTGGAATCTAATGAACAAAATAAACTGATAAACAAAATAGAAACAGAGGCATGGCCCTATCTGGTTTGGCTCGGTGGATAGAGTATCGGCCTGCAGACTGAAGGTCCCAGGTTCGGTTCCGGTCCGGATTGCGGGCTCGATCCCCAGTGGGGAGCATGCAGGAGGCAGCCAACCAATGATTCTCTCTCATTGTTGATGTTTCTCTCTCTCCGTCTCCCTTCTTCTCTGAAATCAATAAAAAATGTGTACACACACACACACACACACACACATACATATACATATATATACATATATATACACATAAAATATGTATATATATATGTATAAAATATATATATACACACACATATATATATATGAAACAGAAGCATGGATATACATGGAACAGACTGACAGCTGTTAGGGGGAAGTGGGGTGGGGGAACTGGATGAAAAAAGGTGAAAGGATTAGCCAAAAAAACGTATATATAACACAGAGACACAGGCCACAGGGTGGTGATAGCCAGTGGGGTGGAGGCCAGGTGGAGATGGGTAAGGAGTGGGGAATGGGGATGGGAAGAGACTTGGCTTAGGGCACATGATGCAGTGTGCTGATGATGTTTTATTGAGTTGTACATTTAAAACCTGTATGGTTTTGTGAACCATTGTCACCCCAATAAATTCAATTTTTTAAAAAATGGAATCATACAGTAAAAAAAAAAAAAAAAAAAGCCTAGTACCCATACTATATAAAAAATGTGATTGAACTTTTTCTTTCTTTTTTTTAGGGAGAAACACCTCTTGAAATGGCTCTACAAAATAAAAATCGGCTCATTATTCACATGCTAAAAACAGAAGCCAAAATGAGAGCTAACAAAAAATTCAGACTTTGGAGGTGGCTGCAGAAATTCGAGGTAACTATACTTTCAGAATGATTCTAAATTAACTAACACCAGATTTCCGTGGAGAGGGTCATCATGAATACTACACCTATTTTGCATTTAGGTATTTAGAGGGAGAGAGATAAATAATGGTTGCTCCTCAGTCTCCTTTCTCCTTTGCCAACTCCTTTGCTTCTCCCCCACCTCATATAGTAGGGTGCCCCAGGATTTTGTCCTTGGACTTCTTTTATTTGTATTCATTCATTCCCTTAGTGAGATCATGCACTTACATGGCTTTAAATGCCATCTATTTATTTATTGGTAACTCCCAAAGTTTTCACTAGTTCAGACCTTTCCAGACTCCTATCTCCCTGTTACCTGTATAACTTAATCCGGTTCAGTGTCTGATAGGCATCTCCAATACAACATCCAAAACTGAACTCCTCCTCTTCTCCCCACCCCTCCCTAACTATTCGATTTATAGCCTTCCACATCTCTATACGTGGTAACTCCAGCTTTCCAATCACCTGTGTCTTTTCTCAGTCATACTATGTATGTAGGCCATTAGAAAAAAGTATAGGCGAGTCTGCCCTCAGTTTACATCCATTAATGCCAACTCACCATTCCACCAATGGCATTTTGGTCCAGCCACCATTATCTTTCATATAAATTATTGCAGTTGTCTGACTCACCTCTAGTCTATTCTCAACAGAGCAGCCAGATGAATCTTTTAAAACGTATATCAGATCCTATCATTCACCTGCTCAGAATCCTAGGTTTCTTCCTTTCTCCCAGAAAAAAATCAAAGTCCTTACAAGGCCCCAAAGTCCTTACAAGGGCTGGAGCTTTTTATGTTTTATAGAATTCTCTTAGTACATTGTCTGTCTTCCCCTGCTAGAATTTAAGCTTCATGAGAGAAAGATCTTAAATTCATTGATTAATCTGAGTTGCTTAGGATAGTGCCTACATACACAGGGTGGGGCAAAAGTAGGTTTACAGTTACTTGTATGGAAAATACAATAATAAATAATACAAAGTAAACTGTTTTGTGTATTCACAACTGTAAACCTACTTTTGCCCCACCCTGTATATGCGCTGGAATAATCTTCTACCTAATAATAGAATAATATGCAAATCATCACTCCGCTACACTCACAAGCCACGCCCACCAGCCACACCCCAGCCACGCCCACCATCCAATCTGAGTGAGTATGCAATTAAACTGAAAACATGGCGGCAGCCCCGCCCCCAAGCCTCTCCAGGTCTCTGGGAGTTGGAGAAGTCAGGCGCCAGCATGCCTGAGGCTGGCTGCAGCCACAGAGACCAAGAAGCCGCCTGCCCCATGATCCCAGGCCTCAGCCAGCCTCAGAAGCCTTAGGTCCGCCTGCCTCACATCCACCTGCCCCACGTTCTGGGAAGACTGAGAAACCGGGCCCTGCGCCTGAGGCTGGGTGCGGCCGGGAGACGAAGAAGCTGCCCGTCCCATGATCCCAGGCTGCAGCCAGCCTCAGAAGCCTCAGGTCCCCCCCCCGCCCCATGTCCTGGGGAGACGGAGAAACCCGGCCCCAGCACCTGAGGCTGGCTGCAGCCACGGAGACCAAGAAGCTGCCTGCCCCGTGATCTCAGGCCTCAGCCAGCTGGAGAAGCGGTTCACCCCATGTCCTGGGGGAGACAAGAAACCAGGTGCCAGTGCCTGAGGCTGGCTGCAGCCTGGGAGATGAAGAAGCCGCCTGCCCTGTGATCCCAAGCTGCAGCCAGCAGCAGAAACCTCAGGTCCACCTGCCCCACCTCCTGGGGAAGACTGAGAAACCGGGCCTCAGCGCCTGAGGCTGGCTGCGACCTGGGAGATGAAGAAGCCGCCTGCCCCGTGATCCCAAGCCGCAGCCAGCTGGAGAAGCCGCCCTCCCCACGTCCAGGGGGAGACAAGAAACCGGGTGCCAGTACCTGAGGGTGGATGCGATCTGGGAGACGAAGAAGCCGCTTGCCCTATGATCCCAGGCTACGGCCAGCTGGAGAAGCTGCCCACCCCATGTCCACCCGCCCCACGTCCTGGGGGAGATGGAGAAACCGGGCCCCAGTACCTGAGTCTGGCTGCAGCCCGGGAGATGGAGAAGCCGCCCACCCTGCGGTCCTGGGCACCAGCACCTGCGGCTGGCTGTGGCCTGGGAGACAGAGAAGCTGCCCACCCTGTGGTCCAGGTGCCAGCACCTGTAGCTGGCTACAGCCTGGTAGATGGAGAAGCCACCCACCCTGCAGTCCCGGGCACCAGCACCTGTGGCTGGCTGTGGCCTGGGAGACAGAGAAGCCACCCACCCTGCGGTCCTGGGCGCCAGCACTTGCAGCTGCAGCACAGGCGAAGCCCCCTGTCCACCATCCCCTAAGGCTGCAGCCAGCCTGGGCACCACCAGAGGGAGGGAAGCCCGGATCCTGGGTGCCTGTGGTCAGCTGGAGGAGGGAATCCTGGGTACCAGGTGTGGGCTGAGGCAGAGGTAGTTAGGGGCAATCAAGCCAGCAGGGGAGCAGTTAGGGACAATCAGGCTGGTAGGCAGAAGCAGTTAGGGGCAATCAGGCAGGCAGGTAAGCGGTTAGGAGCCAGCAGTTCTGAATTGTGAGAGGGATGTCCAACTGCTGGTTATCCCATGAGGGGTCCCAGATTGGAGAGGGTGCAGGCCAGGCTGAGGGACACACTCCCCGCTGCCCCCCCTGCACGAATTTCGTGCACCGGGCCTCTAGTTGTTGAATAAGTGAATAGTGTGGCTCATGTGTGAGTGTTACACCTGGAGTTAAAATGTTGAGCTCCATATTTAATACTTATTTTTGTTCTGAAGTTAAATTGCTTGTAGATTCTAAGTTTACCTTTTTTGTTTAAAAATTACACTTGCTCATTTTGTGTTATGCAATCTAATTTGGAAAAATTTTAAAGATTTGATACCATTTGAAATTATCCATCCTTAGAATATGGCTCAGAGAAGTAAAAATTAAAGACGATATATATATATATATATATATATATATTTTCTCCGTTTGCTTCCAAGGTCATGTATGTTGATGTATGCTGCATTGTAAAAATGTGGTGCCAGCTTCAGTGCAGGTAGTCACACTGTTGGTTCATAGGCTTTCATTCTTTTAACTTTGCGAGGACATGTTTCAGTCTCTGGCCTCCGGGTGACATTGACACCAAGAATAACTCCAGTCTTGAAACTCCTCCCTAGCTTCTGGGGAACCTTTCTTTCTCCTGGTTCTCATCCTGCATTTCTGGTTGCACTGATCACTCTTTCTTAGTTACCTTTAAAGACTTAGCTTTTTCTCCTTAATTGTTTGTGTTGGCCAAGATTCTGCCCCTTTTACATGCATGCATTCCTTGGGATGTTGTTCATTCATGGCTTTACCACCTATATGCTGATGAATCCAGGTTTCCTCCTGACTGGTAAACCTGCTTTTCTGATTGCCTCCTAGATATCCACTAGATGTCCACATTCATCTAAAATTCCACGTGCTAAGCTAAACTCATCTTTTCTGAAAACTTGTTCCTTCTCACCCTCTTTATTAGGGAATGGCACCATCTGGTGCCCAGATTGGAACTCTTATACTCTCCTCATTAAATCTTGGGTGTATTGATTTTTGTGTGGCCTTTTTGTCTTGGTTTATGCTTTCTGGCATATATTGTTTGAAAGAAATTATTGTTTTTCTAAATGTCAGTTATCATTAACACTTTTCTAAACGGCCAACATTTCTTGACAAGGGAGGAAAGCAAAACAAAATATGTGTAAGTAACATTTTATAAAATGTAAGGCTTTTACAAGATTGTTTCCAAGATATGTAATTTCTCAAACATCAGATTTATCAATCAGCAACTTTGAAGGAAAACTCTGTGTTCTGCTATTGTATTACTTATTATTATATGTTTAGGAAGTAGTTCTTCTAATGAACTAATTATTATTAGATATTTAGGAGGTAAAATCCATAAAGTTCTAAAACTCTGAATCTCTTAATAGCTCTTCCTGCTGCTGATGCTTTCTGTGATTACCATGTGGGCTGTTGGATACATACTGGACTTCAATTCAGATTCTTGGCTTTTAAAAGGATGTCTTCTAATAACATTGCTTTTTCTGGCATCTTTGTTTCCAAGGTGTGTATATTAGTCTTTGCAAGGCTGATTATTGCATTCCAATTTGATTGCTTGTTTCTATTATTGATTAGCTGAAATTACAGATTTTTATTGAGCTCTGTTACTTACCACATAGGAACATCCTCAGGGTTGCTGGGAAGGAAGGGCTTTGGTAGCATATGATTGGACTGAAAGCTAATTGATCAACACAGTAATTTAATTGAATTGACAGCTGGTTGAAAATAAATATCCTAGCTCACTTTTTGAAATGATAATTTTGGTGAATAATGGGGAGATTTTTGTAACTAATTTGCATCTTGAAGCATTTTTGCCTGTTTTTCAGAAATTTGGCTTTTTCCTTTTCTAAATTTAAATTCATTTTGAACTAATTATTTTTGTTCTTAATGTTATTTAGTAGCAACAACCTAGTTAAATCACAGGAGGTTATAAAATAGTAACTATGGTGTGGTTCTATTTTTAGGAAAATATTTATACATGGTTCTATATAGTCATTGGTTAAGAGTCAGATTGCCTAGATTCATATAACAAGTTGCTTTACCTTTCTGTGCCTTAATTTTTCCGTGTATAAAATGAGGATAATAATTGTGACAATGCCTGTCTCCTGGTCAACACGCATTCAATGGTTAGAACCATGGCTTACACACAATGCTCAATAATTTTGTCACACCCTCATCTCTTCTTCCCTTTCCAGTTTCTCACGTTGAAGAATGGGTATCATCCTGGGAGTAATGCCATTCTTGATTCTTTCCTTCTCTTCACTTTCCACATCCAGCTCATTACCAAGTCCTTCTTGCTCAGCCTACATCGGGTCTGCTCTCTGCATCTCCACAACTGGCACCCTACATCAAACCTAACTGGCCTCCTGACTCCAACTCTTACCCCCACCCAGCTCATCCCCACTTAGCAATCAGTATAGTCTTTTAAAAAGGCAAATCAGGTTCTGTCTTTTTTCCCTGCTTAAAGCCTTCCATGGGCTTTCCTTGTACTCAGAATAAAATCAAAACTCCTTGCCTAGGAGGCAATATGTGATTCACTTCCTCCCCTCTGACTTCATCTCCTTCCTTCATTGTTCTCTAACCTTCTTTCTGGTTTTAGAACACATCAAACTCCTCCCACCCTGGGCCTTGGCTTTCACTTGTGTCTCTGTCTGACATGTTCTGATTGTTGCATAGCTGGAGATGTCTCATTCAGGCTCAAGTTCCAATACCACCTCCTTACTGAGGCCTTCCCTCATACCCCATTTTGTTTTCTTCATTTTCTTCATAGCACTTAATCACTGTTTCCTGGAATGTAAGGCCCATACCAGTAGGAAACCTCTCCTGAGTGAAAGAAAACTGTAATGATGATCCATAGGAAAAAACCTAAAAGGAAAGAGTGTTGCTCTCTTCAGGGTGTGATTATGAGATTCCTGTGCCCTTCTTATGCCTGCCAGCATTTTCTAGAATAAGCATATGCTACTTTGGTCATAAGAAAAACCAAAGTATTAGAGGAATCTTACCATTTAGTCACTCAAGAGCAGGACAGTTGACTGGAAATGAATTAGAATTTAAGCAATAAAGTAAAAGCTCAAATTTCTGGAAAATAACAAGCAAAGTGTCTAAATTGTCTGCTATTCAGAAAACTTATAACTTAGAGATAGTCATTCATTTTTCACTAAGTGGATTGACTCAGTCTCCAAACAAAATTTAAGTCAAATCACCAGGTATCATGATCATCACTTTTTTTGTTTTTCCAGAGAGAAAGCAAGGGCAGTATTTACTGATCTTGGATAGGGTAGGGGTATTTGAGATTTTGTTTATTTTAATAAAAGCCTACATTATAAAAAAATGTATATGAAAGCCTTTGTTTTTGGTAACAGTGGGTTGAGGGCTTCATATGTCAGGCTTGACATATTAACACAATTCAAATGGGAGACAAATGCATATGGCCACTTTATCCATACTGCTTTTATTTCTCTCACACTCCTCTGTAGAGCCCAATTTTGTGGAGGTAAGCAGCTGCAAACTTCCATTATTAGGCTCCAGGGGGAGTTCCTTATTGACCTAGGCTGCTATGTGATGCCTGTCAGAACTAAACAGTCTCTTACAAATGAGGTAGTTCACTGTACTACTTAATTAGTTCAAACACATTTTTGCTGCAAAATCTCAGTCAGGTCATGCCCTGGAGGTTACATGGGCTTTATATGGCCTATTCTGGCAGCATATTATGTTTGGGATTTTAGTTCTCAAATATTTTATCATAATATCCTAATGATCTTGATAGCTTTTTAAAAACCCTTTTCATGCCTATCATAAACTGTTGTCTTTTCCTGATATAAATTTAAAAACAGATCCAGGTAAACTATATTCATGCATAGATTTACAATATTGAGTATTTAATATGAAAGACAGATTTACTTATTTTTTTTATTTTGAAACTACAATATTAAGATTTGAGTAAGTTTTGTATGGACTTCCAAGCTTCTTGTTATATCCAAGTGAGATGGTTGGTGTTCTGATGACTAGTGCCACTTTTAACCTTTATGTATCTTTTTATGTCCAGTGGCTGCTTCTCAAGCTGTTGTGGGATGAAAGGGCTTCAGGTTATGTGCATCTGTATGTTTCAGAAATAGCCTGCAAGCCTCTAGAAGAAAGCTTGTTAGATGGGAAGGTGAATCTCCAAGTATTTAAAATTTTGCATTTTGGCGTATGTGACCCCCCAAAAGAAATACAAATATGATATGTCTCAATAGAAATAAAAGAGTCATTGAAAATATAAAGTGATTGGGAATGAAGTAATGTATAAGTTAGCTGTAAGAAGGAGAACATTTACTTCTTGAGAGCCCTGTGCTTCAGTTTTCTCATGAGTAGAATGGAGTGATGCTGATGCGTAGCTCATTACCATGTGGAAAGTGGCACATGGTAAGCAGTGAAAGCTGTTGTTGGTATTTAATGGAATCATTATCACTACTATTATTTAATGGAATTTAGAACTAAAATTAATGTGAGTCATAATTGTTTTCACTAATACCTCGTGTTTATCTTTTTCTCTTTTAGGTTCTTGTTTGGGTATAAGAGCCTTGTGTACTTACCAACCGTCTTCCTGCTAAGTTCCATTTTTTGGATATTTGTGACTTGGTTCATCTTATTCTTCCCTCATATCCTTTAAGCTTAAATTTAAATGTCTATCTCTTTTTGCCTTTAAAAAATAGTAATGACATTGTTAGAAATTTAGATATTAGAAGAGATCCAGGGAATGCAACTCACATTTGTATTTAGTTAGTGATTTTGGTTAAAGATGTTTAGTGTTGAAAATCTATTCAACTTTGAAAATAATCTCAGAGCACACAGTGGAAATAGTAGGTGTCTAGTATTTATTACTCATTGGAAGGAAACAGTAGAATGAAATACTATTTTATTTGGATCCATAAAAATTTCTTGTATTGCCTTGAGTTTCTTTTCAAGGTCAGATGGATCTTTTAATTTGGTCAGTAGTTATAGTTGGTTAATATATCTGGGTACCAAGGAGGCCTACATGGAGGGATTTGGGGGGAATGTGGCCTCCTCAGCAGTGGTCAATACAGTGTTATTATCCTAGGTGGTGATTCTCAGTCCACAATAAAAATAAGTATACATTGCTACCCAAAACATGTGAAGCAAACATTTCAGAAAATGGTATTCCTAATATGTGCTTTACCAGTACTCTGAAATTTTATTTTATCCTATTGTATTTCTTTTTTAAAAACATGCTGGTCATAGCCCACTTAATTCTTTCATGGCTTACTAATGGATGACAGCCCATGGTTTAAAAACAACAACAACAACAAAACTCACCTAATTAGTAGGTTTATCACTTGAGGAGCAGGGCTCAGACCAAGTCCAGCAGCATAGGGGTATGCTGTGCTTTTAGGGTTGACCAAATCTAGTCACCTAGAAGTGGGAACAGGGGTTACTTCGTAGTTTATAGCTATTTATAGCTACCAGTAGGAGAGAGGCATTTCCTCCAATTTTCCTTCTTCCTACCTCTTTCCAGGATCCCTTTTCCCTTCCAAGGATTCTAGAAAGCCATTATAAACTTGTTTTCCTTACAGGTAGGAGAAGAAGGAATGTGGTGGATAGAAATGCACCTTTAAGCATATTCCTTTAACTTGTCTATTATTTCTATTTCTGGTAATGGCATTTTAAAAAGGAAGAGTAGTATTTATGGGAGAGATTCATACACTCAAATATAAGAACATTTTTTCATAGGAGTAAATGTAAAGTGAGAGGCATACGAGCTCTTAAAGTGTATACATCTGCTTTCATTATAGCATGTTTCTACTTTAATGGCACTTCTTATTTCTGAGCATTATTACTAATATTTTTTAGATTCCTTTAATCTAAATGAATGGTACAGCATACCGTGGAGTTCATTTGACTTTATTACATTTAACCTTTGTCTCTTAATTACTGATTTGGGGGCAGCTTTTTAAGCACTAACCTTATTACCACCATTTAATGAAAGCTTGGATGATACCATTATGTGATATAAAAATAATTAAATTTACACGTAACCATCAAGTAACAGCACAAGACACATAAAAATCTTTTGTGGAGATCCCAAGGCTGGTAAATTCTAGGGTAATTGACATGATATTGAAAAGGGATGGCTGATTTTGTTTGTTTGTTTACCAACCCATATGGCATTGGAGTAAACAGTTTTAAAATTGTGTTTCCTGATGAATTTTTAAAATGTGAGCAACTAACATTATTTCAAATTTTGCACAAAAAGTACTGTAGTTATTATATACAATTATTTCAGGTTTATAGAATCAATATTAACAACACTATAATTTGAAAACCCGAATTGCAGAATTTAGTATGCAGCTGAGTTTAATTACAAACTGTTCACTGTTTGTGAAACTGCCATTATATCAGAACTGATTTCCATAGCCAGGCAGAATCTTAAGATGTTGGAGTTGACGAGATGGGATATTTTACTCGCATGTACAGCATAAAGCCATTTGATCTAGGCATCCATATGAGCATGTTACTGGTGATGGAATGTCAGTCAGTAGGTGGCACACTTCGCCGTCGGATCGGTGTTTTTCAAGCTGAATGGTAAATGCTATTTGAACTGCGTTGGGTATGAACTACCCTGTAAAGGCCCATCCTGAGTGTTTATACGAGTTACGTCTCAGGTTGCCAAGTCTGGATTGTGTGGGGGTTTCTGCTTCTACAGCTGCCATATAGGAAGAGGGTCTGGGGCACTGTGGAAAGAGGACCGTCTTTGGAATCAGCATGAATTTAAGTTTTGGCCCTTTTCCTTATTAATTACCATTGGGCAAGTAATTTAATTTCACTGAGTCTCAGTTTTTCTATAAATTGGGGATAATAGTGGGGTGGCTGCAAGGATTAATGTGCTATGATGTTTGTAAATTGCTGACCATGGTCCCCTTTACATAATTGGAATTCTGTAAATAATACCTATTATTATTATTATTATTATTATTAATTAGTCTTATAAATAAAATCTATGTAGAAGGCTGCATGTTGAAATTAATTTTAAGGACACCTCTAAGTTAGCTCCTCAGATGATCAATTTATTTTGGTTCAGCAAATAATGATTTTTATGAGACAGTATCAAGTAAAGGAGGTAAGATCATACTGATGAGTTGGGGAAGTAAGATTAAAGACTAAAGATTAAAGATTCTGGCTATAGCTGAGTTAAGTTTAAGAGGTATAAACTCATGTGAAGTCCTGTACTGGGTTTCAGAGAATATGTACAAGCACATGTGAAAATGACATAGTTTCAGGTCAAGTGAAAAAAAACCAGGAGCTTTGACTAAAAGCCTGGTGTGGGTAGTGATGCGGCTGTCACGGAAGCCAGTGTATTCTCCAATAGGGTTACAAGGCTTCGAGTGTCCAAGCAAAGGACAGCAGCAATCTACTGTCCTCTGCACTGTTCAGTACACACCTGAAGTGTGTTTGTTCTGTTTTGAATTCTGTTCTTTTAAAAAAGACAAGGGCAGGCAGGAGCATAAACAGAGGAACTTGACCAGGAACAATGTTGTTTAAGGAACAGTGTTGTATGAAGAATAATGTTGCTGCTTAGCCTGAGCACTACCTTCCCATTTCAAGTGTTTGGAAGTCTGTCATTTGGAAGCCAGTGCATTGTGTAGAATGGGCACTCAGGAAAGGCTTACTGAACAAATGAGGAATAGGCTTCTGTAGGGTAGATCTAAAGGACAGCTATCGTGTAGATCTATCGTGTAGAGCTGAAATATCTAAAGAATACTTAAGGAAATAAAGTCCAGTTAGTCCAAGTTGAGAAACTTTTTGACTGCAGGAGTCACAAGCTAACTGGAAAGGTTGAGATGTCTATAAATAACTATACTTTGAGGTATAAGTGCCATAGAATAAGTATCCTTAGGTTCAGATAAGAGGGAGAATCCTCTGTAGGGAATGACCTACAAAGGGAAGGGGGTATAAGTTAGGTCTGGAAGGCGTTTAGAACCTGGACATGCTAAAAGTGTGGTTTTATAATTAGACGGGGAAGGGGACGGTAGTGGAGATGGGGAGCATTTGAGGTCAGTGAACCACACAAAGCAAGGGCGTGGAAGCAAGGAATGTTTGGCTTTTATGTGAGGGGATAGAGTGCAATTCACTTTGCTTAGAGGGAGAGGAGTTGTAAGTTATTCAGAGCAGAAAGTCAGCTTAATATGAGGGATCATCCCATGATTCATTGGTGTGTTTTTTAGAAAGTGTCATATATGTTGATCACGATTTTCTGGGGAAGAGGGGTAGTAAAAGGAAGTGATTCTTTAACAAAAGCTCTGTCTTGTGTACCTTTTAATAGTGTTCTTAATTAATTCTAAGTAAGCATATTTGTTAACATTCAATTTCACACAATTTTCTGGACCCTATTTATTTCTTAAAGCCAGGCCCATCTGCAGATAAACCTGAACCAGATGTGGTTGTGCTGGTTTCTGTGAGTTATAGCAAAGTGATTCTGCTGGTCTGGGGTGAGGTGTGTGGTTCTTGCCTCTAACAAGCTCCCAGGTAAAGCCACTGCTGTGGGTCCATGGCTCACAATTTGAGCAGCAAGTGTTTAGAGTCTTATTTTATGGCCATCTTTTCTACTCTGGAGTTTGGCACCAGACATCTTGGCAACACCCTGGAAGGCAAATACAGTTACTGTGTCAATAATGATTTAAATTGGGCAAGGACATTGGTTTATTACTGGCATATTGATTTATTACTGCACAAAATTTTACTGGAGCAAAATTTTACCTTTTATACAAAGAATTTGTAGTGGGAACTGTTCATTTATCCTTGAAACAATTTTTATCTCGGTTTGTATCATGTGCCTTTCCCAAATAATATTTGATTTATAATCACTTTACAGGGAGAGCAGTTTCTTTCATTTCTAAATTAACTCAGCCTAAGTCAGTTATGACTAGGTACTAAACTTTGCAGTAGGAAATTTTTGCAAGCATTAATATATAAAAAATAGTTTTAGTTGAAATCTCTGAACCAAGTGGCTTTTTTCTTTGAATGGTTTGGTTAGAATGATCAGAAAATATTTTTCTGAATGCCCTCAGGAGAGCTGCATTATACCATTGGAGATTAATTCATTTGGATCTTGAAAGTTTTTCATTCTTTAGGCTGCTCTTCATGTATTGCAACTCTTCCTATCAGTATTTCATGTGGGTTTCAACTATTGAGGAGGGATTAATTTGTCAACCATGACCAAATTCCCATAGGATTAGAACATAGGATGGGGCCAGGTATGGGGGCAGGATGTGTTACATCAGGGAAGGTGAGGATAGAATGCAGAGTGATTCTTAGGCACCAATGATGAGATTTGCTTGTGTCGTAATTATGGGAGGTCCGATATGTTCCTTAACTTGGCTTTAACATCTAGCAGGCACTCCTTTCTATTTTGCTTTTATTTTCAGCATAATAGGCTTCCTCTACTTTTTCTATAAGACTTGGGCAACGGATCCAGGCTTCACTAAGGCTTCTGAAGAAGAAAGGAAAACGGTGAGCTTTCTTTGTAATGTTACTGATTTTAAAATAGGAGGGTGAACTTCAGACGATCATAGCCATGTTGGTTTCTGTCATGACTGTGTCTCTAGTGCCTGGCACCTAATAATATTAAATGTGGAATGTATGAATCAGCAAAATGAGATCTCTCTACTGTCATACTTTTTCATTTGTTTATATGAAAATTTTAAAAAATATTTTTAATTTCTTTAAAGTAATACCTCACCAAGACTTTTTCAGATGTAATTCCTGTTAGCAGATATGGTCTTCGCTTTTTTATAGTAAAACTTAGAAAATGATCATATAACTTAAAATCCCTCATTTAATACATGGAGTAGGCAAGCGCGGCCAGCAGGCAGGAGGGTCCTCCTCCTTATTGACTAAGATGTGAAGTTGTCAGATGACATGGCATGTCTTCCATTGCCTGTGAATGTTTAGAAATTGGGGAGAGTGTCATCTTTGTTACCTGAAGCCCGTGTTCCTCAAAGACTGAGCTCGTGGTGCTTATAACCATCAGTTCTGTTGTATGCTGGTCCTTTTTGTTTCTTTTTAGGAGTGTCTGTGTTTATTTTTCTCCAGCAGATTATAACTGGGAGGTCATTGCCATTGATGGAGAGAAGGGGGTATAATTTTTGTGCATTCTAATTTATTGGCTGTGGTTGAAAACGCAGCCTTGGAAAAAATCACATTATTTCAGGCACAGAATGATGTGTTGGCAAATCTTTCAAATTGCTCTGCTAGCTACCTCAGTTTGGAGAGAGAACTGTGATTATGGTATATGACCATGCATTATACATTCCCTATTAAATGCAAACGCAAGGTCAAACTGCATATCTTTCAGAATATCATCACCCTCGCAGAGACTGGTTGTCTGGACTTCAGAACATTTTGTACATCGTGTCTTGTGAGTGAGCCTTTTCTTTATAATTTTTTCCCATAGTAAAAGCAAATTCTTGGTTACATTGCTCATGTAAACATTTATCAAATCTTTGCAGTATATTTATACACCTTTGTTTCTACCAGGTTCTAATTTTGCATTACTGTCAGGATAATTTTCTGCCTTGAACATATGGGGAATGATATTTATGATCTCTTGACGTTGCCTGTGATTAAAAATCTATTTGTATGTTTTATTTGGTTTTTCCTGCCACGAAGCATATGTTAAATATGTTAAAACTAACTTGGAGCCAGAGGCTCATGGTGACCCAAGAACCACGTAGTGAAACTTCTCATTTTGCAGTTGAGGAATCATAGCCTAAAGGGGCAAGTAACTTTTCCCAAATTATTGGCAGAGCCAGAAATGTACCACAGGTTTCCTTCTCAGTCCAGTACTCACTGTGCTGTATGGTACTGCCTCATCCCGTTAGTCAGTGCTGGTAGCCCCGGAATTCAGGTCCCCTTTAGTAATGGCTTCGACAAAATGGTCATGCAGTTGTAAATATTACTAAGGCATTCCAGAGCCTCTCTGTGAATTGATGGTCTGATATTTAGGATGATTTGTGCCACTGTCTTTATGATTTAGGAATAAGATTTTGTTTGCCATTTGTTACCAGTTTGAGAGACTGATTTTTGCTTGGGCCTCTCTTAATTGCTCACTTAGGTAAGGAAGCCATTAAGGTCACTCCACTGCCCTGTGTGCAACTCCTGTGTGGCTCGATATGATCAACACTGCCTGTGGACTGGACGGTGCATAGGTGAGAATTTTTCAATTACCACATGAAGTTAAGCTTATATTTAGTTATGTGTGTGACTCATAGAAAAAGTAGAAGGGAATCCATTTTGTAGCTTTTCCTTGTCAGAGAATCATCTCTGTGGTATATAACACTTTTGGAAATCTGTTTTTGATGTTGATGATAATCCTCCTATATAATAAAAGGGTAATATGCAAATTGACCCCAACTGTGGAACAACTGGTCGCTATGATACTCACTGACCACCAGGTGGCAGATGCTCAACGCAGGAGCTGCTCCCTGGTAGTCAGTGCGCTTCCAAAGGGGGAGTGCCACTCAGCCAGAAGTTGGCTCATGGCTGGCCAGCGCAGCAGTGGTGCCTCCACGGCAGTGCTAAAGATGTCTGACTAACGGCTTAGGCCCGCTCCCTGCAGGGAGCGGGCCTAAGCCGTTAGTCGGACATCCCCCGAGGGCTCCTGGGCTGGCAGAGGGGTATCTGACTGCCAGCTTAGGCCAAATCCCCCAGGGAGTGGGCCTAAGCTGGCAGGTGGACATCTCCCAAGGGCTCCCAGACTGCAAGAGGGTGCAGGCTGGGCTGAGGGAACCCCCCGTCCCCCCAAGTGCACAAATTTTCGTGCACCGGGCCTGTAGTATCATTATATAGAATTTTAGCATTTGTAATGCACTTTCATATATCATATCCTACTTGATCATCAAACACCACTGCTATGAGGTTGGTATTATTATCTCCATTTTAGAGTTGAAAAATATAAAAGGTAAAAAATTATTTGCCTGGTCATTTTAGTAGTAGTAGTTTTCTCCTCCAATTACCATGTTCTTTCCATATTTTGTGTCTTGTCTCTCTTGTTCACCTTCTTCACCTGCCTTCTTAAAGGCTCAGGTAAGAGATGGTGTAGATCTGGGATTGCCTTCCACCCAGGGAACATTCGTTTTCCTGATCTGCAGCCCTGGGTTTCCTCCGAGCCATCACAGTAAAAGCCAGGGGTTTATTATGAGGAACTGTGGTCATGGGTTTTTAGGAGAAGATATGCTTCCATGGTCTTGATAAACAAAAGGCTGCCTCCGCTCACTCAGGTTTCCTTGGTGCATTTTGATGCTCTTTACTTTTCCTAGAGAACAGGTAAGAGATAATTTCTGGGGTCCCAAACTTCATGGACCCCATCCCACCTTAAAGATGAGATGATTGGCACTATAACAGGCAGCTTTGAATGGCAGTGGAAAAACAATAGTAATGAGTCCATATATTTTTTATCACATTACATTTAACATGGTGTTTTCACATGCATCATCCTCTTTGATTGCCTCGGGCCTGTAAAGTACAAGAGAGTATCCCTACCCCCTTTCCCAAAAGAGAGATTATCCCCATATTACAAGTAAGAACACTGGATTAGGGAGGTGGAATGTTGTACCTATAGTCATGCAACTAGTCATTCATAAACCTAGGTCTCATTCCAATGGGTGTTGCTCCTTCTGGGCTTTGCTGCCTGTGGAGCAGATGGGAATGCGATGGTACCTGAGGAACTTCTGTGGCATTAGCATAACAAATGCTCCCATCTCCAACATCAGAGGGCAGCACATAGAAGAGTGTAGCTTGGTTGCCTGGCAGCCTCACCCCCTCTTTGCTTCTATACTAGTAAGCCTTTCCCTGGCTGCAGGTTGCCCCTCTTTTGCTATGTCCAGTCTCCTGCAACATATCTATTTAGTGCTGCTCCTCAAATTCATTTTCTCTGTTCCCTGATCAAGTCAATCCTTGATGTCCAGAAGGTATACCTGCATAAGCTTATCACATGGAAGGAAGGAAGGAAGGAAGAAACAGGGTATGATTTTCCCCAATTCCTGCCTGTTTCTCCCTCCAGCACAGTATAAGCCATCCTAGAGCTGTATATGTTTAGTAAACTTTGTTGTATTAAAAACAAAAAACACACCTCTTTTAAGTATTGAATAAATATTAGTTCAGTTAACATGGACAATTGACCATGACATATTAGAGTGTTTGGTTTTGGTTTAATGGTACTTAAAAGCAAAGCAACAGCTTATTTCTTTACTTTGGACAGAAAGTGGTTAATAGGCTGTTGATCTGGAACATAATTGTAAGAAAGTATTAAATATGTTGCTTTTCTTTTTTACGTAGGTTTTGGCAACCATCGCTATTACATATTCTTCTTATTTTTCCTTTCCGTTGTGTGTAACTGGATTATATATGAATCTTTCATGTGTAAGTATAAATTTTTCTTACAGCAAGCTCACGAACCCACATATACATACACTTTTCCTTGTGAACTCTTCTATATCACATTTGGGCTAGGTGACTATAAACTAAACCCTAATAAAAACTAAATGGATGCCGGTAAGATTCTTGGCATTGGGAAGCTGCAGGAAATGCTACAAGAGGTTAGTTGTCAATACCTTTGAAAAGATTTTACTCTAAAATGACCTTGATAAATTAGAAAAGTGGTCAAAAATATAAATTTAAGGCAAGTGCAGATTTATCACCCAGTGAAAGGAGGAAAAATCAGCTGCTCAGGTACAAAAGCAAGTGGAGTGGTAAGTAAATAAAAGGAGGCAGGGGGAGATTGGAGGTAGAGAGCTTGGGAGATTTAGAAGGTTGTCACATTGAAACAAAACTCAAAGCTCATTTCCTTGATATATCTCAGGTCACAACTTATAACTGTATCAATCATTGAAAGATTGGAAATAATAACTTGGAAGAAAATATTAAATCACTTATTTTGCATTCCTGAGCAAGGAAAATGACTTTTTAGTAGCAGTGTAAAAGCCATCTCTGGGCATTTCATATAGCGAGTGACAGCCAGCTGTTGCAAGGTGATCAACTAAGAATAGCATTTAAATTGTAGCAGGGATTTTGGTATCTCCTAAGAATGCGTGACTCTGCTTTTCAAACCTTGGAATAGGTTACCTTACTGGAAAATCCTATAGTGCTTGTAGTTTATTTTGACTTTGTTTATTATTTGTTTATTGTTTATTGTTGTAGTTTATTTTCACTCTGTTATTTACTTATTGTGAAAACTTTGGGAGAGTTTGGCTCTAAAGCTTCTATTTCCATCCCCCCTCCTATTATCTTTATGCTCAAGTCTTGTATTTTGCCAATAAAATACTAATTTGTTGCTTGAGTTAAAATCTGGAATGATTCAGGAAGATATTAGGAAAGTTTTTTCCTACCTTTTTTTCTTTTTCCTTTATCATCCCATGCTCCACCCCTCTCTGAGTCCCCCCTGCCCTCTGGTTTTCTTTAGTTTAAATTTTTAGTTTTTGAAAGATAGTTTCTTCTACACTGTTCCTCAGCCTCCCAGCTCTCCTCCCCAGAAACATTCAGTATTACAAGTTTTGTTTGGTCTGGGGTTTCATTTTTAGAGGTTGCTAATATCTACATGAAATGGTTTGTTTTTTGCCTGGCTGTAGGCATGGAGAGGACTTCAATTACCTTGCCAGCCCTTTTCCCACCTGACATCACTAGGGAATGCTTTTGTGGCTCAATGTAACTGTCACCATCTCAAATGGATCTAATAGTCAGAAGGTTGTGATCCCTGATCTCAGTTCTTGCCAAAGGCCATCAGTAATCCTGCGCATTGGAATTTGAAACTTCTTAGATTATGTCCTGTGGTGTAGAAAATAAAAGACCTTTTCAGTGCTTCTTTCTGTTGAAAGGGCTGCCCTTTGAAGGCCTGATATTAAAGCATGTTCCTGGAAAACGTTTTAAAGCTGGCCCATGGATCAACTTGTGCCTTGGACTTGATCCTAGGGAAAAGGAGCCAGATTTTACACCACTCTTGTCTCTCCCCCCTTCTCTCTCGTCACTAAAAATAGTCCCCTTTGTTTGGTGTGTCTGTCCAGCATAAGACTGTATTGATAAGGATAGAAGTGATTTTCCATTACATTCATTCTTTCCAGGTTGTTTTCTTATGACATGCATTAGTTCTTCCCTCTTCTTTGTCTGTATCCTCTGGCTCTGAACGAATTTGTATATAATGTTTTGTTTCTTAGGAACAGTCTCACCTTCACATTCACTTACAACTAGCTGAACATATTTGGTTACTTTTATCTCATTTATATTTTGACAGTTTGTTTCTTTTTTACAATGAATGAGGACATTGTATCTTTTATCATTATTTCACATACAGGAAAAATGAACTTTAAAAAAAAGTGCTCCATTTTTCTAATGCGTCCTCCCTGTCCTCCCACCTTTTTTGTTTACCATTAACACTCCTGCTGCTGTGCATCCTCTTTCGTGTGATCCAGTTGCAGCTACCTCTGGCTCTGTACAGGCACCATCCATTGCGTCTTGTGAGGTCTGTTTTCAGGGTGGACAGTAAGTAACTCAATATGTCAGCATTGTACAAGTTACAGGGAGAAAGATCTTAGATTATTGCTAGAAAGAACATTCTAACTATCCGAGCTATCTAAAGATGAAAACAATTGGCTTGGAACCACAATAGGAGTTCCCTATCATTAGCCAGTGAATGTATTAGTACATATTAAAGTATTATATTGCATATAAGATAATGTACTTGGCCACTTACAGCATATCTTTGGTATTAAATCTGAAATCAGTTCTATGGAAACTTCAGTTTGAGGTCATGCTGTGTTATCGAAATAATTCCCAGAGGAGAGCAGTGGAAATCCATAAGCTGAAAGAAAGTCAATACTCTTCCTACTCAGCTGTCTTTGCTGCCTGCTGGTGGAAGTTACATTCTCTTATGTCATACCAGGTGCAGGGGATGCTTCTTTCTGAGCTGTCCCAATGAGAAGCTCTGAAGAGTGTAATTTGCCTTGTTACCTTGATTGTTGCTCTGTGATGATTGCTGTTAGAATGCTTCTGGCATATATCCATGAAAGATAGCTGGAACTTAAGTGATACAAAATATATATATATATTTGGGACAAAAATGGAGAGTTGGTTGATAGTGAAGTCATGGACTCATATATCCTTCCTGTCCCAGGAGCTCTTAAGTATTGCTTTGGGAAACTGTCTAAATTGCTGATCAAATTGTCAGAAGCATTTAGGAAACCTCAGGGTATATATAAATCTACAGAATTCTCATTTCAAAAATAGTTTGCCCTTTATTAACAGTCATGGTACCTGTAAAAAAGCCATTGGCTTTATACACTGAGTGGTCAGATTACTATGATCTCTGAACGCATAATAATCTGGCCACTCATTGTATATCTTACCTTATAATAGAGAAACATGCAAATTGACCGCACCTCCGCTATGCCCATGATTGGGCCAGCGGAGGCTGAGGGCGGGACTCCGGGTGGCCTGTCGACCGTTGATAAAATCAAGATGGCGGTGCCCAGTGGCCGCGCCCGAGCCGCTGCTCCCCGGGGGTGCCTGGGGTGATCGGCACCCCGGGGGGCGTGGCCGCGCCCGTGCTGCCGCTCCTGGGGGGTGCCTGGGGCGATAGGCACCCGGGGGGGCGTGGCCACGCCCGTGCAGCTGCTCCCCGGGGGTGCCTGGGGTGATCGGCACCCCGGGGGGCGTGACCACGCCCGTGCATCTGCTCCCCGGGGGTGCCTGGGGCGATCGGCACCCCGGGGGGGCGTGGCCGCGCCCGTGCCCGCTCCCCGGGGGTGCCTGGGGTGATTGGCACCCCGGGGGGGCGTGGCCGCGCCCGTGCTGCCGCTCCCCGGGGGTGCCTGGGGCGATCGGCACCCCGGGGGGGCGTGGCCGCGCCCGTGCTGCCGCTCCCCGGGGGTGCCTGGGGCGATAGGCACCCGGGGGGGCGTGGCCACGCCCGTGCAGCTGCTCCCCAGGGGTGCCTGGGGTGATCGGCACCCCGGGGGGGCGTGACCACGCCCGTGCAGCTGCTCCCCGGGGGTGCCTGGGGCGATGGGCACCCCGGGGGGGCATGGCCGCGCCCGTGCCCGCTCCCGGGGGGTGCCTGGGGTGATAGGCATCCGGGGGGGCGTGGTCACGCCCGTGTAGCTGCTCCCCGGGGGTGCCTGGGGTGATCGGCACCCCGGGGGGCGTGGCATGGGGGCGTGGCCGCTCCCCGGGGGTGCCTGGGGCGATGGGCACCCCGGGGGGGCGTGGTATGGGGGAGTGGCCGCTCCCCGGGGGTGCCTGGGGCGATCGGCACCCCGGGGGGGCCATGGCATGGGGGCGTGGCCGCTCCCCGGGGGTGCCTGGGGTGATCGGCACCCCGGGGGGCGTGGCCGCGCCCGTGCTGCCGCTCCCCGGGGGTGCCTGGGGTGATCGGCACCCCGGGGGGGCGTGGCCGCGCCCGTGCTGCCGCTCCCCGGGGGTGCCTGGGGTGATAGGCACCCGGTGGGGCGTGGCCACGCCCGTGCAGCTGCTCCCCGGGGGTGCCTGGGGTGATCGGCACCCCGGGGGGGCGTGACCACGCCCGTGCCTGCTCCCCGGGGGTGCCTGGGGTGATCGGCACCATGGGGGGCGTGGCCGCGCCCGTGCTGCCGCTCCCCGGGGGTGCCTGGGGTGATCGGCACCCCGGGGGGGCGTGGCCGCGCCCGTGCTGCCGCTCCCCGGGGGTGCCTGGGGTGATAGGCACCCGGTGGGGCGTGGCCACGCCCGTGCAGCTGCTCCCCGGGGGTGCCTGGGGTGATCGGCACCCCGGGGGGGCGTGACCACGCCCGTGCCTGCTACCCGGGGGTGCCTGGGGTGATCGGCACCCTGGGGGGCGTGGCCACGCCCCTGCTGCCACTCCCCGGGGGTGCCTGGGGCGATCGGCACCCCGGGGGGGGCGTGGCCGCGCCCGTGCCTGCTCCCCGGGGGTGCCTGGGGTGATGGGCACCCCGGGGGGGCGTGGCATGGGGCGTGGCCGCTCCCCGGGGGTGCCTGGGGCGATGGGCACCCCGGGGGGGCGTGGTATGGGGGCGTGGCCGCTCCCCGGGGGTGCCTGGGGCGATCGGCACCCCGGGGGGGGCCGTGGCATGGGGGCGTGGCCGCTCCCCGGGGTGCCTGGGGCGATCGGCACCCTGGGGGGGCGTGGCCGCGCCCATGCCCGCTCCCTGGGGGTGCCTGGGGTGATCGTCACCCCGGGGGGCGTGGCCGCGCCCCTGCTGCCGCTCCCCGGGGGTGCCTGGGGCGATCGGCACCCCGTGGGGGGCGTGTTTGCGCCCGTGCCGCTGCTCCCCAGGGGTGCCTGGGGCGATCGGCACCCCGGGGGGCGTGGCCGCGCCCGTGCCGCTGCTGCCCGGGGGTGCCTGGGGCGATCGGCACCCGGGGGGGGGGTGTGGCCGTGCCCGTGCCCGCTCCCTCGGGGTGCCTGGGGTGATCGGCACCCCGGGGGGCGTGGCCGCGCCCCTGCTGCCGCTCCCCGGGGGTGCCTGGGGCGATCGGCACCCCGTGGGGGGCGTGTTCGCGCCCGTGCCGCTGCTCCCCAGGGGTGCCTGGGGCGATCGGCACCCCGGGGGGCGTGGCCGCGCCCGTGCCGCTGCTGCCCGGGGGTGCCTGGGGCGATCGGCACCCGGGGGGGGGGTGTGGCCGTGCCCGTGCCCGCTCCCTCGGGGTGCCTGGGGTGATCGGCACCCCGGGGGGCGTAGCCGCGCCCATGCTGCCGCTCCCCGGGGGTGCCTGGGCAATCGGCACCCCGGGGGGGGCGTGGCCGCGCCCGTGCCGCTGCTCCCCAGGGGTGCCTGGGGCCATCGGCACCCTGGGGGGGGCGTGGCCGCGCCCGTGCCCGCTCCCCGGGGTTGCCTGGGGTGATCGGCACCCCGGAGGGCGTGGCCGCGCCCATGCTGCCGCTCCCCGGGGGTGCCTGGGGCAATCGGCACCCTGGGGGGCGTGGCATGGGGGCGTGGCCGCTCCCCAGGGGTGCCTGGGGCGATGGGCACCCCCGGGGGGGCGTGGCATAGGGGCGTGGCCGCTCCCCAGGGGTGCCTGGGGCGATCGGCACCCCGGGGGGCGTGGCCACGCCCCTGCCATTGCTCCCCGGGGTTGCCTGGGGAGATCGGCACCCCGGGGGGGCGTGGCCGCGCCCGTGCCACCGCTCCCCGGGGGTGCCTGGGGCGATAGGCACCCCAGGGGGCGTGGCATGGGGGCGTGGCCGCTCCCTGGGGGTGCCTGGGGCGATCCGTGTGAGAGGGATGTCCAACTGCAGGTTTAGGCCCGATTCCACAGGGATCGGGCCTAAACCTGCAGTTGGACATCCCCCGAGGGGTCCCATATTAGAGAGGGTGCAAGCTGGGCTGAGGGACACCCTCCCCAGTGCACGAATTTCGTGCACCGGGCCTCTAGTCCTATATAATAAAAGGCTAATATGCAAATTGTCCCCTTGACCAGGAGTTCGACCAGCAGCAGGCCGGCCAACCACCCATGTCCCCTCCCCCTGGCCAGGCTGGCCGGACCCCACCCATGCACGAATTCATGCACCGGGCCTCTAATACACACACACACACACACACACACACACACACACACACACACTCTGAGTGGCCATATTATTATGCGTTCAGAGATCATAATAATCTGGCCACTCAGTGTATAACCTTGAAGGTTTGTTCCCTTGTTTCTCCTGCTCCCTACCTACATTCACCTCACTGCTGTCTTAGCTATATGGGTTAGGGGTTAGTTTTCTGAAGACCATAGTGAAGTCCTCTCTTTTAATTGGCATATGAATAAATTCTCCTGGGGAGAAACTGAGCTGTGATCATATGAATCTTGCTCTCTCTCTGTACTTTTCCTGGGGTATCTTTCTCGTGAATTTCCTCACCTGGCCTTTCTCCCTCCGCAGGATCAATTACGGTGCCAATGCAGAAGTACGCTCGGAAACTGCATGCCCTTAGCGTGTATTCCAGTGGTGTCTAGGTGCTTACAGGATTTCTTGTGCCCACAGCAATGGCCTGTTGATCTGAACGCTTAATAAGAGTTTATATTTAGTTCTGTGATGGCCCATATCTTGCTATAACATGGATAAGATAGAGAATTCTCTAGGACAAATATTTATTAAATATAATCATTCTTGAGTTCTTGAACAATTAACTTATCTGGCCAGTGCATTTTGTGCTGAATATGCTGATCTTAATGATGGCTTCGTGGACCTTTTTTGTTTTTATTTCTTCTCTGCTGACTACCAATGCATTGTTATCATAGCCGCAATTAACAGTGAGGTGCCGTTTTTCATCTGTGTTAGGAGAGCTGGCATTTGGAAGATAAAATCTTGAAGTCAGGTTCTGATCTGGGCCATCATGTCTTCCTTTCTTTTTTTTCCCTAAAAAAAACTTCAGTGATTTTAATCTTCCTGCATAATGATCACTGATTTATTGTCTTTTTAAATAATGGGTTCCTTTTTGTGAATTCACAGATTGGTCAAGTCATTGTGCCACAACATTCAGAGAAGATGGACTATGGACCTACCTCAATCAGATTGTGGCTTGTTCCCCTTGGGTTTTATATATCTTCCTGCTGGCAACTTTCCATTACTCATGGTCAACATTTGTATTAGTAAATCAACTCTTTCAGGTATTTATTTCTCTTCTTCTAATGCCTTTGGGTAATATTTCCAATAACCTGTATTAGGGTAGAAAGACTTAAATTTCAAATCAGAAGACTTCGTTTCTAGTGACTGTCACTTTCTCTGTGGGTGTAGGCATGTTATTTGACTCCTGAATTTCAGTTTCCTTGTCTGTGAAATGGGGATAATAATGCCTGTCTACTCTCACAGCTGGATTTAAATGTTAGAATGATAAATTGTTAGTGTTGGCCCTAGGAATTATCTAATCTAACCTTTTATTTTACAGAGGTACAGAGGTGAATTGAATTGTTCAAGGTCATCCAATGAGTAGGAAAATCAGAACGGGAAACTTAGGTCTTCTGACAGTCCCATTTAAGGGCTTTTTCCATCATGCAATTAAAATACATGGTGTGTGA